>NC_138768.1:199632907-200232907 GCF_965119305.1 Pelophylax lessonae
TTTCAAGGAGGCATAGAAGTGGCATAGTAACGCGTCATCGGCACTGGCCATGTTGGTGGAGTACTCAAAACAGCGCAACAAGGCACACAGGTCTCGCATGGAGGCCCAGTTATTGGTGGTGAAGTGGTGATGTTCCGCAGAGCGACTCACGCATGCGTGCTGCAGCTGAAACTCCACTATCGCCTGCTGCTGCTCGCACAGTCTGGCCAGCATGTGCAAGGTGGAGTTCCAACTTGTGGGCACGTCACATATGAGGCGGTGAGCAGGAAGGCTGAAGTTACGCTGCAGCGCTGACAGGCGAGCAGCAGCAGGGTGAGAACACCGAAAGTGCGCACAGATGGCCCACACTTTCTGCAGCAGCTCTGACATATCGGGGTATTTTTTAAGGAAACTCTGCACCACCAAATTCAGCACATGCACCAGGCAAGGGATGTGTGTCAAACCAGCTAGGTCCAGAGCTGCTATGAGATTTCGCCCATTATCGCACACCACCAGGCCGGGCTTGAGGTTCACTAACACCAACCACTCATCAGTCTGTTGTTCCATGGCCCTCCACAACTCCTGCACGGTGTGGGGTTTTTCTCCCAAACAGGCAAGTTTTAAAACTGCCTGCTGTCGTTTACCCCTGGCTGTGCTGAAGTTGGTGGTGAAGGTGTTATGCTGACCGGATGAGGAGGCGGTAGAGAATGAGGAAGCAGAGTAGGAGGAGTTAGCAACAGGAGGCAAACTGAAGCGCCCTGCAATCCTCGGTGGTGGAAGGACATGCGCCAAACTGCTATCCGCCTCAGGCCCAGCCGCCACTGCATTTACCCAGTGTGCTGTTAGGGAGATATATGTCCCTGACCGTGCTTACTGGTCTATGTATCCATAGTTAGGTGAACCTTGCCACAGATGGCGTTGCACAGTGCACACCTGATTTTGTCCCCCACTTTGTTGTTACTGGGAAGGGATGGCTCGCCTGGAAAAGTAGTGGCGACTGGGCACGACGTACTGTGGGACAGCCACCACCATAAAGCTATGAAAACTCTGCATCTCCACCAGACGGAATGACAGCATTTCAAAGGCCAGGAATTTTGAAATGCTGGCTTTCAGGGCCAGGGATCGTGGGTGGGTAGGGGGTACTTCCTCTTCCGCTCCAGTGTTTGGGAGATAGAGAGCTGAATGCTTCCATGGGACATTGTGGAGATGGTTGGTGACCCAGGTGGTGGTGTTGCTGGCAGATCATCTGTTTGCGGGGTGGCAGGTGCCACTGTCACAACAGAGGTGGATGAAGAGGCCGAGACTGCAGCAGAAGAGGAATCAGGAGGAGCCAGAGACCTTTCTTAGTTTTTGAGATGTCTACTCCACTGCAGCTTGTGCTTTGCACTTAGATGCCTGGTCATGCAGGTTGTGCTCAGGTTGAGAACGTTTATGCCTCGCTTCAGGCTCTGATTGCACAGCATCCTCGTGTCTTGTCATCAGCACATTGTCTGAACTGCCACGCTGGGGAACTCCTTGGAGCTGGCTTTGGTGTGCTCGGTCTCTTCCTGCATTGGGCAGTAGCAGGCGTACTATCTAGGGGGTGGCCGCTCTGCTCTTGCCCCCTGCTCCCTCTTCTGCTGTGCTGGTGGCTCTGTGCGACCACTGCCTCTTCCTCCGAACTACACAGGTCACCTGCATGACGTTGATTCCATGTGGGGTCGAGGACCTCATCGTCCTCCACATCATCTTCCACCCAGTCTTCACCCCTGCCCTCCTTGTTGGTCTGCACAATTCCGAAAGCCACAGGAGTTTGCACCTGTGTTTCGTCATCATCCGAGACGTGCTGCGATGGTCCTCCCATGTACTCATCTTGAAACATAAGTGGTTGGGCATCAGTGCACTAAATCTCTTCCACTTCTGGGGCAGGGCTAGGTGGAGGGCCCTGGGAAACCCTGCTAACATAGTCATCAAAAAGCAGAAGAGACTGCTGCATGACTTGGAGCTCAGACTGCTTGGCTGATTTGCAAGGGGGTGAGGTTAAAGACTGATGGACATCGGCTACAGGTGCCAACTCTTATCTTTCAGCAGGAGACTGGGTGTGAGACAATGTGACGGAACTGGAGGCACTGTCAGCAACCCAATCTACTATCGCCTGTACTTGTTCTGGCCTCAACATTCGTAGAGCCGCATTAGGCCTGACCAAATACTGCTGCAGGTTCTGTCGCCTACTCGCACCTGAGGAAGGTGTTTAACTTGTGCGTGTAGCTGGCACAGATCAACCACATCCTCTCCTTGCAACAGTAGCTCCACCAGTAGCACCACGACCGGGGCCACGTCCCTTATTTGACGTTCTCCTCATGTTTCTCAAATTAAGGATCTTGCCCTAAATGGGTGTTTTTTGAATAGCAGAATAGAACAACAGTATGTAAAGGGTGTATCTCACTATGACAGTTGCAGCAAGGGCTATAAAATTGTGGATTTTAGCCCAAAAAAGTTTTTAAAAACCCAGAAAATTATAGCTATATAGCTTAAAATGCACACTGAATAATGCGGCAGAGGACCCAGATGGAGGGTATTGCCAAAAATGGGTGTTTTTTCAAAGCTTGAAAATTCTTGAAGTATTTCAAGCTTGTTTTTATCACAGATGCACCAAGCAAAGGCTGTAAAATTGTGTATTTTGCCCAAAAAGGGTGTTTCTTTACTAACGCAATATGACAGAAGTATATAATGCTTGAATTCTACACGTACAGGCGCAGCAAGGGCTGTAAAACTGTGGATTTTAGCCCAAAAAGGGTGTTTTCAAAGACCCAGAAAATTATAGCTATATAGCTTAAAATGCACACCGAATAATGCCACAGAGGCCCCAGATGGAGGATATTGCCAAAAAAAGGTGTCAAAAATTTCACAAAAGCACATATGCAGTGCTGGTGCACTGAGCTTGCATAAAATGCCCCCCCCGCCGCCCACCTAACGAACAGACGGATAAAATTAATTTTTCTCTGTCACTGGGCTCAGGGCAGAGTAAAAAGATTGTGCACTGCACCCACACAATAAAATCTACGTAGATCGCACGCTGACTAAGTTCTGATTAACCAATTGCCTACCGGGCACTTTCACCCCCTTCCTATCCAGGCCAATTTTCAGCTTTCAGTGCTCTCACGCTTTGAATGACAATTGCGCGGTCATGCTACACTGTACCCATATGAAATTTTTATCATTTTTTTCACACAAATAGAGCTGTCTTTTGGTGGTATTTAATCATCTCTGGGTTTTTTATTTCTTACAAAAAAAAATAAAAAAGACAGAAAATTTTGAAAAAAAAAAGTTTTTCTCCTTCACTGATGTGCGCTGATGAGGCGGCACTGATGGGCACTGATAGGCTACACTGATGGGCACTGATGAGGTGGCACTTATGGGCACTGCTGAGGTGGCACTGATGAGGAGGTACTAATATGCCGCACTGATGAGCACTGATAGGCAGCACTGATAGGCGGCACTGATAGTTGGCACTGATGAGCACTGATAGGTGGCACTGATAAGCGGCACTGATGAGCACTGATAGGTGGCACTGCTGGGCACTGAGAGGTGGCACTGCTGGGCACTGAGAGGCGGCACTGATAGGCGGCACTGATGGGAACTGAGGGGCGCCACTGCTGAACACTGAGGGGTGGCACTGATGGACACTGAAGGGTGGCACTGATGGGCGGCACTGATGAGCACTGATGGGCAGCACCATCAGTCCCCACACTCAGTGCCCATAGTGCCTAGATGAGCAGGCACTGATGGGCACTGACTGGCAGCACTATGGGCACTGATTGTGGGCACTGATGGGGGGCACTGATGGCGGGCACTGTGGGCACTGATGATGGGCACTTAGTTTATTTTATTTACCTTGTGTAATCAGGGCACTGGGGATCAGTGCCCTGATTACATTCCTCTGTGTCCCCGAATGGCTGATCGGCTCTGCTCCTTCCTCACACGCAGTCTCTGTGTAAGGAAGGAGAGCTGGCGATGAGAGATGATCTCATATGTTTACATATGAGATAATTTCTCATTGCATGGGCCGATCATGTGGTAAATGGCTGCTGTGATTGGCCATTTACCACGATCCGTGGTTGGCTGTGTCCAAGGGACACGGCAGACACTGATTTTCCCCTATGCGCGCTCGCGGGAGCACGCAGGGAGCCTGTCTCTGGGAGGCCGTATAAAGACGGCCTCCCGGAAATTAGAGTCCGCGCTGTAGCCATACTTCGGCTATAGCGCGGATCGGAAGAAGTTAAAGAATAAAGCATTCAGGTGTCCACTCAACTCTACTTCTGTCCACTCCTATTCTCTCTCTCAAAGCAGCAGCCGCAGCCTTTCCCTACACTAGATAGAGGAGAGTGATGTGCGGTGCTACATGACTCCAGCTTATATAGAGGCTGGGGCACATGCTGCACTGGCCAATCACAGCCATGCTATTAGTAGGCATGGCTGTGATGGCTTCTAAGGGCACACTAGTTAAACGCTTGATTGGTTGCCCTTCAGCTTTTTTTAACACGCCATTAAATTGCTGAACACCAAACTTGATACCGAACATACAGTAAAATTTTCGGGTTTGGGTCTGGGAACCTAAAGCCCTAAAGTCCAGTACGAACCCGAACTTTACAGTTTGGGTTCCCTCAACCCTAGTTCCAATAAGAAAAAATTATTTGCTGAATTCTAACTTCTATCTTTGCTAGATCTTCAAGTTTACTTTGGAATGAGTGTCATTACTGGTAAGATGACATAAATAAATAACTGGATGGATACAATGTACTGAGCTAACACATTTAAGAACTAGGTCTAAATATTGAAACATAAAATGACCAAATGAATTTCAATTTTTCAGTAATTGGTTTGAAAGACACAGAAGTTGATTTATTAAATCAAAGAGCATTATTCAAGCTGCAGTAAGTCAACAAACCTCTTGGCAATCTAGACTCATTTAGACTGATTATTCAGCCTTTTGTGAGAAAGTGTTTTGGGAGCCTTTCAGCCATAAATGTCATGTTTATTATTTGTTTTAACTTGTAAAATGTTAAAGTGATTGTAAAGTCTTGTTTAAAAAAAAAAAGTAGCAAACATGTTATACTTACCCCCTCTGTGCAGTTGGTTTTGCACAGAGCAGCTCGGATCCTCCTCTTCTCAGGTCCCTAGTCCCTGCTCCTGCTGCTGCCCTCTCCCTCCCATCGAGTGCCCCCGCAGCAAGCAGCTTATTATGGTGTCACCCAAGCTGAGCTGCAGCTTTGTGTGTTCATTTACAGTCAGGTCCATAAATATTGGGACATCGACACAATTCTAATCTTTTTGACTCTATACACCACCACAATGGATTTGAAATTAAACTAATAAGATGTGCTTTAACTGCAGACTTTCAGCTTTAATTTGAGGGTATTTACATCCAAATCAGGTGAACGGTGTAGGAATTACAACAGTTTGTATATGTGCCTCCCATTTTTTAAGGGACCAAAAGTAATGGGACAATTGGCTGCTCAGCTGTTCCATGGCCAGGTGTGTGTTATTCTCTCATTATCCCATTTACAAGGAGCAGATAAAAGGTCCAGAGTTCATTTCAAGTGTGATATTTGCCTTTGGAATCTGTTGCTGTCAACTCTCATTATGAGATCCAAAGAGCTGTCACTATCAGTGAAGCAAAAATAGGATAAACCTATGCGCTGACCATCAACCAGATGTAATAGGCGGACCAGATAAATATATAATATGGTATATAGAGTAAAAAAAAAATATATATAAATGTAATGTACTGAGAAAGATGGGGCCCGGTGATAAGCAGCCAATTCCTAGCAGCGTCTTCACATACAAAAGGAAAAAAAATATTTAAATATATATAGAACTGGCACTCAATCAACCTCAATAGATAATGGAATCATATAAATAAATATACATAATACATCTAAAATTAATAACTAAGCAGATTAGCAGCAAAATCAATATAAATAAAGGTGATGTGATGATGTGCACAGTGACAATAGTGCCAAATAAAACCACAATATACATCAACAAATAAATGAAAATAAATATCATAAATAACTGAATGTAAATGCTGAATAATAACAGAGAGCTGTGGTAAAGTGCACAGTGCATAAAAGTGCATAGATAATATAACCACAATAGTAATTGTGATAAGAAATCACTGAGGAGGAAATAAATGGTGAAAGTGAACTATAAAGTGCACCGTGCTAGGAAGAAAAACAGATCCAATAGAGAATGGTCTGATCACAGTAGCAGTGATAATGGTGCACAATATAAATATATTCAGTGATAAGAAGTGCCAAAAATGAATAAAAATAGATAAACCCAAAAAAAGGCACAAAAAATATTTTTGGGTAAAATAGTAACAGAGCAAAAAATGAACGGAGATAAAAAAAAACGTTGTAAAATGTTCACAAGTTCATCAAGAAAAAAAGTTCATAAGAAAAGGTGCTGGTGAAGAGATATTGTCGGATGTGCGGGAAACTCCTATGGTGCGGGAAACTAGTAGCACTGTGGTGGTGAGCATAAATCCATAAATGAGTGAAATGGCCGCTCACCTCCAAAACACTCTTAATGAGCGTTTGTACCAATAGTCCAGTGATGGTCCCTTTAAGGCAAGCTCTTTTAGATCCTTTGAAAAACCAGCTTCAAGCATCAAGGGGGAATATCCTGGGTAGGGTTTGAGACTCAAACCACAAAGGAAAGGGAGCACTTCATAGTGTAGTAACGTTTAGAACATTTATTTGTTAAAATAAAAAGTAATAAACTCAAATTTAATCAGTGGTATAACAGCATATATGTAGCATAAAAGTAGCGTGGCAGCGGTCAGGCAATGTGATCCAGGGACTTCCGGTCTCGGCGGATGAAGGATGAATTCTGAAGTGTTTCGGGCAATAATATCTGCTCATATTCAGCCAAATGCTTCAGAACTCATTGGACGGCGCTTCACAGTGCAGATGGACAATGACCCAAAGAATACTGCGAAAGCAACCAAAGAGTTGGCCAAGTCAATCACCTGACCTTAATCCGATTGAGCATGCATTTCACTTGCTGAAGACAAAACTGAAGGGAAAATGCCCCAAGAACAAGCAGGAACTGAAGACAGTTGCAGTAGAGGCCTGGCAGAGCATCACCAAGGATGTTGTGTTGTGCGACTGTGAGTCTTGTGCGACTGACCAGGCTGTGCGACTGTGAGTGTTGTGTGACTGTGAGTGTTGTGCGACTGACCGGGCTGTGCGACTGTGAGTGTTGTGCGACTTACCAGGCTGAGCGACTGACCAGCTGTGCGACTGTGAGTGTTGTGCGACTGACCAGGCTGTGCGATTGTGAGTGTTGTGCGACTGTGAGTGTCAAGTGAGTGTAGCGGAGTACCAGAGGGTGAGAAAGTAGAGTTAGGAAGCCAGGAAACAGCCACAAAGGATTGACTTAAATTACTGAATCCCCATTAGATTAGATTGTGATATGTATGCGTTCCTCCAGTGAGGCCGGGAGAAAGGGAAAGGAAAGAAAGGTTCTGGTGGTAGGGGACTCAATCCTTAGAAGGACAGACAGTGCAATCTGTCACAAAGACAGTGGGCTCTGAACAGTCTGTTGTTTACCGGGCGTTCTGGTTCGGCACATCGCGGATCGGGTGGACAGATTACTGGTGGGGCTGGGGAAGACCCAGCTGTCATGGTACACGTGGGTACCAATGACATAGGCAGAGGAAGATGGAGAATCCTAAACGATTTCAGGGACTTAGGAGCTAAGTTGAGGACTAGGACCCCCAAGGTATTATTTTCAGAAATACTACCTGTACCTTGAGCCACAACAGAGAGGCAGCGGGAGATTAGGGAAGTTAACAAGTGGCTGAGGAGCTGGTGTAGTAAGGAGGGTTTCGGGTTCCTGGAGAACTGGGCCGACTTCTCAATCGGCCACCGGCTCTTTTGTAGGGACGGATTGCACCTAAATGGGGAGGGTGCAGCCGTACTGGGTGAGAGGATGGCCATAAAGTTAGAGGGGCTTTTAACCACTTGCCGACCGCCGCACGACTATCTACGTCGGCGGTCAGCCCCTCACAGGCAAACTAACGTAGGGCTACGTTGCTTGCTTGTGAGGGTCTAGGGAGCGAGCGCGTGCCCCCGGAGGCGCGCTCCCGCTCCCGCGTGGTCACGGACCCCCCCGCGCGTGTGACCAGCGGACCCGATGTCCGCCGGCCACTCGGCGATCGGCGGGGGAGAGGGAGAATGTCAGGCAGCTTGTGTAAACAAGCTGCCTGTCATTCTCCTCGCTGCAAAGACACTGATCACATGGATCTACTATGTAGATCCGTTGATCAGTGTCCTTACAGCTGAAGCCACAGCCAATCACAGTAGAAAGCACGCCCCTAGGGACACACACAGCCCCTCCCTCCCAAATAAAGTTAACCCCTTCACTACCAGTGTATTTTTACAGTAACAGTGCATATATATAGCACTGATTACTGTAGAAATGTCACTGGTAACCCCAAAAGTGTCAAAAATGTCAGTCAAGGGTCCGATCTGTCCGCCGCAATGTCGCAGTACCGCAAAAAAAATCGCAGATCGCCGCCATTACGCGTTAAAAAAAAAAAACAACAAAAATGACAAAAATCTTTCCCTTTGTTAGTAAATGCGATAACTTTTGCGCAAACCAATCAAAATACGCTTTTTGCGATTTTTTTACCAAACATAGGTAGCATAAAACAAATTGGCCGAAAATGTTAAAAAATTTTGATTTTTACATTTTTTTTGGGGGGAATTTCATATAAAAAATGTGAAAAATATTGTTATTTTTGCAAAATTGACGCTCTTTTTTTGTTTATAGCGCGTGATCAAAAAATCGCACAGGTGATCAAATACCACCAAAAGAAAGCTCTGTTTGTGGGAAAAAAAGGACGCCAAATTCGTTTAGGTACAGCATCGCACGACCACGCAATTGTCCGTTAAAGTCACGCAGTGCCGAATCGCAAAATACCCCCTGGTCGGAATGGGGGTAAAATCTTCCGGGGCTTAAGTGGTTAAACTAGGTGATGGGGGGGAGGGTACAGATGTAGAATTAGCCAGTGGAGAGCAAGATTCAGAGGCCACAAATGGGGACATTAGTGGTAGGGTGTTCAGCGCTCCTAAACCCAAGGTGGGTATGGGGAAAAATCACAAGAGCAGCCTAAAAACATCAAAAGAGGATATATGTAACCGGTCAAAATTACAAAGTTTGTATACCAATGCCAGAAGCCTGGCCAACAAGATGGGAGAGCTGGAGCTGCTGATGTTTGAGGAGGACTTAGATTTTGTGGGGATAACAGAGACTTGGTTTGACAGCTCTCATGACTGGATGGCGACCATTCAGGGGTATTCCCTTTATCGCAGAGATAGAGAAGGTAAAAAAGGGGGAGGGGAATGTCTGTATATTAAGAACAGTGTACAGGTAAATATGAGGGATGATATTAATAATGGAGCTATGGACGAGGTAGAATCCCTATGGGTAGAACTTCAAAGGGAAGGCACTGTGGGGAAGGTAACATTGGGCGTATAACAAAAAATTGAACCGAAGTTCAGAGGGTGGGACTTTAAATGAGGCTCTGCCTAATTAGGGCTAGATGCCTCCATCCCTGGTCATAAGAATATGGGGGGAATAACGTAAAAAATCAATAAAAAGAGTATATCAGGCAGTGGGCTTGTACGAAGATAATAAGGTAAAAGCATAGTAGTGTAGCAGTAATTATTATGCATCAGTACAATAAAGCCCATTACCTACAAAAGGGTACTATACTGTGGGGAACAATTAAAAAAGGGGGGAACATGGGACTTTATATGAAGTGTGTGGACATGCGGTTGGTAATAAAAAAAAGTTAGATCACTGGTAAAAGAACAACACAGGTTATTTAATGCATATAAACTTGTATAGCATTGCATCAATTGCATAGTACATACATATAACATTCCAGATCATGGTACAGTGCAGGGCGTAATATTGAGAACACATGATGTGATAAAATTGTACATAAAGTCCGAGGTAGCTATGGGTACATAGATGTAAAGTCCAAATAATAGTAGGGTAGATGCATCGGTAATGAGCTCGACGCGTTTCGTGGACATATCCACTTTATCAAGAGCAAGTGCATCATGGGGTATATATACATAGCAAATAGGGTCAGTATGCAGAAATGAAAGAAAATCATGTGGCATGGGTCCAGAAGGCCACACATCCATGCCGGGAGCTGTGGGAGCCCACCCAGCGACTAGCATGGGGCACACCAAGAGGACATTCATAGAAAGGAAGTGTAGCCAAGATATTGACTGGGGGGCGGTATCGTATTAGCAGTCACCAAGGTTATCTGTAAGGGTGAGTACAAAAATATATATAAGTATTCCAGAATGGTGACATTGAAATAAAGTGGCTTAGAACGATGAAAAGTAATATGTAAGAAGAGTGAGGAAAATGGTATACCGAAAGGGTGATAATAGTGGCTAATGCCAAAAAAGTATGGTAGTAAGCATGTGGAAAAATGGGCGTGCAAAGGGTAGATGTGAAGTACAGGGGAACCAACAATTATTCCCATAGAAAAGTAACACCAACCAAGAGACCCGAAAGTGAAGGTGAAACCAGAAAGGGTAGTGAACAAGAAGAGAGTGTCCAAATGAAGTACCCGGATCGGCCATGGTGAAGCTCCCAACGTCACGTCCACGCCAAGCATGGGAAGGAAGCCGCCGCCTCCCGGACAAGGCATCATCCCGGATGGCGGCGAGCAGTCCTCCCCATAAATGGGCGCGAGGTTGAAATCACGTGCCGAACGTATTGGCGTCACATGACGTCACGCGTGCGGCCATGATGGCGTGACGCCGATGCGCAGTGATGGAGCCGCCCACATCGCCCGCGTCCAACCAGGGCGAGGGGGAGGAGGGAGGCCGCCAGAGCGCATCGCCGCTCCCGGCATAGAATACAACCCACTGATTGGACCATGTAGAGCAAAAAAGTCATGTCACTGTACACACTGTAATATTATATTATATAGGCAGGCAATAGAGCCAATAAAGAGGTAAAATGCAGGCAATCCGTCTAACATTGAACCCAAGCCACAGCCACACACTTCCATCCCTAATCATTGAACAAAAAATTGAACCGAAGTTCAGAGGGTGGGACTTTAAATGAGGCTCTGCCTAATTAGGGCTAGATGCCTCCATCCCTGGTCATAAGAATATGGGGGGAATAACGTAAAAAATCAATAAAAAGAGTATATCAGGCAGTGGGCTTGTACGAAGATAATAAGGTAAAAGCAAAATAAAGGTGCTTAGCAGATAAAGTGCTTATCAAATAAAGTGTTGTAGTGCTCGTGCAAAGAAATCCCAACTGTATCATACAGTATATGGAAAGTGCTGTAAAGAGCTGGGGAAAGAACTAGTATACAAAGGATAAATATACAAATACCAGAAAAATGTAATAAAATGAAAACACAATCAGAATAGTGTTGGTGTACAAATAGAATATACTAAAAGGAAACACAATCCAAATAGTGCTGGTGTGCAACCAATCTGTGAATAGTCCCAACACAATCCAAATAGTGCTGGTGTGCAACCAATCTGTGAATAGTCCCAATGATGGAATTTTTGTAGTCCAGTGACTGAGTATATTGTGCAGGAAAAAAATATATATATGAGTGGTAGGTGACAATCACTGTATTCAAAAGGGTGACCCCGTGCCGTGTGGTAGGGTGCTGCGTGGTCCTTTCTGGTGAAAAAGGCTCGCTTACCAGAAGCACCCACCCCACACAGGGGTATAAGGCGGGTGTATAAGAATCAAGGGTCTCAGTGTCTCCCCTCCTCCTGGGTCGATGGGTCCCTGAAGTGGTCCCTGAGGTCCTAGCTGGAGGTATCCCTGGGGTATTAGTGGATCCTACTATTCTCCTATAGGCTGGGGATGATCCGAGAGGTCCGCCAGATATAGCTCATAGCCGTATACCAAGGGATGATAGATAGACAAGGCACATAGCGTAATACTGTCTAGGAGGTTTATTCAATATAAAACAGAGAGGTACTCACAATCAGAAGTAAGTAAACAAGCACAGGTACGAGTGTGGAGCGCGATGTGGTCCAAGCCTCGTTCTCTGTGTGCGGGAACCGGAAGTGACGCGACACGCCGTACGCGTTTCGTAATCAATACGTCCTCAGCAGCTGCGGCGGACCATCCCATTCATATGAATGTCCTCTTGGTGTGCCCCATGCTAGTCGCTGGGTGGGCTCCCACAGCTCCCGGCGTGGATGTGTGGCCTTCTGGACCCATGCCACATGATTTTCTTTCATTTCTGCATACTGACCCTATTTGCTATGTATATATACCCCATGATGCACTTGCTCTTGATAAAGTGGATATGTCCACGAAACGCGTCGAGCTCATTACCGATGCATCTACCCTACTATTATTTGGACTTTACATCTATGTACCCATAGCTACCTCGGACTTTATGTACAATTTTATCACATCATGTGTTCTCAATATTACGCCCTGCACTGTACCATGATCTGGAATGTTATATGTATGTACTATGCAATTGATGCAATGCTATACAAGTTTATATGCATTAAATAACCTGTGTTGTTCTTTTACCAGTGATCTAACTTTTTTTATTACCAACCGCATGTCCACACACTTCATATAAAGTCCCATGTTCCCCCCTTTTTTAATTGTTCCCCACAGTATAGTACCCTTTTGTAGGTAATGGGCTTTATTGTACTGATGCATAATAATTACTGCTACACTACTATGCTTTTACCTTATTATCTTCGTACAAGCCCACTGCCTGATATACTCTTTTTATTGATTTTTTACGTTATTCCCCCTATATTCTTATAACCAGGGATGGAGGCATCTAGCCCTAATTAGGCAGAGCCTCATTTAAAGTCCCACCCTCTGAACTTCGGTTCAATTTTTTGTTCAATGATTAGGGATGGAAGTGTGTGGCTGTGGCTCGGGTTCAATGTTAGACGGATTGCCTGCATTTTACCTCTTTATTGGCTCTATTGCCTGCCTATATAATATAATATTACAGTGTGTACAGTGACATGACTTTTTTGCTCTACATGGTCCAATCAGTGGGTTGTATTCTATGCCGGGAGCTGCGATGCGCTCTGGCGGCCTCCCTCCTCCCCCTCGCCCTGGTTGGACGCGGGCGATGTGGGCGGCTCCATCACTGCGCATCGGCGTCACGCCATCATGGCCGCACGCGTGATGTCATGTGACGCCAATACGTTCGGCACGTGATTTCAACCTCGCGCCCATTTATGGGAAGGACTGCTCGCCGCCATCCGGGATGATGCCTTGTCCGGGAGGCGGCGGCTTCCTTCCCATGCTTGGCGTGGACGTGACGTTGGGAGCTTCACCATGGCCGATCCGGTTACTTCATTTGGACACTCTCTTCTTGTTCACTACCCTTTCTGGTTTCACCTTCACTTTCGGGTCTCTTGGTTGGTGTTACTTTTCTATGGGAATAATTGTTGGTTCCCCTGTACTTCACATCTACCCTTTGCACGCCCATTTTTCCACACGCTTACTACCATACTTTTTTGGCATTAGCCACTATTATCACCCTTTCGGTATACCATTTTCCTCACTCTTCTTACATATTACTTTTCATCGTTCTAAGCCACTTTATTTCAATGTCACCATTCTGGAATACTTATATATATTTTTGTACTCACCCTTAAAGATAACCTTGGTGACTGCTAATACGATACCGCCCCCCAGTCAATATCTTGGCTACACTTCCTTTCTATGAATGTCCTCTTGGTGTGCCCCATGATAGTCGCTGGGTGGGCTCCCACAGCTCCCGGCGTGGATGTGTGGCCTTCTGGACCCATGCCACATGATTTTCTTTCATTTCTGCATACTGACCCTATTTGCTATGTATACAGTGGGTACGGAAAGTATTCAGACCCCCTTAAATTTTTCACTCTTTGTTATATTGCAGCCATTTGCTAAAATCATTTAGGTTCATTCTTCTTCCTCATGAATGTACACATAGCACCCCATACTGACAGAAAAACACAGAATTGTTGACATTGTTGCAGATTTATTAAAAAAGAAAAACTGAAATATCACATGGTCCTAAGTATTCAGACCCTTTGCTGTGACACTCATATATTTAACTCAGGTGCTTTCTATTTCTTCTGATCATCCTTGAGATGGTTCTACACCTTCATTTGAGTCCAGCTGTGTTTGATTATACTGATTGGACTTGATTAGGAAAGCCACACACCTGTCTATATAAGACCTTCCAGATCACAATGCATGTCAGAGCAAATGAGAATCATGAGGTCAAAGGAACTGCCTGAAGAGCTCAGAGACAGAATTGTGGCAAGGCACAGATCTGGCCAAGGTTACAAAAAGATTTCTGCTGCATTTAAGGTTCCTAAGAGCACAGTGGCCTCCATAATCCTCAAATGGAAGACATTTGGGACGACCAGAACCCTTCCTAGAGCTGGCCGTCCGGCCAAATTGAGCTATCGGGGGAGAAGAGCCTTGGTGAGAGAGGTAAAGAAGAACCCAAAGATCACTGTGGCTGAGCTAAAGAGATGCAGTCAGGAGATGGGAGAAAGTTGTAGAAAGTCAACCATCACTGCAGCCCTCCACCAGTCTGGCCTTTATGGCAGAGTGGCCCGACGGAAGCCTCTCCTCAGTGTAAGACACATGAAAGCCCGCATAGAGTTTGCTAAAAAAAACACCTAAAGGACTCCAAGATGGTGAGAAATAAGATTCTCTGGTCTTATGAGACCAAAATAGAACTTTTTGGCCTTAATTCTAAGCGGTATGTGTGGAGAAAACCAGGCACTGCTCATCACCTGTCCAATACAGTCCCAACAGTGAAGCATGGTGGTGGCAGCATCATGCTGTGGGGGTGTTTTTCAGCTGCAGGGACAGGACGACTGGTTGCAATCAAAGGAAAGATGAATGCGGCCAAGTACAGGGATATCCTGGACAAAAACCTTCTCCAGAGTTCTCTGGACCTCAGACTGGGCCGAAGGTTTACCTTCCAACAAGACAATGACCCTAAGCACACAGCTAAAATAACGAAGGAGTGGCTTCACAACAACTCCGTGACTGTTCTTGAATGGCCCAGCCAGAGCCCTGACTTAAACCCAATTGAGCATCTCTGGAGAGACCTAAAAATGGCTGTCCACCAACGTTTACCATCCAACCTGACAGAACTGGAGAGGATCTGCAAGGAGGAATGGCAGAGGATCCCCAAATCCAGGTGTGAAAGACTTGTTGCATCTTTCCCAAAAAGACTCCTGGCTGTATTAGATCAAAAGGGGGCTTCTACTAAATACTGAGCAAAGGGTCTGAATACTTAGGACAATGTGATATTTCAGTTTTTCTTTTTTAATAAATCTGCAACAATGTCAACAATTCTGTGTTTTTCTGTCAGTATGGGGTGCTATGTGTACATTCATGAGGAAGAAGAATGAACCTAAATGATTTTAGCAAATGGCTGCAATATAACAAAGAGTGAAAAATTTAAGGGGGTCTGAATACTTTCCGTACCCACTGTATATACCCCATGATGCACTTGCTCTTGATAAAGTGGATATGTCCACGAAACGCGTCAAGCTCATTACCGATGCATCTACCCTACTATTATTTGGACTTTACATCTATGTACCCATAGCTACCTCGGACTTTATGTACAATTTTATCACATCATGTGTTCTCAATATTACGCCCTGCACTGTACCATGATCTGGAATGTTATATGTATGTACTATGCAATTGATGCAATGCTATACAAGTTTATATGCATTAAATAACCTGTGTTGTTCTTTTACCAGTGATCTAACTTTTTTTATTACCAACCGCATGTCCACACACTTCATATAAAGTCCCATGTTCCCCCCTTTTTTAATTGTTCCCCACAGTATAGTACCCTTTTGTAGGTAATGGGCTTTATTGTACTGATGCATAATAATTACTGCTACACTACTATGCTTTTACCTTATTATCTTCGTACAAGCCCACTGCCTGATATACTCTTTTTATTGATTTTTTACGTTATTCCCCCCATATTCTTATGACCAGGGATGGAGGCATCTAGCCCTAATTAGGCAGAGCCTCATTTAAAGTCCCACCCTCTGAACTTCGGTTCAATTTTTTGTTCAATGATTAGGGATGGAAGTGTGTGGCTGTGGCTTGGGTTCAATGTTAGACGGATTGCCTGCATTTTACCTCTTTATTGGCTCTATTGCCTGCCTATATAATATAATATTACAGTGTGTACAGTGACATGACTTTTTTGCTCTACATGGTCCAATCAGTGGGTTGTATTCTATGCCGGGAGCTGCGATGCGCTCTGGCGGCCTCCCTCCTCCCCCTCGCCCTGGTAGGACGCGGGCGATGTGGGCGGCTCCATCACTGCGCATCGGCGTCACGCCATCATGGCCGCACGCGTGACGTCATGTGACGTCAATACGTTCGGCACGTGATTTCAACCTCGCGCCCATTTATGGGGAGGACTGCTCGCCGCCATCCGGGATGATGCCTTGTCCGGGAGGCGGCGGCTTCCTTCCCATGCTTGGCGTGGACGTGACGTTGGGAGCTTCACCATGGCCGATCCGGGTACTTCATTTGGACACTCTCTTCTTGTTCACTACCCTTTCTGGTTTCACCTTCACTTTCGGGTCTCTTGGTTGGTGTTACTTTTCTATGGGAATAATTGTTGGTTCCCCTGTACTTCACATCTACCCTTTGCACGCCCATTTTTCCACACGTTTACTACCATACTTTTTTGGCATTAGCCACTATTATCACCCTTTCGGTATACCATTTTCCTCACTCTTCTTACATATTACTTTTCATCGTTCTAAGCCACTTTATTTCAATGTCACCATTCTGGAATACTTATATATATTTTTGTACTCACCCTTACAGATAACCTTGGTGACTGCTAATACGATACCGCCCCCCAGTCAATATCTTGGCTACACTTCCTTTCTATGAATGTCCTCTTGGTGTGCCCCATGCTAGTCGCTGGGTGGGCTCCCACAGCTCCCGGCGTGGATGTGTGGCCTTCTGGACCCATGCCACATGATTTTCTTTCATTTCTGCATACTGACCCTATTTGCTATGTATATATACCCCATGATGCACTTGCTCTTGATAAAGTGGATATGTCCACGAAACGCGTCGAGCTCATTACCGATGCATCTACCCTACTATTATTTGGACTTTACATCTATGTACCCATAGCTACCTCGGACTTTATGTACAATTTTATCACATCATGTGTTCTCAATATTACGCCCTGCACTGTACCATGATCTGGAATGTTATATGTATGTACTATGCAATTGATGCAATGCTATACAAGTTTATATGCATTAAATAACCTGTGTTGTTCTTTTACCAGTGATCTAACTTTTTTTATTACCAACCGCATGTCCACACACTTCATATAAAGTCCCATGTTCCCCCCTTTTTTAATTGTTCCCCACAGTATAGTACCCTTTTGTAGGTAATGGGCTTTATTGTACTGATGCATAATAATTACTGCTACACTACTATGCTTTTACCTTATTATCTTCGTACAAGCCCACTGCCTGATATACTCTTTTTATTGATTTTTTACGTTATCCCCCCCATATTCCAACATTGGGCGTATGCTATAGATAGGATTTACAGATAGGATTGGCAGCAAGGATGGAAAATGTCATTATAATGGGGGACTTTAATTATCCAGATATAGACTGAGCAGAAGGAACTGCGCATTTAGTTAAGGCTCGGCAGTTTCTAAATGTTTTGCAGGACAATTTCATGGGTCAGATGGTGAATGCACCGACAAGAAACAATGCGGTACTTGACCTACTGATTACCAACAATACAGACCTGCTCACGGATATAGAAATACGGGATAACTTAGGAAACAGTGACCATAGGTCAATTAGTTTCAGTATTAATCATAGTAATAGAAAACATAAGGGTAATATAAGAACACTGAATTTCAAAAGAGACAATTTCCCAAAACTGCGCTCTCTGCTAGAAAATATCAAATGGGATAGAACCCTGGGAACAAAGAAAAATGGGAGTGCTTCAAGGGCATACTAAACAAAGGGATTGGCCAGTGCATTCCAAAGGGAAATAAATTTAAAAGAGCAAAACTAAAACCTGGGTGGCTAAACTCCAACATAAGAATGCATATTAATGCTAAAGAAAAGGCCTTCAAAAAATACAAGACTGAGGGGTCATTGGCAGCTGTATTGGGTTTTTAATATGTTTTGAGTTTTCGGTTATGGCCCATTGGTTGTCTTGGGTTTGCCCTACTGTTTGCTGTCTCCAATGCTTTGTGTTGGTCTAATGAGATTTTCCAAATAGACCCACATGGCGGCGGTCTCCTTCCTGCAGCAGTCTGCCATGCTGGGAGCCTGTGAGTTAGCAGATGTATGCCTGATGAGGTAAGAATCTAGTATCTGGTATATTAAGCAGAGGATAAGTTTGGCAATTCTTTTTGGCATTTACCTATACCTGGGAGCCTATAATAGTGTTTTCTTGTTTTCCCATCAGATTACTACAATGATGCATGCCTAAAATTACTACCCATTTAAAATCTGGTTAACCTATCTACTTGTCAGCAATTGGGTAAACTGGTTTTATCCCTCAGTTTTTTTTTTAACAATCAAGTTTATTGAAAACATGAGGTACAGTACACAGAAAGTAAAAGTGCTAGTAGCAGAGGTACAACATGTCATTAGGATGGTAAAGTAGCTTATGGATATAGCTTTAGTAAAGCCAACAAATTATACAATAGAAAAGCAACTAAATTCGAAACTGGTGTACAGGTATGAAAGTTAGATAGTGCATACGTGGAGTCAAAACCAATGTAATACAGACTCAATAATAATCAGTGTATGACGTAAAGAACCTCGATCAAGGTGCATGTATGGACCGGCCTTAATACAACAGCAAAACAACAAAATTGATTAGGCCCAGTCGATCAACAGCTCAAACATAACAGCAATAGCATCCGGTCATAACTTTAGGAATCAAAAATAAGTGGTGCATACATATAATTAGGATGATATGCAGGATGTGGAAGGAAGCAAGTACGGGGAAAACAGAAAAAGAGAGGTAGAGAAGAAGAAGAAGGTGGGAGAAAGATAAGGTGGGGAGGGGGTAGCCAACTCAGGTCCTCCCTGGGAATAAGGAGGTGTGTTGCTTGGAGGAATGAAACATAATCCACGGCTCCCAACAGGCAAGGAATTTGGGAATCCTGTCATGTGCAACAGCACTGACTCGCTCCATCTCACAGATCTCCAGTATTTTCCTCAACCAGTCCAAGATCGTGGGGATCATACTGGACTTCCAGTGTAAGGGGATAAGTGATCTGGCTGCATTAATGAAATGCATGAGCAAGGATTTTTTGTAGTTGTGCAGTGGTGTGGTAGTAATGTGTAGCAAGAACAGTTCAGGAGAGAGGAGCACTTTCTCACCCATTATGGTCGAGCTTAGTGTCTGAATTTGTTGCCAGAGGTTAAAAATGATGGGACAGGACCACCAAATGTGGGTCAGGGTACCTGTCTCTCGGCCACATCTCCAACATGAATCATTCATGTGCGGATACCATCTCTTAATTTTTTCGGGAGTAGCATACCATTGTGAGAGAAGTTTATAGGCCGTTTCTTGCAATTTCGTGCTCAGGGAGCATTTGTGCGAGAGTATACATGCTCTTTTCCATTGTGCATCAGAGATGACAATATTTAGTGAGTTGCTCCATTTCTCCTGAAATCTGTCCCGCCTTATGTCAGTGTGTTTCTGCAACCATGCGTAAGTCAATGAGATGGACCTCTCAACCCTTTCTCCCAGGTCACAAGTCTTCTCTAAATCACTTAACGGTCTACTCACCAAGTGACGCCTCCTATGCGAAGTAAGGTAGCTACGGGTTTGAAAGTATGCCCACATAGGCATCTTCTGGTCTTTCAACATGGTGAAATCAGTCAATTGCCCGAACGAGCCCTTAACAAAGCAATCCCGAGCTAACAACGGTTCAGAAGGGTTTTTCATGAAAATACGGTTGTTCATGCCCGGTACAAAGTCCGGATTATTTGCCAAAGGAGTCAACAGTCCGGGGGAGGAAGAGATATCGTATTTGGAGGCAATACTATAAAAGGTTCTCAGGGTGGGTCCTATTAAAGGATGTGAGAGTAGCGATTTAGGGCAGTGTGTCATAGGATTCCAGAGGCATGAGCCAGGGATGTGCCAGGGAATGTGTCCTCGACCCCCACCCAGTCCTTTGAATTTGCATGGCAGTTCCAGTCAATGATCCTGGAAAGGTGTACAGCCCAATAGTAGTGCTTAAAGTTGGGTAAACCCATACCGCCCATTGACTTGGATTTAGTCATAGTGTCAAAGTGTTTGCGGTTCCACACAAATTGGATCAGTAATGAGCGTAATTTCTTGAAGAAATTCGAGGGTATAGCGATAGGCAGAGCTTGCATGAGATACAAAAGTTTTGGAAGGGTAACCATTTTTATAATGGAGGCACGGCCAAACCAGGAAAAGTATTTGGGCCTCCACGACTGTAATTCGCGTGTGATGGATGCGAGTAGTGGGAGGTAGTTATGCTCGAACAAGTTTTTAGGGTATTGGGTAAGTCTAACTCAGAGATATTGAATGCCAAGTAGGTTCCATTTAAACGTGCAAGACTGTTGAATGTCGAGGACCTGTTGCGCGGATAGGGTCAGATTCAGGACCTCCGATTTATGATAATTTATCAGCATGTTGGACATGTATCCATAAAGCTCGAACATCTCCATCAGATTAGGAAGTGAAATCGATGGACGTGAAACACAAAACAGCAAATCGTCCGCGTAAGCGGCAATCTTGTGTTCCCTGTCATCGACTACAAGACCTCTGATGGAAGGGTGTGAATTGATTGCACGGATAAAGGGTTCCAAAGAAAGAATGAACAGGAGGGGTGAGAGCGGGCACCCTTGTCGAGTCCCGTTTCGAATATGAATTGGCTTAGACAGGGTGCCATTCACCTTGACATTAGCTGAGGGGTTGGTGTATAGTGCCGATGTCCAGGCAAGCATGCGATCGCCCAAGCCCACGTGTCTGCAAGTTGCGAACATATAGTCCCATGCCACTCTATCAAAGGCCTTCTCCGCATCCGTGGACAGGAGAAGGCCCTCGATTTTGTCAAGATGGAAACGGTGAATCAAACTGATCGACTTTAGGACATTGTCGCGGGCATCCCGTCCAGGCATGAAGCCCGCCTGCTCAGGACCTATCAGCTGGGTGAGCAGGGGCCTGAGACGGTTTGCCAGGAGTTTGGCAAGAAGCTTCAGGTCGAGGTTCAACAAGGAAATGGGCCTGTAACTAGCGCATTCAGAGGTGTCTTTGTTAGGCTTTGGAATCACTGTTATGTGTGCCTGGGTGAAGGAGGGCGGGATTTCCCGATCCGAGAGCAGCAAATTCAGGGCTGTGAGGAGTGGCTGAGAAATCTGCTCGGCATAGGTCTTGTAATAGTGGCCTGTGAAGCCATCGGGGCCAGGGCTCTTGTTTGGCTTTAATGAGTTAATCGCCAAGAGGAGTTCATCGGCCGTAAATGGGTTTTCCAAGGACTCAGCGTCTGAGGTAGAAATGTGGAGGAGTTTACTGCTACGGAGGAATTCCCGGATTAAAGACAGCCTATCACCCTGCAGAGAGGCCGGTTTATGGCGAGCCGGCAGGTTATAGAGATTCGGGTAAAACTCCTGGAAGTGTTTGGCTATGAGGCGTGTGTCCCTGTCTATTTTCCCCTGCTTGTTTTTGATGCCAAGGATGTTAGAGGAGAGTTGGGCATCCTTCAGGGCTCTAGGCAGAAATTTACCCCCTTTGTCACCTTGTTCATAGTATATCTTTTTGCGGTAGAATAACAGGCGTTTTGCTTTGGCGTCTAAAACTTGACGTAAGTCTTGCCCGGCAGAAATAAGGGAATGTAGTGTATCAGTTGCTAGGGATTGTTTGTGTGCAGACTCCAGTGACGCAATTCGGGCCAAAAGAGTGGCAACTTCCTTCTCCCTCTGTTTTTTATGTCAGGCCCCCCACATGATAAGAGCGCCCCTGATGGTGCACTTGTGAGCTTCCCATATTTTCAGGGGAGGGACAGTTGAGGTGGCGTGGTCTCCAAAAAATAAGTCGATCTCCGTGGAGATGTGTTTGCGAATTAGTGGGTCAGCTAATAAGGAGGGGTTCAGTCTCCAATTGAATGTTTTATGACCGTCCTTAGGTCTGATGTTGAGCATCAATGAGTCCCGTTGGGTAATGTACAGGAAATCAGTTCGGGAGTATTTAGAATGGACTGGCGAGTAATAAGTGTAATCTTTAGCATCAGCATGAAGAGCTCTCCAGGCATCAACCAAAGTGAGCGACTCTAGAAGGGACCTCAGTTTTTTCAGGGCCCCATATTTTATACAGGAGTGGCCATCAGAGGTGTCCAGGAGAGGGGTGAGAGGCACATTAAAATCTCCTCCTAAAATGGTACAACCTTCCCCAAACCCTTTCAGCTCGTCAATTATTTTCGCGCAGAACGTGATATGCGCGGAATTGGGGAAGTACACATTAGCAAGGGTTAAAGGTCTGCCTGCTATGGTTCCCTTTAGAAAAAGAAATCTACCGTCAGGGTCAGAAAGTTGGTGGGAGAGGACAAACGAAGTCTCTTTGTGGATCAGTATGGAAACCCCTTTAGCTCTCTGAATTGGAGAGGTAGCATGGAAAACCTTAGGGTATTGCCTAGTGATTAGGTTAGGGACCGAGCGGGATCTAAAATGAGTTTCCTGCAAGAAAACAAAGGCAGGCTTTGCCTTACCCAACACTCTAAGGACTGAAGATCTTTTTTCGGGTGTGTTGAGTCCTCTGCAATTGAAAGAGAGCACTGTCGGGCTCCTGCCAAGGGCAGAAAACATTGTGGTTGGGAGGTAGGATGTGAGGTATGTGAAAGGTGTATTGGTCTACTCACCGCCTCCTTACTGGTGTCGATAGCTAGGCTTCGATGTGAGCGATGGAGCAGATCGTTCAGGGCCTTTTACAATAAGCGAGGAAGATCTGAGATACTCTTCCGTAGGAAAACCCCAGTTGGCTGCAAAGAGAGGGGAGAGAGAGATGGGGGAGCAGAGTACAGATCAGATAGCAAGAGGGAAAGTAAGGGGGAGAGCAATTACAGGAATCAAAATCAGGTACAATAGAGGTTAGAGAGCGTCACACACTGAAATGCACTATAATCTGGACTGCAATATATAACAACACCTAGCAGTGGGGGACACTGAAGGTGAACAATAACGTAGTCAACTAGGCACAAACAACATAAAAAAAAGAAGGCCTAGCAAAATTAGAGTCCTTTTCAGACTACTGATTTGCGGGGTGAGTGGGAGGAACAGTCAGCACTGGAACACAAAAGGACCAGTCAGGAGATGCCGTGAGCACGTTCCGGACTGAATACAAAAAAAATAGAAAGGGTGGTATGAACAACACGAACCAAGCCCAAAAGTAGTGCAAAAAAGGAAGGAGAACAAGCAATGCTTGAACCCAGCTGAGAGAGGTCTCCAAAAAAAAAAAAAGTTTAGACACGGAAAGTGTAGGGGAAGAGGGGCTGCATCTGATGCAGGAAAGGAGGAACCAAAAGTTATCACGGCAGCTGAGATGAATCTCAAGAGCAAGAAGCACTCAGGGGGGAGTGAGTAATCAATCCAAGGTTACCAGATGGTTGCCCCATCAGAAGCGAGCTCTGAGACCGGGTGTCTTGGGAGTCTTAGGTGTAGCAGCAGAGCGTCTGGGAGTGCCATCAGGATATTTGGACATCTTCTGTTTCTTGCTGCTTGCAGGAGTACAAGATGACATAGAAGAGGCTTGCGGACTGCTGGGGATATCTGGGATCTGGGAACTCCGCATACCACTCTGGGACATCTGTATACGGAATCTGAAGAGCCTCACAAAACGCAGGTAAGTCCGATAGGGAACGCAGGAGGTAAGTTTTCCTATGAAAAGTGACACTCAGGGCAAAGGGAAACTTCCATCTGTACGAGTATCCTTTAAGTCTCAGAGCCTCCAGCAGGGGGCGCAAAGCACGCCTGTTGTTGAGCGTAATGGGGGATAAGTCTTGAAAGAGAAGGATTGATTCCCCATTAAACAGCACTTGATCGTTCTGCCGGGCTTTAGAGAGAATTTCTTCCTTCAAATTGAAGTTGTGCAGACAGCAAATAATATCCCTAGGGGGAAGGTTATCAGGGCCCTTGGAACGCAAAGCTCTGTGAGCTCTCACAAACTCCATTGGCGATTCCTCAGGCCTCTCCAGGAGATTATTAAAGATTTTAAGCAGGGCTTGTTTGGTGTCTTCAGGGGGGACAGACTCTGGCACCTCCTAACTCTTATATTATTACGCCGACCCCGATTGTCCAGGTCTTTGATTTGCCTGTTAATATCGATCAGGTGTGCAGCATGTGATTCGGCCGTATGTTCCAGACATTTAATGGCGGTGTTTCTGGCCTTCCCCTCCCTCTCAGTTCTGTCCATTTTCTCAGAAAGCACCATTATGTTGGCAGTCAGATTAGTAATGGCTGCTGCAAAAGACTTTTTGATATCTGCGGCTATCACAGTCATATCAGCGTAAGTGAGGGGATGGTCGGGAGAGCGATCCTCTCTTACCGTGTCCTCAGATGCTGACAGAGATTCCTCACTGAATTCCGCCTCGTGGTGGAGCTGCGCCATCTTGTCGGCCAGGTTGAGGGATCTGGCCACGGCTTGTGCTTTGAAAAGAGCCGATATACTTTTGCTTGAGGAGGCCGGCGTGGACCGAGACTGCTCTGTGAACCGTGGCGAAGAATTCTTCCCATTGCCGTGTCAAAAGGAGACCAGGGAGCTGATTAGGGCTGAAAGGTTCCGGAGCTCTTTCAGTGTGCTGCCATCCGCTGCGCCGTCCAAGCCACGCCCCCCCCCTTATCCCTCAGTTTTAACCATCTACTGGAGTCCTTTCTTGCTGTCTACCTTATGTGGTGTGTTTTTTGTATCTATGGAATGTGGTGCCTTGATCCTCAGATCTCTGGCTGAGTATATCATTTATTCTAGGTTCGGCATCTTCAACCATCTTGATTTGGTAGCCAGGATGATACAACTTCTGTACATGTGCATAAAACTCATCCAGGCACCCAGCAGAAGCCTAGAGTGTACAATGAACTGTTGCCAGGAGCCTCTAGCGCTCCTGATCTTCATTCCAGCATCCTGTGTTTGGCTGTGGCATTCTCCTTGTCTGTCAGTCCACCTGCAAGATGATTATTGTGGGCAGTCTCTGGATGGAAATGAAATCTGATTTAAACAAGCCAAGCCTGCAGTGTCATACTTGTGATATTGCGTTTGTTACATGTGTTCAAGCTGCCTGTTTGCCTGATTTGCTCTTCTGTTTGGATTCCCTTGTGTTGTTGATGATCTCAGATTGCATATCAACTATTCTCTAAACTCTGCCTGCTTTGTACCCGGACTGTGATTGAATCACTCTTCCCTTATGCCAACCTCTAGTACCTATTTGCTTTGCTTAATTCATGCATGCCCTGGCATGGTGGCCAGGCACTATTGCATTGTATATAAGTCAGATTTACAAACTGACATGCCAAGTCCAGGAACTGTCTGAGCATGTAAACACACCTCTACCAGTAACACAGAAACCAGAGCCCAAGTTTAACCCGCCTGATCATTTTTCTGGTAACCCCAACATGTTTTCCAACTTTAAAAATAGTTGTATGGTATACTTTAAGCTTAGGCCACATTCTTCTGGTTCTAAAGCACAGCAGATTATGATGATCTTGACCGTGCCCACTCAGAAGAAACTAACCTTAGGTCATTACGTCAGGAAAAACGCACCACTGAACTATTCTGTTATGATTTCAACCACTGGGCACCTGACTCAGGGTGGAATGACCCAGCTCTAAGAAGCCAGTTCAGGTTAGGCTTACCAGACTCCATCAAAGATTCCTTAGGGTAGGGTACAGGGGGTAGTGTACTAGCTGTATAGTCAGGGCTTTACAGGAACTGTGTACAGAGAGGTTTATTTCTTTGCCCCCTAGTATGCTGCCCTCTCAACCTCTCCAGGAGGAGGAGCCATGCAAATTGATGCTACCCATTTATCCTCTAAAAAAAGACTAGAAGAAGATCCCAGGGACTCAACAATATATTGTAAGTCCTTAAAATTCAAGCGCCCTTAGATGCACATCCAGGCTAACTTGTCCTCAAGTTCTGCTGCCTCTTCACCAGTAGTCCAATCTGTTTCTACACCTGCCAATGCAGTCCAACCTATCTCTTCACCAGTTATTCTGGTTCAGCCCATGCCTATTGAGCCTCCTGCTCTCTTATATTTGGGACTTTCAATAACCTGGCCTTATCCTACTGCAACTACATCTGCTCAAAACTATCTAAGAAGTTCCATTCACCCTTTGGATAGATTGCTTAATTCGGCCAGGTGGGGCCTTTTACCTTTTATTCAAGTCACTCTGCATCAAGCTTGTGTTCCAGCTATCCAGCTTGACTCCAGTGACATATCACCTGCTAATCAACCTGACCTCGCTGATCCCCTGACCATTGCCCAACATGGTCCTGTGCCAGATGTTCAGCTTGTCTGTAAAAAATCCGGGGGCCCCTTCTCAGAGGGGGGGGGGGTAAGGTCAACAGAATCTAGTGCTCCTGCTCCTTATTCCAGCATCCTGGGTTTGGCTGTGGCATTCTCCTTGTCTGTCTGTCTACCTGTAAGGAGATTAATGTGGCTAGTCTCTGGTTGGAAATCAAACCTAATTTAAGCAAGCCAAGCCTGCAGTGTGATGCTTGTAATTTTGTGTGTTACACATGTTCAAGTTGCCTGTTTAACTGTTCTGCTCTGTTCGTCCCTTGTTGACGACCTCAGATTGGATATTGACTATTCTCTGTACTCCGCCTACTGTGTACCTGGGCTGTGATTAAATCAGTGTCAGTGCGTTCCTTGCTAAAAAAAAGAATTGCCGGAAATAAAAATAAAAAAGCGTGGTGTCCTCCCCCAATTCATATCAGGCCCTTCCAGTCTGGTACGGATTTTGAGGGGAACCCCCACACCAAAATGTAAAAGGAAAATATCCCCCAAAATCCATATCTGAAACTTATCTGAGCATGCAGCCCAGCAGGTCAGGAAAGGGGAGGGATGAGCGAGCGCACCCTTCCTGAACCATACCAGACCACATGCCCCCAACATGGAGAGGTGCTTTGGGGGGCAGAGCCCCAGCCAAACCACCTTGTCCCCTTGTTGATGGGGACAAAGGCCTCTTCTCCAGAACCATGGCCGGTGGTTGTGGACTCCCAGATCCCGCCCCCCCATGTGAATGAGTAAGGGGTTCATGGTATCCCTACTCATTCACCAAAAAATAAGTGTAGTATAAAAAAACAGAGAAGGCAGTTTTTGACAAGTCCTTTATTAAAAAACAAAAATAAAAAAAATATCCCCCTGTGTAGATTCATCATCAATTATGATGCCCGCTGCCATCATCAACGCGGAAAAAAGAAAGCTCCACTTCCAACGAAGGCTCCCACCATCTGACAGCTCCACCGCATCCCACTAATAAATAAACGTAATGGCAGGGCCACCCGGAGACGTCACCAGGTGGCACCACCCACTCCTTAGCAACCAGTACACATTCTGTGAATACTGCATGCCTCGACCACTACTTAATTACCAAATGCATTTAATGTTTTATTTCCTTCTGTGAATTGAGTTTAACACTTGTTCATGTGTCATTTACTGTGTGTTTTCAGCGTTTTGTGGTACCACAGAATGGTATAGTGAATTAATGGTTTCAGGATCGCATGTGGTATTTACAGAAAATGTGTCTTGACACTTGCATATTGCATGTGATCTGGTTCTGTGAATGGAGCCCAGGAACACAATTGATCTGACCTAACTAATATGATAAATATGTCACCTGGTTGATTGTTTTAGGACTCTGCATTTTGTATGCCATCTATTCTCTTTTAATAAATAGGGCTATGAACATGCCTGCATGTGGCAAGCTCAAGAGCTTTATTTAACAAAAAGACCTCAATACAGACATTGTGCAAAAACCTAATCTCTGAAATCATTAACTGATTATCACTAGAAGTCATTATTTAAAAAAAAAAAATGCTTCTCTTTGTATTGGATAAAGGATGTGACTGGAATATAGAATGTCATTTTACGTTTCAGAATGTTTTATATTCAGTAGGGTTGAGTAACAACTGGGAATTAAAGTTATCCTTTTGTACATAATGGTTCTTCAATATATTGTTCAATATAATGCAAGCTTAGTACCTTGCTGTAAAGAAGAAATGTGAAAATGTTAGATCTTAACAGCAAACGCTGATAGCATATCCAGCAAAATATGCTATAATGGAAGCTAGTGATCTTTTTTTTTTTTTCTTTTTTTTGCTGTTGCACTGAACTACAACCAAATAAAAGGGGAAATACATAAATCTATTCTTTTAATTCTAATACTGTGTTACTGTTTTAGCAATGCATATGTCATAGACAGATGTGTCTAAAGAAGAAGGTAAACATTTTAGCATCTTGTTAAGAGAATTATCAAGAAAAATCTGGCTGAATGATGGCAACTATATGGTAATCTTTTAACTACACTCACTATAGCAACATAATCAAGCCACCTGTCTCAGGTTACCAGACTAAACATGTAATGAACAGATGTCCTGGTTTTATGTTCCTCTTTTGACATGGACTCTGTTTTGCTTATATTTGTTTTGTGCTTATTTGTACATGCAGAAACAAAACTAATCTTTTATTAAAAGCCAAACATTTGCACGAATCATAAGCCCATCCGCAACTGTTTCATTTCATCATTCTGAATATTTTCATAAATTATAGCTACAAGACAAAATTAAAGATGTCCCTGTATTTCACTTTTGTATAAAAGAGGACCAACTGCCTGATTGGGTTATTAGATATTGGCTTTGAAAGCCCAGCATAGATATCTTATAAGCAGGGTTCTCAGTTCAAGTGTAAGAAATTGGCAGAAGGAGATGACTACATGTAATTTCCTTTTGTGTTAGGTTCTAGTGCTGCTTATGTTAGGTTAGTGATAAGCTGTAGACAGATTGAAATTTGACTGGTTCAGCAGGGACTGGCAGCATTTCAATCAATGTGTGTTTCCTTTTCAATAGTTTTTATTGAGTCTTTTCATAAGGACAAACACTAAACAAATTTAACATGCACATGAACCACAAAGAGGTTGTACAAATAAGGCATACATCAAAATTCAGACACACGGTTCACCCAACTACTAGCGATGATTCTCCCAAGAAACACCCCACGCCCAACCAACACGGGCACCTAATCAGGGCCAGAGAAGCAGGACCACAGGCCCAGCCACCCCACTGGGAACAACACTGTGGCCCGGATCTGCCCCCCCGCTCCTCCGTCCCCACCCCAATTGCCCGGGGGGCACACACGTCCCTCCAGAGGACCACCATATGAACAAATAAGTTTAATGGGTGTAATGGAAAATGTTAACAACCGCAATATGGGAAGCTATGACCCGTAGAGTCAAGAGAAAAGCATATATCATATAACTTATAGACTATCAACAGGACAGTCTGTAACAAAGCCTCTTGATTGCCAATTAGTCATCATCAATGTGTGTATCCATCCCTTTTGTGTGGATGGAGGAATCAGCTATTTTTTTTCATTTAGCCCACTGGTGGAAAAAATAAACAAATAATCTGCTGCTAGCCTAATGGTCAGGAATGAGAGTGGTCAGTTAGGGTTATGGTTCAAAATAATATTGGGTTGAGGAGGTTATAGCCCATCTTCAGGCAAGTGAAATGCCTTTCCCATACCTCCCTCCCACTCAAATCCCACTCCTCTCCCATCATTTCACCAATATTTTTTAAAAACTTGTCCACCATCATTGAAGCCTCTTCAGGTAATTAAGACGAGTGATATAGCACTGCAACCAATTCAGACATGACATCATCATTCCTTAGCAGACCTCAGAGGATTCCACCACTGGACAGCCAATAGAAAGCCTCCATTTCACACAGGCAGCAGTGTGGTCATCCGAAGTATGAAACTCCCATTTTGCAGTGAGGAAGAGTGAAGACCTATGATCAAGGGGGTCAAAACACCACACATTTAGATAAGTAAAAGAAAATTTTGGATTACATAATTTTATTTTTTTTTTACATTTGAAGTTTATTTATTATTAGTCACCGCAGGTGAGGATGGCTGACTGCTAGGAGAAGCACCTGCTCCTGCACCTGCCTCAGCGTTTGCTCAGAACCCAGCTGGCTATCTGTATGTGTGCAGTCTGAAGGTGGATGGTGTATGGATTAGTTTGAAAGTCTGATGGACTGCTAGTGCTACGGTCCTGTACGGTGGAATGCGGGGAGTGCAGTGAAGCACAGCATAGCACGGTACAGCGGGAGAGCTGAACTGCGAGGCTAGCTGTCTGCAGAGTTGCTACCGAATAGTTGTGTGCTGACTACAAGGCTGCAGGTCTGTCTGAGATTTACAATCGCGGCCGGGGGGGGGACCCCGCAGTGTCATGGGAAGGCTTACATAATTTTTTAACTGCCACAAAGATTAGTTGGGGGGGCGGGGGTGAGGGTAAAATGCATTGGGGTGTGGACTAGATGCCCATATTACATGATGAAAGTTGTGTAAGTGCACTTCTTTTCATTCATTAAAGTTGTTTTGAGGTAATGCACTATTGCTCGCTACTTTATTTTCTATGGGAAACGTCTTGGGGATGCCTTCATAAGGGAAGCGTATGAGGCATCCACTCTGAGTCCATCCATTAATGTTGTGGAAGAGATATCCTCAAGGGGATGCTTCTATGCCAAATACTGTGTGATATCTGGTAAGAGGCTTTGTTTGCTGAGTGTTAACACAGTTTGCACTGAATCACTTGATCACTTGCACAGCACAGGAAGGACTTGGGAAGAGTTATTTTGCACCCTTATTATATCCGTCCGGTAAGGGAACAGCTTAAAAGGTGGTGGGATTCATGCACCATTTTATGGATTTATGGACTTTCACCGTTTGAATTGGAACCACATTATTCACCGTTAATTTGGAAATTGGTCAATTTATAGACTTTGGGATCCTTAATTATTTTATTATATTGTATAATTTAGGATATGATGTTTTGAATCACACTTATATCACATTTGTGTTCACAATTTTGAGACACACTCATTTTAATTTTATATTTTAGCGCACCAGACCCTTTTTACACATATATTTTTACCAATTGGCTAATTGGATCTTTGGTAGCAGCTTTATTTCAATCAGCGCACCTATCGTCACATTTATCATACCAGGCCACATGCCCTCAACATGGGGGGTGGGTGCTTTGGGGCAGGGGGGGCTCTGCCCCCCACCCCAAAGCACCTTGCCCCCATGTTGATGAGGGACAGGGGTCTCTTCCCCGCAACTCTGGGTGGTGGTTGTGGGGGGTCTGCAGGGGAGGCTTATTGGAATCTGGAAGCCCCCTTTAACAAGGGGACCCCCAGATCCCATCCCCCCTATGTGAATGGATATTGGGTACATGGTACCCCTACCCATTCACCAAAAAAGTGTACAAAAATAATAATGACAAAAGGCAGTTTTGGAAAAGTCTTTTATTAAAAAATAAAAACATACTGTCCTCCAATGATCAGTCGCCCGTCCGCCTGAAAAATAGAAAAAAAAAAAAAGAAGAAGCTCCTGTTACTCCGGACGCTTCCCGCGGAATGAGCTGTTTTGGTTTTGACAACTCTTATATAGTGACCCACAATGCACTGCTCAGGTACAGTGAATAAATTACTGAAGTCAGTAATTTATTCACTGTACCTAAGCAATAGATTATGTGGCGACGTCAGAGCCCTATAAAAGAGCTCTCAAACTCAGATAGAAGTTAGTTAGCCAGAGAGAGTCCAAAGCTAATCAGCTGGCTTGGTGTCTTAGCTAGAAGAATAACAGGCTTGCAAATGAAAGGTTGTGAGTTTAAATCCCCAGGCTAGTGGGTGATTGATATTAATTTTTAATTAAAACCCATTAATTGCCCCGCCCCCTTCTGAAGTGAGGTCAGTAATTTATTCACTGCAACTGAGCAGTGGATTATGGGGCGCTGGTGATGTCAGAGCCCTATAAAAGAGCTGTCAAACTCAGATAGAGAATTGTTAGGCAGAGAGAGTCTTAGGTTACTCAGCTGCCTCGGTGGCGTAGCTGTTCGATTAAAAAGCAAGCAAGTGAGAGGCTGTGGGTTTGAATCCTTGGCCAGCGGGTGTTTAATAGTCACTTACATTTAAGCCTTAAAATGAGGACTTGTGATTGTTCGTGTTCGTATGTTCACTAGAACATTTCCCTTGTTCGAGATGTTCTGGTGTGAACCGAACAGGGGGTGTTAAGCTCATCACTATTGATTGGACATGATTTAGAAAGGCAAACCTTCAGTCTATGCCAGGTCCCACAGTTAATAGTGCATGTCAGAGCACAAATAAAGCCATGAAGTCCAAGGAATTGTCCGTAGACCTCTGAGACAGGATAGAGGCACAGATGTGGGGAAGGGTACAGAAAAATTTCTGGTGCCAAAGGTGCTTCAACAAAGTATGAGCAAAGGCTGTAAATACTTATGCACATGTGATTTTTTTTGTTTTTTATTTTTAATAAAGTTGCAAAGATTTCAAACAAACTTCTTTCACATTGTTATTATGGGGTATTGTTTGTAGAATTTTGAGGAAAATAATGAATATATTCAGTTTTAGAATAAGGCTGTGACATGAAAAAATGTGGAAAAAAGTGAAGTGCTGTGAATACTTTCCAGATGCTCTGTACATTTGAGAGCCACCCCCTTTTCCTTTCATCCCACCTATTTGATACCTCTCATTTCCAGCTTGTCTCCAATCTGTTTCTGGGCAGTCCTTGTAAGCTGTCCGTGACTGAACAAAGTTTTTAAAAGAGGGGATGTCATTGGTGTGCAGTTGGTGTTATATTATTTCATTGGGATTAGGGGAATAGAGGAGATCCTCAACCAGTACCCAGAGCATCTGCAACTTAGGAAAGGTGTTTTTGGTCTTTGGAGTAGTGCCACTGGGCTTGCACCACTTAACATCAAAGGAATAATAGTTCAGTTTGCCATATTTTCTTGCAGTTAGGGATAAGACCGTTATATCATATGCCATGATCTCTATAATTTCTCTAGTAGGACTTCTTTTGGGGTTACATGCAGTAACAACCTTGTGTTTATTGGACCACTATCTAAGACAACCACTATGTGCTTATAACAGGAATATACCCAAATCCATGGCTCCACTACAGACTTGCTCCTTTCAACCCACAAAGATGACCCAGGTGCTGGCTACCACAAACTTTCTCCACTCTGTCAAAGTAAATGTAAGATGCCCTTCAAATTTAGCTCTTCTTTCTATATTTAATTTGTCAAAAGATGAAAACTGCATATATGAATGTCTCCACCCGAAACCACCTTCCTTGACTCGTTTCACCACTTTCCTATCCTTGTGAGCAAGCCAGCAGTGGTGAAACACATCAAAGAAGGTTGTTTCGGGTAAGACATTCATGTATGCAGTTTTCATCTTTTGATAAATTAAATATAGAAAGAAGAGCTAAGTTTTGTAGTGCGGTTTACATTTACATTTAACCATTATCTGTTGTGTTAAAAAAAAAAATTCTGAATAAATATGTGTTTTGTTATGCTAGCATCTGCAGTTGGTTATACACATGCAGGGCCGCTGATAAGCCAGTACAGCCAGCCCTCCTGTAGGGGGCCCGAGCTCTGTCACTTCAGAAGAGGGGCCCGGGCACCTGCAGGAGAGGAGAGCCGACTGTACCGTCATGTGACTCCTGTGGATCTACTTGCAACACTGCCAGCTTTCTTCCTCCAGCAGCTTGGCAGAGGGATCGGTTCTACATGCTGGCAAAGTGTCCAGATCTGAAGTAGAAGGAGACAGCTGCAGAGTCTCTGTTTGTGTCTCTGCCAGGTCCTGAAACTCCCCTCCTCTCCCTCTGGTCAGTAGTCGGCAGTGTTATCTCCTGGCTGTCAGTGTGATGAATGAGCAGGAAGCTCCACCTCCCTCCAGATCGTGCACTCACTGCTGTTTCACTATGACCTCCAAGGTTTGGATGCTTCAATTCTTCTGCTGGAGGGGGTGAGTGTGGGGGTGGAGGGTGTTGGGGGGTTGCTGCTTGAGTGAAGGGGACAGAAACTTCAGGATTTTTGAGAGGGGTGAACATGGACCCAGCCTAGAACTGCAGGCAGCTGCTACTGCACTGCTGGAGCTGGGAGCCACTGTACACATCTGTACCCAGCCTTTTCTATATACCACTTTTAGTGCCGGTTCACACTTATGCGGCTGCGGGGTTCGCATGTAATATCGGAGCGCACTGCTCCTTCATTACATGCGATCGGCTGTGCGGTGCGAGTTTAGCCATACAGTTTGTATGGCTAAATTCGCACTGCACCTGCAGCAAAGACGCACAGGACCCTTTTTTGCAGCCGCATCAGGATCGGATCGGACAGAGGTTCACACTTGTGCGATCCGATTCTGTGCGAACTGCAAGATCGCACTGCGATATGCGATCAAACTGGGGATGTCGTTAAGATTACATTAACACCCCCAGCGTATCGCATATGGCAGTGTGAACTGCCGGGGGTGCGTGTACGGGAACAGGCTGCAAATTCACAGCCTTCCCGCATCGCATAAGTGTGAACCGGCACTTAAGGCCCACTTTATACTTCACATAGCAGTAACACACGTTCCTGCTTGCATTTTTTTTTCTTCCTTTTCGTAAATAGGTAACCTAATCACTTGAATGGGCTGTCATATGTGTAACAAACACATCATAGAGGCTCTAGTACCTATTATGACATGCAGCTTTGCCACATGACAAAACGCAGGTCTGATAATTGCATTTGGGGTGCCATTAACAATTAATGACATCACAAGTGATTTGCGCATTTGCAGTGCATTTCCAAAATGCACTGCAAAACGCCCGTTACCTGTGCACTTATTCACACATTCAGGAAACATCACACAAGTGTAAATGTGGCCTGATGCCTAGTATATACTGCTAGTTTTTTTTTTTTTCGTTCAACCCTGTGGGCTAAACAAAAAAACCTTACACCTCAGGTCAGAGCCACTGTACTAACAACCCAATGTCAGTACAGCAATCTCCCCTGCTGTTCAATTGTGTTTTAACAAGGGGACCACCCACCCACCAGAAAACTCTGGTCAGCGCTCTCAGGCCATTGGCTGAGAGGACTGATCGGGAGATGGTCGGCAGACATTTTTTGGTCATGCCCCTTCAACAGAAGCCAGCTATCATATAGTCAGACAGGACTGTGTACATGCCATGGCTGCGATGATTTACTTCATAGCTGTGGCATTTTTAACGCAGGCTACAGAGTTTGACAGGCAGTACCATCTGTCAAACTCCCCATTGAGTTCAATAGGGTCGCTCTGCACCTTGAAGTCAAATAATTGGCTCACAGTTGCAATGCGATCTCACAATGTGAAATTGCCATTCAGCAATTTAAAAAACAAAAAAAAAAAACATGCCAGTAGCGAGGCTCTAATTTCTGCCATGGCAGCATACCATTGCGACCATGGCATTTTAGCGAATTGATATTTGGGGGGGGGGGGCCCTTTCAGGTAGGTTGTAGGGGGCCCCGTGATTTCTAACAGCGGCCCTGTACACATGCAATAAAAAAATAGAATGCTATAGTGGCAATTTTATTACCAGCAACAGGTGTGTTTACTAAAAATGTCCAGTGGCCATTACCTACAAGTATTATTTATTATCTATTTTGCTTTCATAATTATGTATCTTATTTATAGTTTTGTGTATAGTACTTTTACTTTACTGGGTGTTTTTTTTTTTTTTTTTTTTTTGTGCATAAGCATATGCTGTGCTTTTCCTTTATATTTCAGTCAGCACATCACAATATATCATCAACAAGGCTGTTTATCACTGTGTCATAGCTCAATTTGAAGTGTGAATTTGGCAGTTCTTACCAGCACATGAAATATTGCTGATCCTGTCCTTGAAGAAAAGAAAGAAAGAAAAGCAAATATGCAATTCTGTTTAGTTTTTTTGCCCTTAAACCTGTAGAAATCAGCTAACACACTGAAAAAAAAAGTCCTGACTAGAATAAACCCACAGACACATGTATTCATTCAGTCAGGCAACACATAAAATGTTGTATATCCATTTGCTACAAAGACAGCAGATGTATTTGTTGTGCATGTAACCAGGTCAAAGGCTGTTCAGCTGCAGGAACAAACTTGATTAAGACTGGAGATAATGTTTTGAAAGATTGTAATTTATCTCTTTTTGAAGGCGTTATCTTTGTTCTATAGCTATCACACAGAGCAAGGTTAACAAATATTCAGTGATGAATATTTGAAAGCTAGTTAGATACTGTTCACAGAAATCCTTTGATATGTCTGTCAAATACAGAAAATGTATAAAAAATATAGCTTATGATCCATATCTGTAAAAGCCCTTTTTCTCATACTTTACTGCCACATTTTCTGTTTTTTTTTTTTTTTTTTTTTTTATCCATGCATTAAGATATGACACAGGAGAGGGGAGCAAGGCTGCATGCCCGGATAAAGGTCTGGTATGGATTTTGAGGGGGGGGGGACCCCACGCCTTTTTTTAAACATTTTTTTTTTTTTCAGTAGCCAGTTGCCGGCAATTTTAACCGCCAGTCATTTTAAATGGGATTTTTATTGTAGCATTTTTTATGCATGCTACAGATGTGCCACTTTACAGGAAAATTAGGGGATTGCCCCCTCCCCCCCCCCCCGGCACTATATTTAAAGGAATTTTTCATTTTTATTGTTGCACTTTAGGCATAATTAAAATTAGGGATCGACCGATATATCGAGGGCCCATATGCACTTTTCCCAAAATATATGAATCTGCCCCGGAGGTTACTAATATTGCTAAAATTTCAGGAAAGTGCATGTACTGGAGTGATGCCTGCAGCTAGAGGCATCACCCCGGTACTGGCGTCCATAGCCAACGCTCAGCTGTCTTGTAATGACAACCGATGCGGCTGAGAAGCCACTCGGCTGTCATTACAAGGAGCAGGAGGGGATGGGAGGGGACGTCCCCCCTCCTCCCACCTTCAGCAGCTCGCCCGGGTCTCCCGTCCCACTAGGAGACCCGGGTAACCAGCCTGCATGGCCGCCGAAGACCCGATCAAAGCCACATTCGACTCTGATCGGGTCTCCATGCAAAAACCTGGAAGGGATGTCATGAGTGAAATCACTTCCGGGTACTGCCAGATAAAAAAAAAAATGACAGCATTCAAAACAGCCCATACCTCTTTTATGGCCAATTCCTTGCATATAAGCCTTCAAATTGGTCTCTTTTGATTTTTCCTGTTCGGCTCCTGTTCGGCTCCCAATGGGGTTCGTTGTTCGGGTTAGAACATTTTTCGGGGGGGTTCGGCCCATCCCTAGCAATTGGGTGCTAAAAATATATATGTAAGTTTTTCGCTAAGAGGAGAACCTCTGGGGGGAATCCAGGATGGTTAATGATCTGTGGGTCCTAGTAGAAGACAGACTAAATATTTTTTTTTTCTTTTAGAAAATTAGGTTAGTACAGTATTGATGATACATGGAATTTATTGGAACATTATAGAAACGCAGGCTGTACTGAACGTAATATGTTTTTTTTTATGTGTGAGTTTATTTTTTCAAAAAACTTAAATAAAAATGTATTAAACAAAAAAAGAAGACAGACTAAGCAATAGCATGCATTGTCAGGCTGAAGCAGACAAAGCAAGCAGACTATTAGCATGCATTAAAAAGGGAATTTACTCCAGAGATAAAACAATAATATTGCCACCTTATAAAAAATCTGGTTCGGCCACATCTGGAGTATTCCATCCAGTTCTGGTCGCCAATACTCAGGAAGGATGTGCTAGAACTGGAGAGAGACCAGAGAAGGGAAAACAAAAATAATAAGGGAGCTGAAACAACTACAACTTCCAAGCTTATTAAAAATGTTAAATTCCCTGAAAAGAGACCCTTGTGAGGAGATATGATATTGATATACAAATACCTCAATGGTGATCCCAGCGTAGTAAGAAAGCTATTTAGTTTCAGGGAGTATAAGAATACACAGAGCCACTTAATGAAACTAGAGGAGAAGTGGTCTAGCCTTAAGCTGCATCAGGGGTTTTTTATTTAATTTCAGGGTAGCAAGGGTGTGGAACTCCCTTCCACAATCGGTGGTGTCAGCTGGAAGTTTTGGAATTTAAAAGACTGTTGGACGTGTATATTAGTGAACACAATATACAGGGATATAGGAAATGATTATCAACATGAACACATGGACACACTCACATTGGTTAAACTGGATGGACTATTGCCTTTATTAAACCTTACCAACTGTGTAACTATGTGATATATAATTTGGGGGTTTTAGGTATTTGACACAAGTGGTTGAAGAAAATAATAACACACACTATAGCATCAGTCATATAATCCAGCAATGTACAGTATATCCAGCAGCAACCGTGATGACCTGTAGCCATAATGACCAACCACCTGTCATTACAAAACAAATAAATGAAACAAAATTAAACAAATTTCAACTAAATTCATTACTATTTCATTCTGAGATTCATCCGAAAATTAGTCCAAATTTACATTTGGACTGAAACAAATTGCACATGTCTAAACCATTGGGATTTCTTCTGAGCTATGACTCATGTCAATTAATCTGTACCTCTCTAGGTACTACACTTAAAAACAGATCACGACTTAGGAATAAAGTGCTGTGAGGTACCAACCACTAACCTTCCTTGTAGCAAAGAGAACTTGTTATGCATGGAGTGCTCAAGCTCTCCTAATTAATTTGATATATATCAAATTCAGTTATTTACCATGCAAAACAGACTCACAATCACCTCGAAAACAACCCATTCTGTTTAAAATAGAAATGAAAGGCAAAACATCTTTGTATAGATATAAAAAAAAAAAAACATTATAAATACGTTTTTGCCTTTTCTATAAGTGATCACATTCCCTCTGTTTCCAGCTGCATAAGAGCTGGGGGAGGAGAAGTAGCAGCACGCTGAGCTTTCAAGTGACAGGCTGTGCAGGGGGGGGGGGGGTGTCAGGACATGTCTGATCATTGGAGAAGAGCAGGCTGAGTTCCCAGCACAGTTAGAGGACTAACAGAATAAAATAGAGATTATTGCGCTAACTTAAAAAATGTAAGCAGCTGACATCAATCACTGAACTAAGGAGGGTGATAAATCAATAAATACAAAAATATGTGCAGCGCTAGAAGAAAAAAATTCCCATCAAAATAAATTGTCCAATCGCAGGAAACATTCCACAAGTAACGTAAACAATTGATGGTGAGAAAATAGTTCAGAGATTCCCCTTCCACATGGTGGGTGGTAAAACCGAAAAAAATGGAGGGACATATAGCGTAATATTGCTAAAATCAATTTAATATCAATAAAGCTCATACACTTACAGAGATCCGTGAAAGACAGGCATATAAGATGTAAAACAGCTGGGCTGACCAAGTCCTCTTATTCCATCTACCGGAGATTTGCATGGTTGCCGTTGGAATCGGTGAAAAATCTGTGGGGACACTCCATCATCTTTAAGCCTGTTTGACTCCTACACTATAAGGTGTTTTGGGGTCCCATCCATCTGGTGAGCGCAATATATTTCTACCTTCACTGGTGACGGGATTTGCTGCACTTATATATGATTCGTACTATTATATATTGGACTTTTTCTCACCATCAATTGTTTACGTTACTTGTGGAATGTTTCCTGCGATTGGACAATTTATATTGATGGGAATTTTTTTCTTCTAGCGCTGCACATATTTTTGTATTTATTGATTTATCACCCTCCTTAGTTCAGTGATTGATGTCAGCTGCTTACATTTTTTAAGTTAGCGCAATAATCTCTATTTTATTCTGTTTGTACACATTTTTGACCTTTGTTATTGCTGCTTTCTTTCACATATGTGTTAATTCACTTATGTACACATAGTTTTTTCTTTGTGTCACTTACATATAGTTTTTTATCGCTCTTGATTTGAACATGCCAGCAATGGATGTTTTTGAATACAGAGCTAATAGAACTGTAATTACTGATGGAGTTTTTATCTCCACCAAATCCGATACTGAGGTTGGCGGTTTGTTTTTAAGACTTAAAAATCTTATGGTGTCAGAATTACATTCTGAATGGGACATTGCGTTTTTAGAATATTATATCTCTAAATCAATGGTTCCGAGAAGCCTGAGATGGGAGGTATCCCCCCAATCAGACGATACAGCCTTAGAGGCTTGGTCCGATTATTTCAATAATGCTGGTTTACAGTTATTACGGCATCTTGTTGAGATTAAACGTACCAAATTAACCTCCCTAGACAGGGAGATTAAAGAGTTAAAAGAAAAAGTTACCCCTTTTAACACCACAGCTGAGTACAAAACTCTCTCTGAAAATCTTCAAAAGTATTTAGAGAAAGAGGAAAGGGAACAAAAAACTAAGAAACAAAAAAAGTTTATGAGAGACATGTCCGATTATGATAACCGTACTGTCTTTCAATGGCAAAGGAATCTACTGAATAGTGATCCTAATGATGGCAATCAGACGGACCATGTGATTCCTAATGCTCCTGGGGCTACCTCTGTTCAAACTTCTCTTCCACCCAAAACACAAAAGAAGCCAAAAAACAAGGGTCCCCCCCATAAAAAAGGAAAAAATCCAAAAAATCAGAATTGGAAGGGTAACCATCCACCACAAACACCACATGAAAGAGGCCCTGTTAAGAATAACTGGTATCCTCCTCATCCAGTGAATTCCCCTAGGGGACAGTGGTCTCATAATGAGAATTATCAAAGACATTTCTCTCCCCCTCCATTTAGACCTTACCCTCAACAAACATATGCTAAACCATATAATGTGAACACACATAATAGGTTTTCTCCTTTGAGGCAACAACCTAGACATGATGATCAGTCTCGTTCATACGATGAGGAGTATGACCATCAAAATAGTTCACCCTTTAATTATAACCAGCCACGCCCAGGACCCAGTCATGAATGGGATTTTCCCCGGCAACACAACAAGGGAAAAAGGGGTGCGGATCCAAGCGAGGTACCAGAGGGGGGTGGCGGATCCAAAGAAAAAAGAATAAAAACTTGATTGGATCCGGTATCTTCAACCTTAGCAAGGTGGAACTCAGTCCTGATGAGCTATACACCTTGGATAGAGGTTTGAAGTTCGCTCCACCCAAACCCATTAACAAATTTAGTACATTTATCGATGTCCACAAATATGTACGCAAAATAAATGTACAAAGGTACATTCTGTCAAAACCCAGAACAGAAGTACCACATGAATATACCTCTTCTATTAAACATTCCGGATTATCAAATCCATCTTTATTTAACCCCCCTGGTCCGGTTGCTCCATCAGTGGCGGTGTTTAAAGATTTGGTGTTTAAAGATCTGGCTGAGTTAGCTGTTAAGAAACCCTATATACAGCCTCAACTGAAAAAGGGTCTAAAATCTCTGTGTGAACAGAAAGATCTCATAGTGCGCCCTGCAGACAAGGGCGGCGGCATCGTCGTCCTTGATAAACAGGACTACTATGATGAAATGGGTAGAATCCTAGGCGATCAGGACACCTATATTAAAATACAAAATAACCCTACTACTTCTTTTAAGAAGGAATTGGTGAGACTGGTGGAGAAAGGCTATGAAAGGAACTTAATAAACAAGAAGGAAAGGTCTTTTTTGGTTCCCACAGCCCCTCGCATCCCAGTCATGTACTATTTACCGAAAGTACATAAAAACCCGGTAAATCCTCCTGGTCGCCCTATTATTAGCGGCATCAATTCTATTACATCACGTATTGGCAAATACATTGATTTCTATCTACAACCGCTGGTTATTGAAACTCCTTCCTTCATTAAGGATACTTGTGATGTTATCAACAGGCTGAAAAATATCAAGTTAGAAGGTGAACATCTGATGGTGACAGCAGATGTCACCTCTCTCTATACTTGTATCCCTCATGATCAGGGTTTAAATGCTGTTGACCATTTCTTAAAGACAGATAAATCTATCTCTCCTTCACATCGAGATTTCATTCTAGATCTTTTGATATTTGCCACCGGGAGGAATTACTTTTGGTTCAATCACCAATATTTTTTACAACAAAGGGGTGTGGCCATGGGGGCGAAGTTCGCCCCTAGTTTGGCCAACCTCTTTATGGCCAAATGGGAGGAGGATGTCGTCTTTCCTTATGACGCACCCGAGCTGGTTCTCTTGGTGCGTTATATAGACGACATCCTCCTCCTGTGGAAAGGGGACACCTCATCTCTCGAGACATTCATGTCATTCTTGAATGATAACACGAGAGGTATTCATTTGTCTTTTGAATATAGTTCCACCAATATCCATTTCCTAGACCTCAATATTTCCATAGTGGACAATCAGTTTGTCACCAGTACTTTTTTCAAGGACACAGACCGTAACTCGTACCTGCCTGTTGACAGCTGTCATCACAAGGCTTGGTTGGGTGGAATACCTAAGAGTCAATTCATCAGACTTAGGAGGAATTGTACTCATGAACATGAATTCCTCCAACAAGCCCAGCTGCTAAAGGATAGGTTCTTAGTTAAGGGTTATAATTCTGATGCTCTTGAGTCCACTATAAGGGAAGTAACCCAGATTGATAGAGCACAATTACTTTCTGGGTCTAAAAATAGAAATAAAACAAAAAACCAGTCTGATTTTGCTAAATGGTCCTTTTTTACCAATTTTTCTATTCAGCATAATTCCATCAAGAGAATTATATCCAAACATTGGGATGTACTTAGAAATGACCCCATTTTAGGTACAGTTTTACCTGTACGACCCTCGGTCACTTTCAGAGGTGCACCTGCATTAAGAGGACAATTAGCTCCCAATGTACCGGATGAACCAACTAAACCAAAAACATTTTTTGCTGATCTTATTGGTTTTTATCCCTGCCGGAAGTGCAGAGTGTGCGAATATAATTGTGATAAAAGAAGGAAATTTACATCCTTTCAATCTTCTGTCACAGGGAGTCTTCACCATATCAAATTTTTCGCCACTTGCATAACTACTCATATTGTTTATTTGTTAACGTGCCCCTGTAAAAAGCAGTACGTGGGACGCACTATAAGGTCCTTTAATGTGCGTGTTAATGAACATATTACGAGCATTCTCACAGGCAAGGATAAGCATACTGTAGGTAAACATTACCTTCTTTATCACCATAAAGATCCCACTGGCACTTTATTTCAGGTCATAGACCAGTATGTACCTCCCTGGAGGGGTGGCTCAAAAATTCGTGGTGTCTCTAGGAGAGAGACATACTGGATCTATACTTTGAAGTCCTACCATCCTTTTGGGTTGAATATAGAGTGGGATATAAACGCCTTTATAAACACAGCTTAGCGTACTAAATATCCCACTCCCATCTGCCTTTCTGGCTTTCTTTAGCCTTATATGTTCCCTTTATCCTCATTCGTTCTTTTATGTGATTTTATTATTTTTATTCACGATATTTTTTAAAATATTTTTATTATATTTGTCTTTTGGCTGTATACATCATGTAGTTATGTAATAAAAATATTTTTTGTTATAGATATCCTGTATTAAGGGTCACCTAATATGGAGATAGACTATGGACTGTTGTTAAGGAAATTTTCCTAGTCCCCTCTCTTTTCCACTTATTAGTCAATAACCTTTTTTATACAAAAATCTAGCCAATGTTGTTTAGGCTACTACCATTAAAATAAGTAATGAATGATAACTGCTAAAAATAAAGATCTTATTTATTTTACAGAAAATAAACTTTAGATGAATCAATTATGACATAGATAATAAAAATCTTAAGAAACAGTGATCTTTACAAATAGTGTTGCAAATGGACAAAGTTACACAGAACCATACACGGGACAGAGGATACATGACCAGATATAGATTACCCCACACACACAGAATTTCTACGTTACCATCTTGTAGCTTAGTCAGCCTTCAGTGCAACAGAGAGGGATGAGACCCCCAGCTCAGGCTTATATCTACCCCCTCTCAGGGGAAGACCCCCTCCCTTTGCATACCTTGTATGGTCAAGGACTTAAAAAGGTTCAATTACAATTTATGGTCACCTTTACTATATAGTCAAAAAAACCAGATGGTCAGCATCCTTTGTGGTTCATCCAGCCCCCAGCTAGGTTTGACCATGAAAGGAAAGGAATGGGGAAATGACTTGATCAATACATTTTAAACATTCTCCTAGTGAAACCAAAACCCCCCTCCCCCTTAGCATCTCAGTAAAAGAGGAATTGGGACAGCTGTGTATGGCACCCATTTGGTGTATCAGAATGTCCACACAGCCTTTCACTGTCATATTAATAATCAGAATAATGTCCATTTCAGTTAAAAAAAACACTAGAATTCAATATTTCCATTACATTTCCCCCTGAAGTTCATAACTTTGAACTTAAAATGTTTGTACCCACCCACAACAGCCCAGAAGGTCCAACCCCCCCACCACCACCACGGCGGCCTCCACTTCTTTTCTTGAACACGACGAAACTCTTTATCTGTTCTTATGAACACATCAACATAGACTTGAGACTGAAAAGTCATAGAAATCCTGGTGTCTCTGAGAACTCACATCCGGACCATGAGTGCATGTGCAACGATGTTTACTCACTCCTCTGCCTTGGAAGAGTGGAACTCCAACATCGATGGCGGGATCCTGGCATCCTTTAACCCCGTAACAGGGAATGTTGTGCGATGTTTGCAAAGATTGGATCGGACCGCGAGATGGCACTTTTCAACATGGTTAAGGAAAGTTCAGTCTTGCACCTTTGTCTCAAGCTATGGCATGGTGGTAGTTGTTGCTTCTTCAGGTGGTGGTAGGGAAGGCCTCCGGACAGTTGTGCATGAATACAAAAAGAAAGGAGTTTATGTCAGAATACAGTTATGGGGGGGATCAAGATTGTTGCAGTTGTGTGGCCATTAAGGATTATTAATGTTAACAGGTAAAGCTAAGGTTACAGCAGTAGGCAGGTCGAGGGATGTAAAATATAAGACCTGGATTTATAGGGATACTCTTTTTTTTTCTCATTGGTTGTTAAATATGGTTCTGTGGGTTCCCACCGGACTCTTGAAGCTGAGTCGGGAATAATGTTATAATTCACAACAAATAATTATATGGCTGGTGCCTTAGTTACATTATCTAAGAGAATAGAAGATAGAAATCAAAAGAACAACTTAGAATATTAAACTAGGAAAGGGAAGAAAGATAGGTAAGTAATGAAAAATTAGTAAAAAGGGATGAAGGGAAGAAAGATAGATAAGTAATAAAAATGAGCAGAAAGGATAATACAAATAAAAATGAAAAGAAAAAAAATTAAAAATATAAAAATTAAAAAAAATATATAAAAACTACAGATTTTATGCTGCTCCAACTAAGATTTTTATTTACCACCTTCAACTTTGGATAGTTACAGAGCATTTAATCTGTATTAAAAGAAAAAAAGAAATTCACTAATACGTAGTTGCCCTGAAATCTATTGTTGACTGCACTGAAAAAGGAGAAAAAAACAAAAAGCGTTGCAGCAACTACTTTACAAAAAGGGCAACTCCTCTCCCGCACTAGTGATCAGCAGTACGAATTTGCAGGTCAGGTACACAGTAAGGAGAGATTAACAAAATCAACAAAAAGTTGATCAAAAAAACTTTTATAATTTAGGTAAACCTGACTGCACTTAATTACTCCAATTTAGAGGCTTCTCCCGAAAAACAAAAATTCAAAAATGTAGTTTGTTTTTCCTGTAACTTTATATTGTTTTAGGGTCCTCTATTAAATTCGCACAATCCCCCACATCGGTCTCCTAATAGTTACCCAAATCAGGACAGCTACAGGGTGGAGTTCACTAAAGCTGTGGCCCTAGGACTGTATACAGTATGCCCATTAAAAAACGTAACCTGAGATATTTGGATTAATCTATTTTGATCTCAAGATATCACCCAAATCATCCACTCTTCTCCTCTTAAGGCATCCTGATCTCCAGCTCACTTGTTACCTCCTCCCAGACTTACTATCAGTACTGCTCCAGAATCTATAGAAGCCCATACTCCAGTATGTCCAGCCAGCTCCTACTCCCCATCCACCACTAGGTGATCCCTGAAAACTCATTTATTCAGGGAAGCCTACTCTGCTTCCACCAAGAACTTTACTGTAGCCAACTCCATCAGATCATTTCCCCCTGCAGCTATTATCTTTTTGTACAACCACCTCCCCTTGGATTATTAATCCCTTAAGTAGGGCCCTTTTATTAACGCATGGCAGAAACTGCGGGCGCTATTCAAATCCTGTTGCCCAACGTCTAACTACCAAACTTTTAACTTACCAAACTTTTAACTCTGCCCCAAATCCCAAAGGAAGTTTCTGCAGATGTAAAGGGATGTCATGTTTGATATGAAGTATTTTCTCTGGGGTAATAGGGGTACGTCCCGGTGTTCCTGCTATATCCATGCCAAGGACAAGAGAAGATGTGCAATAGATCCCCGAGGTAGTGTACCCCGCTGAGTACAATTTAACCTGATGCTGAACACAGTGCATCACTAGATATTTGATAGAAGCACCAGTGCCCTGGTCTCAAATAATTTTAACTTTGTTTAGGACAGGTTGGGACAATACCTCGGCATCTATGATACATGACCCCTTCCTTTTCCAGCATTGCTGACTCATGATTCTGTCCGGTTTCCTTTGACATAACACAACACTTTCCTTTCTCTAGCACCCGTCAACATCAATCATCTGAGGTGGTCCAGACTCATAAACCATCAGAACATAATGTACTCTGGGGTGTAACACTGTAGAGTCGGATAGGATAGTACCCAAATTGACCAAGGTATACGCACGATGTTCAGTCCCTGCAATCAGGGATGAGAACAGTGCAAATCTGGTTTTGACAGCCATGGAACGGAGTCATCCACCAATCCATATGACTCATAGTAAACCTGGATACTACCCCTACCTGCCTGTCTTTGCGACGTGGAAATTGTCCCACTGAGGAAGAGGCAAACACTTTTCCTGGGTCCTGGAACACCTCTCATTGTACCTGGGTGCTGGACAGAGTAAGTGAGATTTCCTAACCCCTTCACCAACATGTAGCTCCAGACTCCCCAATGTGTTCCTGAGTACCTTCCGGTCAATAGTGTTTAAAGCACCCAGTGCCATGCCTCCAGCTCCTGCAGTCTCCAATAAACCTCTCTTCAACCAAACTATGGGAATAGTCTGAATATCCGGATTGAAATTAACCTTCCAACATGTACACCTGATTCTTTACAAAGGCTGCACACCTTGTGACCCGTTTGTCAATCCGGTAATCAGACAATGTTATCCTTCACCCATACAACATAAACTGCGTACACTATTCCGATAGGACTCACATGGAAGGCAGGACCATAGTACAGCACTGGGGCGCTGGTCTAACTGGCATGCAGGACACAGAATACTAGTTAAGGTACAAAAGGAGTCTAGGACAGGAAGGACAACTATGGGCACCAACTGAGGAGAATACAGCATGTCCACCCATATAACAAAAGTGAGGGTCCTTTGAATGGTCAAGGCACAAAGTCCGAAGCTGGCAACACACCATACAATTCACATACAATTTTCCCATACAATGCTTCTTCAGAGTCATCAAAACCATACAATATGAGGCCAGACCTAAACACTCTCAAATTGGATGCAACCAGGCAGGCCCTTGTACCACATATCTGAAGGACAATCCAAAAGAAATTGAATCAATAAAAAATTGCGTAGTGTGTATCCAGCTCAAGAAACTTCTGCTACTGGGCACAGATGGCCAATAATGAATAGCCATGTAAAAACAAACAGGAAACTTTAAGGGCAAATAGTTGTATGGTGTCACTGGGCAGGAAATAAGGATTAAATTACACTTGGGGACACACAGAGAGACTGCTAGGAACAAAGTCACATTAGCCCAACGCCCTGAGGCAATGAGCGAAGTTTGAAAAGACCGGACTGGCTTGGTGTGTAACTAATTCAATTAACAGCAAGGTGTGAACCAGTCGTAAACACAAGTATAACAGCAGACCCTTACAAGTTAGATCCATGGAGCTACAAGTACCATCTGTTACTGAACAGATCTATTCAAACTCTGGACAATTCCAAAATACCCTTACCAATAAATGCAGTAACATTGCCAGAGATTCATAACACTTCTTCAACCTAATATAGGTATTTAGAGTGACAATTATCCACTGCAGTCCTAATCAAATTTTCATCTATAGTACCTAAGTAAGACTGAAGATGACCAATCATATTGTCAGTGGAAATATGGCATAGCAGACTTAAACTAGTTGGTTTTTGCTTACCAGTTTAGGAAAGAAACTCATTAATACCAGGGCTCTACATATGTCGGATCAGAACATACACTACACAAGGTCTAGTACCAAGCACAGCCAAATGGACTGACATCAGAAGCCCCATCCAAATAAACCTAAAAAGGAAAAATTAATTTTATATAAAGTTGTCTCTGAAGGCTGTGATCTCCTTTGGTTCTGAAAGCCATGAAACCCAATTATGGAATCTGAAGGATAAAACACCAATAAATTTAGAACTACAAATAAATATTACATTTTTTTTTTCCTCCTAAAAATAAACCGATGGTTAGGTACATGTGACAAAAAATTAGCATATGAAACACACAATTATACAATACATTACATTCCATAAAGAAAGACTTAAACATTTTTCCTAAGTTGTTTTGGAACAGTGCACTTTTTCAAAAACCAAAAATTGTTGAGCTCAAACTAATTACCACGTGGATTTTGTTTATGGTATACCATTAATTTCCAAAAAAAAATTTTCACCATGGTCAAAAATGAGCAGCTCGTAAAAAAATATTTAGGTGTTACCATATATTCACAAATCATAATACCTCACAATGACAATCTTTAGAACTGTCTCTCTGGAAAACAAAACACATGTTAGTGAATACACATCTCAGTTCACTATTAGAGATCTCACCTTTCACTGTAATGAATTACCAGGCAATTTACATGACAATACACTCACAGATCTGACTAGAAAGGAGGGGGGTCGTGGGCTGTCAGCAGCTGTGACAAAAAAACTTCAGAGGACACAACACACAGTTCATGTATTTCACAGACCAAACTTACTCTCACAATTAGCTAGGTTAAAACTCTAGACACCACAAATACCGGCAGGTTTTCTATAATAACCTGTACGTCTTCCTTTCAATTCCTTAAAATCTGTTTTGTAAGTTTGAAATTCTTTCAAAGACCCATCCCGAATCATTTCATCATTCTCATCCTGTATGGACGCGTTCTCTAATTTAGGATTTTGGAATGGGACCCATGATCTAGGCTGTTCATACTTATTACACCTAGGCCATGTTGCAAAGCGTGCGGAGTACACTTCAAAATCACGTCTCGTTGTCCTGTATGGATTTTGTTTCACTACGTTTTCAATGGGACGTGATAGACAGAATCGAGCTATGTGGCCAAATAGTCCACATGCATAACATTTTATCTTATCTAAAGTTGTACAGGATCTCTTAACATGAGGCTTTGTTTTAGATGACTGAGAATGTTCGATGGCTACGACTGGAAAGGTTCCAACTGGATTAGACGCTTTTTCAAATACTTTACAAGATATAGGGGCAATTTTGTGAGAACTCCTACCTTCCATGGATTTATCCCTGTTGGTACAAACATTAGGTGTGGATGTCCCACTGAATTCGGACATAACCAAATCAGTTGCTTTGTTATCCACTCTTTTTGAAGACTGAGCAAGCTGCTCCTGGCAGCTGACAGATAATGATTTTACTTCACTTTCTGCATCCTTCAGTCTTTTTACCAGCTGATGAACTTCTTCCTGTAATCTCTTGTTTTCTATTACTAGGTGACGGTAGCAAGCATCAGAATTTGACTTAGAAACTTCTAAAGTACTGATGTTACTTTTGGCTATATCTAGAGCTTCTTTTAGGGACGTGTTTTGCAATTTCAAATGTTCATACTGTCTACTTATCCACCTGGCTGCAAAGATCAGCGGAGTCTTTCCCGCTCGCTTACTATAACATTTTCCAGTAAAGTTTAATTTCATATCCTCTTCCATCAGAGGAGCCGAAACGGCTCCTTCTGCCTGAAGACTTTCCTCCCTTAATTCCAGCATGGCATCCGTTCCCTGCCTTGCCGTTCTACTTTCCTCTTCCGGTTCCTGTGCCTCACAATCTTCCAGTAATTCACCTTTTACTGGAGTATCAAACTTGTAGCTTTTTTGTTGCTCTCTCTTTTTGTTGAAAGGTGACAATTCAGATCAGCGCTTGAGCATTTTGCTGACAAGGACTGGGCAATTGCAAGACAAGGCCCAAGTCCTGACAATTGCTTATTGTCCCCCTGTTCATAACTGCCACAACTTTGGGGTTGTGACTTGTTGGACAGTTTCTGCTTGTCCCTACTTTGAAGTGTTGCTTAGAAAGATTTCTCCTTAAATCCCAAAGCAAAAGCATTCACTTCCTCTGCCCTGTTCAATGATTCTAGCATCCGTATACTCCAAGCATCTCTTTCATTTGGGCGTGTCATCTTTTTATGATGAGCATACCACAGCTCCTCCCATGCTTTAACCTTAAATGTACCTTTTTTAGAATACTTCTTTCCGGTCCAGCGATCCCAATCACTAATATATCGTACCACCCAGGGTCCATATTAATCAATCATCTCTTCCCTAAGGGGTCAGTTGGTAGGGTTTACCACACTTAGACACCCTCTTTGAAGAGATTTCATTACCCATCCTTACGGATTATGGACCCTGAATTGATTTCCCAACCTTAAGCGGTTGCCCCCCAGAGGTAGCTAATCTCTGGCCAATGATTGGGTTGACAGGTTCCGCCCCTGTCACCGTTGCCGAATTTTCACTACTTGTCAGAACAGGAATTTCCCTATCCTGACTATAGTCCTTCAAACCGACCTGGAGACTTCCCGAACTCATTAATAGTTCAATCTCCCCCCGTGGACTTTTCTGAAGTATTCTGAAAGATTTCTCTCTTTTTTTTTTTTTTTCTTCACAGTGCACAATGGGGTATTAGCTGGTGAACTCACTTTCACCAATATGCTCTATTTCCCTCCAATTGAGCCAATTTCAATGGATACTGAGGTAACCTAGGGAGGATAGTATCTGGTTTTAGTTTTATCTTAACAAGGGGGCAGTGGATCATAATTCCTGTGTTCTCCTCTTTTAGATTTGTGCTTTTGGATAAATCACTGGGCAAGCTCTCTGCAAAACTTGTGTCTGGTTCCAATTTACATAAGGCGATTATGCTGTTTCTACCATTTGGTGCTGGTCAGGATCTGAAGGGATATTTACTTCCACTCCATCCTCAGTAAATTGTATTTGTGCTTTCATTTGGGAGAGCAAATCTTTTCCTAGCAAATTGCAAGGAACTGAATCGCTCAAGAGCAGGAAGGCTTCAGTTTGAAAGGGTCCAATTCAAACTTTTGTGGGAGTGGTTTCCAGTAGGGGGATATGATATACCCCCTAGACCAACTCCCCTAATTGTATTTTGAATGTGAAGATTTACCTCACTGGATTTCAAAACTGAACGAGCTGGCCTGGTGTCTACTAACCAATTTAGGGTCTGATTATTTAATGGAATTTGTACATAAGCACTTCCTTTCTCATTTGTTGAGATTACAGGTAACACCGGGAGCTCTCCACATCACTTAGAGATTCCTCTTACAGATTCCCTTTTAGGTCGTGGTGGCCTAATTTGTCTTGGAGCTCTACACTCCCTCTTGAAGTGTCCTGGTCTGTTGCAGTTGAAGCAGACAGGCTTCCTTTTTGGTTTTAGGCCAAGATCTGCACTGTTCAATTGATCAGTGACAATGCAGATCCTTTGAGGTTTCAGTGACTCCCAATCAGCTATATTTCTTTCAATAGCAGTTGCAAGTGACAACAAAGAGGAGAGGGGCTTATCTCTCCAGTTTGGATCAATTTTTGAGTACTTTGCTAATAAGGCCTGGGCAATTGCATAAGGCCCCAATCCTGACAATTCTGCATCTTCCCCCTGTTCATCACTCTCACTACTCTGGGGATTTGGCTCTAGTAGCTCCTCCTGCTTTTCTCTAATCCTTAGCGGCATTTGGTGTGTTTTCGCCTTAATTCTCACAGTAAAAATATTCACATCATTAGCCCTATTCATGGATTCTACCATCCATGCACTCCAAGCATCTCTTTCATTTGGGCGTATCATCTTCCTGTAGTGACTATACCACAAGGCCTCCCAGGCTTTAGGCTTAAAAGTCCCTCTTTTAGAATACTTCTTCCCAGTCCAGCAATCCCAATCTTGAATATATTTCACAACCCAAGGCCCATATTTATAAATCATCTCTTCCTTCGGGGTCAAGTGGTAGGGTTCACCACGGTTAGATGCCCTCTTTGAAGCGATTTTATTACCCATCCTTACGGATTATGGACCCTGAAATTGATTTCCCAACCTTAAGCGGTTGCCCCCCAGAGGTAGCTAATCTCTGGCCAATGATTGGGTTGACAGGTACCGCCCCTGTCACCGTTGCTGCCTTTTTCACTACTTGTCAATATAGAATTTTTCCTATGCTGACTATAGTCCTTCAAAGTTAGCCTGGAGATTCCTGAACTTTCTGCGAGTTCAAATCCCCCCCCCCCCCGTGGACTTTTCCAAAGTATTCTAAAAAAAACAATGACTATTACTTCTGTTATCTCAAGAAAGATTAGCACAAACTTGGATGATCAGAGCCCTTTGAGTGCTTGGAGTACAGAAGGCAGTTATAATATAAACAGTGTTCACAGGTCTAATTACAAAGCTTACAATCCCCAATTAGTAGATTACAAAGAAAGATAGTTTCATACACATCAAGATTATTCAGTGCGACTTCGGCCCACAGTTGCATTTCAATCACGAAGATTGGGAAGCGTCTTGACCAAAATCTCTTTCAAGGCTCAACTGAAACTGCTTTTTGGCAGAAAGAACACAGATTGTATAGCCACTGCCTTCAAGCGTCCCAATCTGAACCCTTATCATTCACCCTTGCACCCTCCTGCAATGAGGCGCAACTTAGCAGTTAGGATGTTTTCTCATTCACTCTCAGTACAATTTTATTTTAATTATACTGTTCATATCAGTCTCATCAAGGTATTAGTACAGACAATAGGAGAAAAAGAAAGGCTAAAAAAAAATGAAAGTTCTTTTAAGAGCTTGCTAATCTTGAGACAGAGATGAGTAAAACAAAGACAATTAGCACTTAATAGATCAGCTCTGTCTCAACAAACTCCTCACTTAAGGGGCACCATTTGTTAAGGAAATTTTCCTAGTCCCCTCTCTTTTCCACTTATTAGTCAATAACCTTTTTTATACAAAAATCTAGCCAATGTTGTTTAGGCTACTACCATTAAAATAAGTAATGAATGATAACTGCTAAAAATAAAGATCTTATTTATTTTACAGAAAATAAACTTTAGATGAATCAATTATGACATAGATAATAAAAATCTTAAGAAACAGTGATCTTTACAAATAGTGTTGCAAATGGACAAAGTTACACAGAACCATACACGGGACAGAGGATACATGACCAGATATAGATTACCCCACACACACAGAATTTCTACGTTACCATCTTGTAGCTTAGTCAGCCTTCAGTGCAACAGAGAGGGATGAGACCCCCAGCTCAGGCTTATATCTACCCCCTCTCAGGGGAAGACCCCCTCCCTTTGCATACCTTGTATGGTCAAGGACTTAAAAAGGTTCAATTACAATTTATGGTCACCTTTACTATATAGTCAAAAAAACCAGATGGTCAGCATCCTTTGTGGTTCATCCAGCCCCCAGCTAGGTTTGACCATGAAAGGAAAGGAATGGGGAAATGACTTGATCAATACATTTTAAACATTCTCCTAGTGAAACCAAAACCCCCCTCCCCCTTAGCATCTCAGTAAAAGAGGAATTGGGACAGCTGTGTATGGCACCCATTTGGTGTATCAGAATGTCCACACAGCCTTTCACTGTCATATTAATAATCAGAATAATGTCCATTTCAGTTAAAAAAAACACTAGAATTCAATATTTCCATTACACTGTATATAGACAAAATTTGTTATTATGTCCCTTCAACTGTGGACAATTGACATTTTTGTTTTTTTCAATATACTGGTTTCTCAATAAATGAGCCCACTATGTTGATATATTATGGTTTAGATAACTAAACCGATTTTTTCCTCTCCCCTTTTTGTTGGCGCTGTTTAACTATAACGTCATCTTTTTATTCTCCCCCTTTTTTTTGTTTTCTTATTGGCGATATTCACTACTCGCTGAATCGGCCAATCTGAGCTGTCTCCATTTCTGTTTTGTTGACCTGGTGCATTGATATGCTCCAACTTCCGGTAAAGCGGTCCGCCTTGCCGTGCTGACATCACTTCCGCCCAATCCCGGATGTGATGTCGGCATATCCGGTCTTACACTTCAGATGGAGGCTTGGGGTTGATGATGGTTAAATGCCGTCCCCCCTCGATGTTTTGACGCTGACATCACTTCCGCCTATTCCCGGATGTGATGTCAGCACTTCCTGTCTTACAATTCAGAAAGAGGCTTGGGATGTACGATGGCTAATGCCATCCCCTCCAGGCATTTCATCACTTCCTGTTTCCCCTTATGATTTAATAGACTTCATTTTTGGCGCTATACCATAGTGAGGCTTGGAACGCACGCCGGTTTTACTTCCGGTTTCCATGCAGTCCACCGCCTACTTCCTACAGGTGTACCCAATTAATTCTACCTCTATATATATATGAACACTGGCTACCTGCTGACTTTATCTTTTGAAAAAGGCATTTATGCCGAAACAAAGAGGACTTGGTCAGCCCAGCTGTTTTACATCTTATATGCCTGTCTTTCACGGATGTCTGTAAGTGTATCAGCTTTATTGATATTAAATTGATTTTAGCAATATTACGCTATATGTCCCTCCATTTTTTTCGGTTTTACCACCCACCATGTGGAAGGGGAATCTCTGAACTATTCCATCTACCGGAGATTTGCATGGTTGCCGTTGGAATCGGTGAAAAATCTGTGGGGACACTCCATCATCTTTAAGCCTGTTTGACTCCTACACTATAAGGTGTTTTGGGGTCCCATCCATCTGGTGAGCGCAATATATTTCTACCTTCACTGGTGACGGGATTTGCTGCACTTATATATGATTTGTACTATTATATATTGGACTTTTTCTCACCATCAATTGTTTACGTTACTTGTGGAATGTTTCCTGCGATTGGACAATTTATTTTGATGGGAATTTTTTTCTTCTAGCGCTGCACATATTTTTGTATTTACAGTTAGAGGACTGACCATGCTTACAGAGGTCAGTTTTTAAAAGGAATGCAAGGGGACTTGCTGGAATGCCAGTGATTTCACACAAAGGAAGCAATTGAAAGAGAAAAGGATACTTTCTCAAACAAGTACATGGTACAGCAGGCACATTTCAGGAATATGAAATGTTGGAGTAACAAACACTTTAAGATAAAGGGTTCAGAGGTGAGAACACAGTGATTACTGCTAGCAGCTATAACAGCTGCTGGCAGTAATCAAATGTAAAATCCGACAGGCTGGTGCACCCAAGTTGATAGAGCGATCAACTTGGGTACATTCAGCCTGCCCATATACTGTATGGTTCAATTTTGCCCACTTACAAAGAAATGAAGGGTCTATAATTTTTATCATAGTTGTATTTTAAAATATAGAGACAGAATATCAACCAAAAATAAAAAAAAACACATAAAACAAATGCTATAAATTGAGTTACAGTTCAGTACTTGGTGGAGAAACCCTTTTTGGCAAGCACAGAGGTAAGACATTTCTTATAGTTAGTGACCAGGTATAGTTGGTGACCAGGGGCCAATGGATGGGGGCCATGTATTGTAAAATCTTGAATAAGAACCTTCTTCCCTCAGCCATAACACTGAAGATGGGTCATGGATAGGTCTTTCATGACAATGACCCAAAATATACTGCCAAGGCAATAAAGGAGTGGCTTAAGAAGAAACACATAAAAGTTATGGAGTGGCCTAGCCAGTCTCCAGACCTAATCCAATGAAAGATTTATGGAGGGAGCTGAAACTTTGTGTTGCCGAGTGACAGCCAAGAAACCTTAAGTATTTAGAGAAGATCTGTAAAGAAGAATGGACCAAAATCCCTCATGACATGTGTGTAAACTAGGTCACTAACTACAAGAAATGTCTTACCTCTGTGCTTGGCAAAAAAGGTTTCTCCACCAAGTACAAAGTCATGTATTGCTTGGGGATCAAACACTTATTTCAGTCACTGAACTGCAACTCAATTTGTTTTTTTCCAAAATATCTTTATTGAGTATCAAAAGTATAAAGAAACTTACATACAGCATATACAGAGTAACGTCTGTGTTAACGACTAATGTGAGGTTACAGTCATATTCTAGCATCAAGAATACTGTATGAATCCAAAAACAATAACAATAAATGTAAAAACACGGTTCAAGAGAATACACTAGCTCTTATTAATTTGCATTGAAAGTTGAGAAATGAAGGGAATAAGTCTACCCAAAAGAATGCTCCTAAGTCTTGAGGGGATCAAGAACAAGTTGTGCAAAGCATAAATAACAGTGGGTAGGTATCTGTGGATAGGCGTATAGAATTTCAAAGGGGCACTAGGAGTGTGATTTCTTTAATTTCGTTGTCGGTTTGGAGTAAAGAAGGATATGGTAATAAATGAGGGGGTGTTAACAAGACTCATTCTAGTGGGATAATGTAGTCTGCTGTATGTCGCAGTTCCCCGATTGGAAAAGGGGGGTTCGCCTCCCACATCTCGCCGGATGTAGGATGCTTATCCCCCCCTCTCCAAAGAGGGAGCGTCGTAATTGATTAAGGGAAAAATTGCAATAGAAGGGGAGGCACTTGGAGGAAGGGAGAGGAGAGAGGGGGAAGGGGGATGTAGGGCAGGTGTAGGGGGGGATCCCAGTCTCTGTCCTCAGCGGGATGGATGAAGGGGGACCATTGAAGGTTTATCTGAATACGAAATGTTGGTTTAGGGATATGGCGGTTGGGTGCAACTCAATTTTTAACGTTTGTATCATGTGTTTTTTTTGGATTTTTGGTCAATATTCCACCTCTATCATTTAAGAATACACCTATGATAATCATTGACCCTTCATTTCTTTGTAAGTGGGTAAAAGTACAAAATCTACAGTGGATTAAATAATTATTTTCCACACTATATATATATATATATATATATATATATACTGTATATATTTATTTATATATATATATATATATATATATATATATATATATATATATATATATATATATATATTTTATTTATATATATATATATATATATATATATATATATATATATATATATATATATATTTATATTTATATATACACAGTATATATGAATGTGAGTTAAGGATATTAGGTTATAAGCTCCTTAAGGACAGGGACTGATGTGAGTGTACAATATATATATATATATATATATATATATATATATATATATATATATATATATATATATATATATATAGCCCTGTGTAAATTGATGATGCTATTTAAGTACCTGCAATAAAATAGTAATAATGTATAAGTGTAGGTCAGGGGGTCAGTAACCAAGAAACCATGTTCGATTTGAACCATGTATGGACAGGCTAAATGTACCCAAGTTGATTGATCAATCAACGTGGGTACAACCAGCCTGTCTGATTTTACATGTGACTATTGCCAGAGGCTGCAAGCCAGGCTTTCTCATCCAACATGAGTGCCAGACCTCACAAATGTGCTTCTGGAAGAAAGCTTTCCCAGAATAGTTGAAGCTGTTATAGCTGCAAAGGGTGGGCCAACTTAATAGTGAACCCTACAGACTAAGACTGGGGTGCCATTAAAGTTCATATGTGTATAGGCAGGCGTCCCAATACTTTTGACAACGTAGTGTACACATAGTAGAGACAATTTAGATAGGAGTCAATTAACCTACCAGCATGTCTGTGGAGTTTTGGAGAAAAATGGAGGACCCGGAGGAAACCCACACAGGCAACGGGAGAACATGCAAACTCCAGGCAGAGTCATATGTTCAGACCATTACCTAAAGTTTTATGTCCATCCTAGGTGTATGGCAACCTAAGCAAAATTAAAGATAAGAAAGTAGGTGACACTGTTTTTGCTTCATGAAATAAAACATTTTAAATTACTATCCATATTGAAATTCATCACAATAACTCATAAAAACAAACTTTTTCTTCTCCCTTGAGCAAAAAGCTCTTGTCATGATGCTCCCTCCAACAGCTGAAGACCCTGGCAAATCAAACATATGCGCTAATAGAAAGCTTTTCACACTGCTGAATGCTGTTACAAGAAATCACATGATGCTGCAGATGTCTTAGACTACACAGGTATTCTTCACTCCTACAGCAATGACCTTTTCAAACAATATTAACAGAAATCTATTTTTTCCCCTTGAATCTAAACACATATTTTACACATTTTCTTCATTAATTAGTTCAGCTGCACAGAAGCCCAGTGCTGACTTCATAAGAGATAAAGGGGTTGTAAAAGCATAAGGTTTTTTATCTTAATGCATTCCATGCATTAATATAAAAAGCCTTCTGTGTGTAGCCACCTCCCCAGCAACCCCATCTCTATCCAGCGATGTCCAGGAGTTACATAGTTACATAGTAGGTGAGGTTGAATAAAGACAATAGTCCATCCAGTTCAACCTGTGTAGGTGTGTGTGGCTGTTAATCATCTCACATACCCATGAATGTTCTGATCCTTGAGATGTACGTCTAAGAGTCTTTTGAAAGCCACCATACTTCCCGCAGAAACCACCTCTTGTGGTAGAGAATTCCACAATCTTGTAGACCTAACAGTAAATAACCCCCCACGTTGCCTGGTGACCAGAACTGGACAGAATACTCCAGATGTGGTCAGACCAGAGTTTTATAAAGTGGAAGGATTATAGTCTTATCTCTGGAATACATCCCTTTCTTTATGCATGCTAATATTCTGCTGGCTTTGGCAGCTGCCGCTTGACATTGCATGCTATTGTTTAGTCTATCATCTACCAAGACTCCCAGATCTTTCTCCATTTTTGATTCCCCCAAGGGTTCCCCCCCTAACGTGTATTGTGCTTTTATGTTTTTAGTGCAAAACCTTACACTTCTCCACGTTAAACCTCATTTGCCATGTCGTTGCCCACTCTGTTATTTTGTCCAGGTCATTCTGTAGGATATCTGCTTCATGCTGTGCAGTTATTGCCCTGCCCAATTTTGTGTCATCTGCAAAAACTGATATCGAACTACTGATTCCGTCCTCAATGCTGTTTATGAATAAATTGAACAAGGTTGGTCCCAGGACTGAGCCTTGGGGGACCCCACTTACCACCTCAGACCAGTCTGAGTATGCGCTGTTTATTAACATCCTTTGGACACGCCCTTTTAGCCAGTTCCATATCCAAGAGCAAACCCTGCGGTTGATACCTGCAGAACTGTATCAAACGCCTTAGCGAAATCCAGGTACACCACATCCACTGGTCTGCCCCTATCTAGCTCAACTCCTTGTAGAATGTTAAGAGATTGGTTTGACAAGAACGCCCATTTGTAAACCCGTGCTGATTACTGCTGATGATGTTGTTGTCTTTATCTATGATATAGTCCCTTATCATCCCCTCCAGAAGTTTACATACTATCGATGTCAAACTGACAGGCCTATAATTTCCCGGGATATGCCTCTGCCCCTTTTTGAATATCGGTATCACGTTAGCTTTCCTCCAATCCCCTGGTACATCTCCTGTCCTAATACTGTCAGCAAAGATCAGGAACAGTGGTCTAGATATAATCTTACTGAGTTCCTTGAGTACTCTCGGATGTACGCCATCCGGGCCTTGTGATTTGTTTGTGTTAATTTTATCCAGCCTTTCCCTGATTTCACCCTCTGTTAGCCATAGCGGCAAGTCCTGTGTATTACTACTAACCATACAGTCATGGTCAGTGTAAAGACTGACGAGAAAAAAGCGTTCAGGACGGTTGCTTTTTCAGTGTCCTCTGTAACCATCCTCCCATCATCGTTAATTATGTGTGCAATATGCTCTGCCCTAGTTTTTTTGCTGTTGATATATTTAAAGAATTTCTTTGGGTTCTTTTTACTATCCTCCGCTATTTGTCTCTCAAAGTTGATTTTAGCCATTTTGATTTCGTATTTACTTTTCTTATTTGCCTCCTTGTATTGCTCGAAAGCCAATACTGTGCCCTCTGATTTATATTTCTTGAAGGCCATTTTTTCCCCCCTAATAAGTTTTTTAACGTTACGGTTTAGCCAGCCAGGTTTGGCTTTGTCTCTTCTAAATTTATTTCCCATAGGAATGCACTGCAAGATGCATTTGTTTAATATGTTCCTAAAGCATTCCCATTTTTCCTCAATGATACCATGGTTTGGTCCCAGTTTACCCTTTCCATCAATGAGCACAATTTTGGAAATTTTTCCCTTCTGAAGTTTAGGGTTCTTATGTTCCCCACTTGCCTTGTTATATTGTTATTTACACTAAATGTGATCATCCTGTGATCGCTAGAGCCGAGGTTGTCCTGGACTCCTATCTCCGAGATTAGGTCTGGGTCATTAGTGATCAATAGATCCAGTACTGCATTTTCTCTAGTAGGAGAATCCACCAACTGTGACATATAGTTGTCCTGTAAGGTTTCCGTGAATAGACGGTCCTTCTGTGAGTGTGCAGTCCCCTCTTCCCAGTCAATGTTGGGATAATTGAAGTCCCCCAATATGATGACTGATCCCAGTTTTGCCACTTTACCCAATAGTGATAAAAATTCCAGCTCTACCTCCTCCCTTTGGTTGGGTGGCCTATAGCAAACCCCCACAATTACTTTTCCCTTTTCTTCTTCCCAATGGAGTTCTACCCACACAGATTCTAACTCCATACTCATCCCTTCCGTAATATCACTCCTCTCTATCACCCTTACATTGTTCTTGACATAGAGACATACCCCTCCCCCTCTTTTTCCTACCCTGTCCTTCCGGTACACCGAATACCCTTGGATATTGGCCAGCCAGTCATGTGAGGGGTCGAACCAAGTCTCCGTTATTCCCCCTCCTAATTGGCTGAGACACAGTCGCGGTGCCATTGTCTACTACAGCTGTCAATATTTTTTTTTTTTTTTTTCAAATATAGTTTTATTAAATCATTTCATACAAAAACCAACAAGACATAAAAATTCAACAAGTTCCCAAAACATAAACACAATGGCAACAGTACATCCTCATAGGTAACTCTCAACTATATCTCAAGATGGTATTTCAGACCTTCATATATTAGCCCGCCTGGCACCTGATCCCGATGCTGTTGCCCAGTTTATTATACCCTCCCACCCCCCACAGAGAATAGAGGAAAAAAAAAGAAAAAAAAAAAAAAACCCTTGTTTAAAAAGCAGAATTACCAAACAAGCATCTCCTCCTCCCAATCCCCCCTCCCGTAGATGACCGACGCGCCCCCCCCCCCCCTATCTCCAGTCCTCTATCGAGCCCTCTTAGCTAACAAAAAGTCGTCTGCCTACCTCTGATAACATAAACAGGTTCCATTTATCCCAGATACTATTATATTTTTCCTGCTTATGTTGTGAGGACAAGATCAAGTCTTCCATTCTACTAATATTTTCTACCTTCCGTACCCAGTCTGAAATTGACGGTGCTCGTGTTTTTTTCCACAGTAAGGGGATACATGCCTTTGCAGCATCTAATAGAAAAGGTATTATTGACCTCTCATATTTTCCAATTGGGATTTCAGAAAGATGGAATAGGAAAAAGGCTGGGTCCTCCTCTATCTTATAATCTGTAAAAGTTTGGGTCAAGTTCCTTACCTCCGACCAAAAGGGCCTTATTACTTCGCATGACCAAAAGATATGTAAAATTGTGCCCTTCTCCTTCCTACACCTCCAGCATTTATCTGTCTCTTGTGGATACCATTTGTGTACTTTGTCCGGTGTGTTGTACCACCTGGTAAGTATCTTAAAATTTGTTTCTTGGGATTTAACTCATCTTGCAGGTCTAAAAGTAAATCTAAGAATCCTTTCTATTTGTTCCTGGGTGAGCTCACGGTTTAGCTCACTTCTCCATTTCTCTACCCATGGCCAATTCATCAACTCTTTTGGTGTGGTTAATAATTTATATGAGGTTGCTAGAGTGCGCGAAACACTCCTTCGTCCTTCACATAATCTCTCAATCTCCGTCAGTGGTCTATCAAATCGCTCTGGATTCGGTATCGATGATAGAAAATGGTGTAACTGATTCGCCTGCCAAAAGGGTAGGCCAAATGGTCCCCCTTCCTCTTTTAATTTTGCAATCGAGGGCCACTTTTTCTCTATCAAAAAAGCTGATACTTGTACCTGCCCTTTTTCTTTCAATTTTATATACTCTTTCCCCTCCATACCCGGAATGAATTTGGGATTTCCCATTATTGGGACTAGGGGTGAATCCAAAGTTGTTAATTTTTGTTGAATACCCTGATAATGGCTTATACGAAGCGTATTACCTATTATTGGGTGGGATTTCAGATTTCCAGGTAGACTTGGGTAACACCATAGTGCCCTCTTTAAATCCACCGTAGTTTGCGCTTGTTCAATTTGCGTCCAAAGTTTTGTACTGGACTGGTGCCACCAATCCAGTACTCTGCTTAGGTGTATACCGTGGTAATACTTGCGTACGTCTGGTAATGCTAGACCCCCGTACTGTTTTGACACCACCAAGGTACTACGGGCTAAACGAGGCTTTTTCCCTGCCCATATATATTTAATAAATAATGTGTGTACACTCTTAAAGAAATTATTTGGTATTTTTACCGGTAATGCTCGCATAAGGTATAAATATTTAGGGAGGATATTCATTTTCAATAAGTTACATCTCCCAAACCAGGATTGCAGCCCTCCTTGCCACTGTCCCAGCATCTTCCTCGTCTCTGCTAACAATGGCGGGAAATTCAGTTCAAAGACCTTAGATAAATTTGTAGGTACATACGTCCCCAGATATCTCACTGCCGAATCCTTCCATTTAAATTTAAAACTAGCTTTTAATGTAGATAATTTCAACTTTGGGATATCCACCCCCATTGCCTCCGATTTCCCAAAATTTATTTTGAAATTGGAAAATATTCCATACTGCTCAATTTCCTTCAGTAAATTCGGCAGCGAGATCTCTGGGTTTGTTATCGTAAACAAAAGGTCATCGGCGTATGCGGCGATTTTATATTGTGTTTGTTTCAGCTTTATCCCCCCTATGTCCGGGTTTGCTCTAATTCTGCACAGTAGGGGTTCCAGCGATAAAGCGAACAGGAGGGGAGACAACGGGCAGCCCTGCCTTGTGCCGTTTTTTATTACAAAGGGGTCTGAAAGAATTCCGTTTGCTTTTACTCTTGCTGTAGGGTTTGAGTAAACTTTCGCTATTTTCTGTAACATTAACTCTCCTACTCCTATGTGTTTTAGGACTGAGAACATATAAGACCATTTCACCCGGTTAAATGCTTTCTCCGCATCTGTGCTCAATATGACGCAGGGGGTCCCAGACGAGCTGGCCACCTGCATCAGATTGAGCACCCTAGTCGTGTTGTCCCTTGCCTCCCTGTCTGCCATAAACCCCACCTGGTCTAAATGTACTATGTTTGGCATATATTTTGTTAATCTTGTAGCAAGTATCTTAGTATATATTTTTAGATCCACATTTAGGAGAGATATCGGTCTATAGCTCCCACACTGCGATGGGTCTTTCCCTTCTTTTAAGATCAATGAGATATGGGCTGTCAGGGTATCTCTAGCCCAGATCTCATTTGCATCGACCCCATTGTATAGTCTTCCCAGATATGGACCCAATATGTGAAATAACGTGTGGTAATATTGGTTTGATAACCCGTCCGGGCCCGGAGCTTTCCCCTGTCTCATTGATCTCAAAGCTTGCTGGATTTCTTCCTGCGTGATGTCTGTCTCCATAGCTAAACATGCCTCCTGAGGTAATACTGGTAGACCAGATTGTGACAGGTAATTTTCTATCTCTTGCTCGATATTCTCATCTTCCGTCAGATTATATAGGGCCGAGAAGAAAGATTCAAATTCCCCTGCTATCTGTCCCGGGAGTGCTTTCCTTTCCCCCCCTGGCGCCACTATATAAGGTATATATGACCTCCCCTTCTGATCCCGCACTGTCTTTGCTAACATTTTCCCACATTTATTTGCCGATTCGTATGAGAATCTTTGTGATACTTGTAGTGCTGCTTTTGCCTTGTATTGGAGTAGATCTGTTATCTGTTTTCTGACTAGTATTAATTCTGCTAGTAAAGCTGCTGATGATTTCTGCTTATGATTCTTCTCTAGGTTCTTTAATTTCTCTAGTAGTGCCTTTAGGTTACTATTTCTTTCTCTTTTGATTCTAGCCCCATGCTTTATTAGTACCCCTCTTACTACCGATTTATGTGCTTCCCAGAGAGTACCTATCGTACATTCTGCTTGGTCATTAATCTCAAAATAATTTTGTAGTTCCTTTACTACGTCCATTAAAACCTCCTGGTTTTGTAAAAGGCTTTCGTTTAGTCTCCAGAAACGTTGTTTATGTGAATTAATGGAGGTCAAGCTATAGATCATTGAAATTGGGGCATGGTCTGACCAACTGATGTTATCTATCCCTGTATTCCTAACCGCCTGGAGTTGGGCATGGGGGACCAGGAAGAAGTCAATCCTGGAGTAGCTTTTATGAGGATTTGAGTAGAATGAAAATTCTTTCTCAGAAGGTTGTTGGAGTCGCCAGATGTCTATTAGCTGTTCTCTATGTAAGATTTTTACCACTCTTCTTCCTATTCCCTGTAGATGAAAGAAAACATTCCCCTCTGATCGGGGGCGTGGTCGGAAGCGGTCATGGGAGTGAGAGCTCCGTGAACTCCCTAGCTTCGCGCTCTCTCCCCCGTCCGAATGAGCACCAGAGCTAAGTAGCTTAGAGACGCCCTACACGTGGAGCGCGGGGGGTCGACGGTGACACGGTCGGATCAGCCCTCAATCACTTGCCCGGAGAGGGAGAGCACCGTATGCAGCAGGACTGGCGGGGTCAGTGACGGACCGCCAAGGAGTGTGTGTAACTACCGCTCTTGAGAGAGAGAGCTCGGCAGACAGCAGAACCGGCGGGGTCAGTGACGGACCGCCAAGGAGGTTGTTCACCCACCGCTCTTGAGAGAAAGAGCACTGCCTGCAGCAGGACCGATGGGATCAGTGACAGTCTGCTAAGGAGATTGCTCACCTTCCGCTCTGTGGGAGCCTAGGCGGAGACACACGGGAACCTCCAGGGAAGACAACGCCGAGACGCTGTATGGCAGGAGCATCGAGGAGGTAAACCTTGGAAGAAGGTGAGCAGACACTTTATCCTATAAAAAAAACCTGCTGGAGGTTCACTAGCAGTTAAGTCCTTACCCGGCAGCAAAGTAAGAAAGAGGAGCCTGCTAGAAGTGTGGTTCAGATTGCATTCAAGGAAAACCCATCAGTGTCTCATAGATAATATGACATTGTCGAAAAGGCGCAAGGGAAGAAAAAGCTTGGGAAAAGAGCCGGTAAACAATAAAGCAGAGGGAGAAATAAGGCGGTTCTTATCAAAAAAAACAACCAGGGAAGGTGAGATGGCAGAGAGGAGGGAGGAGATACAGACTGACCTAGAGACTAGTGATATGACCGATTCTCGGGTCACCTCACCTTCAGGAGAATCCAGTCTGGTGGGGCAGGACGAGAGTCAAAGAGGAGATTTGAGCCCCCTAGTAAACCCCCAAATTGCAACCCAGACAGCCGAGCTAAAAGCCATCCTGAGTGCATTACCCACTAAATTGGATATGGAACAAATTATTGAACGAGTGGAGGAAACGCACCGCAGGGAGATGCAGTTGGTGAGAAAGGAGATACAGGTGTTGGCTTACCGGGTAGCAGAGGATGAAACAACAATAGCTTTAATTAAAGACCGGGTAACGGTATTGGAACATGCAAGAGGTTTACAGGAGGAAAGTGAACGAACTATTTATATACAACTTGAAGATCTCGAAAATCGTAGTCGCCGAAATAATCTGAGGATTCGGGGCATACCAGAGACGGTAAAGCAGGAACAGCTTATAGATGTATCTAAGCAGGTGTTTAAAAAAATTATGGGGGATAAATTCCCGGCACAGCTGGAGGTAGAGAGGATACATAGGGTGTCCGGCCCTAGAAGATCGGAAGACAACCCGAGGGATGTGATATGTAAGCTTTATAGTTATGTACACAAAGAATCCATTCTGAGACTGGCCTGGGGCATGAAAGAGCTGAATTATGAAGGGACACCCATAAAAAATTTTTCGGATATCGCTAAAGCGACTCTACAACGACGAGCTTTGTTAAGGCCACTATTAGACCTAGCCAGGAGGCAAGGTTGTACTTATAGATGGGGATTTCCCTTCTCCATAACATTTTGTAGGAGTGGACATTACTTTACCCTGCGGAGAATACAGGAGAAATATGCACTGTTTACATTTCTGGGCATGGAACCCATAGATATCCCTAATTGGATGGGACCCCTCGGGGTGAATAACAGAGGAGGGGATCATCGACATACAGAAATCCAGTCTTTAGGAAGAAAATGAAGAGAATAAATGAGAAGTGGAAGCGAGGAGAGGAGGGGGGCTAGAAGATTCCCCCCCTTTCCTTTTTTTTTTCTCTCTTCCTCTGTCCTAGTGACGCACGGACAAAGAAAGGAAAAACGTTTTGCTTTTTTTGTGATTTTTTAAAAAAATGTTTTTTTTTTTTTTCAGAGGTGGACATATGATGCACTGCAGCTGATGGAAGTGCCCACAATGTTGGGTGGGAGTAGAGAGGTTTTGGGGAGAGTCAAGTAATAAGGGGTGGTAATAGAGCAGAAGGTATTTTTTTTTCCTACACATAATAACACTAATAATAGTAAAAGGGTTTTTTTTTTTGGGGTCCATAGTACGTAACGAAGGGGATCTTTTTGTTTTTTTTTCCCCCTGAATCACGGGGTGGTTCTCTTTGGTTCCTTTTTTTTTTTTTTCTCACAATAAATTGTGCATAAGACACGGGTTTTTTTTTTTTTTTTCTTTCACGATATGTAAATGAAGGGGTGTTTTTTTTTTTTTTTTTTATCCCCCTTCTCTTCATAGCGACACGGGTTTCGGGTTTTTTTTTTTTTTTTTTTTCGTGCTGCCACTTACAATAAGGATGGTGTTGTTGATTTATACACTCATGGGCAAGAGGTTTTTTTTTTTTTTTTTTTTTTTTTCTCCCTCCCTCCTTTATGTGGGGACCGAGGAAACTAAAGAGCCAGTAGCCTGCTCACCTCTTTTTTTTTTTTTTTTTTTTTTTAGGGGAATGGGAGAGAGGGGGGTGAAAGTATAAATTTAACAATGTAAACTTGAGTCTTATTGTAGATGTATTTGAGCATATTAGAAGATTGTATAGAAGGGATGTGGGTTCCCTCCCCCCCCCACCATATGGAGCGAGTGCTGGGATATTGATGTATAAAAGTATAAATTTAACAATGCAAATTTGAATTTTATTGTAGATGTATTTGAACATATTAGAAGATTGGATAGAAGGGATATGGGCTCCCTCCCCCCCCCCTTTTTTTTTTTTTTTTCTTTTCTTTTCTTTTTTGGGACCATTGAAACTAAAGAGTCAATATCCTGCCCCTACCTCTCTTTCAGGGGGAATGGGAGAGAGGGGGTACTGCTGTATAAAAGTATAAACTTGACAGTGTAAATTTGAGTTTGATTGTGGATGTACTTGAATACACTAGAGGAGTGGTTAGGAGGGATATGGGAATTTTTTTTTTTTTCTTTTCGGGGCGAGAGGAAAGGAAGAGGAGGAGAGAAACTTGAGGAAAAGTGGACTGGTATGAGCAATTAAGATCCTGGGAGTACAACAGGGGTATGACAGATAAAAGGGGCGAAAAATGAAATTTAAGGGCGGGGGGGGAGAAGCGGCGGGGGGATTTACTCATTGGCCTCTTCCGCTCACTTCCCCATTTAGGTAAACACACAAATGGCATTAAAATGCCGTGTGTAAAAAAAAAGAATAGATATTCTTCCCACTGAGGGACCAGCGGGGACGAACCTTGGCCCTTGCCGTTGACTCAGGGGGATTAGTTAGGGGAAGAGGAATATATTTGGGTATTTGGGTTTTTTTTTTTTTTTTTTTTCTCGGTGTGCTTTTCTTGCTCTCCTCCTGTCCTCCCACCCTCCCGGGGATGGACGACATAAAACTCATCTCCCTTAATGTGAAGGGATTAAATATCCCAGAAAAGAGACAAATTCTATTGATGGAATTAAAACGTCTCAAAACAAGCATAGCTTTCATTCAAGAAACGCACTTTAAGACAAATAAATTACCATACCTCAATAGTGGAGCCTTCCCGTATGTATATCATTCAACCAATATGCAAAGTAAATCTCGGGGTGTATCGATATTGATCGCTAATAGTATACCATGGACATATCAAGAAAGTAAAATGGATGTAAATGGCAGATTTTTGTTTCTAAAGGGTAAAATAGGAGATATACAAGTTACATTGGCAACATTATATGTACCGAACACCCAGCAGGATAAGTTTATTGCCAGAACACTATCGGATTTGAGGGAATTTGCAGAAGGCCAACTACTTTTGGGGGGGGACTTTAATATCACCCTGACACCAGTAGTGGATACTTCCAATGGGCTAACAGCTGTCAATATTAAGTATAACATGTTTGTTATTAAAAAAAAATAAAAAATATTTTACAATAACTTTAACTCATTAAAGCACAATGAATGGCCTATTTTCGTTACTATGGGCCTGATTCATAGTACGGCGAATTGGCGTTTCGGCGTGATTTTGCGAAGCGGCGATTATTTAAGTCTGAAATTGGCATTCAAAGAACGGCGGGCGGAAAATAGCGCCTAGTGTGAGATTCATTAAGATGCAATATGGTCAGAGCGCGACTTAAAACCACGCCAGCTAAAAGCTCGACTAAAGTTTAGCCAAATTTTCCCCTGTACCCCCAAAAATCCCAAATCACTGTGGAAGGTGTGGAAGTCAATTTGGAGATGACTTGCGTTTAAAAAATCTCAAAAACTGACTTAGAAAGAGAGATATCTGCGAAAGTGTGGAAAGGTTAAACAGCTCCTCCAGCCGCGAGCTGCGAACTCGCGAATGTGCGCATGCGCAACGCCAAATTGGCTCAAAAAATTTCGCCAGCGCGATTTTGGGTCAATTTTTTTTTGAATACCGCTTGCAAATCCGCTGTCTCGCCCATAGAAAATGGCAAAAACCGGCGGAATTGGAAAAACATGCACACTTCCAACAAGGGATCCTTTAGTAAACACCATCACATTCCATACACCTTTCCTGCTAACTCCGAAATCATAGCAGTCAAATCTACAGTGTTTATATAGAACCTCCACATTCTCTGAAAAAACCCACAAAATATTACATTGGGGAATTGGTCGTCAGATAGAAAAAAAATAGATGTAAAACATATTTCAAAGAAAGATTATTAGCATTTCACACATATCAAGGAAATGTCACAATTTTGACAATATTTTATGTGTTTCCAAAGAATGTTTTTAGAAATATATTGCAAATACTACCTTTTCTTCCATATGGGTATGGCCAAGTGTTACCATTTTACTACACATTTAACTGAAGGTATATATATATATCCCTTATACTTGGCTAATTAGCAAAGTATGCCCAACAAACAAATAGAGCTTTAGCTCACAATATTGCTACATATTGACTTTATGTGGCATCTTTTGTATTTTGTTCATGTCTTTAGATTAAAAGTTTGCTGATACACATGCCTTTTTCAAACATGAACAAAATTAATGATGTCAACATTTGGAGGATTGGAGATATCCAAGTGTTGCCCATACAGAGCGCACCTTCCGGATTCGAACTTACAAACCTACAGCAGGAAGGCAGACTCCCTAATCATTGTGCTATTTCTCAGTGAGCGTTGGGTGTTTTCCTCATGCCGTCAAAATGCTCACATGGGAACAGGGGCCATTGAACTGAATAGGATTGGATTTTTTGCCTGTTTTGGGAGCTGATCCTTGAGCTGGACAAATCCCCCTCAAACGCCCCCAAACGGGCTACGTTCACATGTACGTGTTTGTGGTCTGTTTTTGGGGCTTTTGTAGGTGATTTCATATAACAATGCCTGCCCAAAAAATGCATGTCAAAACGCCTGTGAAAACGCCAGCCAAAATGCACATAAGAACGCCTGATATAATTGCCACGCCAAATTTAGGGATGTTCATGAGTGATGAGTCAGATTGTTGGCTTACATATCTGGTCAATTGTCACAATCTCACTTCCCAAATCCCAAAAGGTGTGTTTCAATTGTTTACCTAAATATATATTTCTCTCTCTCTCACGTAATTGTATATATATGTATGTATTCCTGTATCTAAACATTCTAAATAATGACTAGCAAACTTCAAGAGAGAATTTTTTCAATTCACATATACTATACACACCTACATACATTTCTATTCCTCATTTCTATTTCCCTTGTTTTGGCAACTGAGCATGCTCCAAAACACACAGGACACACACAGTTAATTTTTGGACTGGGCGTTACCATTCTGGGTGTGTTTGCTTGGATTATATATAGCTCACTCAGACATCAGGAAAGATTTGACCTACGAAGAGGTCCAATATATTTGTGTGTCACATGTTTTATGGGTAACATTTTTGGCCCTTTGTTATTTATGGAGGTGAGATTTGGCTGTGTTGTGTGTTGACTCTCTGTAAGTATTTATTGCTGTTAACATAATTCTGTCAATCTGCACATGCATCTGTTGATTATGGGCTCTTTGTCGATGTATATGGTCTAAATGTTGTACAAAGGTTGTTTTGGTTTGAAAAATACAAATGTAATAAACAGCATGTTTCCAATTTTTTTTTAAAATGTCTTCATGTGTCTAAATAAAGTTTTCTGGTGTCCACAAATGTATGTATTTGTATTTCTTTTTCTAAGTTAAATCTGCTTAATGGTTGTGTATGTTCACTATTCGCGAATTCGCGAATATACAAAACCGCGTTCTCACATTTATACATGAAACCGGAAACGAAACTTTTGGTGCGTGCACACGTTTCCGGAAATTGTCCAGGCCCTGTCTTAAGTGTGCATCATGGCTCCTGCACTGTTTACTGCCGAAATAGTGGCATTTGTGTGTAAGGTAAGGAGGGGGTGTGAATGTGCAGGGTGCGGGATGGGGGATGGGGGCTGGGTGGGTCGCTTATCTAGCGGGTGTGCAAGAAACTTTTGGTCTGCTGATCTGCGCATGCACTTTCTGCCTATTAGACGTGATCTAGAAGCTTCCTGTTATAGAAACTTCCTAGATGTGAACCTGTTCCCTATATATATATATATATATATATATATATATATATATATATATATATATATATATATATATGTGTGTGTGTGTATGTGTATATGTATGTATGTATGTATGTATGTGTGTATATATATATATATATATATATATATATGTATGTGTATATAAAAAATATATATTATACAATATATACATTAGATACATTATAGAATATGTTATATACCATATATTAGTGTATATAATAGGGAACAGGTTCACATCTCTGAACTTTCTATATAGATATAGATAGGCATACCCTGCTTTAAGTACACTCACTTTATATACAATCGTGAGTAAGGACACAGCTTGTTCAGCTTGCCATGACACTGCTCACAAACCATAAGTGACAGGGATAACAAACTTAGGGAGCAACGACAGGGTACCCAGGTACCCAGGACTACACCATATCCATTTTGCGGCTGGCCAGCTTGCCTAGGTAATCTATCATGTCATAGTCCTGGATCCCCTTAACATGCTCCCACATGGTTTGGGAGTAAGGCTATGTCAATGTGGCCAAAATTTTCAATGGAGCTGGTGTATTTTCATGCATCGAGAAAAGAAAAAAGGGATTGCTTCACTTTAAGTACATTTTCAGTTTACATACATGCCCTGGTCCCATTGTGTACTTAAAGTGGGCTATGCCTGTATATAGATAGATTTGATTCGTTTCAACTTTTACACAAAATGAAACCCAATTATCTGTGACAGATTGCTCTGACGCTTTGGAATCTGTCTCGATAAAGACAAATGTATTGACCCTTTTCATATATGCAAGATTAGAAACATTATATTCCCTAAATGCATAATGCCAAAAATTATTGCCTTACATACATCCATACACACTGCAAGCTCGGCACCGTTTGTCTTGTCTGACACTCTTACCATCATAAGCTGGATCTGCACACAGCAGCTAATTGGTTCACCTGAGATGGAATCAGTGATCACAAAAATCTGGAATGGTCATGTCTTCAAAGGATTGCCTTGAACAAATCACCTCTAAAAGAAACACATGAGTGTATAATCACTTGTCTCAATGGATCACATTCCCAACACACCCATCTCACACTGCCATATGATAATGAATGGGGGTGTCCATTGCAAGTTAAATACACCCCCAGATCACATTGCTTTGTTAATTTACAGATCTAACTGGAATCTGATGGCACTGCTGTGAACCACTATGCCATCAAATTCTGCTGGGGACCTTTAAAAAGGATTATGTGTGATTGTGTGGATAATTATGCCACCTTAAATTTGCATCTCCCACATACCATGTGCAACTCTTGCAGGAATTGTGAATCAAGGATAATTCAGCACAGCTTAATGAACAGACACATTGAGGAGTGTAGGAACACACCGTCAGATTACCCGATCACACTATGGGGTTTTAACTCCTCCATAATTTTGCCACTTTGGAAACCAAGTGCTTACTTTATGTATACTTTTTAGACGGAACTACAATTTCTAGTAGGGTGATATCATTGCATGAGATTTTCCCTCACTTCCTGTCTTAGTGTCACCAAGACAGGAAGTGAGGGGAATATCACTGTGGGGAAATAGCTTGCAATTGTTGCCTTATAATGTCCATAGTATATATAAAAGGAAAGAATTGCTGGCTATATCCCCACGGGAGATTCCCTCACTTCCTGTCCTGGTGACACCAAGACAGGAAGTGAAGGGAAATCTCCTGCAATGATATAACACTGTTACATGTTCTAGTTATGTAGCAAACTTAAGAATATACAAAGCAAACATCTTTTTTTTTCCATTTTGGCAAAATCATGGATTAATTAAAAAACTATCTTTGTTTGTCCCGTGGCTTGCAGGAAAAACATTTTGCCTTGATTCCACCATCAACACAGACAGGGGAAACCCTCCTGCGGAGCCATTGTGTTCTCCTGGTGCTGCCCCTGCCAGGAAAACACAGTGATTATTGCTAGTGGCTACAAGAGATGCTAGCGATAAGTGTGTGTAAAATCTGACAGACTGGTTGTACGTTGTCCTCCAGGTGATCGACCAATCAACTTGGGTACCTTCAGCCTGGCCATACACAGTTTAAATCTGCATCTCAAATTAAGCAATCCCATTTACATATAACACTCCATAAAGGAGAATTGAGGGGCTTATCAGGTCTGCGTCAAAAATTAACAGCCACACCCAATCAGACAGCTCGTGTTAAAAGGGACCTGAAAAGCAATCTGCATGGCTTGCTTTTCCAAGCATTGGCTAGTTTAGTGAGCCTGGACTAATAACAGTCACTGTAATGCTACCCATACTGCTGTCCTTTTAACATGGTGACAAAAGTTGATACCTATGCTACATGTGTGTAAAGTTACTTGCACCCTGCTAAATGGACAGCAATAAGGTTGTAAATACAGTGACTGCCTGTCCCCCCCTGATGGCGGCCCTGGGTGTGTCATGAAAGGCCGATTGAGAAAATGGCTATATCATGTAGAGGAAATCACCAGTGTGGGGCAACCTATGTCATGGAGGTAGATTTGGACATCGATGTATATGTATCACCAGAAATGGAATTCTTTGTTCTACAATATCTCAAAGACGACCTAGCATGTTATTTGAAGACTGTACTATTTTGGACATACTTGGACTCAAACATACACTGCTCTTTCCACAGCTCCTCCTCCTCTGGGGGTATGATAATGTATATACGCATCTTCACCAAAAGCACAAGATGATGTGTCGTCTCCGGATGAGGCTGCAGCGGAGATTTCAGTTCCTGCCTGATATAGTGGATCTGCAGCGGGCCTGGAGTGATGCCAAAAGGCGCTCACCCAAGCTCCTGCTAAAGGCTGTGGAGCAAATCTCCGGTAAGTAAAAATATACATTACATGTGACCAGATAGGTTACAATTTTTTGGGTAGGTGGACATGTGTTTAGCTATGCAACAACACTAATACCAACAACCCCCCCCCCCTCCCTCTCGCTCCTACCTTTCCTACCTCCATCAAGTGTCTCTTCACAACCTTTAATACTACTATGTACATTCGTATTTTTTATGTTTCTTTTTTTTCTTCTGCTTCTAGCCAAAGCGGACGGACGGCACCCTCTTGTGCTTTTGGTGAAGAAGGGGAGGAGGAGGACGGCCACACTACAATACGCAATCAGAGGCAGCGAGCCATTTGAGCAGCTGAAAATTGTGGATCGTAAGTAGAAAATAAAAATGATAGAAATTTCTAATCTCTAATCACATTTTACAGAGCCCCCTTTACATCGGAGTCTCCAGACTTACTACACTGTAAGAGGGAAGTGTGAAGTCTCTGATGTAAGGAGAGTTCTGGGAACCATTATTTGAGGGGGGAAGCTGGGGACTCTGGTGTAAAAGGGAACTCTGTGTTCCCCAAAGCTCCCCCATACATCTGAGCTTACAGAGACCCTCTTACACTTCCCTTCCTCAGTCCACCACAGTCAAGGGCACAACAAGTCCCACTGCAGAAGGCTACCTGCTTGGACTTGTAATCCTCTCTGTAGGGGAATGAGGAAATACTGCCTGCTATGCTAAGACTTGTAGTGCCCTCTGTTAGGGACTAAGGATTCCTCAGTCCTCAACATTCTAGGGCACTATAAGTCTCAGCATAGTGGGCTGTCATACCTCAGTCCCTCACAGCTCGGGTCAAAAACAACACAGTTAAACATCTAAAGGACAACTCCAAACAAAACTACCAATAATGGACAGAGTCCATATGCTCTATAATGTCAAAGACCCGCTACCACTCACCTTCCACCTCTGGTGCTGTCATTGTGTAGGGCAAAGGGCTCCATCTACACCATGTTTGGCTTTCATGTCAGATAGGCAGGACTTGCTCAGCTCCACTCTCTTCCTTGGCAATTGACTCTGGCGTCATTGTGGATCTTTCCTCCTCTAGAAAACCCCCAGGGGCCCTCTCCTTGTCCCCCAGCCACCCAGGGCCTTCTTCTCCTCCTCCTCCACCAACCATTTTCAGACTCTTCCAACTTCCCTGGGGCTACTCAACCACTTTGCATAGTGGACACAACAAATCTATGACCAGCCTGCAAAATATCAAGTCTGGGCCTGGTTACCTGTATGTTCCGGGTCCAGGGCGGAGCTCTCCTCCCAGAGCAACAACTGATGATAGCAGAGTGAGTTGACCGGCCAGTCACTTCCTACTGGTGCAGGTACACACCTACCGATTCCTCCACATCTTAGGATAACATGATCAGACGGCCAATCCCCAGGCAGAGAAGGAGGAGTAAGTGTCAGCGGACAACAGACACCTGGCAGACGCAGTGAAGGGACTGCAGCACACTGCTGCAACTTTTTGATCCGAGGATTGAAAGCAATCTTTTACTTGGGAGATTTCCCTGACTGCGCCCTTCGAAATGTTGGTGCTCCGCCACTGGCCGCAAGGCCCCTGTAGGTGCGAGGCCTTAGGCGCCCGCTTAATTTGCATGGTGCCCTCCTGTTTTAAAACATGGTCAATGCATCTCATTGGTGTAAGTGCACTTCTATGTTCTGAATTGTAGGGGCATTGAGTATGGTGCTAGCATGATGAGAGGTTACTGCCTATTTGTGTCCATAAATAATATATAATGTTTTTCTTTTATTTTAGAAACCAGTGATCAGGATGTGGAGGCTCAGCCTTCTCAGGCCCCCTGTAAGTAATGTGGATGTGCTGGTGTGTTGTGTATTAGGTCGAACTTGGAGGAATGATTGTTTGTTTTGTTTTCTTTTGTGGTTGATGTAACTTCAGCAAGAGAGGAGCCTCAGGCAGGGCCAAGTCGCCTGGATCCGGGCCAGGAACAAACTGTTGGCCAAGAAGAGGCCAATTGGTCCGACTCGGATGAGGACCTGGGCTCTCCTCAAAGGGGAAGTAAGTATTCTACATGTGTTTGTGTGTTCAATGTGTCCTGGTAAATATAAGGGCTGTAATATATATATTTTGACATTGGGGTTTTGTAGCAGCTGACATTGAGGATGTTTGTTGTGGAGGACTGGGGAAGAGGGGCCACTGCTTACCCAGTCCACTGTAACTACTACCTTCAATGTTTCCAGACTACTTTCTGTGTGCCTTTATCAAATAGCTTTTGTTCAAGGATTGTATTTGTGTCTTTGTGTTTCTAGGAGATACAACGCCATCCCCCCATGAAGGGACACCATCCCCCCATGTAGGGTCTCCCCCATCCTCCCCCACTCCAGGCTCCCCTGAACTAGTCTGTAAGTACCTAAAATTAGATTCTCACATGAATTGTGTGTGCTAGGATGATGTGTATCTAGGATAATCTAAGTTGGAGTCAAAGCAAGTGTAGTTTTGCTATATGTGACAGGAAGGTTGGTCATGAAACACTCTTGCTTAACCTTCATGTTTGAAAGGTGGTTTTGGGGAGCATTACAGGACATGTTATCTTTTGTAAGTTATCTCAAGCCACCCTATTCTAAATTGGTGTTAGTTTCTCTACATTGGAAATGGTGTGCTTTGTACTTGTAAATTTTTAGGGGACATTGTAATTTAATCATGTCCTGATTTAGTCAACACTGAAAATGTGTGTTTGTCAATCTTTCATAAATACTCTTCCTCGGTAATGTACCACATTCCAGTTCACAATTTGTGTTCTTTTTGTGCAGTTTCTCCAGAGCCAGCCACGCCATCCACTTCAGGGGCCCCCAAAAAACCTGATGATGGTAAGTTGTGTGCTTTTCCAGTAATGTGTCTACTTAGTAAGTGGAGAAATGCTAACTGTGTATGTCCCCGCTCAGGCTTCAAGTTGTTCTAAAGGCAGCGGGTTCTTTATGTGAATGCATTCTATGCATTAGTATTCCAAGTGATAGGTGTGCATATTCCCCCTAAGACTTACTGGGACCATTTTTTACGGTCCAAATTTTTGCACTAATACTTGTCTGGAACAGACTCCCCCTCCTCCTTAACTGAGGTGACAGCATGCCAATATTGCCTCCTGATGCTGTCACTCCTAATCATTGAGACCATTGGAAGGGAGGGGGGCAAGGCTGGCTCACAGCCTAGTGCCTGAACAGGCACAGGGTGCTTGGCTTCATCTCATGTGCCTCCATAGCAAGCTGCCTGCTGTGGGGTCAAACAACAGGAGGGAGGTGCCTAGAGGTGTGTACAGGGGCCATGTAAAAAGGAGGATTGTTATTTCTCTTGTCCCCAAAAACCTAGAGAGTGTAAGTCTAACCTGATTAGTTTTCCGCAGCCCTCCCAAAATGATATGTTTCCAACACTTAGAACAGGCAGGGCTGAGGCACCAAAAACATCAGAAAAACACAATCAGCACAAAAGCAGGGAGTACGTATCCTTAACGCTACAAGCTTCACCCAGAAGAATGACGCTTGCACTGTACAAATCTGCATCACCACCATATCAATGTCTAAATAAAACTTTCAGGGAAATGTGGAGGGGTAATGAGTGGGTGTTAGAGCGTTTTCATGACTGCGTAACCTACAGTTAGCGTGAGTCCATTTGTTGATAAACTTTTTCTTCTCTCTTAACACAGCTGGGATGGCGGAAAGGAGATCAGGGGAGCAGACACATCTGCTCCGTCCAGAACTGGCCCTCAAAATTCCTAAGGGTGAGTCTCTACTATGTGTCAGGTTCAATCTATAGACAGTAAGAGGGAGAGAGAACGCTCCACAGATTCCAATGGTGATAGAGATAAATGTGTGCACATGTATCGTGTTGACCAATTGAACCCAAAACACCTTACATTCTTCAAAATGATTGCTTGTGTTTACATGCAGAAAAGCATTTTACTTAGCTTTGGTGGAACTGCTACTAACATTCCAAGCCATCTTATGTAACCTTTTGAACAATTTGCTGTGAAAGTTTGAGTTTAAGGTTTACAACAGCAATTTAGCATATTTGCTTCAGAGTGTTGATAAAAGCCAACCAATAGACTCCTAAGCATATTTGTTGAGGCACATTAATTACAATCCTTGTTTGGATCATTTTGCCTAAAACTAATTGTCATGTTTTTTTCTACCCAGGGCACACCCACCTCACCTACGAGGTCCTCCTGGATTATATGAGGTGGTGCGGAGACCGAATTCTCTATTTGGAACACCTTTGTGGCGTGGATCCAGACCCTAAGGAGCCATTCGTTAGGAATGTCACACCTTTAAAAAGATCCTAGTATTTTTTTTTTTGTTTGTTTACTTATGTTGCACGTTGCAACACAAAGAAATGTCACATTTGTAATTGTTGCCCATTATAAACAAAAATCTAACAAAAAAATAAAAAAAAGTTTAAAAAAAACCCCTTTTTTTTGGGACCCAAAAAAAAAAAAAAAGCCTTGTTTTTGGCAACCAAAAAAATATAAAAATTAAAAAAAAACCCATTTTTTGGGACCCAAAAAAACAAAAAAAGCCTTGTTTTTGGCAACCAAAAAAAATATAAAAATTTAAAAAAAACCCTTTTTTGGGACCCAAAAAAACAAAAAAAACAAAAAAAGCCTTGTTTTTGGCAACCAAAAAAAATATAAAAATTTAAAAAAAACCCTTTTTTTGGGACCCAAAAAAACAAAAAAAACAAAAAAAGCCTTGTTTTTGGCAACCAAAAAAAATATAAAAATTTAAAAAAAACCCTTTTTTTGGGACCCAAAAAAACAAAAAAAAAAAAAAAAGCCTTGTTTTTGGCAACCAAAAAAATATAAAAATTAAAAAAAAAACCATTTTTTGGGACCCAAAAAAACAAAAAAAACAAAAAAAGCCTTGTTTTTGGCAACCAAAAAAAATATAAAAATTAAAAAAAAACCCATTTTTTGGGACCCAAAAAAACAAAAAAAAACAAAAAAAGCCTTGTTTTTGGCAACCAAAAAAAATATAAAAATTTAAAAAAAACCCTTTTTTTGGGACCCAAAAAAACAAAAAAAAACAAAAAAAGCCTTGTTTTTGGCAACCCAAAAAAAAAAATGTTTACAAAAAAGCCTTGTTGTTTTTGGCAACGGAAAAAACCAAAAATGTATACAAAAAAGCCTTGTTGTTTTTGGTAACAAACTAAACCAAAAATGTTTACAAAAAAGCCTTGTTGTTTTTGGTAACAAACTAATCCAAAAATGTTTACAAAAAAGCCTTGTTGTTTTTGGTAACAAACTAAACCAAAAATGTTTACAAAAAAGCCTTGTTGTTTTTGGTAACAAACTAAACCAAAAATGTTTACAAAAAAGCCTTGTTGTTTTTGGCAACGGAAAAAAACAAAAATGTTTACAAAAAAGCCTTGTTGTTTTTGGTAACGAACTAAACCAAAAATGTTTACAAAAAAGCCTTGTTGTTTTTGGTAACAAACTAAACCAAAAATGTTTACAAAAAAGCCTTGTTGTTTTTGGTAACAAACTAAGCCAAAAATGTTTACAAAAAAGCCTTGTTGTTTTTGGTAACAAACTAAACCAAAAATGTTTACAAAAAAGCCTTGTTGTTTTTGATAACAAACTAAACCAAAAATGTTTACAAAAAAGCCTTGTTGTTTTTGGTAACAAACTAAACCAAAAATGTTTACAAAAAAGCCTTGTTGTTTTTGGTAACAAACTAAACCAAAAATGTTTACAAAAAAGCCTTGTTGTTTTTGGTAACAAACTAAACCAAAAATGTTTACAAAAAAGCCTTGTTGTTTTTGGTAACAAACTAAACCAAAAATGTTTACAAAAAAGCCTTGTTGTTTTTGGCAACGGAAAAAACCAAAAATGTTTACAAAAAAGCCTTGTGGTTTTTGGTAACAAACTAAACCAAAAATGTTTACAAAAAAGCCTTGTTGTTTTTGGTAACAAACTAAACCAAAAATGTTTACAAAAAAGCCTTGTTGTTTTTGGTAACAAACTAAACCAAAAATGTTTACAAAAAAGCCTTGTTGTTTTTGGTAACAAACTAAACCAAAAATGTTTACAAAAAAGCCTTGTTGTTTTTGGTAACAAACTAAACCAAAAATGTTTACAAAAAAGCCTTGTTGTTTTTAGGGCAAACGACAAAACCACAAATGTTTACAAAAAAGAATTGTTTTTGTGAAAACCTTCCAAAAAATGATGTCAAAACATAAAAAATGTTTAAAATGTTTATCTAAATTAAATTTAAGTATGTTGCTCTTTGCAACACAAATGTTACATTGGCAATTTAGTTCATTCTATTATATATTGTAATATATTTTTTGTACGCTACAGTTGGTAGACACCCACATGTGTTATTAAAACATTTATTTTATTACCCAAGTTTTCTTTTTGGTGTACACATCGAATGTCTTTTGTGTTGTATTTGTTTAGTTGAGTGGTGTGGTCTGTAATTGTTAGTATGTTGGCTTTGGTTTATGTTAGCCTTGAGACTTGTTTTGAAGCTACATTTGAAGGGAGACCTTTTCTTGGGTCGTTATGTGAACATTGAGTTATCTAAATTTACATGAAATCATATGTTTGGAGATAGAGAAGCACGTGTGTATAAATGCCTACATTAACCAGGGCCATTACTTGGCCACCAACACTCCTAAAAAACCAAAGAGCAAACACAAACTAATCATTTTGCATAAAATTTTATTTCATCCCCAAAAGAAGCACTATAATAAATCATATTGTGCCACCCTCAAATTAAAAAAAAAAATGGCCCAACAAATTGGCCAATGTAAATCATTAACAAAACTAAACCAAATTAAACAAAAAAACAAAAAATCAAGTTGGTGGTCGTGCCTGAAGCAGTGTGGTGAGCACTGTTAAGTTTCCTGCCATCAAATGGTGGGCCAATAGTTCCATCTGGTCTGGGGTTAACTGTAGAGTTGTGCTCAAGTGGCCCATTAGGATCATATCTTCTGTCTGAGGCTGCTGATGATGCAGGGTGTTGAACGTTGGAAATGTCCCAGACAGAAGATGTTCTGCCAATAGTGTCATCTGCTCTGGGGTCAGCCTAAGCATTTGGGCAACGTGTGCCATTACCATGAGATGGGATCGTTGCTGCTCCAAGGCTATTTGATGCTGTTGGTGGTGCAAGGGTTGTGAAGATGTGTGGGGAGTGGTGGTTGATTGTTTGTTGTGGTCCACGGTGCGGGGGCAAACGACATGTCGCATTGGTGACAAAAAAGAAGAACGGCCTGGGGAGGAGTGAAGTGATAAAGGTGTGGAGGGAATGTAGTCAGGTGGAAGGGGTACTGTGGAACCAGTGCGCATTGAGGTTGTGCAGGAGGATTGCTCATTGAGGGGTGTGGGAGTCCGAACGGAGTGTGAAGTGCTAGGAGTGGCTACAGGAGGAATTGTCCCATCCCCAGCTGCCTGACAAGTGGCCAACACTGGCATTACCCTCCCACTACCACAACCTGCAGTGGCAGGTGAGTGAGATGTTTGGGAGGGCTCTGCCAATGGGGCATCTTCAGATCCAAACAGGCATTGGAGTGTGGCCAGCACCTGAGTGTCAACACTTTGCCGATCCCGTTGATGCTGGTCTGCTAAACTTACCAAGCTGTTACGCATATCCTGTTGAACCTGTAACATATCCTGGTGAACCTGTACCATTGTTGCTACAGATTCCTGTATGAGCCCGAGCAGACGTACTGCCTCAGTAGATTGCTGAGTACGCCTCCTTAACTCATTTTGGACCTGATACTCATCAAGCAGCCTCTCGGCTACATCCAGCATAGATGGACGAAGTTGGGTAGGTGACAATCCCTCTGCATCTAAGGCTACCTGAAAGCAGAAGAAATAGACCAAATCATTATCAAACATCATGCCTAAATATTTCAGATTAGTTTGACAACTTAACACCCCAAGCAGAACGTTGAAAAGTTTGATGTGCTTCTAATGAGTACTTGTTCATTGTAAGATTATCCAAGCTAGCAACACTTCTGATAATGGGTACATATTATATTGGTATGACTAATATGACAAAGGCAAAAAAGATTCAACATGAAGGTGTTCCCAATTAACCCTGGTGTGGTAGGTTGTTTATGCTTTTGGTAAATCTGTTACTACACCAATGACTTTATACATCTACGTATGTTGTCTAAAATCTTGCCATCAATCGGCTACAGGACAACCCAACCAAACGATACCCATGAATTTGGACCTGGAAAATCAAAGACGGGCCGGACTTTAAAGATCCTGGATGTTTTTGGAACATTAGTGGCACACCAAATTATAACATAATTCCCTGATGTTCAAGATAGAACTCTTGTTGTGCTGGTGCATCGTCAGAATGTCATAGCACTAATTTAACACACACAATGTAAGCCACATCTAGTCCAAAATCAATGCTACCATTGAAATGTTACATGTGCACCTTGTTCCCTTATATCACATACCACAGCACTGGATGCAGAATCGTCGCCAGCTCCTGATCCAACTCCAGCTGCAACGTCAAGAGGGGCCTGATGTTCTTTTAAAAACAAAAAAAAAAAAACATGTTTAGTACATAACCTTAGTCAGTAATGATTATGGCCAGATTGCCCTCCTAGCTTCATGAATGAAGCATTGAGGCCAAACATTCAAAAGTGCTTTCCTGGGCTCATAGGACACTTGCTAAACCCTCCCAAAGGTTAAGAAGGCTTGGTCTGCCTACTAATGACGGCACCCATTAATGCTGTCAACTGTGTTTTGCAGGGTAAACATCTAAAAGGCAACACTCTTTCCTAAGAAAAAACATGTGTGTTAATGGGGTTAATAAGATTCAAAAAAACATTATTTGACTAGACATACCAACACCTTCCTCCAGGCCTAGCTGCACTGGGTGTGTTCCCTGCTGCGGATCTTCTGTAAAGGACATAGCAATATGAGCTATCTTGGAAAAAAAAAACATCTACATTGTTTGGCACAGTATGATATTGGACCTACCAGGAGGAGGGTCAGCACTGATGTCAACACCTGTGAGTCCGTCTGGTTCGCCAAGCTGCATGGGCTGTGGAGGGGCTGAGATCCGTGCTACAGATGAACAAATTGCAGGTTGGGGAAAACAAAAAAAGGACAATTGGAAGGGCAAGTATCACATTCTCTTAATGTCACACATAGGATAGTAGTTAATCTTTTCCAAACAACTCACACAATTGACATCCAAGATAATATCCTACCTCGGTGCAAAGCATCCGAATCTAAGTCCTCTCTGGGAAAGATGGTATCGGGTCCTATGATGTTCAAGAAAGGTAATTGATAATCCCAGAGAGAACTTCGTGCACGTTCATCCAGCCGACCTTGACGGTCATAAAGACCCTCCGCAGCCCATGCAATTAGCTTCTTCCGAACGGACCCACAGATGTCGTTGACCTTCTTCCGCACACTGTCACGGTGGCGAGGTGCTTCACCCAGTGCATTTACAGCATCCCGGATTTCATCCCACAATCTGTTCTTCTCTGTTACTGAGTAAGACGCGGCCCTGGTCCCATGTATCGCCTGATATCTGGCCATATAGGCGTGGACCAGGGCACAGCACTGATTGTGGGTGAAACGGGGAAGCCGGGGTAATGTGGACAAGCTGACTCTGGTGGACGGACCCGCTCCAGGACTACTGTCAGAAGAGCCAGCTTGTCCACTTGGTGTGTTAACACCTCCCCCGGCTTCCTCCTCCGGGATGGGGATGGTGGACTCCCTCATGGATACAGCTGGAGCCTCCCTCACACCAGAGCCAGACGATCTGCCCACCCTGCCCCCCCTGCCCCCCCTGCCCCCCCTGGCCACCCTGCCCCTTCTCATCCTTCCAGTGGGTGGGGCCATGGGAGCACGAGGTGGGCAGAGAATCTGGCTGTCCAGCAGCAGCAAAGAGCCCCAAACTCCTAAATCTGAAATGACAAAAGAGAAAACAGAAAAAACAGGATTTGCAGATTGCTCTTCATATACAGTATAATTAGTGAACAGTTACAGAACACACTTACCTAATGGCACAAACAGACTTGGTGGTGGTGGTGGTGGTAGTAGTGGGCAAAGAGCAGAAGAGGCTGCAAAGAAAAGGAAAAAAAAAACACATAAGAAAACGCATATGGGTACAAATCACACGAGGCCCTCCAAACACTTACCTAATGGCACAAACACGGTGGTGGTGGTGGTGGCAAAAAAAGCAGAAGAGGTTGCAAAGAAATGGAAAAAAAAAACACATAAGAAAACGCATATGGGTACAAATCACACGAGGCCCTCCAAACACTTACCTAATGGCACAAACACAGTGGTGGTGGTGGTGGCAAAGAGCAGAAGAGGCTGCAAAGAAATGGAAAAAAAAAACACATAAGAAAACGCATAGGGGTACAAATCACACGAGGCCCTCCAAACACTTACCTAATGGCACAAACACAGTGGTGGTGGTGGTGGTGGTGGTGGTGGTGGCAAAGAGCAGAAGAGGCTGCAAAGAAATGGAAAAAAAAAACACATAAGAAAACGCATAGGGGTACAAATCACACGAGGCCCTCCAAACACTTACCTAATGGCACAAACACAGTGGTGGTGGTGGTGGTGGTGGTGGTGGCAAAGAGCAGAAGAGGCTGCAAAGAAATGGAAAAAAAAAACACATAAGAAAACGCATATGGGTACAAATCACACGAGGCCCTCCAAACACTTACCTAATGGCACAAACACAGTGGTGGTGGTGGTGGTGGTGGTGGCAAAGAGCAGAAGAGGCTGCAAAGAAATGTAAAAAAAAAACACATAAGAAAACGCATATGGGTACAAATCACACGAGGCCCTCCAAACACTTACCTAATGGCACAAACACAGTGGTGGTGGTGGTGGTGGTGGCAAAGAGCAGAAGAGGCTGCAAAGAAATGTAAAAAAAAAACACATAAGAAAACGCATATGGGTACAAATCACACGAGGCCCTCCAAACACTTACCTAATGGCACAAACACAGTGGTGGTGGTGGTGGTGGTGGTGGCAAAGAGCAGAAGAGGCTGCAAAGAAATGTAAAAAAAAAACACATAAGAAAACGCATATGGGTACAAATCACACGAGGCCCTCCAAACACTTACCTAATGGCACAAACACAGTGGTGGTGGTGGTGGTGGTGGCAAAGAGCAGAAGAGGCTGCAAAGAAATGTAAAAAAAAAACACATAAGAAAACGCATATGGGTACAAATCACACAAGGCCCTCCAAACACTTACCTAATGGCACAAACAGACTTGGTGGAGGGGGGGTGGTGTAATCCTTTATAGGCAAAAGGAGGCTGCAAACATTAAACATACATGAGAAATCGCATGACCTACATACGTGCACATAATAAATTACAGTTATCAGGAAAGCAAAAATGGTGTCTTTGGAAGCTGGGAAGGTAAGGGGGCAGGTTTAGATGCCAAATCTAGACTGCACACCTTTAACAAACATGAGAAAACACATGTCCAAACCACATGCACATGGGGCCAACTGCCAATGATTAAAAGACACTTGAGGGGTTCCCAAGCTATTGTGGGTTGGAGGGGATTCACCATAGACAACTTAAGCACACCCAAGATAAGTACAAATTCTCTCCTTCCTTTTTTTTGGGAGAGAGAGATACAATTGTCTTACCTCCAGATAATGTAGGTTGTGGGTCACAGGGTCTTGCTAGCACATAAGAAACATCGATCTATAACATCCAGCAGCCATATTGGCCATGTGCTCCTTTTATAGCTGGCTCACAGGTGTGATAATTAGCGGCCGTTTCTATATATATCTGCGCATTCGCGAATTTGCGCGTTCAAAATGGAGGACGATATCCCAGACGCATTAGATGGTGCAATGCTGGCATTTATCGGTGCCTTGTTTGAGGAGGCCCTGGCACAGGAGGCAGCAGAAGGTGGGGAAGCTGCAGCAGCAGCAGCAGCACCTCCAGCAGCAGCACCTCCAGTCCGTGTGCCCTTACCTCGCCAGCCACGCATTTTTGCTCCAAGGATCTATTTGGACAAGCTGCGGGATTCTGATGTCAGGAGGAAGTTCCGGCTCAAGCGAGGAACTATTCTACACCTCTACCAGCTCATAGCAGAGAAAATTGACCCGGACACACAGCGCGGCCATGCGGTGCCCGGCATGGCCAGATTGCTGGCCACTTTGTATATTTTAGGGCGTGGCAGCTTCCAAGCCACTTCGGGAAGTATCATGGGCATTAGCCAGCCCACAGTTTCAAGGGTGTTCATGTTGGTCATTAATGCCATAGTGGATATAGTGCCCAATTTTATCCACTGGCCACAGAATGAAAATGAGTGGAATGAAGTCAAGTTGGGTTTCTACCGGCGGGCACACATGCCGCAAATCCTAGGGGCAATCGATGGCACCCACATAGCCATTAGGCCCCCAAGGAGCCACGAAAGTGAATACCGGAACCGCAAGCAGTACCACTCCGTGAACGTCCAATTAGTGTGTGACGCCAAACAGCGCATCATGAGTGTCAACACTGGTCACCCAGGGTCGTGCCATGATTCCAGTATGTTAAGAACAAGTACTCTGTACGAGGTGTTTGAAAGTGGACAAATGCCCGAAGGGTGGCTTATTGGTAAAGTATTTTGTCTTAACAACATAAACTGTAAGATTACATAGACATAGGAATAAGCTACATCGGTGTACACCCTGATTTAAGCAAAGCCTACCTAAAATGGATGTGTTAGGAGTTGTCAGGCTGTTCACACACAACCAGATCAGCAGCTTAGCAGCTCACAAAAGAAAGATTTGCAAAGTTGTCTTTGAGTCCAATGAAGGTGGTTAACCAATGTGTAAATTGTGTCCTCTAGCCACCCAAAGAAAACCTACAAATGATTCCAATGGTATTGCCATATCCCCAAAGTACTTTGCATAAGTGAGTCAATATTGGTTTCCTCACTCTAGTTGCAGATATATTCCAGAAGTAAGACCTAGGCTAATGTAATAGGAACAAAATAGGGGCCAAGTTGGAACTTGCAAGAGAAACCCACCACTTTGTGTGTCCTTTTTCCCATTTGTATTAGTGATTTAGGCAGTTAGACAGAGTTGAGATGTTTCATATGATTTTTTGCAAACAGACGAGCAGGTTGTTTAGTAAAATGCCTAATTGTCTCCCATTTTGAGGAGTCATCTAAAGTCACATGATATGAATAACTAATGTATATTTTTCTTATTTTTCAGGGGATGCTGGTTACCCGCAGCTGACGTGGCTGATGGCTCCAATCAGGTACCCCCAGGGCCCAGCAGAGAGGAATTACAACAGGGCCTTGCGGAGAAGCCGGAGTATCATTGAGTTGACCATAGGTCTTCTCAAGTCCCGGTTTCTCTGCTTGGCCCGGCCTGGGGGTGAACTCCTGTACTCTCCTACAAAGGCTTCCAAGATCATCCTGGCGTGCTGCGTGTTGCACAACATGTGCGTTGCCCGGGATGATTCTTGGGAGCTGACGGAGGAGAGGGAGCCAGAGGTCCGTCAGCCGGCGGCCCCCAGGCGGCGGAGCACCGCTGCCGGTATGGCCACCCGGAATACCCTGGTTGCTAGCCACTTTACATGTAAGTACTGTAACCGGTCAAGATAGGGCATGTGTATTAATTAGCTAGTTAGCAGAGGTGCCACTCACAGGGAGACAGAGGGTGATTATCATCTGCCAATGACACTTGCCATTGTAGATAAAGTGTAGTCAACATTGGTAAAATTGTGTTACTTGAGCAAAAACATGCACCTCTAACCATAAACATGTTGGTATTGTGAATAGTGTAAAGGGCTGAGAAGAGCTGGCAGGTGTTTATTTGTGTCTATGCCACCTGTGTAGTTATTGATAACATGAACGGCTGCTTGGTATCTTATGGTGTTGTAATTTTCCAGAACATCAACATCTTGGAATCATGGCACGTACCATGGGAAGCCTGTGGTGATGGGCTGTCTGGCGTCACAGGTGTGTATTCAAATGTTTACATTAATGATTTCTGGTTTGTGTAAGTTGGCATAAAATGTGTTATTTCACTCGTGATGTCGAAATTAAATGAAGTTCAGAATGAAGCAAACAGGCATTAAGATGTGATTTTCATTATGAAATGTCTTATCCTTTGTTTTATTTTTCCAGGAGTGGTACTGCTTGCGGGTGTAGGTGGTAGAAACCCACCTTGATGGACTCCACTCATTTTCTTTTGTGGTCAGTGGATATTTGGTAAGGCACATGGCCAATGACCAACATGAACACCCTGGAACTTCGAAAGTGGCTTGGAAGCTGCCCAGCAACCTTGCCATGCCTGTCCCCTATGAGCTGGTAGAGGTGCAGAATGGATTCTGAACTCTGCCGGAAGTTGTGGAAGACATCAGAATCCCGTAGCCATGGAGCAAAGATCGTGGTCTGGCGCTGTAAAGGCACACGGACTGGAGAGTGACAATATTCTTTTGCTGCATCCCTCCTTCTGCTGTCATTCTCAAATAAATAAATACATTAGAATTGAACATGTGTTTTTTTGTTTTGTGTGGGTGCCTACAGACAAAAGGGCCATCCACACTGTAAGATTTAGAGAAGACTTTATCCTTCCGATTGACATTTTCTATGTAGTGCAAGGGCCTGCCTGATTTCATCCAAATTGAAAGTGTTGAGGTTTGAGCTTATATTATATGGTTTGGTTAAGTCTACAGGAAAAAGTCTAGACAAATTGTTAGTGTATGGCCCATTAAGCTGCCAAGGCCGGAGTTTTGCACTTTGCATGCTGCTTGTACTGGTGATGTGAGGGGTTGTAATGTAGAGTAGGGATGTGACAGTGTTGTGTTGAGGTGTGAGGCAAATGTAGTGTTGGACTATGAGGGTCTGTGTTGTTGAAATATGGAGAGAGTCCAATATCAGACACCTATGTTTATTGGTCAAGAAATTGTAAGAACCATGGTAAATATGTAAAGAATTGCATCTCGATAAAACTAGGACCACACTCATAAAATCAAAATTGTGTTGTTTCCATTGATGTGCTTGAAATTTGGGTAGGACACCCCCCCCCCCCCAAATTCAAGATAGTTTAAAAAAACTGTTTAAAAAAATGAGAGTGAAAAGAGATCCCAAGTGTAGTGATGTGATTTGAACCCATGACATTGTGAACTGCAGTGAAGTTGCAAAGCACTTAGCTATTGTGCAGAATAAAGCTGTATGGTGGAAAAAAAGGAGTGTGTTAAGGCTAAAAAGCACATATAGCTAAAGAACTAAACATTGTATGGAATGTGGGAAGAAGACCATGGTAAAATTGTGAGGTTTCATCTTGCCCTGAAGTAGGGTAGGGGTTTGGTCACTTGCCTTTGGTACTTTCCTTCATAAGATCGATTCGACACACAGACAAGATCAAAAAAACACTTAAAATGGTGTAAGCTTGCAAGCGCTTCTGAGTGTAACATTATTTAGCAATATATATGATGTAATCCGTTACATTTTAGCAATATAAACAAAAAAAGAAAATAAAAAAAGTAGGTGGAGATGGTAAGCCTCGAACCTACAGCAGAGGGAGATGAATTACAGACATGTGATGTGTGCACTAATCCACTACCCCACATCGCTATGTGAAACTGCTATAAGCACGAAGACATAAGTTTGCGAATTGGCGAAGCCGCGATCGTAAGTGAATCCCGCTGACGGCGGAATTCATTATTGCTGTTTTACTCGCCAATTCGCCGCAGCGCCAGTTAATTGATTTGAACGCGGCGAAACTGAAACACGTCATAGATGTTTGAAGCTGCAGTTTCTTTAAATCCGGCCCCCCGTGTCCTTTTCAATTCACAATGACTTTTATTACGAGGAATTGTTGAATGTATTGTTTATATATTTTTTGCAATATTAGGTATATAAAAGTCTGTTCACTAATACTGCTCTTTACTCCACCTTCTTGCAGTTTTGCAAGAAAGAAACTGTCCCTTTTCTCACGAATGCAAAATACGTGCCTGTACACTTTTTTTTTAGGATATTTTGCTAACTCTCCCTTTTTATAAATGTTCTGCTGCTGGCAAATCTTAGACCAGTAGCATGATGTTTTAAATGTATAACATACTAAAGTAAATGGTAGAGGCAAGGGTTTTACTATAAAAGACCTGAGAAGACACAGCAATGTTATATTAGCCAGCAGCAGGACTAATTTATATAGCTAAGCAAGGCCCAAATGTACTAGAGACAAAGAGCTAAGTTTGGGGTTTTATTACAAGATACTAAGGTATTGCAGAGGATAGAGCAGTGTAAAGTGGCCAGTAGCAGGATAGTTTTAATCAGGCATAATAATCCTAAACTATATATGCCTAACTTTTTTTTATCTGTCTGGATTGGGGTGAATGTGATTGATATAAAAATGGCCCTACTAACCTAAAATAAAATAAAAAAAACATATACCCCCAAAATAAATGAAAATTTTAAAATATCATACCCTAAAACATAGTAAAACTCAAACTCATTCCAATCTGTGATAATAAAATGCTCAAATAGTAAGGTAGATGCATTGATTGGTTGCCTCTCAAACAGATTTGATCCTGTCTTGAGCACCATCTGTAACTAGGAAGTCACCTGGAAACATGGTGTAAGTTATTAATGAATTAATAAGTGAAACAAGCCCATAGTCTTCTCCATCGATTCACCTTTATCTGCTGTATTAAACCCTCCCACACACATACACACACATATTTTCAAAGTGATGTTCTTTATTTTTAAGATAACTTTATCTGGCTAAAACTGTAAACTATACAGCTTGCTCAAAAGGATAAAAGTATAACAAACTCTTATTTCACATGTCTGTTTTTATTGTGTACCCTTACTGTGACTTAGTTGTCACAGGCCTTTGTCTAAGGATTGCTGGTATATCCTTGTATAGCTGGTCATGCATGGTTCAAACTTCAACAGATTCCTGCTGACTTTGTTGGCAGTGGCACCAACCAGTTTGACAAACTCTGATTAAAAATTTGAGAGGGTCAGGTGTAAAATTGTCCGCTGGACAGAATCAGACTGCAGACACTGACTGCATCAGATGAAAATCAAAGAAAGGAATGACCAGAACAAAACCAGATGAAATTGTCCAAGGCAATTCAAATTGTTGGTAAGCAAATCATATGAAAAAGCTGATGCATTTGCTGAGCAGCAGTCTTGAGTCTTGTGCTGAGTCTTGATGAAGGGGGGGGGGGGGTGGTATTGGACCTGAAATGCAATGAGATATTTTTTTTAAATCCTTTTTATTAAATTTTGAAAGTTATTACACAACACAGAGACAATGGGCAGACACAACCAATCCCACACAGTGGCTATTGCGCTGAACTCACAGAGATACTTAGCAACAAAACATAAATTAGTATCCTATCGCAAACAGCTATTTGTAGGCATAGAACATATGGCTCAAGCACAAGTATAAATAATAAATAGGAACATCCATACCCATTTGGGAACTCACATCTCCCAGCATAATATAATCAGCACGCTGTATATTTAATGGAGTGGCTGTGCGGTGGTTATCTGACCAACATAACCAAACTTTATAAAACTTATTAGGGCAACCTCTATTTGGGTAAGTATCCTGATCCAGGGGAAAATTAGAATTAACCAAATTCATCCAATGGATTGACAGAGGACAGGACTTTTTCCAGCATAATTTTATGGCCTTTTCGGCAAAAATTGTAGAACAATTTAGAAGAGTTCTCAGGGCTACCTGGAGGGCTAGTTCTTCTACCAAACTCAGCAACCAGAACTTAGGTGTTAGAGCAATAGGGATCTATACCACAGAATTAATAACATCAAACACACTCCGGCATGATGCAATGGCCAGGCACAACCAAAACATATGAATGAAGTCTCCTGGGGAATGAGTGCACCCCCAACAAGAGGAGGAGATGCTGGGGTCACTTAGATGAAACCTATGAGGTATTAAAAAAGCCCTATGAATAATTTTAATGAATTTATCCCTGATGGACACTAGAGGAGTGAATTGGAATTCCCATAACTCAGACCAATCAGGTAAAGCTGCCATTACAAGATATCGGTAGAGCCCGGAGGTGGGTTTCTTCCTATCAGGTGCTCGCAACACGGACTCCAACTCTGAATATTAGAGTTCAATCTGATGACCAGAGAACTAAATGCTGAAGACATGAGCAACTTGTAGATATCTAAAAAAATTGTAGGAAGGGAGGTTGAACAGCCTGTTAATCACTAAGTGTTTCAGTGGGTTAATTTTATATTTGGGCCAAGCAAAGGGATCAGGTAGGGTATAAAAATGGGGAAGAGAGGGATTGAGCCAAAGGGAAGTATGAGGAGAGAAGGAGGTAGAGGGGAGACGTTCATAATGAAGACCCATCTTCCAGGCCTTCAGGGTAGTACACATAGATGGGGTTAAAGCATAAGGGGCCTTCAGACTTCTAAAAATAAGTACTGAAGGGCTCCCAAGGAGTGCGGAATGGCAGTCTCTAACAAAGTGGAAGAATTGGCACAGTCAGGTTGTAACCATCAATGTGCTGTAACCAGCTGGGAAGCTAAATATTACTTAAAGCAGTCTGGCATAGTCAAGGCCTCCTGTGAAGTAGGTTAAGTAAGGGTAGAAAATGCATATCCAGGTGATTGTAAACCCCACAGGAAGAACAGAAAAATCTGGTTGAGTTGGGTAAAAATTTTCTTAGGTAGCTACTGTGGAGAATTCCTAAAGAGGTATGTAAATTCGGGGAAGAACTTTCGTTTTCAAGAAATTTATGTCGCCAACCAAGATAAGTGGGAGGTTGCGCCATACCTTCAGGTTGCTTTTGACACCATTCATTACCAGGTGTAAATTAAGTGATTTAAAGTCAGACACATTACGAGATACAACAATACCTAAATAAGTAAAGGTATCAATACACTGCAATGGAAGAACGTCAGAGGATGACCGCCTCACCCCATCATCGACTGTAAAAAATGATGGTTTGTGCCACCTCACTCTGAGGCCCGTAAAGGTCGAAAAGATGTTCATACTATTAAAGGCCAACCCCATCCCCCGGCAGCATTCAAAAAAAGAAGAAGGTTATTAGCATATACAGTAAAGCCACCCTCTGTTCCAAACAGCCTAACCTCAAACCTTTGATATCAGGAGAAACTCTAGGAGCTTCAGCAATAAGCTCAATTGCAAGAGAAAATAGGGTCGAAGAGAAAGGGCAGCCCTGTCCAGTACCTCTATGAAGATGAAAAGGGGATGAGAGAGGGCTGCCCAGATGGATGTGAGCCATGGGACTGCGTCATGAAGTTTTCAACCAGTCAATGAAATGGAGCAGGAAGCCCATCCTCCTCAACACCTCCCACAAGTATAACCATTCAACGGTGTTGAATGCTTACTCTATATCAAGTGTAGCTATCGTTTTAGAGCCCTGATTCAGACATTGTGCATGAATGTTGGAAAAAAGTTGATGTACTTTTGTGTTAGTTTGGTGAGTATCTTAACCACCTAACCTCTGGAAGATTAACCCCCCAACATGACCAGGCCATTTCTTGTGATATGGCACTGCATTATTTTAACTGGCGATTGCGCGGTCATGCGACAATCTACCCAAATAAAATTGATGTCCTTTTTTAACACAAATAGAGCTTTTTTTTGATGATATTTGATCACCTCTGCAGTTTTTTTTTTGTTTGCGCTATAAACAAAAGACCAGCAATTTTGAAAAACAAAAAAACAAATTGAGACCCCTTATGTTCCAGGAAAGAATGGAAAGGTGGTTCATAGTACTTTGAGCCATGACTCAAGAAGCAATGTGATAAAGTGCGACAGAAAAAATCCCCATTAAGCAGCAAAATGTGTGTGAGCCAGTACACCCTAAAATACAATACTAAACAACTCAATTTCCCTGAGAAAGTGAACTCCCTGCCAAGGCACTGCATAAGAAAAACAAGAAAAAGGGGAACATTTTGACCCAAAAACTTAGATCTAGGAGCAAGCTCCAACAAGACCAGTCAGCAAGGGGGAACTCCTGAGGACAGGTTAAAGAAAACCCCTGTCAGGCACACATGGCACCAAAAAAAACAAAAAAGAAAATGTTTCAAGGTGCAGGAAAAACATAAGAGTCAACTAGTACAACTGACAGAGATGACAGCTCCCTGTAAATGTATGAATTCTAAAGCGAGAGGGGTGATGCCAAAAACAAAAAATAACAAGATATCACCAGTGGATAGAGATAAAGAGGGAAACAATCCAAACAGTGTATAACCAGGAAGGCAAGATAGGAAGGCAAGGTCAGGTGCCCATGTAGCAAGGAGAAACAGCTTAACACTTACAGAGGCTCCTGCAGAGACATTACAGTTAGCAGTTCTCTGTCTGCCGCAGCCGGAGTATCAAAGAATCAAGTTTTGCCACCATCCAGGACCTTAAGCCAACTAGTGTAAAGCAGAGTGTACTTGAAGCCATGGTCACAGAGACATCTGTGAATGTCAGTGAAGGAGCATCTGCTTTGTTGTACTTCAGGTGAATATTTGGGGAAAATTTAAATTTTGATGTTCTTGTAAAGGAGCTCTTCCTTGTTCATTGCAGCTGCCAGGAGCATGTAACAGTCCCTGCAGTTGAGTAACTTGATGAGGAAAGGCCTCACTGGAGCACCAGGAATCGGTATGGTAGGGGGGACCCTATGGACCCGCTCAACTACAAACTTCGGAGGTAAATCATGAAGGCCAAGCAGAATGGTTAGGAAGTGCTCAGCAAATTCAACAGACTAAGGCTGGCCATACATGTTCAATTTTCTTGTACAATTTTCTGTTAGATTTACCACAAACCACATAATATGAGGTCAAAGCTAAACAACACTTTCACTTGTATCTAATTAGGCAGGCCTTTGTACTACATAGTTGAAGGTAGATTTCTAGAAAATTGTACAGAAAATTGTATAGTGTATGGCCAGCCTTAGAGCCCTCCACCTATTAGGGGATTCCCACCACCAAACATTGTTTTGGCATAGCGGATTCTCCATTTGGTCTTCTCCTGTTGAGCTTTCACCTGGCACTGTAGAAAATGTATTTACCTAAAATCAGTTTGCACCGTGTCCTCCACTGTACAGATGTGAGATTCAGCCTCCGGGAGCCTTGTGCAATATTTCTCTATATCATAATGAATGAGACTGATGTCTGGAAAGAGCAAGTCTATTTTGGAAGTAAGAGCCTCTTTACATGTGGTAAGGTCTGCTGTGTGGGGAGACCTCATGACCAAGATGGCCACTGGCGATGGAGTGCATGAAGGACCCGCCGGAGGTTTTCTCAGCCTGAGCTTGCCTGAAGACATGAGGAGGACCTGCAACCTGAGCACCAGAGAAGGAGCAAGTGTAGCAAGCCCCAAGTTAGTAAAGAAAGCAGATCCACGCTGCGTAAGATGCAACAGAGGAAAAGCTATTAGCAGAGCTCAGTCTCAGTCACATCCTGGTCACCCCCTCCGCAATAAGGTGTTTTTATATTTCTTTTTTTTTCAACAAGTAAACTTATCTTGGACTACCTCATCTGGTTTTTGTCTGGCATGCCTTTCTATATTTTAATGGTTTGAGTTACTGTTGGTGCACATCAAAGTCCCACTTGCTGTGTGGAACCTGACTTGCCAAGCTATTGATCTTGTTTGAAGATTACCTTCATTTGACTACACATGGAAATCTAAAAGTTTCCAGTGACTGTTTGAATTTGTTGTTTTGAAGTCCAATCAGATGCAGTCGCTGTTTGAGTATTCAAATAGCTGCAGGTGCTGTGGCTGTCTGAATATAATAGCACTCAGGATAGATTTCTCCATCCATGTAGGGTAAACAAGGGTAGTCTATGCATGTATCACTAAATGATTTTTGGTTAATATCAATTTTATCAAAATTTGAGACAATCTAAGCATAAATGTTTGTTGATTCAAGCCCTATGCAATGCTTTTAATGCTTTTGTCTTTTGGTAATTGATTTTAGCTGAATATAGAGCTTTAGTGAGTCTTCTCATTGGTCAGCCAGACAGTCCATTATATTACCAGGCCATTATGGAAGCAAAGGGGGTGTGTAATCAGGCTCAACTTTGACATGCTTCCTTTCTTTGTATTTTGTGAGTTGCTACTACTGGAAAATAAAATCTTTCCCCTGTTCACTAAAGTTTCAGTCTTTCATTTACAGTATTTCTTTCATTTTAGGGTGACCATATTTGACCTGGTAATAGCAAGAATCTTGGATATTGTGCTTTATTAAGTGTAACGAAAATAGGCAGCTTACTACCCCATATAGGATCAATCTTATGTAGGAAGGAAATAAACAATGCAAATGTATGGTCGTTTTTCAACCTCTGCATTTTTTTCTGTCCTAGGTCTAAGCCTATTTAGCCTATCCAGAACATGCTTTTTATGTGTCCCCTAAGCAAGTAAATATTAGTTTCTATTCTATGGTTTCTTCTTTTTCTGTACATGGGACTTTTAACAGATCCATGAATGTTTTTTTTTACAGTAAACATTCCTTCCAAATTGTTATCCTTTGTAATTTTTTTTACATATTTTTTTTTAAAAAAAAACACTTATGTTGTATAAACCACTATTTGCTTCTGTTTTAACAGCATGGTGTTATGATAAAATAATAATGAAAAACTAATTTTAAAAACATTTCCCTTGTAGCTTTCAGCTCAAATCAATTGGCGTCCATAGCATGAAAATCACCATAACACCCCTTGTTAAATGGCATTGGCTAAATACCAGTGAAATTAGATATGCCCTTCTGTTCATGAGTGACTGCTCCATGAATGCCAACTAATTATCCTGGCCATAGCATCTGCAGGCTTCTTTGTGCTGTACTTGGCAAAAAATTTGATGTGAACAAATATTCACAAGGTTAGTCCAGTAAAGATTTGTCCTCTGTTCTGCACTGATCTCTTTACTAGACTGTTATCTAATAGTTTACCTGGCTAATGCCTACTAGAAATATACAATGCTTTGATGTTATTTGAAAGCAACAAGGAATGTTTTAGCCATAGAAAAACAGATGTGATTTTTACCTCTAGCTTTTTGTATAATGGTGAGAAATTCTGTACAATAAGCACAAATGGAAGAGGAAAGAATCACAGATGTATTAAGTTATTTATCATTGTACTCTCATGAATACATCTGGTAAGCACTGTTTCATGTAAGCTAGATGCATTTTGCAATCCTTTGATCATTGCAGGAAAACTTTTCTGTGCATCATATACATTTAAATGCCTGATGCATTTGCGGATATTTCAGTTTTTGGCCATTTATAACTCAATGCAGCTGAAACACGAAAAGCTCAAAGGCTGATTCAATTTGAACATTTTCGACTTTCACTACATGGTATAGTGGATTGCTTTACAAAAGCATCCATCTTCACTAGTGATGAGCCGAACACCACCCAGTTCGGTTCGCACCAGAAAACCGCGAACAGAGGAGAAGTTTGTTCGAACAAAAGAACTCCATTGAAGTCTATGGGACTCGAATGTCAAAAATCAAACGGCCTCATTTTGAAGGCTTAAATGCAAGTTATTTCCCCAAAAAAGTATATGGGGATCCAGGTACTGACCTGGAGAACATGTAGAAATGCAAAAAAAATTTCAAAAGCGATTGTTTTTTAAAGGAGCAGTGATTTACTGTTTTTAATGAGGCTTAAAGTGAAACTATAAAAATGAAAAATCCCTTCAAATATCGTGCCTGGGGGGTCACCTGAATGTGCCCGTAAAGTAGTGCATCTCTATAATGTATGTAGCCTGCTGCAGCAATACTGACATTTCTAAAGGAAAAAATGTCATATAAAAATATACATACAAATTTCAAATAACATGTGTTTGTCATGCAGTTGCAGAAAAATTGAGCCTTGGTTGTTGGTGGTGCCTGAACACCATAACACCTCACAGTTACTCTTGCTGGGCGCAGAAACGGGCCTTGCTGCTAAAAATTCCATACAAATTTTTAAATTGCATGTACTTGTCATACAGGTGCAGAAATATTGGGCTTTTGGTGTTGGTGGTACCTGAACACCGTAACCCCTCCCAGTTACTCTTGCTGGGCGCAGGAACAGGACCTGCTGGTAGGAATTCCATACAAATTTGAAATTGCATGCACTTGTCAGTTGTCATAGAGGTGCAGAAAAATTGGACCTTGGGTGTTGGTGGTTCCTGAACACCGTAACCAAACCCTCACAGTTACTCTTGCTGGACACAGGAATGGAACGTGCTGGTAAGAATTCCATACAAATTTGAAATCGCATGTACTTGTCATACAGGTGCCAAAAATTGGGCCTTTGGTGTTGGTGGTACCTGAACAGCGTAACCAACACCTCACAGTTACTCTTGCTTGGCACAGGAACAGGACCTGCTGGTAAGAATTCCATCCAAATTTGAAATTGCATGCACTTGTCAGTTGTCATAGAAGTGCAGAAAAATTGGACCTTGGGTGTTGGTGGTTCCTGAACACCGTAACCAAACCCTCACAGTTACTCTTGCTGGGCATAGGAATGGAATGTGCTGGTAAGAATTCCATACAAATTTGAAATCGCATGTACTTGTCATACAGGTGCCAAAAATTGGGCCTTTGGTGTTGGTGGTACCTGAACACCGTAACCAACCCCTCACAGTTACTCTTGCTGGGCACAGGAACAAGACCTGCTGGTAAGAATTCCATCCAAATTTGAAATTGCATGCACTTGTCAGTTGTCATAGAAGTGCAGAAAAATTGGACCTTGGGTGTTGGTGGTTCCTGAACACCGTAACCAAACCCTCACAGTTACTCTTGCTGGGCATAGGAATGGAATGTGCTGGTAAGAATTCCATACAAATTTGAAATCGCATGTACTTGTCATACAGGTGCCAAAAATTGGGCCTTTGGTGTTGGTGGTACCTGAACACCGTAACCAACCCCTCACAGTTACTCTTGCTGGGCACAGGAACAAGACCTGCTGGTAAGAATTCCATACAAATTTGAAATTGCATGCACTTGTCAGTTGTCATAGAGGTGCAGAAAAATTGGACCTTGGGTGTTGGTGGTTCCTGAACACCGTAACCAAACCCTCACAGTTACTCTTGCTGGGCACAGGAATGGGACGTGCTGGTAAGAATTCCATACAAATTTTAAATCGCATGTACTTGTCATACAGGTGCCAAAAATTGGACCTTTGGTGTTGGTGGTGCCTGAACACGGTAACCATCCCCTCACAGTTACTCTTGCTGGGCACAGGAATGGAACAAGCTGGTAACAATTTCATACAAATTTGAAATCGCTTGTACTTGTCATACAGGTGCTAAAAATTGGGCCTTTGGTGTTGGTGGTATCTGAACACCGTAACCAACCCCTCACAGTTACTCTTGCTGGGCACAGGAACAGGACCTGCTGGTAAGAATTCCATACAAATTTGAAATTGCATGCACTTGTCAGTTGTCATAGAGGTGCAGAAAAATTGGGCCTTGTGTGTTGGTGGTTCCTGAATTTTTTTTTAAATTGTATGCACCTGTCATACAAGTGCAGAAAAATTAGGCCTTGGTAGTGACCGTAACCAAAAACATTGTTGGAAGCTAGGAGAATAAAGGTTGAGGAAAAGGATAGGCAGCATACGCAGTCTTCAAGGGATGGCAGACCCCTAGCAAATTCAATCAGTTACATCAGCATCAGGGGCTTGATAGCTCTTGTTGATCCAGAACTGATTAATTTTGATAAAAGTCAACTGGTCAACAGAGTCTGTGGACAGACGCGCTCTTTTGTCCGTCACTCCAGCAGCCCTGAGCGTCCGTTCGGAAAGCACGCTGGACGCAGGACATGCCAGTAGCTCCATTGCCTATTGAGCAAGTTCTGGCCAATGATCCATCCTCAAGACCCAGTAACTCAGTGGGTGCTCAGCTGGAAAGGTCTCCAAATCAACTCTTGCGCCTAGATAATCATGCACCATATGATGGAGATGCTGCCGATGGTTGCTTAAACCTAACAGCCCTGGGTGCTGCCGAGGACTAAAGAACTCTTTAACCACTTGCCGACCGCTCACATGGAGCGTACTGCGGCAAAGTGGCTCGTTCCCGTCCAGCGACGTAGACCTACGTCGCTGGACTCCTCCCCCTGTAGGCGGCGCTCGCTTTTGATTCACAGCGGGAGTTGGGCCAGGGGAGGAGCAACGGCGATCGCCACTGCTCTGCCCCGATCGTCGGGGAATCTAGTGAGGAGATCCGCCCGCCTGTGTAAACAGAGCGGGCGGATCTCCATAGTGACAGGGACTGACAGATCGGAGTGTTCAGCATAGCTGGACATCCGATCTGTCCTTCTGTCACACAGTCACCTCCCCTCCCACACGTCAGCAAGCACCAGGCATACATTAACCACTTTACCACCGGAGGATTTTGCTGTCTTCCGTCCAGGCCACTTTTTGCGATTCGGCGCTGTGCGACTTCAACTGACAATTGCGCGGTCGTGCGATGCCGTACCCAAACGAAATTTACGTCCTTTTTTTTCCCACAAACAGAGCTTTCTTTTGGTGGTATTTGATCACCTGTGCGATTTTTACTTTTTGCGCTATAAACAAAAAAAGAGCGTTTATTTTGAAAAAATAACAATATTTTTAACATTTTTTTATATGAAATTCCCCCCCAAAAAGATGTAAAAACCAATTTTTTAAAAACATTTTGGCCAATTTGTTTTCTGCTACCTATGTTTGGTAAAAAAAAATCGCAATAAGCGTATTTTGATTGGTTTGCGCAAAAGTTATTGCGTTTACTAACAAAGGGAAAGATTTCTGTCATTTTTGGTGTTTTTTTTTAACGCGTAATGGCGGCGATCTGCAATTTTTTTTGTGGGACTACGACATTGCGGCGGACAGATCCGACCCTTGACTGACATTTTTGACACTTTTGGGGGTACCAGTGAGATTACTGCAGTAATCAGTGCTATATATATGCACTGTTACTGTAAAAATGACACTGGCAGGGAAGGGGTTAATTTTATTGGAGATGGAGGGGTTAATGTATGCCTGGTGCTTACTGACGTGTAGGGGGGGAGGTGACTGAGTGAGTCAGGGACAGATCGGATGTCCAGCTATGCTGAACAGTCCGATCTGTCACTCCCTGTCACTATGGAGATCCGTCCGCTTGTGTTTACACAGGCGGGCGGATCTCCACACTAGATCCCCGGCGATCGGGGCAGAGCAGCGGCGATCGCCGCTGCTCCTCCCCTGGCCCGACTCCCGCTGTGAATGAAAACAGCAGGAGCGAGCCTCCGGCGGCGCGCAAGCGCCGCCCAGAAGGGGTAGTGTCTGACGACGTTAAAACGATAACGAGCCACTCTGCCGCAGTAGTATTACTGTGAGCGGACGTAAAGTGGTTAACCCCTCCCTCTCCAATAAAATTAACCCCCTTCCCTGCCAGTGTCATTTTTACAGTAACAGTGCATATTTATAGCACTGATTACTGCAGCAATGTCACTGGTACCCCCAAAAGTGTCAAAAATGTCAGTCAAGGGTCCGATCTGTCCGCCGCAATGTCGCAGTCCCGCAAAAAAATCGCAGATCACCGCCATTACGCGTTAAAAAAAAACCACCAAAAATGACAGAAATCTTTCCCTTTGTTAGTAAACGCAATAACTTTTGCGCAAACCAATCAAAATACGCTTATTGCGATTTTTTTTACCAAACATAGGTAGCAGAAAACAAATTGGCCAAACATTTAAAAAAAAATTGATTTTTACATTTTTTTGGGGGGGAATTTCATATAAAAAAATGTTAAAAATATTGTTATTTTTTCAAAATAAACGCTCTTTTTTTGTTTATAGCGCAAAAAGTAAAAATCGCACAGGTGATCAAATGCCACCAAAAGAAAGCTCTGTTTGTGGGAAAAAAAGGACGTAAATTTCGTTTGGGTACAGCGTCGCACGACCGCGCAATTGTCAGTTAAAGTCGCACAGCGCCGAATCGCAAAAAGTGGCCTGGATGGAAGACAGCAAAATCCTCCGGTGGTCAAGTGGTTAAAGGCAACGGTCAGTTGGGCACCTTCTCCACTGCTCCTCATTTGGCTGAATGATGCCTCAGAAACACGTAAGAGAATGTTAACCTCCCAGTGTCTGGAAAGGTGGTACACACATTTTTTTTTCAAGGCATCCTCAAGATATTTCATCCTCTGCTCCCTCTGTAAAGGCAGGATAAGCTCTGCAACTTTATTCTTGTAACTTGGATCAAGAAGGGTTGCAAACCAGTAATTATCCTTCTCCTTGATAGCACAAATCCTCAGGTCCTTTTGCAGGATTTGCAGAATCAGGGAGCCCATGCAATGTAAGTTGGAGGAAGCATGAGCTTCTGAGTCCTCTGGGTCACTAAGGATGACATTGTCAGCAGGAGCAACCTCTCCCCAACCACGTACAAATCCTGGGGTTTCTGGGTATTCAAAATCATCCCTTGAAGACTGCTGTATGCTATCCTCTACATCCATGCTGCCGTAATCCTTCTCCTCCTCTTCCTCTTCCTCCTGTGTGTTTTGTGTCCCTGCAGGGGTGATATCTGCATAAAGGTGGCCTTATGAGAAAAGGAAGAAGTCCTCCTCTTCCTCCCGCTGTTCTGCCTCAAGTGCCCTGTCCATGATTCCACAAAGCATGTGCTCCAGCAGGTAGACTAGAGGGATAGTGTCACTGGCGCATGCATAGTCCTGGCTCACCATCCTTGTGGCCTCCTCAAATTGTGACAGAACGATGCATGCATCCTTTATCAAAAGCCACTGGCGTGGTGAAAAAAGCCAAGCTCCCCTGACCCTGTCCTTGTGCCATACTCACACAGGTACTCATTGATGGCCCTCTGCTGCATGTGCAGCCACTGCAGCATTGCCAATGTTAAGTTCCACCTGGTGGGCATGTCACAAATGAGGTTGAAGGTTGATAGAATTCTCGTTGAATGTCTGATAAGTGAGCACTGGCATTTTATGAATGCTGGAAATGGCCACTGACTTTTCTGGCCTGCCAGAAATATCTTGGAAATCTTCGAAGCCTGGGTATCTGGTCAAGAAAAGCTGAATCACCAGATTCAGGACATGTGTCAAGCATGGAACATGTGTCAAGTGTCCCTGACGGAAGGCAAAGAGAAGGTTGGTGCCATTGTCGCATACAACCATTCCTGGCTCAAAGTGTTGTGGCGTCAACCACCTCTGAGCCTGCCCCTGCAGAGCTGACAGAATCTCTGCCCCGGTGTGACTCCTATCCCCTAGACAGACCAACTAAAGCACGGCGTGACATCTTTTTGACTGACTGCTTGAGTAGGTTCATTGATCGCTTAGGGAGCACTGCTGATTCAGAGGACAATTGAGCAGAAGAGCATGGATTAGGAAGAGGAGGAAGTGGGGGAGTAGTCAGATGTGGCAGAACCAGCACCAGCTTTTTGAAGGCATGGTGGCAAAACAAGCTACAACACCGAACCCTGTCCTGCATCCTTGCCAGCTGCCAGCAGAGTTACCCAGTGCGCTGTGAAAGAAATGTAACGTCCCTGTCCATGCCTGCTGGACCAAGAGTCAGCAGTAATGTGCACCTTCCTGCTGACCACTCTGCCCAACGAAGCCAAAACACTACCTTCCACACGATTGTAGAGAGCCGGAATGGCCTTACAGGAAAAGAAATGCCTTTTTGGTACCTGCCACTGTGGTATAGCACATTCCCCAAATTTTTGAAAGGGAGCAGAGTCTACCATATGAAAAGGCAGCAATTGTAATGCTAGCAATTTGGCCAAGCTAGCATTAAGATGCTGAGCATGTGGATGGCTGGGACAGTATTTCTTTCTACGGTTCAGCAACTGGGGTAGTGAAATTTGCCTGCTGCTCAAATTAAGCGGTTGTGTACTGCTAGCAGATTGGGTGCAAGTCACTGTGGCACTCATTGCTATACCATCATCCCTCTCAATGCAGGTATTTGAGAAGACATGAGGTATAGGGTTAGAGATCCTAGATGAGGAGCAAGGTGCAGTATGCTTGTTTTGATCTTGTGGCTCTTTCAGGTGCTGTTGCCAACAGACTGCATGGCAGGTCGTCATATGCCTTGTCAAGCATGTGGTGCCCAAGCGGCTGGTGTTCTGGCCACGCTTGATCTGCTTTAGACAGATGTTGAAAACAGCAATGGTGTGATCTTCTGCACATGTGCTAAAAAAAGCTCACACTAATGAACTTTTGGGAGTCCTTGGGGAGTTTGCAGCACCCTGCACCTGTGGAGCTCTGTGCTGTGATGCAAAAGGGTGGCTACTCCTATGGTGGCCCCTGGAGCACATCCTGCCTCGTTGGAGTTGTGCGTCCTCCTCATCCTCCCCCCCTCCTCCTCCTCCTCTATCCTGTCAGGCACCCACGTACAGTCAGTGACCTCATCATCCATCCCCTCCTTCCATGTCACTGGAGCAAACTTGGCAGTATGCTGCAGCTTTGGGAACATGACTGCTAATTTCCTGTCCGTCATTGTCACCCCCTTTCTCTAGGCTTACATTATTCCCTTCATCAACCTGGGAACCAACATCACAGCTTTCAAACTGCTGTGCATCCTCCAGCAGCATGTCACTGACACTATGACTGAATAGTTCAGATGACTCCTCCATGCATGATGGTGGGGCGACAGAAGGAGTAGCTGTGGAGAAGCAGCCTGTGGAACAGGCCACTTTGGCAGCTGCGGTGGAAGGCAAACTACTGTGAGCGTGAGTGTCAGAGGGCAAGGAGGATGAGGATGGCTTATTTATCCACTCCACAAACTCTTCCACATGTTGTGGCTGAATAAGATGGCAGCACCGGAAATAAAGGATGGGCGTGCCCCACCTGCAGAGGATGCACCATGTAGACTGTGACCACCACTTTTCACTGTGGACACAGAGGCTGCTTGCCCTCTTTTCGTGGCTTGTGAGCGTCTGCCTCTCATTGTCTGCCTTTCGGACATGATGTGGATAGAGATCAATAAAGGGTATATGCAACTGATTGATAGATACTCAATGACCTGATATGATCTAATCAATAGCCCTATATATAGCTAGAGATCAGATGGATATAGGGTATATACAAGTGACCAATAAGATAATCAATGACCTGATATGATCTAATCCATAGCCCTATATATAGATAGAGATCAGATGACTATAGGGGATACGAAAGTGACCGATAAGATACTCAATGACCTGATATGATCTAATCGATAGCCCTATATATAGATAGAGATCAGATGGATATGGGGTATACGCAAGTGACCGATAAGATACTCAATGACCTGATATGATATAATCGATAGCCCTATATATAGATAGAGATCAGATGGATATAGGGTATACACAAATGATTGATAAGATACTCAATGACCTGATATGATGTAATCGATAGCCCTATATATAAACAGAGATCAGATGACTATAGGGTATACCCAAGTGACCGAGAAGATACTCAATGACCTGATATGATGTAATCTAAAGCCCTATATATAGATAGAGATCTATGTAGGGTATATGGTCTATGGTATAATATACTTCACTAGCTGATCTTTTAACTTGTAAAAAGCACAAATCTCTCTCCCTGCCTAACTGATAGCAATGTCTCACTGCACTGTCTGAAAAACTGCAAAACACTTTGCTCTCCCTGCCTGAAAAACAGGATCCTCTCCCTCCCTATACTCACACTGCTAGCAATGTCTCACTGCACTGTCTGACAAACTGCAAAACACTTTGCTCTCCCTGCCTGAAAAACACAATCCTCTCCCTCCCTATACTCACACTGCTAGCAATGCCTAACTGCACTGTCTGACAAACTGCAAAAAAACTATTCTCTCCCTGCCTCAAACACGTTTCTCTCCCTGTCTCTACTGCACAATCACACTACACGCTGCGGCTGCGCAAGCAGCCTTTATATAGTGTGGGGCGTGTACTTAGCCCCTGAGTCATGATTGGCTAAAGGCAGCCTGCCTTTTGTCCAATCATGGCACATATAATTTCATTGGCCAAAGCATGGAGGTTAGGGTGCATGCTTTGGCCAATCACATAACGTAACGAGCCGTGCGCGCAGTGCAGTATTGGCACTCAAATTTCCCGCAAATAAGTACATTTGTTCGTCATTCGACTAATGATCTAACGGCCAATGTTCATCCCTAATCTTTTTTTTCAAATTTCTTTATTAAACACGTAATAAGCATACAACGTATAAATGATATACATAGAAGTCCAGACTATAACATAGAATACATTCGAGTCAATGATCCGTACAGCATAAACATGCTACAGAGAAGGTCAAGTCAAAATTCACAGCAAAGGCACTGTAGCCATAAGCGTTATAGCCATCTCTAGCCACAGGAAGCCTGGGGCCTGGTTCATGTCAATAGCTACAAGAAAACGTGAATGATGAATACAGTGGTATCCGGATCAGCAACCTCATGGGACCCGAAAAATAAGGATGTTCAGAAAAATAACCATCAAAAAGAAGGGGGTGTAAAAGGAAACGAAAAAAAAAACCTGGACCTCGACGGGCAAAGTTGAGGAAAAAACATGTGGGGGGGGGGGGTAGACAAGGGGAGAGTAAACAACAGCTGGGTAGGGGGGAAGAGGGGAGATCAGAGGGGGGTGAAAAGAAGGGGAGCAGTGACGGAAGACATCAAGTCAGTCATGAGACCAAGGACAAGTATAAAACGCTGATCCAAAAGGGGGGGAATCAAGGAGAGCCCATCCCGTGCGGGTGATCCCGACTCCAGTCATACCGCAGGGGAACCAGGGACTCCACTCAGAGCTAATCCCTCAGGGGACAGGATGAAGGCGTTCCAGCATGCCCAGGTTTGGGTGTATCTCTCCCTCCGCCCCTGCGCCGTGAGCACCAAATCCTCCAGGTCATTGAGCCATTTGACTCTGCGGAGCCACAGCGAGATCGTAGGTGGGGAAGTGCTCTTCCAACAGAGGGCGACACATGATTTAGCTGCATCCGCAAGGTGTCTGAGCACAGATTTTTTATATCGCTTAGGGGCAATGCCCGTGCAGTGTAGTAGGAAGAAGGCCGGGTCATCCGGGATGACCTGGTCAGTCATCATTTGGGCGATCCTACTCACCTCCATCCAGAACCCCCGAATCAGGGGACAGTACCAGAAGATGTGAGAAAGGGTACCTTTCTCTCGCAGGCACCGCCAGCATCTTTTCGATGAATCCGGGAAAATGCCGTGCAGCTTCTCCGGAGAGTAATACCAGTGCACAAGTATCTTGTAGTTACATTCTTGAATACGGGTGCAGATAGATGATTTTAGAGCAAAACGGGTGATATTGCTTCTCTGGAGCTGAGAACGTTCTCTGCAGCTCCCTCTCCCACTTACAAATTCCCGGAAGGACGAAGTCCTCGGGCGGGGCGGAAAGGAGAGCATACAGCTGGGAAAGGGTGTGGGGCATAGCACCATGCGTATCCAGCAGTTGTTCCAGCGAGTTCTGGTCCCTCCCGAACTCCGACGGAGGACCCAGGCTCCTGAGAAAGTGGAGGAGTTGCAGCGCCTGCCACCGGGACAGGCGGAAACCTCCCGTCTGCGAGGTCAGCTGCGAGAGAGATACCCAACCATTTCCCCCTCGAAAGTGCGACGCCTGGAAGTGGCCCTCCGTGACAAGATCAGCAAACCTGTCCCCCGCATATCCCGAAGGGAACTTCGGGTTCCCCAAAACCGGGAATAGCGGAGAATGTCAATCCGAGAGGTTCTTACTAGTCACCACCGAGGCACACGTCCGCAACGTCGGGCCAATGGTAGGGTGGCGCCTGACCTCCGCCGGTAGGTCCCGCAAAATCAAGGGGGCCCTAGGAAGACAGATTGAAAAGAGGGATCCCTCTAAACTCACCCACTGTTTCAATTCGGCGTGGCGCGCCCAGTCAATCCATCTCGTCATAAGGGCGGCCTGGTGGTAACGACGGACGTCAGGAAGAGCTACGCCACCATGATGTTTGGGCAAAACTAGCAGGCGACGGGCCAACCGCGGCCTCCCCCCAGCCCAGACAAATTGTGTGAAGGCAGAATCGACCTGTCTGAAGAAGGAGGTCGGGATGCTCACCGGGAGGGCTTGGAACAGATAGAGAAGCTTCGGTAGAACCGACATTTTCAAGATATTGCACCGTCCAAACCACGAGTGCAAGCCCCTCGTCCATTTATCAAGCAGAGAGCGGATCGTCGAGAGAAGTGGCGGAAAGTTCAGTTTGTATAGGTCCGCCGGGTCTGGAGATAGCCATGTGCCCAGATAACGAAGACAAGCCGTGGCCCATCGGAACGGGAAGTCAAGTGCGAGCAAATCCCGCAGTGCAGTAGGGAGGGCAACCCCCATGATCTCCGACTTGGAGAAGTTTATCTTCAAATTAGACAGCATCCCAAATGCTTCAAACTCCTTCATGAGGCAGGGTAGGGAGATCAAAGGTTGAGAGAGTGTAAAGAGAAGGTCATCTGCGTAGGCAGACACCTTGAAGGCGATGCCTCCTGCCCGGATTCCGGAGATATTCGGGTTCAGGCGAACCCTCGCCAGAAAGGGCTCCAGGGATAGAGCAAAGGCGAGAGGGGGCAACCCTGAAGGGTACCGTTAAAAATACGAATCGGGTCCGAAAGGACCCCGTTCGCCTTTACTCTCGCCCCTGGAGTAGTATACACTCCCTGGATCCAGGCCAACATCTGACGACCGAAACTGAATCGCCGAAGCACTTCGAACATGTAGGGCCAACTGACTCTATCAAAGGCCTTTTCGGCGTCGGTGCTCAGAAAGATAGAAGGGACCATACCGACCTGCGCTTGGTGGATTAAGTCAATGACCTTAGTCGTATTGTCCCTCGCCTCTCGGGAGGGAACAAAGCCCACCTGGTCCCAGTGCACCAGACCAGTAAGATGGGATTGAAGGCGGAGGGCCAAAAGTTTTGTGAAAAACTTTAGGTCAGCATTGAGGAGCGAAATCGGGCGGTAACTGCCACACGCCGAGGGATCCTTTCCCTCCTTGGGGATGACCTAGATGTGGGCGCTCAGCGTTTCATCACGGAACCCGCAGGTACGACCCACCGCGTTGAAGAGGTGCAGCAAAGGGGGGGCCAGCAGGGCTTGTAAGGTCTGGTAGTAGGAGACCGTAAAGCCGTCCGGTCCCGGGGCCTTACCCTTTTTTGCCGAGGAGATCACCGCCGCCAATTCCTCCTGGGTGAAGGGGGAGTCAAGGGCCTCCCGATCCGGCGAGGATAGTCGTGGCAACGCGATCTCATCCAGATAGGAGGAGAGGGGGAGAAGATGCGAAGGCAGTTGTGGGATGCCGTAGAGACGGGCGTAGAAAGCCCCAAAGGACTGTGCAATTTCCTTGGTAGTTACAGTACCAAAAAACCGAGGGCTAAGACGCCCCGCAAGTCCCCCCGAACAGGGAAGGGACCACTATCGCAGGCCTAGTGGGGACAAGAACCTGAAAAAAGAAAACGGAACCAGGATAGCAGAGCTCACGGGCCTGAGCTTCCCCCGTCCAATTATGAAAAAACAAAAAGGAGGCAGAAGGGACCGCCTAGGGTAGAGGGATGAGCCCCCTCCCCCGCAATCCCCGCCTCAACACGTCAAACAGAACTGCCTTATAACAGAATACATGTCACATAACCTGATAGGAATGAGCACATACAGCTTTGGCCGCCAACCCCCCTGAGACTCCAGGAAGAGGGGGGCGATGGGGGGCCTCCACCGTATCTTCGGGTACCAATCATGAGTAACTGCACCCTCTGGGCTCCATCGCCCGTAAGAACACGACCCCCCAGGGTCGGCTCTGGTGCTTGCGCACCCTAAAGGCGGGGCGCAGACGTCAGTATAGAGCGTCCAGGGGAGCAGTTCTGATGACCGACCGACACATCCAAAATATACAAACATACAATCATAATGAGGTAACATTCAGAGGTGAGAGCCAACGAAGTCTCCTACGGTCCCGCCCCTCCCCCACACCCCTCCCACACCCATATCTCCCGGAACTTCTCATCCCAGGGGAGCCACCACCCGCCGTCCCCCTCCCAGTCCTCCACACACATCCCGCCGGTGACACAGACACATGGGCCGAGGCGGATAAGTGCAGAGAGCAGGGATCAGATCCCCCTCAAACACACCAGCCTCAGCCCTAAAATAGCAAGTCCAAAACATGGGCCAACCAACACCTCCCCCCGCCCCCCCCCTGCTAACGGCAGCAAGCAACCCAAGGGGGGATAATCAGTGAGACATTCAGAGAAAAGTCAGATGCGAGTCCACATGAGCCCGGTGAATGGTAGATACATTCCTGATAGCCACTGTAACCGCCAGAGCGCAGGGATTCCCCTGGGGCGTCTCGCGGTCAAAGAAGCGAAACCAGCACATACAGGCAACAGCAATGGGGGGCATCGGCAACACCTGGGGGAACCGGGGGGGGGGCGGGTGGGGATCCAAGTCAGGTCCGGCAAACTGGCATGCAAAAAAGGGCAGCAGCGTTTCCTGGTCAGTGGCTTCAGGGATCCCTCTAAGCCGCAGGTTGTTCCTGCGGCTGCGGTCCTCCATCTCCTCCAAGCGCAGCTGCAGCTCCATGACATGCAGGTCCTGTGCCGCATGAGCGGTCTCTAAAAGGGCAACCCGGGCCTCCAGCGACTGGACGGAGGACTCACCAACAGTTACCTGCTCAGTCAGCACCTGTACATCCGATCGGGCCGCCTGTATGTCCTTGGCGTGGGCCTCCTCCAGGCGTAGTGCTAAGGCCTCAAAGTCCCGCTTGGAGGTTAAGGCCTGGATTAACGCCCGCAGGTCATTCGTGTCTCCAGGGGGCAGGTTGGTAGAAGGAGAGTTCATGGAAGGCACCATGGGCGTCGGGAGCGGTGACCCCAGTTCCAGAGGGGAAGGCACAAGCGGTGAGGCTGGGGCGGACGCCATGAGGGCCGGGGATGCCACACGTGTCCGGGCCTGTCCCGCGCGGGCTGAAGAGGATCGAGTCTCGGGGAAGTAGCGGTGCAGCTCTGAGCCAGGTGAGGCACGTAGAGGCTTCCTGGGTCCCCTCCGGTGGCTGGTGCTCATTCCGGGGTAGAGAAAGGCAGGCAAAAAGTCATGGACAGGGGAAGTGTTAGGAACACTCCCTGTGTACACTGAAGTGCTGTCATGAATCTGCCAGTTAAGAGTTAACTTAGTGCAGACTAATTGCACTAATTGGCAAAAGGCTGGCCTATTTAAACACCACAGCAGCACTGAGCCATTGCTGTCTTGTCTGCAGCTTTACCTGTACTTCCTGATCCTGAACCTGCTGTTTCCTGTTGACTTCCTGATCGACCTCCCGGCTTGTCCACTACTTCGTCTGCTTGCTGCCCGCCCTGACCTTGGCTCGTTCCTGTGACCACTCTCCTGCCTTATCCTTGTCGGCTTATCTGCTTCTGATTCTGGACGTGTTCACCTCCTGGTGGGGCAACCCTGGGGACCGCGACCTGGTGTTAGCTTGCAGCGCAGTCTATCCCCACCACCAGGGGCTCTAGTGAAAACCAGCTAGCACTTAGACTCCGCACCTCAGACTAGCCCGTGTCTACCACCAGTGTGACCCGTCCGTGTTCCTGTTGTACCAGATCCCACGAGGCTACCTCTGCACGTCAGGCTCAGCCACCAGCACCATTACAGTACAAGACAGCCATGTCGGAGCCTGCAAGAGGGGCCTCTCCTCTGGACGAGATCTGCCAACACTTGGCAGCATTGTCGCAAACAGTCAAGTCGCTCCAGGACAGCTATGTGCACTTGGAGGAACGCATGCACTCTGTGACTAACCCGGGGATCCCTCCTGTTTCTTTGGTACCCCCAACTTCCACGACACCAACAGGTTCGGTCTCAGGACCCACAGTGGTGATGCTACCACCTGAACCCAGGGTTCCTACACCAGAGCGATTTTCAGGAGATCGGGACAAATTTAGGGCGTTCCGAAACGCATGCGAACTTTATTTTTCACTGCAGCCCCGGACTTTCTCCTTGGAAGCCACCAAGGTTGGATTTGTCATCTCCCTACTCTTGGATGAACCCCAGTCCTGGGCACACCGACTTCTTGAAGAGTGCAGCCCACACCTAGACTCCTTGTCTTCCTTTTTTGGTGCCATGGCTCAATTATATGATGATCCACAGCGCACTTCCACAGCGGAAGCTGCTCTTCATGCACTCCAGCAAGGCCGCAGAGCAGTAGAGGAGTACGTCTCGGATTTTAGACGGTGGAGTACTGATACCGAGTGGAACGACGCAGCGCTACGTCACCAGTTCCGCTCAGGCCTATCTGAGGGTCTGAAGGACGAGCTAGCCCGAGTTGGCATTCCAGACTCCCTAGAGGCATTGATTTCATTGGCTATCCAGATAGATCGCCGGCTTCGTGAGCGCTGTGCGGAAAGGTCTGCCCAGCACCCACGCCCGTTCTGGATGATGCCGCGGTTCGCAACTCCGGCTCATGTCACCTCCACCAGGCCCATTCCGGCCAACCTGGCTCCTGCTAACTTCACACCAGATGCCCCAGAACCCATGCAGGTTGGCGTTATGCGGTCTACCCTAACCGCTGAAGAACGACACCACCGGCAAAAGAATAACCTCTGCCTATACTGTGGTGAAGCCGGCCATTACGTACGTTCTTGCCCAGCAAAGTTACGTAAGTTTCTCTCCATCTCTCCTTCAAGTTATCCAGCATCCGCTGCCAGTGCTACTCACTTAGCGCTCCCTGTTTCGTTTCAACTCCCGGGAGGTACAATACCAGTCACCGCAATTATTGATTCTGGAGCGTGCAGCTGTTTCATTGATCTCACGTTCGCCATCCAACAACACATCCCTCTTCAAACCAAGACTCAAGGACTTTCCATTTTTCTTGCAGATGGGTCTCATATTAAGTCTGGACCTGTGACTCAGGAGACCCCTCCACTTCCTATGGTCACTTCTTCAGGTCACAAAGAGCTACTCAGCCTGGATGCTATTGCTTCCCCTTTATTTCCGGTTATCCTGGGATTGCCGTGGCTGCAGGCCCACAACCCGCAAATCGATTGGATGACAAGAACGATCAAATTTCACTCTGATTACTGCATAAACTCCTGTTTACCGGTCTCTCTCAGCCCTGCCAGTACCCTGCTCTGTTTGGACTCTGACACAGATCTGCTTTCTGCTGTGCCTAAGCCTTATCATGGCTACCTGGACGTTTTTAGTAAACGGGGGGCCGAGACCCTTCCTCCTCATCGCACATACGACTGCCCGATCGAGTTACTTCCTGGGGCCGGGATTCCATTCGGTCGTATCTTCCCTTTGTCAGAACGGGAATTGGAGGCTCTGAAAGAATACGTGGATGAAAATCTAAAGAAGGGGTTCATTCGTCCATCGACATCCCCAGCAGGGGCAGGAATCTTCTTCGTGGAAAAAAAGGACCACTCTCTCCGCCCCTGTGTGGACTATCGGGAACTAAATAAGATCACGGTCAAGAACCGTTACCCTCTTCCCCTGGTACCAGAACTTTTCCAAAGACTGAGGTCAGCCTCCATTTTCACTAAGTTAGACTTACGTGGGGCCTATAATTTGGTCCGTATTCGTGAGGGGGATGAGTGGAAAACAGCGTTTCGCACCAGGTTTGGGCATTTTGAATATCTGGTGATGCCCTTCGGCCTGTGCAATGCCCCAGCAACCTTTCAACATTTTGTAAATGATATTTTCAGAGACTGGTTAGATATCTTTGTTATTGTCTACCTGGACGATATCTTGATTTTCTCTGCATCCCTGGATCAACATCGGGGACATGTCAAAAATGTCCTCGGCAGACTCCGCCAACACGGATTATATGCCAAGCCGGAGAAGTGCGAATTTGAACGCCAGAGTATTCAGTTCCTAGGTCTCATAATTTCCACTGAAGGAATTAAGATGGATCCCCAAAAGGTCTCAGCCATCTTGGACTGGCCACCCCCGTCAGACAAGAAGGGGGTCCAGCGCTTCGTAGGTTTTGCCAACTTTTACAGGAGATTTATTAAGGGATTCTCTGACATCATTTCCCCCATTACACAGCTCACGAAGCAGAATACCCGGTTCAATTGGCCTCCTGAAGCCCAGACTGCCTTTCTAACCTTGAAAAGGCTCTTTACAACTGCTCCCATCCTGAGTCACCCGAATCCTGCCCTTCCTTACCTTCTTGAAGTAGATGCATCAGAAGTGGCCGTGGGGGCAGTTATTTCGCAAAGGCAGGGTACTAAAGATCTCATACATCCTATAGCCTTCTTCTCTCGTAAACTTTCCCCAGCAGAAAGGAACTATGACGTTGGCGATCGAGAACTTCTGGCCATTAAGGCTGCCCTTGAGGAGTGGAGGTACTTGTTGGAAGGGGCAACGCATCCTATCCTCATCTTCACAGATCACAAGAATCTTGAGTATTTAAGAGCTGCTAAACGGCTGAGGCCACGTCAGGCACGTTGGGCATTGTTTTTCTCAAGATTTTCCTTCCATATTACCTACCGGCCGGGATCTAAAAATGTCAAGCCAGATGCGCTCTCCCGCATGTTTGATGATCCAAAGGAAGTGCCAGTACCCGACACCATCCTGTCCGCAGGTAATTTTTTGTTATTACAGACCAACCTGATGGCCCAAATAAAGCAAGCTTCTGCAAAGAATCTCTGTCTCCCTGAGGTGTCCTTGGTACCCAGAGATGGGTTATTATGGCTTGAAGACAAGATCTTTGTCCCTGAAGAGGTCCGAGTGACGGTTTTAGGGTTATGCCATGACCACCCTCTGGCGGGCCATTTTGGTACTCATAAGACCCTGGATCTATTACAACGAACATTTTGGTGGCCAGATCTGGAACAGAGTTGCAGGGAGTACGTGAAGTCTTGTACCGTCTGTACCCGGAGCAAGTCTGTAAGAAACAAGGCGTGGGGCCTGCTCAGGCCACTACCAGTCCCTGACAGGCCTTGGAAGATGGTCGCCATGGACTTCATAGTGGAGCTTCCCCCCTCAGAGGGCTGTTCCGCCATTTTTGTGGTCGTTGATCGTCTATCTAAGATGGCCCATTTCTTGCCACTCAGGAATACGCCCACGGCCAAGGAGACTGCAGAAGTTTTTATTAAAGAGATCGTTAGGCTTCATGGGGTTCCTGCAAATATTGTTTCAGATAGAGGGGTCCAGTTTACCTCCCGCTTCTGGAAAGCCTTGTGCGACGCGTTGAAGATTGAGCTGTCCTTGTCTTCCGCCTACCATCCTCAGACTAATGGACAAACCGAAAGGACAAACCAGACGTTGGAACAGTATATCCGTTGTTTCACCACATTTGTCCAGGATGACTGGGTGGCCCTACTACCATTGGCAGAGTTTGCATACAACAATGCTAAACATTCTGCTACAGGGCAAGCTCCATTCTTCGCAAACTACGGTTTCCATCCGTCCTTCTTACCGGACGTTCCCGCTGAACCCACAGTTCCAGCAGTACAGGATATCATTAGCTTCCTCAACCGCAATTGTAAACTGCTGCAGGATGCTATAATAAGGGCACAAGCAGCCTCTAAAAAGATTTTTGACAGGAAGAGGAGAGGGGAACTAATCCTTCAACCAGGTGACCAGGTATGGCTATCTACATGCAACCTCCGCCTAGCCTGTCCCTCAAAGAAATTGGCACCCAAGTTTATTGGACCCTTCCCGGTCAAGAGGAAACTCAACGAGGTCTCATATGAATTACACTTACCTGATTCTCTTAGAATTCATCCGGTGTTTCATGTCTCCTTGTTAAAACCTACAGTCCCTAACTCCTTCCCGGGCAGAAGCTCGGAACCACCCGAACCTGTGATTGTCGATGGGGAGGAAGAATATGAGGTGGAAGCTATTTTGGATTGCAGGAGGAGGAGAGGTCAATTACAGTTTCTCATAAAGTGGAAAGGTTACGGCCTGGAAGAAAATTCCTGGGAACCGGAACGGAATATCCATGCTAAAGAACTGATCTATGCTTTCTTTCGCAGTCACCCACAAAAGAAAAACCTATTGGGCACCCGGAGGTTGCCCTTAAGGGGGGGGCAATGTTAGGAACACTCCCTGTGTACACTGAAGTGCTGTCATGAATCTGCCAGTTAAGAGTTAACTTAGTGCAGACTAATTGCACTAATTGGCAAAAGGCTGGCCTATTTAAACACCACAGCAGCACTGAGCCATTGCTGTCTTGTCTGCAGCTTTACCTGTACTTCCTGATCCTGAACCTGCTGTTTCCTGTTGACTTCCTGATCGACCTCCCGGCTTGTCCACTACTTCGTCTGCTTGCTGCCCGCCCTGACCTTGGCTCGTTCCTGTGACCACTCTCCTGCCTTATCCTTGTCGGCTTATCTGCTTCTGATTCTGGACGTGTTCACCTCCTGGTGGGGCAACCCTGGGGACCGCGACCTGGTGTTAGCTTGCAGCGCAGTCTATCCCCACCACCAGGGGCTCTAGTGAAAACCAGCTAGCACTTAGACTACGCACCTCAGACTAGCCCGTGTCTACCACCAGTGTGACCCGTCCGTGTTCCTGTTGTACCAGATCCCACGAGGCTACCTCTGCACGTCAGGCTCAGCCACCAGCACCATTACAGGAAGACTGCAGGAGCTCCAGAGATGTGCGACCTCCGCCATGATCAGGACACGCCCCTCATCCCTAATCTTAACTTACAATTACCCAATATAGAGAAGAGGAGTGATTATGGCAAAACTGGTTTTGCCGCAAAATCACTGATTTCACGTTCAGAGAAATTTCACGATGTTGGAAATTCATAATTTCACTTATTGGAATACTTATATGAATTTTTCTTTGTTTTTTGTTTCTTGTCTCTTTCTTTAACTATATTAGTTTCCTTCTTTTTTTTTTTGTGAACAAAAAAAAAAAAAAAAACAGGGGGGGCTTATAAGGGACCATTTTTTGGCACATGAACAGGTTCAGAATGGGTGAAAGGAGCTTCAGTAAATCTCAATAGCTGTTAATGCATGCCCATTGCACAATTTATAAAATGTATGAACTTTGCCTACTATGGACTCAAATGCAATTTTCCTAAATCTTCCAATTTGCAATACAATTTGGAGAAAATGAAAACATTTTTTTTCTCATCCATATTACTACTCATGTGCAATGGAAGTGGGAAACTCTCAGGTTCCACGGATAAGAGTCCACACTGTTTAATCCCTAGTATTGTTGTTATTGTATTTATTTATTTATTTATTTATTTTTTTAACATTAGTGGACTAAAATAAATGTACAAAGTGAAGAAACCCCAAACTAAATGAGCTAAACCATTTTTTATTGACATTTATGGATGAACATTTACATTTTTCGGTAATCTATTGCAAAACCCAAATGAGACTTTGTCACTTTAAAGATAATAAAAAACTGTTGATAGGTGTTAAATTAAGGTATCCAACTGCCTTAATTTAACAATAAATAAATAATTAATGAAATTAACTTTTTTACTTTAAAGAGTCACCAGAATAACAGTCACTGATTTTTTTTAACTATGTATTTTCTATGGGTTTTCAAAAAAGAGCTGACTGATCCTTATTTGAGCAGGCAAATGAGGGAAGGAAAGGGTTAGTTATATTAGATATGCCTTAGCTGCCCAACCACATGGGTGCTACATCCCAAAACAAACTAAACAAACAATACTATGGAAAGGATTTTTTAGGCACCAGTGGAAACCGATGTTATAGTAAAATGCAAAAATTTTATTATATAATTAATTAAAACAGACTATATAGAGTGAAAGAGAAAGTCTCCATCCGTCAAGGGAACATGAATGACAGAAAGGGGTCCCCTTGATTTAACTATACTTTTTCTTGCACTGTATATATTATGTGCATGTGAACTGTATGAATTTTAACCAACATATTGTTTTTTTAATGATTATATAATACAATTTTTGCATTTGACTATAACATCCATTTCCACTGGTGCCTAAAACACCCATCCTTTCCATAGTATTGTTGTTTACAGGGAAGGAAGGGAGCTCATTCAACTGTGCATACACATTTGAGCTATTGGCTCTTTAGAAGACAGGTTTTTTTTCAGATGGGAAGCTAAGGCTAGTCTGGAAAGCATGTTAAAACAGACTTTTCCCATCTTCTCTAAAAATCTAACCAGCATTTAGCTCTGCATGCTGATCTGAAATCATAATTCATTAATTTGTGAAACAAACATTTTTACTTTTTTTCTTTTAATTAACATTAATCGTTTTCCACTTCCTGGTTAAATTAGGCACTGGCAATGTTACCAGTGCCTCAGATGCATCCTAGGAAGGCTACATCACCAGTGCCCTACCCCTCAAATGATGTGCTTTGTCACATGTTCCAGGAAGCAGACCCAGAGTTCCAGAAAGTAAATTGATATAGATTAATCTGCTTTAGTGAAAATGGCCACCATGAGAAGAATGGGGAGGAAAAGAAAAATAAGATATAGAAAGAATAATAAACCTTTGATTATCTATAATTATATGTTTTTTTTTTAAATAATATTTTTATTGGGTTTTCAATACTACGAGTAGATTATAACATTTATGAACAGAAACAAAGTCACTGTTTTTTTTATTTATTAATGTTTATTGGACAGAACTGGTTTATATTAGGAAAACATTTTGTCACTGGAAAATTTATTTTTACATAAGTAAGGGCTCTTTCACACGGGCGGTCCGATCAGATCCGCCTGTCGGTTTTTTAGGCGGATCTGATCGGATGACCCATTCAGCCCTATGGAGCAGCGGATGTCAGTGATGACATGTCCGCTGACACCCGCTGCCATCCGCATCCGATCCTGTCCGTGAAATCGGGACGGATGGAAACCCTATTTTCCATCCGTCCTGGGGATCAGATCGGATGGGATCGGACGGTCCGCTCTCATCTGATTCCCCATAGAGAGCAGCGGGGGCTGTGACACCTCCCTCTCCGCACTGCAAGCGGAGATGGAGCTGTCATCCGCCGGCTCAGCGGGGATTGCGGATCGATCCCCGCTAAGCAGCACGGATCCGCCTACGGAGGCGGACCGTGTGAAAGAGCCCTAAAGCAACAATAGAACCAGCTTTTGGATATCCAGTGAAAGACTTGCACTGCACAGAGGTCATTTTGAAGAAATGCCTGTAGCAAACATAAACAGGGCATTGTATGGTTTCAGCCCCAGACTTTAATTAACAACTCATAGATATTCCCATTAAATGGCAAGAATCCATTTGTTCCTATATCTTTAAACTAACATGGCTATGGCAAGAAAACTAAATGTGGAATGAAGAGAGTTGCAAAGGGGCATACACGTTTTGATTAAAAATATATATTTGTAATATTTATTATTATTATTTCTACTTTTCACTAAATTAGGGTTTACTAAAGTGATTTGCTAATATAAATTAATATAATATAAAAAAATATTTATATTGATTTAAATATTTTTTTTTTTATTTATAATTTATTTTGTTTTCACTTTAGTTATCCAGACAGGTTAGGGGGTTAAAAGAAAGTATTGTGTTTTAAACCCAAGCTAGTACTTTAAGGCTATGTTTAGAATTACTGCATTAGTATATGAAACCTGTGTCAGCTCCATTTAGCCACCAGTAATTATTTGCACCATATTTCCACAACACAAAAACTCACTATTGCTGTCTTAAAATATAAACTATCTATACAGAATCTCTTCCAATGCAAGTCCAAAAAATAAGATGTTTTCTGCACTTTTAATACTCTAATCAAAATCATATAAGTAACTCAACCCTTTGTAATCAATAATGTAGTCAATTGTGCATCCATAACTGCTGTATTTTTTGTATGATAAAGCATATATTCACTGGCCTATTTATAGCATGTGCAATATATAGCTCTTTGGACATTATCAGTACAAGGACCTGAACACATACCTCTGTGGATTACAGCTTGAAAGAGTAACAAAATAGTATAGGTAGTTGGCCTATTGTAAGGTGGGTTAAATGAATCACAAGGCTTTTAATGTAATGTGGTGCAAAGTAAAGCTAGCCATAGATGGATTGAATATTGCCTGGTTCAGCCAGTTTCTGCAAGTGTAGGCTCTGTATTAACTAACTAAAGAGAATTTGCATTTCCCATACTAAAGTTTATTCAGCACAAACATGTAAAAATATTACTAAGTCATTCACGTGTTACTCCACTTACGTGGCCTTGAATTTTCACTGTTATGTGTTTGTAATTAGCTATAAGAAATTCATAATTTGGGTGAATTTTCTCATGCTCCAACAAAAACAGTTCTTATCACTTTGCCTAGTAGTTTATTTAGGTGGAATGTAAAGCTAGCTAGAAACAGTTTGGTGCTTTAGAGAAATGTAGTGAAAGTGAAAAGATGTTTTCTTTTCCTTCTAGTTTCCAGAACATAATGCCTTAACATAAATCTATCAGAATATTCTCTATGTCACACTGTTGAGCTATGATTTCAATGGATTGATTTAATAAAGGCAAATAGGTTGTTTCCTTTTTCAGGAATTTTCTAAAGAGCGAAGTGAATGTGGTAAAATTTCACTTTGCAAAGATTTTTACTTCGCATGATTGGGTGGAAGTCAGTGGAGCCTAATCTCATTTACTAAGCTAAGGGAAAATCCCACTGTAAGGTGCAATTTCTCTTCAAAATCAAAAGCTAAATTTCTTTAGTAAATCAAATCTAATAACTGGGAAGCTGCAATATAATCATTTTTGGGGGTTCCTTTCTTCAGTTTGGCATAGAATGTGGTAGAGTGAGAGCCATTGTCATGCTTTTGTTGCTGTCTGCATTCCTGTGGTTGTCACATCTTTCAAGAGGGGAATTCCCCTCACTTTATAAAGATTTCCTCTCTCTTTCTGTTGTGCCTATGGGACAGGAAGTCCCACAGGAACACAGACAAAAAATAATCTGACAGGATTTTCAACCCTTCCATACTCTTTCCAAAACAAAATAAAATATCTATACGTACAATAACTTTAATCTTTTTTTTTTTTGTTTGATTTGTTTTTATTGAAAAATTTTCAAAACGGGGGGCGCATGCGCGCGATCACGGAAGATGGCTGCCTAACCTCCGCCTGGCACACGGGGGTATGCGCTGAGTGCCCAAATTCAAGCAAAAACAGCGGTCCCAGATGAAAGCTGCTCCGGCCGGGAAGGGCAAGATGGCGCCCGAACATCCGGAGCCTGACGACTCCACGCGGCTCTCCTGGCGGACAGTCTACAGCAATTCCCTGCGGATCTGGTAAGCCCAGCTCCCCCAGACTCTGATGCTATGCTAGCCAAGTTTCGGGCTATTGTCAGGGATGAGATTGCCACAGCTTCCCGCAAGCTTTCCTCTGACCTTATGCAAGGCCTCAAAGGACTTGGAGGCCGCACTAATCCATTGGAACACAGGATGGACTTGGTCACTACAGTATTAGAGGGGCATGAAGATGAGGTGGACAGGCTTAATGGGGAACTTATTGCCCTCCGTGACAAGCTGGAGGATGCTGAGAATAGGGCCCGCAGGGATAATCTCCGCATCTGGGGATTCCCAGAGACTGTCACTGATCTTCAGGGCACAGCTACAGCCTTTTTTCAAGAACTGGCCCCTGACATTCCCCTGGAACGCTTGGAATTTGATAGGATTCATAGGTCCCTGGCTCCTTACCTATAGATGGCCCCCCTCGGGACGTCATTATCAAATTTCATTACTATCGCACTAAGGAACGACTCATGCAGGCAGCCAGGGAGCTGACCTCTCCTTGCAGAACTATTCACTTCAACTGTTTGCAGACCTTTCCCCGGTCACTATAGCCAGAAGGAGATCTCTGAAACCCTATCTACAAATTCTGCAGGCTCATAAAATTAAATATCGCTGGGGTTTCCCCTTTAAGATCTTGTTCACTGTTCAGGGCCGCCAATTTCATGCAACTTCCCTGGCTGACCTACGTCGCCACTTCCAGGATTTGAACTTGGATCTTCCCTCCTCTCAGACGGCTCCCACGCCCTCATCTTCAGCTTCCGAAGCCAAACCATCTTCTTCATCCTCCCTCTCCAAGCCGCAATCCCAAGGATCCCACCATGGTTCCCAGGCTCTCCGTTCTCTCCAGGCTCAACGCTTCCAGGATGTCCCTATCAAGTGATCTCTGCCGGACTTCATTTTTGGGTTCTTTTTCACTTTTTTTTTGCTTTCCAGGTGCCCCCCCCCCGTTGGCTGACTTTTCAGGGGTCCCTGTGATATACCCTTGGGCCGGATGCACCCTCTGTGACTCCCCCCTGGTTGTGGGCTGGCGTCCTGCCCCGAGTTGCATTTTTGTTTTTTACTGTTTCTTCCCTATTTTTTATGATGCTGTAGGTTTGCACTAACTGGTTGGGACTCCCAGTTGCTCCTGATGCCTTGTCTTGGCTATCTTATTGCTGTACTGTGATACTAATTTCCACAGTTGTTTTTGCATTTTTACTGTGCCTTATGCTGTTTACATGATACTTACTTTTTTTTTCCCACCATGCAGTCGTCGCTGCAGTGTGTAAGATTCTGGTACCTCTGGTACCCTTAATTTCCATTTTCTTTCAATATGCGTCCCACCTTTCTAATTAGGTGGTACGCATACACCTTTAAGACGGATGACGTCATCGCCGAGCGCCGCTCTGAGCGGCTATTTCAACCGCCGGCGTTCTCTCTCACGTTGTTCGTTCAATGTGCCTGTGCCTGTGCTTATGTGCCTGTGTGTCTACATGCTTACAAGCTTGTGTCGCTGCCGGAACCTCCAGCTATTTGCTTTTACCTGGAACAGACCGGAACCTCGCTACTGATCCCTGTATCTCGCTACCGGATCACTCCCTCTACTACTAACCTTACTAGTGATAAGTGCCCCACAGGGGAATCCTCCATAACCTAACTTACACTATCTACCTCTGCACATTAAGGACTGTTACTATCTATGCATACAAATTCTATCATCTGCACTGTTACATAGATTGCTAGCTCTTGAGTCTACTACCATCTATCCTTGCACTGGGTTAACCTATCCTGTATTTGTCCTCTGCTGTCCTTACCACCTGTTACCATACTCAATTACTAACCTATCTGCATTCTACCTAATACCATCTAATACTCTCCCGAACATTTCTATCAAGTGCTTACCAACTCTGTCACTGTTCACACCTGTCCCTTCAGCACATCACCTTCATACTATCATATACATCCTATCACTCCAGGAACATCTTATTGAGTATGTGTATATCTATATGCTGAAGCTGACAGGCCCACAGTGATGAGTCTGGAGAGTTGGATCTGGTTATTCAACACATCTCTACATGACTACTGAGTGGAGATTCTGCAGCTGCAAATCCAGCCTACTACAAAAATACAGGAGCGTTACAGATTGAACGAACCTAAAAAAATGGATTCAGCAGAATTACCCACTCAAGTGACACAATTAACACAACAAGTAAATGCATTAATACTTGCTCTTACTGAAGTAAAAGAAGAAAATCAAACTCTGACACAGCAGGTAACCCGTCTTTCACGGCTTACTGCTGCTCAGCCCCCTGAACCTAAAATAAACCCTCCTCTAGTGTTTACAGGTGATCGGAAAAAATTTTGTGAATTCAAAAATGCATGCCAATTGCTTTTTTTGTTAAAACCTTGTACATACCCTACTGATCAAATTAAAGTCTGTACCGTTATTTCATACTTAACGGGTGATCCACGGGCCTGGGCAGACTCTCTCTTTGAGAAAAATGATCAGCTTCTCAACTCCTATTCTTTATTCCTAGCGGAACTCGCTAGTTTATATGAAGACCCCAATAGGCAGAGTACTGCTGATATTCAATTGAGGGCTTTAAAACAAGGTAGGAGACCTGTAGAAGACTTTGTAGCAGAGTTCAAAAGATGGACCCTTGATTCAGGGTGGAATGATACATCTCTGCGAACTCAATTCAGACTCGGGTTGTCAGAAGCTGTTAAAGACGAGCTCGCCCGACCGGATTTACCTGGCACCTTGGATGCCTTAATACAACTCAGTATCAACGTCGACAGGTGACTGAGAGAAAGAAAGGCTGAGAAAATGGGAATGCCATTGTCTAGTCCTTCTCGGATTTCGGCCGTTGACCCTACTCCCATGGAGGTAGGAACCATACGCCCACCTTTATCAACTACTGAACGAGCCAGAAGAAGATCCAGAAACATCTGCATGTACTGCGCATCCCCGGATCATTTGATAAGCGTCTGTCCCCTTGTCCACAAAAAAGAGGGTGAGTGTTCACATGTCTTGCTAGGAGGATTAACGACTTCCTTTTCTAACCCCTATCTCTTTGTTCATCTAACATTACAGTGGGACCAGACTAGGATTACCACCAAGGCTATGATCGACACAGGATCTTGTGGGAACTATATTGATACATGTTTTGTTACCTTAAATAAAATACCTATTATTTCAAAACCTAAACCTGTTTCTGTTAGTTTCATTAACGGTATTCCGCTATCTTCTGGTCCAATCACCAACCAGACACAAGCACTCCTTGTCACTGCTAACGAGTCTCATATGGAGACCACCACTTTTGATATACTACCTTCACCCCATTATTCCATTATTTTGGGACTTCCTTGGTTACACACACATCAACCAATCATAGATTGGAACCGACAGACTTTAACTTTCCCTTCTCACTATTGCGAGATTACGTGTAACCTCCCAACTTTTGGAAAGATCCTGTCTGTGGTGTCAGATGAGATTGCACCATTATGCTATCAGGATCTGTCCAAAGTATTCCTTGAGAAAAATGCTCAAGTGTTGCTTCCCCATAGGGTTTATGATTGCACTATCGATCTACTCCCTAACAGCAAATTGCCTTTTGGTCATGTTTATCCTCTTTCACAGGATGAACTTTCTCATCTCAAGGAATACTTAGATGAAAATTTGAAAAAAGGGTTCATTAGACCCTCTACTTCTTCCACAGCTGCAGGACTTTTCTTTGTCCGCAATAAGGATTCAAGTCTTAGGCCTATTATCGATTATAGGCAATTAAATACGATTACGATAAAGGATCGCTATCCTTTACCGCTCATCCCTGAACTCATCGAACAAGTGCGTGGGGCTACTTACTTCTCTAAATTGGACCTAAAAGGGGCATACAACCTAATCCGAATCCGTGACGGAGATGAGTGGAAAACAGCATTCAGAACCAGATACGGATTATTCGAATATCTTGTGATGCCATTCGGGTTGTGTAATGCTCCCGCAGCTTTCCAGAGGTTCATAAACAACATCTTTAGAGACTTACTTGATGTCTGTGTTGTAGTATATCTGGACGATATACTTATCTATTCTCGATCTCTGTCTGAACATATAAAACATGTAAGACTTGTGTTATCCAGATTACTCGCACACAATCTATACGTGAAATTAAAAAAATGCCTATTTCATAAAGAAGAAATATTATTCCTAGGATACATCATATCCAAGACCGGAATTAAGATGGATATGAGCAAGATATCCTGTATTCTGGACTGGCCTATACCAACAACTCGTAAGGCATTACAGCGATTCCTTGGATTTTCAAACTTCTATAGGAAGTTCATCAAGAACTTTTCTGCTATTGTGAGACCTCTCACACAACTGACAAGTATAAAGAAACCATTCAAATGGTCAGAAGAAGCAAATCAAGCTTTCTGCTTGTTAAAATCAAGCTTTACTTCTGCTCCCATACTACGCCATCCAGACCCATCCCTCCAATATATTCTGGAGGTAGATGCGTCAAATATGGCAGTAGGAGCAGTTCTCTCCCAACGACCAACAAATACTTCACCACTCCACCCAGTTGCTTTCTTCCCAAAATCACTAAGCAGCCCAGAGGTGAATTACCCAGTGGGTGAAAAGGAGTTGCTTGCCATAAAACTGGCACTGGAGAATTGGCGACATCTACTTGAAGGTACCCGGTTACCAATACTCATATATACAGATCACAAAAACCTTCAATACCTCCAGACTAACAAAAGTCTCTCCCACCGGCAGGTGTGATGGTCATTATTCTTCCTAAGATTCAACTTCCTAGTGACCTACACGCCTGCAGACAAAAATAAAAAAGCGGATGCGCTATCACGATTAACCGAAGATAACTGCGCCAAAATCCCTTCTATTCCTATAATACCCTATGAACGTATTATTGGTGTTGTTCGTTCCTTGAAGGAAGAGATTTTGCACAGTATAGGATTGGATTCACCTCCACCACAACTAAGTACTGATGCAGAAGGCTTCCTCTATTACAACGACAAACTCTACATACCCCCTACTATGCGCACCAAGATCTTGGAGTTATCACATGATGTGCCCATGGCAGGACATATGGGTATGACGAAAACCCTTAATTTGCTTACCAGGCAGTTTTGGTGGCCTGATATGAAGACGTCTGTACAAAAATTTGTTTCTTCATGTGACATCTGTGCAAGGTCCAAAATTGACACTACAAAACCATCTGGTCTACTCTGCAGTCTACCAATACCCCAGGTTCCATGGGAAGTTGTGTCCTTAGACTTTATGGTAGAACTACCACCATCTAAAGGATTTAATACCATTCTAGTGTCAGTGGACCACCTGACAAAGATGGCACATTTCATCGCTATCCGTAGACTACCTTCATCTAAACAAACAGCGGAACTACTGATGAAACATGTGTTCAAGTTACATGGAATTCCAAAGACTCTTTTATTCGACCGTGGTTCACAGTTCATCTCCAAATTTTGGCAAGCTCTTTGTCAAATATTACGGATTGAGCGAAAGCTCACTTCACCCTACCACCCTCAGACCAACGGACAGACTGAAAGAGTCAACCAGTGTATAGAACAATATCTGCGTTGCTACACATCATACCTACAGGATGATTGGGTGGACCTTCTCCCTCTGGCGGAATTTGCTTATAACAACGCAACCCACAGTACTACTAAGCAAAGTCCGTTCTACTTGAACTATGGGTTTCATCCCACACTTCTTCCACCACGCATCCTACCATCAAGTAACCCAGTAGCCTCGGACTATCTTACCCAAATAAAAGACTCTCTGGGTTTACTTAATACCACTATCTCACACGCTCACAGTCAACAAAAAAGGTACTACGACCTTCGTAGAAGACCTTCTCCTCAGTATGCTATTGGGGACCTCGTTTGGCTATCGACAAAAAATTTAAGGTTAAAGATCCCTAGCAAAAAGCTTGGACCTTTATTTCTGGGACCCTTCCCAATTAAGAAACTTATTGGAAAAGCTGCAGTACAGCTCACCTTACTGGCAGATCTCAAGATCCATCCCATCTTCCATGTGTCGCTACTGAAACCCCATGTTCCTAACCAAGGAATAAGGCCTACCATCTTGCCTCCACCTCCAGTACAAGTTGAAGGCGGAGAAGAATATGAGATTAAGGAGATTTTGGATTCTCGTATCCACAGAGGAAGACTCCAGTATCTCATAAGATGGAAGAACTATGGACCCCAAGACGACACCTGGTTGGATACCTCTGATGTTCACGCACCTAGGCTTATACGAAGGTTTCACTCGAAATACCCGGAGAAACCAGTGCTATTGGCCTTCCGGAGCCGGCCTTAAGGGGGGGTACTGTAAGATTCTGGTACCTCTGGTACCCTTAATTTCCATTTTCTTTCAATATGCGTCCCACCTTTCTAATTAGGTGGTACGCATACACCTTTAAGACGGATGACGTCATCGCCGAGCGCCGCTCTGAGCGGCTATTTCAACCGCCGGCGTTCTCTCTCACGTTGTTCGTTCAATGTGCCTGTGCCTGTGCTTATGTGCCTGTGTGTCTACATGCTTACAAGCTTGTCTCGCTGCCGGAACCTCCAGCTATTTGCTTTTATCTGGAACAGACCGGAACCTCACTACTGATCCCTGTATCTCGCTACCGGATCACTCCCTCTACTACTAACCTTACTAGATATAAGTACCCCACAGGGGAATCCTCCATAACCTAACTTACACTATCTACCTCTGCACATTAAGGACTGTTACTATCTATGCATACAAATTCTATCATCTGCACTGTTACATAGATTGCTAGCTCTTGAGTCTACTACCATCTATCCTTGCACTGGGTTAACCTATCCTGTATTTGTCCTCTGCTGTCCTTACCACCTGTTACCATACTCGATTACTAACCTATCTGCATTCTACCTAATACCATCTAATACTCTCCTGAACATTTCTATCAAGTGCTTACCAACTCTGTCACTGTTCACACCTGTCCCTTCAGCACATCACCTTCATACTATCATATACATCCTATCACTCCAGGAACATCTTATTGAGTATGTGTATATCTATATGCTGAAGCTGACAGGCCCACAGTGATGAGTCTGGAGAGTTGGATCTGGTTATTCAACACATCTCTACATGACTACTGAGTGGAGATTCTGCAGCTGCAAATCCAGCCTATTACAAAAACGCAGGAGCGTTACACAGTGCTATTTTTTCTAATGTTTTTGCAGCACGTGGGGTTGGGTGCTTTTGTACTCCCCCCGGTGCTCACCTTTATTTTTATATATTGGTCGGATGGGTCTGGTGGGCCTCCGCCCCCCTGTTACGTCGGATCTTGTCCAGGATCATGGTCCTGGCCAACCCCCGGCGCATCTGTGGTCCCTCAGGCCCACTCCTAGATGCATTTATGAGTTACCTTTTCTGTGATTTTGCTATGTTTTTTCACGTCTCTCTGTTTCTTTTTTTGTCCCTGTTTCTCTTTTCTTGGCTCCCCTCTTTTCCTCTCTGCCTTGTCTCCTTTTCTTTTTCCCAGGTCCTGTGGGGCTGGTGGCTCGGGGTAAGTTACTCTTTCTTGCATTTCCTTTTTAAATGACGCTTAATTGGTTGTCCTTGAATGTACTAGGTCTGAACTCTCCCCAAAAACGGGTTAAAGTCTTTAGGTTTTTACATCAAAAGCATATAGATATAGCCTGTCTTCAGGAAACCCATTTTTCTTCCTCCTCACACCCTAAATATTTTGATGCTCAATACCCACAAGTGTTTCTAGCTAATGGCCCAACTAAGCAACGGGGGATACTGGTTGTGTTCCGCAAAGCTGTTCCTTTTCGTTGTGTTAAACAAATAGCGGACCCTGATGGTAGATACCTTTTGCTTCAGGGCCTCCTTCAGGACACTGAAGTGACTATTTTGAGCTATTATGCTCCTAACTCTAATCCAGGCCCCTTCCTGTCCTATGTTTGCTCCCTTCTCATGTCCCATGCCAAGGGCACCCTTCTCCTGGCGGGAGACTCAAATACTGTGCTGAATCCTACATTGGACAAATACCCCCCTGAGAGAGTTGCTTCCTCATCTGCTGCCAAACGCTTTGCCTCCTCCTTACGATCCTCTGACCTTGTGGACCTGTGGCGAGAACTGCACCCCAGCGGTAGGGACTACACGCATTACTCCCACCCTCACCATTCCCATTCCCGTATAGACCATGTTATGGAAACATCTCCCCCTGGTTCATTCTGTCTCTATTTTGGCTGTCCCCTGGTCAGATCACGACCCCCTTTTGGTGGAATGTAAGTCCATTTTAAGCTTGCCCCATCGTTCCTCCTGGATAATGAATGACTCCCTGTTATCCTTTGCGGATATCCAAAACGAGCTCTTACAAGCGTCCAAGGAATATTTTGATCTCAATATGGGCTCGGTTTCATCTCCAGTGACGCTATGGGAAGCATATAAGGCAGTATTGCGGGGCCGTGTTATTCAAATAGCCTCCAGGCGTAAATGGGAGCGGCTGAAACTTCAGCAAACGTTAGAGGCTCATCTGGACCGTCTTTCCGCCACTTTTAAACAGGCTCGGACCCCTACCAACCGCAAACTGTTGGCCCATTGCCGGGCTGAGTTGGACTTGTGCCTTACTGACAAGGCAGAGAGGACCCTACGTTGGTCCCACCAAATGTGGTACGCCAAGGCCAACAAACCAAATGCGATGTTGGCTAATAGGTTGCGGACCTTTGCTCCTAAATTTACTCCTGTTACTTTGCGCACTCGCCATAATGTGCTCACCAGTAACCCTCTTCGGGTTCTGGAGGAATTCCGTAGCCACCTTGCTGGGCTGTACTCGGCTCCGGCACAGGCCGATCCTCAAGCCGCAGGTGCTTTTTTGCAACATTTTTCCCTACCCACGCTTTAAGCCTCTCATGTGACTCTTATGGATCGTGATATTCCGGAGTCTGAGGTTCTGCAATGCATTAAGGACTTAAGATAGGTAAGAAACCTGGTCCAGATGGCTTTACTGCATTGTTCGGAAATTTGCGACTGTCTTGGCTCCTCCCTTGACTGCGATGTTTAACGCTGTTAAAAATGGTCAATCCCTTACCCCTGACCTCTTGACAGCTAATATTGTTATGTTGCCTAAACCGGATCGGGACCACTCTTCGTGGGCTAATTTTTGCCCGATCTCTCTTATTAACATCGATATGAAATTGCTAACCAAAATACTGGCTACTCGCCTGAAATTTTTTCCTTCCCCGCCTGATTAAGAAAGACCAGGTTGGTTTTGTGCCCCGATGGCAGGCAGGGGATGCTATTCGGCGGATCATCCAACTACAGCATTTTGTTCTTCAACGACGCATACCCGCTATGCTACTATCCTTGGACGTGACTAAGGCTTTTGAAACCTTGTCTTGGCCCTATCTTATGACTGTCCTTCGCCGCTACGGTTTTGGTCCCTCGTTTTTGTCATGGCTGTCTGCCCTCTATGACTCTCCTCAGGCCCGCATCAAATATTATGGATTTGAGTCGCTCCCTTTTTCTATTGGCCGGGGTACAAGGCAGGGTTGCCCGTTGTCTCCCCTCTTATTTGTAAGCAAAGGTAAGATACTGCGCTACCCCTATATAAGTGATAAAAAAACTTGTGTTGTGCAACTGGTAAGTGTATGTACACGTGTGAACATGAAACCAATACTGCTGTGCTAAGTTGCCATACTTGCTGATATTGATATAAAATAAATAATAAACAATATTATATAATAAATAGCAAAAAAATATTATCTAAAGTGCACATGCTAATATATAAATTAATGTTGCTGATAAAGTGCTAATGAATAAATAAATATTTTACAATAACATATGAACATGCATTCCAATACAAAAGTCCATATAGTGAATATTAGATGAAAATGGTGCAAAGCCGTGCTCAGAAGAAAGTCTCTTATAGTGAAATTGGAATCGAGTGTGCCGGTGATCCTTGAATGCTAACACTCTGTGCCAGAAAGAGGTAAGGTAGCCCACTTACCAGATGATGTGGATTCTTATGGCGTACGCCATTAAGAATCTAAAACGCTTATTCTGCTGCTCCTGTGATATGGATGGACGGATGGACGGTCTCGTTATGGATACGGATGTATACTCAGTATGGAAGAAAAAAGGGAAAAAGGCTCCTCATAGTGTAGAAGGTTTATAACCTTTATTCAAAAATTATTTTAAAACCACATCAATCTTCATAAAAAACATCCGTAAATGTCCATAAAACCCCCAAACGACACTGCAGCTAAAAACTTTTAAGAACTTGGACCCTCCAAATAAAATCACTCCAAATGCAAAACATGCGTGACACATCAAACAGGGTTTGACCGATAAAAACCACTCAGGTCAAAAGATAAAAGCCATCGCTAGTGAGCTCCTGTGTTGCCTTGCGGCTATTAGAAAAATCAGGACGCTGGCTCTCTCCGCTCGTGTGCGCCGTTCCCGGAAGTGTGGGTTCCGGCGTGCGGTCCAGCTGCTGGCTCAAAGCGAGGCAACGTGCGTGCCAACTTGACGCGTTTCGTCAGAATGTGACGTCTTCGGAAGTGGTGCGCACGTTGCGTTTCAGCTTGGTTATATGCCAAAACATTTATTCATTTCCGCTATTTCATCATCACAAATGACCTATGGACCGGAAGCAATTCACTAGGTTCATGATCTGTATTTATTATTCTTGTTTCCCAATTAGCCCGGACTTCAAATCATCAAGAAAGAATAATAGATTATTTTATGTCGATACCTTGCCGGCTGTCTTTACCCCCCTATCGGCTGCCATTATTGTATTATTATAATGATAATCATGCTACAAAGTGCAAGTCCAGATATATGAATTAGTGATTGGCTTCAGTTTACATAATAAACTTTATCTAACGCATTCTTATTTAAACATTAATATATTGGCAGATAAAAATGGGAATAAAAAGGACCAAATACTGAAGAAAAATATATATATAAATAAGTATTATATAAATAATGTATGTATAAAAATAGTAAAAAATGATACTAAAGTGAAAAATTAATAGAATTAAATATAATAATTAGATGTGAAAAAAATTTATAAAAATATAAAAATATAAAGTAACATTTAAGAAATTATTTATCTGCCCTATATATATAATCTAATAACGCCTCATTTAAATATAAATATAATAACGCCTCATTAAAAAATATCTCATAGGTAATAGAGGCTGTTAATGCCTTGGAAAACATGATCTGCAGTTAATAATTGGATATAAAGCAGTTTATATCCAAATCTTTATTCATTCCCTTCGGTTGTATAGTGTCTAATTCACATATCCAGAATGTTTCATTCTTGGATATGGCTATTTTTCTATTACCTCCTCTCCAATGGGATTCAACTGTATCAATCCCACAAAACTGTGCTAATGTGGGGTCTCTGTTGTGGTAAATTCTAAAGTGCATTGAGAGACTATGCTTTTTAAATCCCTTCTTAATATTATTCAGATGTTCCCCTATTCGAATGCTCAATTTTCTTGTGGTGCGGCCCACATATTGTAGGCCGCATGGGCAAGTAACCAAGTATGTTACGTGGGTTGTGGCACATGTAATCAGTTTTTTTATTTGGTACTCTTTGGATGTCGTGTGAGATTTAAAAGAAGTTTGTTTCCTGTTTTTTATTTTTACTGTATTACATGCTTTACATTTTTTACATGCATAAAAACCTTTAAAATCCAAGAAATTTGATCCCATCCTCTTGGGTGGGTCTGGGATATTATGAACTAGTTTGTCCCTCAGGTTAGGCACTCTGCGGTATATGAAGGAAGGTTTAGGGGGTAGGAACCCCTTCAAGATGTTATCTCTCATCAATATGTGCCAATGCCTCTTCATCACTTTTTCAAATTGTCTATAGTTCCTATGGTATTGTGTTATAAAGGCTAAGTTAAAGTGACTAGTGCTTGGATCCTTATTTTTATCCTTATCTGCTAATAAGGTTTTCCTATCCACCTTACTAATATTGTCTCTCAATGAGACTAATTCTTTTGCCTTATACCCCTTGTCTGTAAATCTTACTTAAGTTCGCCCCTGATAATAATTTTAACGAATTCCAAACCTTCATAGACCTGCAAAAGTTTATAAGGAAGGTTAATATTAAAAAACATTTCCATTTGAAGGAGAATGATCTGGCTCCAGTTTTAAACTCCTCTTCCCCACCTAGCCATTTTAAACATAGTGATCTTAAAAATAAATCTACTTTTAATCCTAAACCCCCCAACAACCATTTTACTGAGACTTTTAAAAATATGGTAGCTCAAGACTTAAAAGATGTGACTAAAAATAAAGGCAAAACCAAGAAAGAAATATGGGAAGGTATAAAACAAATAGAAAATAGGAAGAATATAGTCATCCGCCCCGCTGATAAGGGGGGCGGGATAGTGATTTTAACCACTTGCCGACCGCCGCACGACTATCTACGTCGGCGGTCAGCCCCTCACAGGCAAACTAACGTAGGGCTACGTTGCTTGCTTGTGAGGGTCTAGGGAGCGAGCGCGTGCCCCCCGGGGCGCGCTCCCGCTCCCGCGTGGTCACGGACCCCCCCGCGCGTGTGACCAGCGGACCCGATGTCCGCCGGTCACTCGGCGATCGGCGGGGGAGAGGGAGAATGTCAGGCAGCTTGTGTAAACAAACTGCCTGTCATTCTCCTCGCTGCAAAGACACTGATAAAACGGATCTGGTATGTAGATCCGTTGATCAGTGTCCTTACAGCTAGAGCCACAGCCAATCACAGTAGAAACCACGCCCCTAGGGACACACACAGCCCCTCCCTTCCAAATAAAGTTAACCCCTTCACTACCAGTGTATTTTTACAGTAACAGTGCATATGTATAGCACTGATTACTGTAGAAATGTCACTGGTAACCCCAAAAGTGTCAAAAATGTCAGTCAAGGGTCCGATCTGTCCGCCGCAATGTCGCAGTACCGCAAAAAAAATCGCAGATCGCCGCCATTACGCGTTAAAAAAAAAAACAACAAAAATGACAAAAATCTTTCCCTTTGTTAGTAAACGCGATAACTTTTGCGCAAACCAATCAAAATACGCTTTTTGCGATTTTTTTTACCAAACATAGGTAGCATAAAATAAATTGGCCGAAAATTTTTAAAAATTTTGATTTTTACATTTTTTTTGGGGGGAATTTCATATAAAAAAATGTGAAAAATATTGCTATTTTTGCAAAATTGACGCTCTTTTTTTGTTTATAGCGCGTGATCAAAAAATCGCACAGGTGATCAAATACCACCAAAAGAAAGCTCTGTTTGTGGGAAAAAAAGGACGTCAAATTCGTTTAGGTACAGCGTCGCACGACCGCGCAATTGTGCGTTAAATTCACGCAGTGCCGAATCGCAAAATACCCCCTGGTCGGAATGGGGGTAAAATCTTCCGGGGCTTAAGTGGTTAACCAAGGACATGTATAAACAGGAATTAAATAGATTGGTACAGGACCTATCCACATATGAGAAATTAAAAAACAACCCCACTAAGAAATATAGAAGCAAATGTAAAATATTACTAAAAAAGGCACATAAAAGAGGCATATTGAATAAAAAAGAATATAGATACCTTATCCCGGATCACCCCAGGCTCCCCGTTATATACCAAGTCCCCAAAATGCATAAAAGCACTATAGCACCACCGGGTAGACCCATCATTAATGGAATAGATTCCATCTTCTCCAGAATGGGGGAGTACCTGGATTTCCACTTACAACCCCTAGCACAGACCTATCCGGCTTACTTGACGGACAGCAAACAGCTAATTAACATCTTAGATGAAGTACAAGGCACTCCCAATCTTATCATGGCCACAATAGATGTTGAGTCGTTGTATACCAACATAGACCTAACAGATGCCTTACGAGCGGTCATGTGGGCTTTGAAAGAAAAGACAGACCTAAAACACGACCAACAAATTTTAATAGGTGAAATGTTGGACCTCACCATGGGTAGCAACTACTTCTGGCATGATGGCCAATATTATAGGCAACACAGAGGCGTAGCCATGGGGGCAAAATATGCCCCAAGTGTCGCCAATATATTCCTTAGTAAATGGGAGGAAGAAGAAATTTTCCAAAAAAATAATACAGATCTCCTAGTCTACAAAAGATATATTGATGACATCATTATTATATGGGCAGGAACGGAGGACACCTTAAAGATCTTCATGGAGGAAATGAACATCAACAATTATGAAATAAATTTTACAGGAACTTATAGCAAAACTGAGGTGAATTTTTTAGATCTGACAATAAATTTTAAACAGGGGAAATTTTATACAAAAACTTATTTTAAAAGTACTGATCGGAACGGATATATACCAACACACAGTTGCCATCATCCGCGATGGATTAAAAGCATTCCAAAAGGACAAATGCTAAGAATGCGGAGGAATTGTAGTGACGATATAGATTATGTGCAGCAAACCAATACTATAATAGATAGATTTACAGACAAGGGGTATAAGGCAAAAGAATTAATCTCATTGAGAGACAATATTAGTAAGGTGGATAGGAAAACCTTATTAGCAGATAAGGATAAAAATAAGGATCCAAGCACTAGTCACTTTAACTTAGCCTTTATAACACAATACCATAGGAACTATAGACAATTTGAAAAAGTGATAAAGAGGCATTGGCACATATTGATGAGAGATAACATCTTGAAGGGGTTCCTACCCCCTAAACCTTCCTTCATATACCGCAGAGTGCCTAACCTGAGGGACAAACTAGTTCATAATATCCCAGACCCACCCAAGAGGATGGGATCAAATTTCTTGGATTTTAAAGGTTTTTATGCATGTAAAAAATGTAAAGCATGTAATACAGTAAAAATAAAAAACAGGAAACAAACTTCTTTTAAATCTCACACGACATCCAAAGAGTACCAAATAAAAAAACTGATTACATGTGCCACAACCCACGTAACATACTTGGTTACTTGCCCATGCGGCCTACAATATGTGGGCCGCACCACAAGAAAATTGAGCATTCGAATAGGGGAACATCTGAATAATATTAAGAAGGGATTTAAAAAGCATAGTCTCTCAATGCACTTTAGAATTTACCACAACAGAGACCCCACATTAGCACAGTTTTGTGGGATTGATACAGTTGAATCCCATTGGAGAGGAGGTAATAGAAAAATAGCCATATCCAAGAATGAAACATTCTGGATATGTGAATTAGTCACTATACAACCGAAGGGAATGAATAAAGATTTGGATATAAACTGCTTTATATCCAATTATTAACTGCAGATCATGTTTTCCAAGGCATTAACAGCCTCTATTACCTATGAGATATAATATTTTTTAATGAGGCGTTATTATATTTATATTTAAATGAGGCGTTATTAGATTATATATATAGGGCAGATAAATAATTTCTTAAATGTTACTTTATATTTTTATATTTTTATACATTTTTTTCACATCTAATTATTATATTTAATTCTATTAATTTTTCACTTTAGTATCATTTTTTACTATTTTTATACATACATTATTTATATAATACTTATTTATATATATATTTTTCTTCAGTATTTGGTCCTTTTTATTCCCATTTTTATCTGCCAATATATTAATGTTTAAATAAGAATGCGTTAGATAAAGTTTATTATGTAAACTGAAGCCAATCACTAATTCATATATCTGGACTTGCACTTTGTAGCATGATTATCATTATAATAATACAATAATGGCAGCCGATAGGGGGGTAAAGACAGCTGGCAAGGTATCGGCATAAAATAATCTATTATTCTTTCTTGATGATTTGAAGTCCGGGCTAATTGGGAAACAAGAATAATAAATACAGATCATGAACCTAGTGAATTGCTTCCGGTCCATAGGTCATTTGTGATGATGAAATAGCGGAAATGAATAAATGTTTTGGCATATAACCAAGCTGAAACGCAACGTGCGCACCACTTCCGAAGACGTCACATTCTGACGAAACGCGTCAAGTTGGCACGCACGTTGCCTCGCTTTGAGCCAGCAGCTGGACCGCACGCCGGAACCCACACTTCCGGGAACGGCACACACGAGCGGAGAGAGCCAGCGTCCTGATTTTTCTAATAGCCGCAAGGCAACACAGGAGCTCACTAGCGATGGCTTTTATCTTTTGACCTGAGTGGTTTTTATCGGTCAAACCCTGTTTGATGTGTCACGCATGTTTTGCATTTGGAGTGATTTTATTTGGAGGGTCCAAGTTCTTAAAAGTTTTTAGCTGCAGTGTCGTTTGGGGGTTTTATGGACATTTACGGATGTTTTTTATGAAGATTGATGTGGTTTTAAAATAATTTTTAAATAAAGGTTATAAACCTTCTACACTATGAGGAGCCTTTTTCCCTTTTTTCTTCCATACTGAGTATACATCCGTATCCATAACGAGACCGTCCATCCGTCCATCCATATCACAGGAGCAGCAGAATAAGCGTTTTAGATTCTTATCGGCGTACGCCATAAGAATCCACATCGTCTGGTAAGTGGGCTACCTTACCTCTTTCTGGCACAGAGTGTTAGCATTCAAGGATCACCGGCACACTCAATTCCAATTTCACTATAAGAGACTTTCTTCTGAGCACGGCTTTGCACCATTTTCATCTACTATTCACTATATGGACTTTTGTATTGGAATGCATGTTCATATGTTATTGTAAAATATTTATTTATTCATTAGCACTTTATCAGCAACATTAATTTATATATTAGCACGTGCACTTTAGATAATATTTTTTCGCTATTTATTATATAATATTGTTTATTATTTATTTTATATCAATATCAGCAAGTATGGCAACTTAGCACAGCAGTATTGGTTTCATGTTCACACGTGTACATACACTGACCAGTTGCACAACACAAGTTTTTTTATCACTTATATAGGGGTAGCGCAGTATCTTACCTTTGCTTACAATTTTTGAGATCACTATCCTCCAATAGACAGTGATTCTTATTACTTGCTGCTCCCCATTTAACACATCCCAACTCCTAGGCGCGAGTACATCACCCTTATTACTCCCCTCTTATTTGTTCTGGCTTTAGAGCCCTTAGCCGAAGCGATACATTCCCACCATGACATCTCGGGCATCGAAGTTGCAGGCTCACAACTTAAAATATCTTTATTTGTGGATGACATTTTGCTGTCCCTTACTTCGCCAAGAATCTCGTTACCCAACCTTTGGGCCCTTTCTGACTCGTTTGCTGTCTTTTCTGGTCTGCGTATCAATCCTGCCAAATCTAAAGCAATGTCCGTTACTTTGCCTCCTGAGGACGTGGTGGCTCTCCAGGCGGCCTTTCCTTTCATATGGCACCCTGCTTTGCCCTACTTGGGTATTAAGCTGTCTCCCACATATGACGGTCTTTATGTTGTTAATTATCCGCCCCTCTTCCGCCATTTGACAGACCTGCTTTCTTCCTGCTTTCTTCTTGGTCTCACCTATCTTTATATTGGTTCGGTAGGATCACCGCTGTTCGTATGACCTATCTCCCTAAATTGTTATACTTTTTTCGTGTGTTAGCGGTTCCCATTCCCTCCCATATCTTGCGTATTCATCAGCGTAAAATTTTGAAATTTATTTGGGGCTCTTCCAGACCCCGCATTAATAAACGCGTCCTGTATGCTCGTAGGATCTCTGGAGGGTTTTCAGTTCCGAATCTATGTGCGTACTACACTGCGGAATCCATAGCCCCTCTCTCATTTGCACGACACATTCCAAATGCCGTTATAGGCTACAATTGACCTGATGGATGCCTGTCCAGTCCCCCTCTCTTCTATCCCCTGGCTCCCCCCTAAATTTCGTCCACCGGACCTACGTCCTTGCCTTCTTCATTCTCTTCGCCTCTGGGACTCCGTTAAATATTCAGCCAATTTGATCTCTCCCCACTTGCCTCTATTGCGGCTCTTTCCTTGCCCTGTTTCCCCCTGGCTTTGATAATCCACGACAGTTTTTGTGGTGGGTGGACCATGGCTTTGTGGATGTCCACTCGTTATTCACCCCTACAAGCATACTCCCTTTTGGGGCCCTTCGCTCCTCACATGATATACCCTTGCGGGGACATTATCGATATATGCAACTCCATAATTTCCTTCAGCAACTCATTAAACATAAACCTTTACCCTATACGCTCACGCCATTTGAAAGCCTCTGCAGGGCACGACCCCACTCACCAGGACTCATATCCCTCCTATATGCCTCTATTGTTTCTTGCAATACACCCCCTTTTATGATCTATCATTCTAACTGGGAACTGGAATTGGGGGGTAAGTTGGACAAGGAAGACTGGCAGCACATGACGGCAGCTCTCTCAAAATGTTCTCGAAATGTCTTGATTCTAGAAAATGCATATAAGGTGTTTTACAGATGGTATTATACCCCAGCTAGGCTGGCTAAATTTATACCTGCGTATTCTCCCTTGTGTTTTCGTGGTTGCACTCAGGAGGGGACCATGGTGCATATTTGGTGGACATGCCCCAAGGTGCGCAGACTATGGATCAGGATTGATGCTTTGCTCCGTAATATTTTTCAAGTCACTTTGAAGAAAGACCCGTATGAGGCGCTTCTATGTAAACCTATACCTGACCTGACCTGTAAACAACGTCAGTTGGCCCAGCATTTGTTTACAGCTACGAAATTGACGATTGCCCGCAGGGCCAGATTGGCCTACCGGGATACCGGGAAAAATCCCGGTAGGCCGGCGGCCCTGGGGCCGCTTTGAGATGTGGCCGCAAAGAGTTTTTCTCTCCCCTTTGAAATTGCGGCCGCCAGCCCGCCTGAATGGGTATTCAGAGTCCAGTTAGCCGCCGGATGTGAGCGGCATGACGTCATATCCGGCGGCTGCGCGGCGGCGGATCTTACTGGCTGCTGGGAGAGGACGGTGACCGGCGCTGTACGCTGTGCTGAGCACCATGGGCACCCACCGGGAAGATATGGCCATGAACGGGATTGGGGAGAATGCCCGCCTCCATGATGACGAGGTAAGGGGGAGGGGAAGGAAGTCCCTAACACCGGAGACATCGGGCGGGTGATCGGGGCTGCCAAGAACAGAGATCGGGGGGCCCGGACCGAACATAGATCCCCCTGTCTCTTCAGTGTAACATTGCTTCTCTGTAATGAGATGACCTGTCAGTATCCATCTATGATTACTGCATCCCTGTGCTCCCTATACTGTGCTCTTCATCTTCTCTACTGAAGATGATCTTCCTATCACTGATCATTACTTTACAGTGTATATATATATTCTATACCATAACACTCACTGCCTGGGTTCCTCTCCATCAGTCTTTCTACCCCAGAGGGAGCCCTAAGAATAATGATTGTCTCTCCGGTCCCCCATGCTATAAATGCAATGAACAGCTCACAGGACATCATCCTAATCAGTAAGTTTTATGAGGAATCGGGGGTCTTATGTTGTGTCCCTCTGCCTGTACATGGGAATTGTGGGATCCGGCTGTACACATGTGACCCTGACCTTGTACATTGGTGGGAAACATATAAGTGACCCCATACCTTGGTGGGCAACATTTAGCTGACCCCGTACATTGGTGGGCAGCATGTAAATGACCCCGTACATTGGTGGGCAGCAAATAAATGACCCCGTACATTGGTGGGCAGCATATAAGTGATCCCGTACATTGGTGGGCAGCATATAAGTGACCCCGTACATTGGTGGGCAGCATATAAGTGACCCCGTACATTGGTGGGCAGCATATAAGTGATCCCGTACATTGGTGGGCAGCATGTAAGTGACCCCATACATTGGTGGGCAGCATATAAGTGACAGAAGTACATTGGTGGGCAACATATAAGTGACCCTATTCATTGGTGGGCAGCATATAAGTGACCCTATACATTGGTGGGCAGCATAAAAGTGACCCCGTACATTGGTGGGCAACATTTAAGTGACCCTGGGGAGAGGGGGATCAGCATTGTATTAGGAGGAGGGAGAACAGCATTGTAATAGGGGGAGGGGGCCGGGGGGAACAGAATTGTATTAGGGGGAGGGGGGCAGGGGGGAACAGCATTGTATTAGGGGGAAGGGGCCGGGGGGGACAGCATTGTATTAGGGGGCCGGGGGGTGCAGCATTGTATTAGGGGGAGGGGGCTGGGGTGGTGCAGCATTGTATTAGGGGGAGGGGCCGGGGGAAACAGCATTGTATTAGGTGGAGGTGGGATCAGCATTGTATTAGGGGGAGGGGGGATCAGCATTGTATTAGGGGGAGGGGGCCGGGGGGAACAGCATTGTATTAGGGGGAGGGGGCCCGCGGTTACAGCATTGTATTAGGGGGAGGGGGCAAGAGGGGGATCAGCATTGTATTAGGGGGAGGGGGGATCGGCATTGTATTAGGAGGAGGTGGGATCAGCATTGTATTAGGGGGAGGGGGCGGGGGGATCAGCATTGTATTAGGGGGAAGGGGCCGGGGGGGGGACAGCATTTTATTAGGGGGCCGGGGGGTGCAGCATTGTATTAGGGGGAGGGGGCTGGGGTGGTGCAGCATTGTATTAGGGGGAGGGGCCAGGGGGAACAGCATTGTATTAGGTGGAGGTGGGATCAGCATTGTATTAGGGGGAGCGGGCGGGGGGATCAGCATTGTATTAGGGGGAGGGGGCCGGGGGGAACAGCATTGTATTAGGGGGAGGGGGCCCGGGGTTACAGCATTGTATTAGGGGGAGGGGGCAAGAGGGGGATCAGCATTGTATTAGGGGGAGGGGGGATCGGCATTGTATTAGGAGGAGGGGGCCAGGCGAGGGGGACAGCAATGTATTAGGGGGAGGGGGGGGAACAGCATTGTATTAGGGGGAGGGGGTGATCAGAATTGTATTAGGGGGAGGGGGGGACAGCATTGTATTAGGGGGAGGGGGTCAGGGGAGGGAACAGAATTGTATAAGGGGGAGGGGGACAGCATTGTATTAGGGGGAGGGGGGATCAGCCTTGTATTAGGGGGAGGGGGCCAGGGGGGGCAGCAATGTATTAGAGGGAGGGGGGATCAGCATTGTATTAGGAGGAGGGGGGACAGCATTGTATTAGGGGGAGGGGGAGACAGCATTGTATTAGGGGGAGGGGGCCGGGGGGGGAGGAACATCATCGTATTGCGTAACTGCATCGTATATTGTAGGTGGAGTGGGCCGGGGGGGACAGCAGTGTATTAGATAGTGGGGAGGGGGGTCTTCTGTGTATTAGATAGTGGGTAGGGGGGGTCAGCAGTGTATTAGATAGCAGGGAGGGGGGTCAGCAGTGTATTAGATAGCGGGAAGGGGGGGGGTCAGCAGTGTATTAGATAGTGGTGAGGGGGGGTCAGCAGTGTATTAGATAGTGGTGAGGGGGGCCATCTGGGCTGTTCCTAGAGCCTGTGGCCTCCCAGCTGGGCTGTCCCTGGAGCCTGCGCCGCTCTCCCAGCCCCCCCCCCCCACAAGGAGTAAGAGAAGGAATAAAAAGAGAGAATACATGGAATAGAGAGGAAAAGCGGGGGAGGAACAAAGAAAAAGGGAGAGAAAGAGTAAGAAATTAGGAGAGAGAGAGAGAGAGAGAGATAAAAGGGAAAGAAAGGGTAAAGAGTAGTAAATCCTAAAATGTACCATAAGGGGGTTTAATTCTGTATGAGTGGTAGAGACCCAGAGAGCGCTAAATGTCCGCTGGTTAGGGGCGCAAATTACTTGCCTTGCCTTGGGTGCTGACCACCCACGCTACACCACTGGGGCTGGTATGAAATTATTTCCAGGGCTGGTTATTATTCCCAGTCCGGCCCTGATTGCCCGCTCCTGGAAGACCCCGTTTCTTAGTTTTGAGGCGGTCAAAAACCGTATGAATGATATTCTAATTAATGAAAAATTGCCCGCAATAGTCTCTGATTCTCATGACAAATTTCTTAAGGTGTGGGACCCCTGGATCTCGAATGTTGCCCCTTCCAGATTTCAGACCACTCTTCTTTCCCTTTAAAGCCCCCCGGTCGCTCTCCCCGCAGGACCCGTTCTCTCTTCCTTTTCCCCTTCTTCTTAGTCTTCTTCTATTGTCGTCTCTTTGTTTGTCTCCTTTTCTCATTCCTTCCTTCCTCTCTTTTTCCTTTGTCTCTTTGTGCCGCTTTCTCTTCTGGCTCGGTACTTTAAGACCATGCCTACATCTGCTTAATGGAACATTCTAGGATTTCTGCTCCTGTTGTTTTTATTGCACTATATGCCGCTAGGGGGACTTTTGGTCCCCGTCTAAAAACTTTTTGCTGATAAACTTTATCTAGTTTACAATGTTTTCAGTTTGGCTTATGCCCTATGTTTGTATCTTGTTTTGTTGCTACCTGTTTCATATGTTCCATGTTTCATATGTTTTTCGTATTGTACGCACATATCTTGCATTGATGTATGTTTTTGCCTTTTCTTGAATAAAAACTTTTGTACAAGAACATTTTTCAAAACATACAGCAAACAGCAGGTTACAAAGTGTAGTTTTGAATGTATGCCCCAAAAGGAGTCCACAAGTACATAAAAATAGATTCCAATACATATGTTAACCGGAACAGTGCAACAGCTGAGCATGGTTTAGCCAGTTTAAACTAGCAACATAAACATTGAAGGAAGAAGGAGAGAAGGTGAGAGAGAAGAAAAGACAGAGAGAAAATAAGAAATAGGCAAGAAGGAGGAGAGAGAAGAAATAGAGAATGGTCAGTGATAGAGTTGAGCAGACACCTGGATGTCCGTGTTCGGGGGGTTTGGCCAAACTTGAAAAAAAAGTCTGGGTCCGTGTCCCGGACTTTTTCCGAACTTTACCCGGACACCGAACCCCATTGAAGTCAATGGGGACCCGAACTTTCAGGCACTAAAATGGCTCTAAAACACCAATGGAAAGGGCTAGAGTGCTGCAAATGGCAGCAAAATGTAGTTAAGAGCATGGCAAGTGCTCTTAAAAAAATTCCCCTTTATATTAATTTTTTAATAGCAGATTAGAACAGCAATCTGTAGTGAAATATAGCTGAACGCTGCACACAACAGACTGATAAAAATAGATTTTTTTCTCCCTCCTCCTCCTCCTCCTCAGTGGGCTCAAGTGAGGGCAAAAAGATTGTTCACTGCACCACCCCCCACACAGCAAAATCGATGTAGACTGTCCCTGCCTAATCTCCAGCCCGTCCCTAATATGCTCAATAAGATCGTTCACTGCACCACCCCCCACACAGCAAAATCGATGTAGAAGACTGACCCTGCCTAATCTCCAGCCTCGCCCTAAAATGCTCTAATAACTTTCCCTGCCTGCACTCCGACCTGTCCCTGCATTCTTTTCGGACACAATTTTTCACAGAATCACTGTCTGTCCCTAATCAGCAGCCAGCACGTATGATGTGTGCTCTGTCCCTAAACTACAGCAGAATGACGCGGAGCGCTGGGGCTCTCGAACATATAAAGACATGGTCACATGCTTCAGATGGCCAATCACAGCTACTAATACATTAGTAGGCATGGCTGTGATGGCGCACACCAGTTAAACGCTTGTTGATTGGCTGTTGAAAGCCCGCCATTAAAAGCACGCCATTACATACAAAACAGGAAATAACGTGACCGAACACGGATTTTAAACCCGAACATACAGTAAAGTTTTCGGGTCCGTGTTCGGGTAACAAAAATCCAATTATTCAGTACGAACACAAATAATACAGTCCGTGTTCGCTCAACACTAGTCGGTGACATATTTCAATAATGTCAAGTAGAAAACAACTTCAATATCTTATACGAAAATTTGTTTCAATAGGTTTTTATTGAGTTTGACAAGTAAACAAGGGTAAACAGCCAAGTGAACAAAGTAAAGCAGTACATATGGGTCAAGGTGTAGCGGGCATGACAGAAAGATAGATCAACTACACATAACATTATAGCATAGCATACTAATACAGGTGAGTGAACACATCCATAAGAAGTCTGACATTGCCCCCCCGGGCACCCCAAGGGGAACAAACTGTGCCCCGGGAGGATGACATAAGACAGATCAATACAGGTTCACAGACTTCCAATGCGAACAATCTTACAACCGGTGAATCAATCAACATGCTCAGAACGTAGAGCCAGGTACCTAAGGTCAACCCAAACGCTAAGGTAGAGCACTTGGGGGAGGCATAGGCTGGAAGGGCAAAACAATGGGAAGGAGAGATAATGGGAACAGGAATGGAGGTAAGGGAGAGCAGAAGAGAGGAAAGGGAAAGGGTGAAAGAACAGGACAGGGAGAGGTCCAGCTAGATCCAGATAATAAATTCACATCAACATCTTATATGAAAATTAATAGGTTTGCAACACAAATCAAACAGGTAAGAATACACAAGCAAAAATAAGGCATTAGTTAGAGTTTGTCACCAATATTTGGTAATCTACACGTGCCATAGATTCCAATGGTGGTTGAATAGTCGGCCATTGCCATTCCTGGATGCCAGCAACCTTTACTAGAATTTACCTTTACTATATTGACGACCTCAGAGGCATTAGGCGCTAAGTTGGATTTCCATTGTCTAATAATGAGGCCTCTAGCAGCCAGCAAAATGTGTGCCACTATCTTAGGAGCCTCAGGAGGGAACCTGTTTATACTCAAGTTGAGCATCGCCAGTGCTTGTTATGTTTTTACAGGACCACATAATATGCATAAGTGGACCTACTGTTCCACAACCCCTCCAGCACATGGGAGACTGAGACACGCTGTACTTAGAAATTCTATAGAGAGTCAAATACCATCTTAATGCTATCTTCTTGGATAGCTCCCAATGGTTAGTGCACTTGGATGCCTGATATATAGATTTAAAGGCTTGTTGCCATTGTTTGTCACTGATAGTAGCACCCAACTCTGCTTACCATTTCAGATATGGAGTGGATTTATAAAAGGTGAGTTTATTCTGTAGAAGACTGTAAAATAGGGAAATGCCTTTGACTGTTGGATTGGGGTCACTAAGGAAAGACCATCCCTGTTTAGAGATCCTTATCGTCTGTGATACAAGTGATTTAAGAAAATGAGATACCTGAAAATATGTATAATGCTCAGTTTGAGGAATGAAGAATTCCTGTTGAAGTTGTAGGAACGGCTTAATAGAATTATCTACTAAGATATTATCTAAAGAGGAGATCCCCAGGTCAGTCCATTGTCACACGGAAAGGTTAGGGATAATGGATTCAATAACACTCAGTTAGGCCTGGGAGTATTGTTTTGTGTGACATTGGGAGGGAAATAACACGGAATGCTCTCCACGCCTGCAAAGAGGCCTGGATAGTCAAGGGAAGAATTTTTAAAGGGTAAGGGCTCCAACTGTCAGCCAGTATTAATCCGTACAATTAGGGAATTAGCACGGAACACTCTCCACGCCTGCAAAGAGGCTTGGATAGTCAAGGGAAGAATTTTTAAAGGGTAAGGGCTCCAACTGTCAGCCAGTAATAATCCGTACAATAAAGGGGTTGTTCTTAAAGTGCTTTTCATAGCATTCCATAGTATATCAGATGAGGGTGAAATCCAGTGTCTAAGATGTGCTAATTGAGTTGCCAAGAGATAGTCCCGGAGGTCTATCATTCCCATACCCCCAGCTGATCTGTGTTTAAGAGGCTGGGAATGAGAGCTCTGCAGCTTCATGTTCTTCCATACAAAGGTTTTAAGTGGCTTCAGATATCGAGAATTTATGGGGATGATTAAAGTTCTAAAAAGGTAAAGTATTTGGGGAAGCAACATCATTTTAAAGGCGACAAGGCGGCCCGACCACGTTAGTATTAGTTTGGACATGCGATGGCATTCTTTGGTTAGTTTATCTATGAGGGAGGGGTAGTTAGCATCTGCCAGTTGTGAGGTTTTAGGAGTCAAATGTATGCCAAGATAAGGAATACTGTCTGTGCTCCAAGTGTACGGATAGGTGCGTTGGAGCCTGGCCTTAAGAGAGGAGTCTATGCCCAAGTCCAGGATCAGGGACTTATTAAAGTTCAATTTATAATAAGTGTGAGGGATTAGCTCGGTAGCAGGTGTGGATAACCCCTTTTGGGGGGTTCGTCACACAGGGAGATAGCCGAGGAGTGATTGAAAACAACAGTTTATGGTTTATTCTTCCAATTTCGTCAAACAAGTGCATGCAGCAAAAAACATCAAAAAATCAAAATAAAACACAAAATAAATCCTGGCCACTGTGGGCGTCTACCTTCTCACACACCGGAACCTACCTAAGAAGTCTTCCCAACCTACTGTTGGGCAGACACTGCTGGTCCTACAGCAGACACTCAAATGTCCATTTGTGTTTTCTTTACACAGAAAAAGTTCAACACCTCACCTTTAGAAGTCTCTCATCTGACTGCTCTCCCCAGCTTACACAGCCTCAGGAGACAGCAATCAATAGACTCCCTTTGGACAAATTATAGAGGTCTTAATTGCCTCATTCTGAACAGCTGAAAGTTTTCTCAACTTCCGTACACCTTCCTGCCTACCTCTGCAGCCGACACCTGATAGTAATTGGTGAATTGTCTAAACCAAGCAGAAATATATCTACCGTCGGTGACAACACCCATAGATTTACCTGACTTCCTGTCACATACCCCCCCCTCTTGTTTCAACCCTAGGGTTGGGACACAGGTTGCCAGGCACGCATGTGCTCGGGACAAACCATCTGCATTCCCCATTTGAACACCGGGGCGATGCGTTACCACAAAACTAAATTCCTGAAGGGCCAGGAACCACCTATTTATTCTCCTATTGGTCTCCTTGTTCTGTGCCATCCACTTCAATGGGGCGTGATCCGTCACCAGTTCAAACTGTCTACCTAGGAGGTAGTACCGGAGAGAATCCAAGGCCCATTTAACCGCCAAACACTCTTTCTCAATGGTGGCATAATTCTCCTCATGGGCCTTCAACTTTCGGCTGAGGTACATAACAGGGTGTTCTTCCCCATTGATAATTTGGGACAGTACAGCTCCTAAACCCACATTTGATGCATCTGTCTGGACCACAAAGTCTCGTAAAAAATCAGGCGAGTTTAAAACTGGCTGACTACATAAGGCCTGTTTTAAAGCCTGAAAAGCTGTTTCTGCCTCCGGAGTCCATTTGATCATGACAGACTCCTTCCCTTTGGTCAAATTGGTCAGGGAAGCAGCCTGTGAGGCAAAATGGGGAATAAAATGGCAATAATAACCTGCAATCCCCAAAAATGCATGAACCTGTTTCTTGTTGGTGGGACGTGGCCTATCCTTAATAGCCTCAACTTTATTTATTTGGGGCTTGATTATACCTCTACCAATGGTATACCCCAGATACTTCGCCTCTTCTAGCCCAATGGTACATTTTTTTGGATTGGCTGTAAATCCAGCCTTCCAGATGGAATCCAACACAGCCTGAACTTTTGGTAAGTGTGAGTCCCAATCCTCACTATGAATGACCACGCCATCGAGGTATGCAGCAGCATAGGCTTGATGAGGCCGAAGGGTCTTATCCATGGTGCGTTGGAATGTGGCAGGAGCATTCTGTAACCCAAAAGGCATCCTCCGATATTGGAAAGATCTGTCTGGAGTTAAAAATGCTGTTTTTTCCCTGGCTGACCCCGAGAGAGGAATTTGCCAATAACCCTTGGTAAGGTCTAACGTGGTCATGTACCGGGCAGTGCCTAGGCGATCAATTAGTTCATCTATGCGGGGCATAGGATAGGTGTCAAACTTAGTGATTTTATTCAGGCGGCGAAAATCATTACAAAACCGCCAACTTCCATCTGGTTTGGGCACTAAGACAATGGGACTGGACCAATCACTATTTGACTCTTCTATCACCTCCAACTCAAGCATTTTTTTAATTTCCTGGCGAATGGCCTCTCGCCGGGTTTCTGGAATTCTATAAGGCTTTAACTTGACCTTATCCCCTGGTGTGGTGATGATGTCATGTTTAACTCCAGAGACCCAACCTGGCAGGTCTGAAAACTTCTCCCTATTACGGAGCACAAATTCTTTAACCTCCTGTTTCTGAATTTTGGACAGAGTCTCTGTTATCCCAACTTCAGGGACAGCCAGGTTAACTGGAGCAGAAACTCGGGTAGTCTCAGCGACCAAGGACTCTCTATCCTTCCATGGTTTTAACAAGTTCACGTGATAGAGCTGCTCAGGTTTTCGTCTTCCCGGTTGGCTAATTTTATAATTCACCATCCCTATTTTCTCCAACACTTCATAGGGCCCCTGCCATTTGGCTAGGAATTTACTTTCGACCGTGGGGACCAACACCAACACCCTATCACCAGGTGCAAAACAACGGACCTGGGCCCCACGATTGTAAATCCTTTGTTTAGCCAACTGGGCTTGGGCTAAATGTGCCTTCACAATCGGCATCACTTGGGCAATTCTATCTTGCATTTGTGCCACATGCTCAATCACACTTCGATAAGGGGAACTCTCACTCTCCCATGTTTCCCTGCCAATGTCCAGTAGGCCCCGGGGGTGCCTCCCATACAGCAACTCAAACGGAGAGAACCCTGTGGATGATTGCGGAACCTCTCTTATGGCAAACATCAGATAAGGGAGTAGATAATCCCAATTCTTTCCGTCTTTATCCACCACCTTCCTCAACATTTGTTTTAATGATTTATTAAACCTCTCCACTAACCCATCTGTTTGAGGGTGATATACTGAGGTACGTAACTGGGTCACTTTCAGGAGTTTACAAAGTTCTCTTGTCACCCTAGACATAAACGGGGTGCCCTGGTCAGTTAGGATTTCCTTAGGCAGACCCACCCGGGTGACAACTTGAAATAACTCCTTGGCTATGGTTTTAGCAGAGGTATTTCGGAGAGGAATCGCTTCTGGGTAACGGGTGGCATAATCCATTATTACCAAGATGTGCTGGTGCCCTCTAGTGGACTTCAGTAAGGGCCCAACCAAATCCATGGCCATCCTCTCAAAAGGGACCTCGATAATGGGCAGGGGTACCAACGGACTGCGGAAATGGGGCATGGGTGCATTAATCTGACACACTGGACAGGAAGAGCAGTACAATTCCACTTCCTTAGTGATCCCAGGCCAATAAAACCTCTGGGTGATTCTCTCCTGGGTTTTTTCTGCTCCCAAATGTCCCCCAAGAATGTGCCCATGGGCCAGTTCCAAAACCATCTTGCGGTATGGTTTAGGCACTACCAGTTGCTCAACGGTGTCCTCTATCCTCTGTGACACTCGATATAAGAGGTCCCTTTCAATAATGAAGTAAGGGAGGGCAATCCTCTCGTCAGGGTTAACTAGCTCCCCATCTACCTTCACTACATTCTCCCGGGCTCGTAGCAATGTGGGGTCCCTCAATTGCTCAGTGATAAAATTTTCTCGGTGCACCTTAAGGTCATCCAACCCTAACGGCCGCTGTTCCTCTTCTGAGGTAGCAGGCTCCTCCCTAGGGACTGGTGTTTCCCCGGCTAAGACTGAGCACGGAAACTCAGAATAATCCTCACAGTTAGAGGATTCTGGAGTAGATGGTTCAGGCTCAGAAGAACCACCTACTGGGGAATCTGGGCAATCCCAGAGTTCCCAGAACTTTGGGAAATCCCTTCCCACAATGGCGTCATGTGGCAGTTTGGGAACTAAACCCACTTGGTGACACAGGATACCGAGGGATGTTTCAAAAGTAACTGTAGTCACCGGATATTCTCGAGTGTCCCCATGTACACAAACTACAGCCATTTTCCTAGGATGTAAGTTTTTTTTTCACCACTAGATCACTTCTCACTAAGGTGACCAGGCTACCTGAATCCAACAATACCACAACATCTTTACCATCTAAACACATTCTATATAAAGGTTTCTCATTCCCCTTTACTGCAGTGTATGTGGTTGCAAAAAAGGACTGTCGTCTCTCTGTCAGAAAGTCACAATGCATGGGTTCATCTTCCGCTGGGCAAACCGCTGGGCAAACCGCTGCTACATGTCCCTCTTCCCGGCAACGGTGACAAATCAACCTTCCGGTCCTCTCCTGTGGGATGGGTCTTCCAGGCCGCTCTCGCCAAACATTAGTAGTAGTCCTGCTAATACCTCTAGTTGCTCTTTGGATCCTCTCTCCACCCCATCCCCTGACGCAGTCTTACTTATAGGTGGGGAGGGTCTGGTCTTGGGGTGAAAAGTCTGTGCATCTCTGGAAAAAGAGGTCAAATTCTTAGTTGTTAGGTACCTTTCGACCAGGTCTACTAATTTGTCTGCAGTTTCCGGAACACCATGGCTCACCCATTTCTGCAGGGTGTTAGGAAGAGACCTAAGAAATTTGTCCATGACTACTCGCTCCAAAATTTCTGGTCCGGACAGAATTTCTGGCTGCAGCCATTTCTTAGCCAAATGGATGAGGTCATACATCTGCGACCGGGGTGGTTTCTTCAGCTGATAACTCCAACTGTGGACCTGCTGAGCACGGACATCCAAGGTTACCCCAAAACGTGCCAATATTTCCACTTTTAATCGATCATAGTTTTTTGCATCTGCAAGTTCCAAGTCAAAATATGCCTTTTGGGCTTCTCCAGCTAATAGGGGGGGCCACTAGTCCAGCCCACTGTTCTTTAGGCCAACTCTCTTTCTCCGCTGTTCTTTCAAACGTGGTCAGAAACATCTCAGGGTCCTCATCTGTAGTCATCTTTGGCAATAAGTGGTTTACCCGAAAAGTCGGTATGTTACTGGCCTGACTCCCAGCCTCGGTCTGCTGTCTCTGAAGCTGTTTCACAATGGCCTCCATTTGCTGCTGTTGTCTCTGTTCCAAGCCTACAATGGCCTCTCGGTGAGCTGCCATGCTCTCTTGGTGAGCCTGTTGTTGAGCTGCAATGCTCTCTTGGTGAGCCTGTTGTTGAGCTGCAATGCTCTCTTGGTGAGCCTGTTGTTGAGCTGCAAAGCTCCGCTGAAAATCCGCATTTGCCTGCTGTTGAGCTGCATTTGCCTGCTGTTGGGCTGCATTCGATATAATCAGTTGTTTCAGTATCTCCTCCATTTTGGGTTTACTTTAAGTGCCCGCATCCTCCACCATATGTGAGGGATTAGCTCGGTAGCAGGTGTGGATAACCCCTTTTGGGGGGTTCGTCACACAGGGATAAAATAAAGTGATTAATCCAACAATGTAAATATAGAAATAACCAAATTTAAAGTGCAATTAGTCTTAGTAAAATCTTAACTAAGTGAAAAACCAATAGCTGTATAGCTAGTACAATGATTATAAAGTGACAAATGCACACATGATTATTGAAAAAGCAATACTATAAATAGCATACCTAAAAAAATATATATAACGGGCCACAGTGAAATATATCACAATAAAGTGCTAGCTTGTGCAATTTTGCAAAAAAACATAGATATAGCAGCTGCAAACAATTAAAGTGGCAAGTGAAAAAAGTGACTGCAGTGCAAACAAAGTCCAAAAAAGTCCATATAAGAAAAATTAGTAAATGGTGATCTTCAAGAGTGACTGGTGGCCGTGAAAGACACTCATGCTCCTCTCACTCCAAGGACCACACTCACCAGATAAGAGAACCTCAACAGGGGTAACAGTCGTCATTGATTATGGAGATAGCTCTTATATATGTATATGCCCAGTTATAGACCACGATGCCGGCAGATGGTAAATATAGATATCATATATCCCAGATATGTGAGAATAGAAGAAACGTCATTGTGTAGTACCGTTTATAACAATTATGTTTATTATAATTAAAACGTACTCACAAATATAGACGAACAAAAGGCAGTAAAAATCGGTAGCTCAAATCTTTTCCGTGGAACACTTCCAGAACGCCGTGTGTTCCAAATACCAGAAGTTTGCGTAAGTGACGCAATGATGCTCTACGCGTTTTGTCGATATGACGTCATCAGGAGCAGCGTCAACCACGTCGCGTCCGCAACTAATATAGTGTGTGGTTACTAGGCAACCGGAAGCAACAGCGGCCAAAATAAAATAAATGACCAATCGTATTACAGTTGAGTGGATGACCCGACTGTTGTCAGGCAAAAAATAGAGAATAAAACAACCGAAAGGTCTAAACCAATCAATACATGTAAATCTTTATAGTCAATCATAAAAACATGTATATATGGCCTATCGCCACCCAATGTATTAACTTGATAACATATAAATAGTGATAATTTAAAAAAAAGATTCAATAAATTGGTTAATATAATATTAATAGGGTTAAGCGAACCTGGACTGTATTGTTCGGGTTCATACCGGACTTTTGGGTATTCGGTATCCGGACCCGAACCAGAACATTTCACTGTATGTTCGGGTACTGTCCGTTGTTTGTTAACATATTTGATGTTTTGCCGCAGTTTTAATGGCGCAGTTTCAACAGGTGCAAGGCAGCCAATCAGCAAGCGTTTAACTAGTGTGCCCTAGAAGCCATCACAGCCATGCCTACTAATGGCATGGCTGTGATTGGCCAGTGCAGCATGTGACCCAGAGTCTATATAAGCTGGAGTCACATAGCGCCGCACGTCACTCTGCTCAAATTATACTAGGGAGAGGTTCCTGATACTTTTGCTGAGGGAGAGATAGGAAATAACTGGTCAGGCTGGAGATTGCTTTGAGGGAAAGCATAATAACAATCTTCTTTAATCAGACAGCGATCTACATTGATTTGATTGTGTGGGGGTGCAGTGCACAATCTTTTTGCCCGGAGGGAGAGATAGGAGATTACTGTAGGGTCAGGCTGGAGATTGCTATGAGGGAAAGCACAGATAGGAACAATCTTCTTTAATCAGACTGCGATCTACATTGATTTGATTGTGTGGGGGTGCAGGATCTTTTTGCCCGGAGGGAGAGATTGAAGATTATTGCAGGGGCAGGCTGGAGATTGCTTTGAGGGAAAGCATAGGAAGAATCTTCTTTAATCAGACACTGACAGACAGCGATCTACATTGATTTGATTGTGTGGGGGTGCAGTGCACGATCTTTTTGCCCGGAGGGAGAGATAAGAGATTACTGTAGGGTCAGGCTGGAGATTGCTTTGAGGGAAAGCATAGATAGGAAAAATCTTCTTTAATCAGACAGCGATCTACATTGATTGTATTTTGTGGGGGTGCAGTGCACGATCTTTATGCCATGACCTGATCCCAGTGAGGAGGAGAAAGGAGAAAAAAAACTTTTATCACTCTGTTAGGTGGGAGGCGAGTGGTGCTGCACATTTAATGCAAGCTCAGTGCATATGTATCTGCTTAATCTGCATTTAAAAATATTTTTTTTTTTGCTTCATATTTAATTTACATACAGTCTTTAGACAGACACTGCTTTTCTAACCTGCTCTTCAAGAAGCACCAATGTAAGGGGAAAATAATAATTTTTTAATATTTAGGGAAAAAAAAATTATTTTTCAGTTTTTCATTCAAATGGGTTTTTTTTTTTTTTCAATAGCTGAATAGAACAACAACAGTATCCAACCTGTTAGGCGTGTGGTGTGTAGCGGCCATTTACTGCAAGCTGTGCATATGTGTCTGCTTAATCTGCATTTAAAAAAGAAAAAAACTTTTTCCTTCATATTTTACTGTGACTTATAGCGTTTAGACAGACACTGCATTTCAAATCTGCTTTTCAACAAGCACCAAAAAATAATTTATCAGATTTTCATTCATACGTTACAGTGTGATACACCCATTGCATACTGTTGTATTCCGCTTTGTAATAAAAACCCATTTAGGGGCAAAAAATGTTGATTGTGGCCCTGTCTGCATATGTTAAAGTGACATACACCCATTGCATACTGTTGTATTGCGCTTTGCAATAAAAAAAACCCATTTAGGGGCAAAAAAAGTTGATTGAGGCCCTGTCTGCATATGTTACAGTGACATACACCCATTGCATACTGTTGTATTGCGCTTTGCAGTAAAAAAAACCCATTTAGGGGCAAAAAAAGTTGATTGCGGCCCTGTCTGCATATGTTACAGTGAGATACACCCATTGCATACTGTTGTATTGCGCTTTGCAATAAAAAAAAAAACATTTAGGGGCAAAAAAGGTTGATTGCGGCCCTGTCTGCATATGTTACAGTGAGATACACCCATTGCATACTGTTGTATTGGGCTTTGCAATAAAAAAAAACATTTAGGGGCAAAAAAAGTTGATTGCGGTCCTGTCTGCATATGTTACAGTGAGATACACCCATTGCATACTGTTGTATTGCGCTTTGCAATAAAAAAAACCCATTTAGGGGCAAAAAAAGTTGATTGTGGTCCTGTCTGCATATGTTACAGTGAGATACACCCATTGCATACTGTTGTATTGCACTTTGCAATAAAAAAAACACATTTAGGGGCAAAAAAAGTTGATTGCGGTCCTGTCTGCATATGTTACAGTGGGATACACCCATTGCATACTGTTGTATTGCGCTTTGCAATAAAAAAACCCATTTAGGGGCAAAAAAAGTTGATTGCGGCCCTGTCTGAATATGTTACAGTAACATACACCCATTGCATACTGTTGTATTGCGCTTTGCAATAAAAAAAAACATTTAGGGGCAAAAAAATTTGATTGCGGCCCTGTCTGCATATGTTACAGTGAGATACACCCATTGCATACTGTTGTATTGCGCTTTGCAATAAAAAAAACCATTTAGGGGCAAAAAAAGTTGATTGCAGCCCTGTCTGCATATATTACAGTGACATACACCCATTGCATACTGTTGTATTGCGCTTTGCAATAAAAAAACCCATTTAGGGGCAAAAAAAGTTGATTGCGGCCCTGTCTGCATATGTTACAGTGAGATACACCCATTGCATACTGTTGTATTGCGCTTTGCAATAAAAACCCATTTCGGGAAGATTCAAAATTCAATAAATATGAGGCGAAGGTCAAATAAGGGACGTGGCCTGGGTCGTGGTGTTGCTGGTGGAGCTCCTGTTGCAAGGAGAGGGAGGGGTCGATCTGTGCCAGCTACACACACAGGTGAAACACCTTTCTCAGCTGCGAGTAGGTGACAGAACCTGAAGCAGTATTTGGCAGGGCCTATTGTGCCTGTACAAATGTTGAGGCCAGAACAAGTACAGGCGATAGTAGATTGGGTTGCTGACAGTGCCTCCACTTCCTTCACCTTGTCTCCTACCCTGTCTTCTGCTGAAAGGTCAGAGTTGGCACTTGCAGCCGAGGTCCATCAATCTTTCACCTCACCCCCTTGCAAAGTCATGCAGCAATCTCTTCTTCTTTTTAATGACTCTGTTTGCATGGGTTGCCAGGGCCATCCACCTAGCCCTGCCTCAGAAGTGGAAGAGATTGAGTGCACCGATGCCCAACCACTTATGTCTCCAGATGAGTACATGGGAAGACCATCACAGCACGTCTCGGATGATGATGAAACACAGGTGCCAACTGCTGCGGAATTCCGAATTGTGGAGACCGACAAGGAGGGCAGGTGTGAAGACTGGGTGGAAGATGATGTGGAGGACGATGAGGTCCTCGACCCCACATGGAAAGAATGTCATGCAGGTGACCTGAGTAGTTTGGAGGAAGACGCGGTGGTCGCACAGAGCCACCAGCACAGCAGAAGAGGGAGCAGGGTGCAAAAGCATAGCGGCCGTGCCCTAGACACTACGCATGCTACTGCCCAACGCAGCAAGGGACCGAGCACACCAAAGCCAGCTCACAGGAGTTCCCTAGCGTGGCAGTTCTTCAGACAATGTGATGATGACAGGACACAAGTGGTTTGCACGCTGTGCAATCAGAGCCTGAAGTGAGGCATAAACGTTCCCAACCTGAGCATAACCTGCATGACCAGGCATCTAAGTGCAAAGCACAAGCTGCAGTGGAGTGCACACCTCAAAAACCAAGAAAGGTCTCTGGCTCCTCCTGCTTCCTCTTCTGCTGCTGCAGTCTCGGCCTATTCATCCACCTCTGTAGTGACAGTGGCATCTGCCACCCCGCAAACAGAGGATCCACCAGCAACACCGCCACCTGGGTCACCAACATCCATCTCCACAATGTCCCGTGGAAGCGTTCAGCTTTCTATCTCCCAAACACTGGAGCGGAAGAGGAAGTACCCCCCTACCCACCCGTGATCCCTGGCCCTGAATGCCAGCATTTCAAAAATCCTGGCTTTTTAAATGCTGTCATTCCAGCTGGTGGAGACGCAGAGTTTTAAAAGCCTTATGGCGGTGGCTGTCCCACAGTACGTCATGCCCAGCCACCACTACTTTTTCAGGCAAGCCATCCCTTCCCTGCACAACCAAGTGGGTGACAAAATCAGGTGTGCACTGCACAACGCCATCTGTGGCAAGGGCCACCTAACTACGGATACATGGACCAGTAAGCATGGTCAGGGACGTTATATCTCCCTAACAGCACACTGGATAAATGCAGTGGCGACTGGGCCTGAGGCGGATAGCAGTTTGGCGCATGTTCTTCCACCACCAAGGATTGCAGGGCGCTTCAGTCTGCCTCCTTTTCCTAACTCCTCCTACTCCGCTTCCTCATCCTCTACCGCCTCCTCATCCAGTCAGCGTAACACCTTCACCACCAACTTCAGCACAGCCAGGGGTAAACGACAGCAGGCAGTTTTAAAACTTGCCTGTTTGGGTGAAAAACCACACCGCGCAGGAGTTGTGGAGGGGCATTGAACTGCAGACCGATGAGTGGTTGCTGCCAGTGAGCCTCAAGCCCGGCCTGGTGGTGTGCGATAACGGGCGAAATCTCGTAGCAGCTCTGGGCCTAGCCGGTTTGACACACATCCCTTGCCTGGCGCATGTGCTGAATTTGTTGGTGCAGAGGTTCCTTAGAAATTACCCCGATATGTTAGAGCTGCTGCAGAAAGTGCGGGCCGTCTGTGCGCACTTTCAGCGTTCTCCCCCTGCTGCTGCTCGCATGTCAGCACTGCAGCGTAACTTCGGCCTCACCGCCTCATATGTGACGTGCCCACAAGGTGGAACTCCACCTTGCACATGCTGGCCAGACTGTGCGAGCAGCAGCAGGCCATAGTGGAGTTTCAGCTGCAGCACGCACGCATGAGTCGCTCTGTGGAACAGCACCACTTCACCATCAATAACTGGGCCACCATGCGAGACCTGTGTGCCTTGTTGCGCTGTTTCGAGTACTCCACCAACATGGCCAGTGCCGATGACGCTGTTCTCAGCTTAACTATCCCACTTCTATGGCTTCTTGAAAAAACACTTCGGGCGATGATGGAAGAGGATGTGGCACAGGATGAGGAGGAGGAGGAGGAGGATGAAGAGGTAACATTTCCAAGGCTTTCAGGGCAGTCATTCGCAAGTGGCTCTGAGGGTGGGTTCCTGCACCCACAAATGCCAGGGAAACAATTGTCCAGCAGGGGCACAGTCCTGTAGGATAACGAGGATGAGGAGGAGGAGATGGAGGAGGATATGGAATCATGTTCACGGCAGGGTGTCACCCAGGCCAGCTCATGGTCATCACTTGTGCGTGGCTTGGGGGATACGGAGGACACAGAGGATATACCTCCCACAGAGGACAGCTTTTCAATGCCTCTGGGCAGCCTGGCACACATGAGCAATTACATGCTTCAGTGTCTCCACAACGACCGCCGAGTTTCCCACATAGTAACTTGTGCTGATTACTGGGTGGCCACCCTGCTGGATCCCCATTACAAGGACAATGTACCGTCCTTAATTCCCTCACTGGAGCGTGATCGGAAGATGCGCGAGTACAAGCACACGCTGGTAGACGCGCTGCTGGTGGCATTCCCACCTGACAGCGGGGGCACAGTGGAAGCACAAGGCCAGGGCAGGGGAAGAGGAGGAAGAGGTTGTCAACGCTGCCAGGGCACCGCCAGCATCTCAGAAGGCAGGGTTAACATGGCCGAAATGTGAAAAAGCTTTGTCAGCTCGCCACAACAAGCAGCAGCACCAGCAGCTGATATGAAACGTCTTAGCAGGAGGCAGCATTTCACTAACATGGTGGAGCAGTATGTGTGCACATGCCTAGACGTACTGAATGACGGGTCTGCCCCCTTCAACTTCTGGGTCTCCAAGTTGGGCACATGGCCTGAGCTTGCCCTTTACGCCATGGAGGTGCTGGCCTGCCCTGCAGCCAGTGTATTATCTGAACGGGTATTTAGCACGGCTGGGGGCGTTATCACAGACAAGCGCAGCTGCCTGTCCAGAGCCAATGTGGGCAAGCTCACGTTCATTAAAATGAACCAGGCATGGATCCCACAGGACTTGTCCGTACCTTGTGCAGAATAGACATGTATACCCGCCTTACCCAGCCATTGCTGGATTTGATCTTTCTTACTCTTTTGGGGTGTACCCGAATTTAAATTTTTTTTTATTAAAAACCAAAACCAGTGTTGGCTACCTCGTCCTCCTACTCCACTGCCGCCGCCACTTCCACCTACACCGCCATATCCACCGGCACCTCAACCTCCTACTCCATATGGGCCTCGTCCTCCTCCTGCATCATTCAAGATGATTATTTTTTATTTTTCTGTTTTTTCTGTTATTTTAAGTTATTTCCCTATCCAAATTTGTTTGCAGAGCACTTGCCATGCTCTTAAGAGGAGTTTACTGCCATTTGCAGCCCTCTAGCCCTTTCCATGTTTGTTTTAGAGCCATTTTAGTGCTCAAAAGTTCGGGTCTCCATTGACTTCAATGGGGTTTGGGATCGGGTAAAGTTCGGGTTAAGTCCGGTTCACGAACCCGGACTTTTTTTTCAAGTTCGGTCGAACCCGCTGAACCCGGACATCCAGGTGTTCGCTCAACTCTATGAAATTAATATAGATAGGCAAATATTTTTATTTTTGGAATTAATTAAAACTAACCACGTAGTCTAGTAACCACCAGATTACAGTATATATATATATATTAATCACATTTACAATGAATATACAAATTCTCATCTAATTGTAATTAAGAATAAAGAAAAAAATAATTAAAGAAAAAATAAAATAAAAAATAATTAGAATAAAAATAAAAATAAAAACTAAAATAAAAAATACAATTAAAATTAAATTGATAAAAATCTCTAAAATCCATCTATGGGTTTTAATAATACAATATAGGGGAGAATAACTTTTGCTGAAAAAATTCAGCAATATCTAGCTGGAATAAAATTATTTTATAGCTAAAAATCTATTTAATCTATGGAGGATTGTCCCTAATAAATAAACCACGTGATCAAAAATCAATTAATGTATGATTACAAATACAAATCTAGATAATCCTTTTTTAGGTCTATAGGGGAACCACTCTAGTGAATTAACCACATGTAGGGTAGTGGTATGGGGGAGTATAGCTCTTTCGAAAATTCTACCCTCAATTCAATAAATTACAGTCTAGTGTATGTGGTATAGATTAAGATCAAGCACAGATAATCATTTTGAAAACCTGTGGGGGAAATTTGGAATATGGCATAAACTATATTAGACTATTCAATGTAAATAGGGATCATTCTAGAATTGCAAATAAAGCAGTTTAGGTCAATATCTAAATTTAACCCTTTGGGCCTTTCGGGTCACTAAGCAGACTCGACACGGAGAAGGCCACAGTGTTCCTTATTGCAATAAGTAGTGTTGAGCGAACACGGACTGTATTATTCGTGTTCGTACCGAATAATTGTATTTTTGTTACCCGAACACGGACCCGAAAACTTTACTGTATGTTCGGATTTAAAATCCGTGTTCGGTCATTTTATTTCCTGTTTTGTATGTAATGGCGCGCTTTTAATGGCGGGCTTTCAACAGCCAATCAACAAGCGTTTAACTGGTGTGCGCCATCACAGCCATGCCTACTAATGTATTAGTAGCTATGATTGGCCATCTGAACCATGTGACCATGTCTTTATAAGTTCGAGAGCCCCAGCGCGCCGCGTCATTCTGCTGTAGTTTAGGGACAGAGCACACATCATACGTGCTGGCTGCTGATTAGGGACAGACAGTGACTCTGTGAAAAATTGTGTCCGAAAAGAATGCAGGGACAGGTCGGAGTGCAGGCAGGGAACGTTATTAGAGCATTTTAGGGCCAGGCTGGAGATTAGGCAGGGTCAGTCTACATCGATTTTGCTGTGTGGGGGGTGGTGCAGTGAACAATCTTTTTGCCCTCACTTGAGCCCACTGAGGAGGAGGAGGAGGAGGGAGAAAAAAATCTATTTTTATCAGTCTGTTGTGTGCAGCGTTCAGCTATATTTCACTACAGATTGCTGTTCTAATCTGCTATTAAAAAATTAATATAAAGGGGAATTTTTTTAAGAGCACTTGCCATGCTCTTAACTACATTTTGCTGCCATTTGCAGCACTCTAGCCCTTTCCATTGGTGTTTTAGAGCCATTTTAGTGCCTGAAAGTTTGGGTCCCCATTGACTTCAATGGGGTTCGGTGTCTGGGTAAAGTTCGGAAAAAGTCCGGGACATGGACCCGGACTTTTTTTTCAAGTTCGGCCGAACCCGCCGAACACGGACATCCAGGTGTCCGCTCAACTCTAGCAATAAGTAAACCTTTCTGTTTTTGGGATGCAGATGCCATAAAAATGTGCGGGAAGTTTTTGTGGGAGACGGTAAGGGTGGATGAAGCTTGGAAGTGTGTCTCCTGTGCACAAAGCATATCGCTGCCTAGTCTCTCTCCACATCGACATTCTCTTTGCAGGGTGGTTCAGCCCATGTACATTGAAAGATGTGATTTTAATTACCATGGTGTGAAGGAAATGTAGTGATGCTGATTACCTTGTTGGTGACATCTGAAGTAGAAACAAGAGGAGGCAGGTGGAGCTAGATACTTCAAGGATAGGTACATCAAGAACCATCTGGCTTGTGAAGTCGACGGGTTACAAATGTATTTTCCAGAGAACCTGAAACCGACCATGAACAGAGAAAGAGAGACAAGACTACAACAAGGAGAGAACAGAATTCGAACAGTCCATGAAAACAGGTGCAGTTTCATTTGAAGCCTGATAAGGTTGGTATAAGGTTTGTATTTCAGAGGCGATCATTTTTTTTGGTGTTTTTTTTTACTCTTGTGGGAAACCATTTGCCAGTCCTCATGAGTGTCCATTTTAGGTGGAGAAGGCATCCTAAAGTGATGGTTCCTGCTCTGGAAGAATGACCCATACTCTTAGCAAGGCAAGGCCATCATTGAGAGAGGTAATAATTGAAGTAGTATCATTATGGGTGACAGTGATTTTAGTCGGATAACCCTAGGGGAAAGCAGTGTTATGGTTTCTTAACACTTTAGTTATCGGCAGAAGTTATTTCCTCTTTAGTAGAGAATACTGTGACAAGTCTACATATAGCTGGAGATGGGAATATTGATCCGGCATGGGGGTTATTTTGCAGAACATGGACTTGAGTAAGTGTTTTACATGGTAAAAGTGTACCCTCATTATGACATCCCTAGGAACATCATAAGATAAGTGAGGCGGCTTAGGCAAGCAGTGTCATTTATCGATCACTACTTCAGACATAGTAACACAGCATGTATGAAATCACAGACATACTGATTCAGTTGCGCATCCTGCACAGACTCAGGGATGCCTCTTATTTTTACATTGTTCCACCGTGAGCGATCTTCTAAGTCTGCTATTTTAGTCTTAAGTTTTTCTAATTCATTTTCTAATTCATGTGCATCAATGAGGGTATTATGGGACATGGCAAATTCACTAATTTTTGTCTCAATATGGTCTACTCTCCCGCCAAGTTCTTGTACTTCAGCTTTAAAGTTTTGAACACATTCCATCATATCAGAATGTAGGAATGCCCGTAGGGACATTAGCATGTCTCTCAAAGTGGTGTCAGATTTAGGTTGGTTGTTAGTAGTGTTACCAAAAATATATGAGAGTTAATTTATCTCAGACAATATTTGGGTTAATAATGAGAGTTCTATGACTGAATGAAAACTTTAACACAGCAATTATTTATTTGTATAAGGTTTGCAAAGCCTACTTAATTTACATCAATCCAACTATTGTACATACTACAAAATGTAAAAGATTCCTAGTTTAACTCAACAAATACAATGCATAGAGTATAGACTCATATACACACACTATGACCGACACACAAATAAAATATACAATGAAAACCCTTAATCCATAATTACCTCTAATGATGTCTCTCACTCTCCCATGCCAAACAGGAAGTCGCTCTATCTCCTCTTTCCTCATATAGACCCATCTCCCATAGCCTTGTATAGGGCAATACTCATTGGTTCAGCTATCCTGCCCCATCACTTCCTCTGGGCGTATCTCGTTCAGGATAGGACCATTTCCCCCTCCCATAGTTACGCCTCTTTCTAACCACTCCTCTCTGTGTGGGGGGGGGGGGTGCGTTTACTCCTCACTGTGGAGGAGCTCTGAAATGGCTACTTAAGATATGCAAGATGTGTCCTGTGGTGCCCTGGCTCCAGAAAGTCTCGCTTCCAAAGATGTAATCACTGGATGATACTATCCGTAGTTGTTTACATGTAAACAGCAGTTGCCTGCATTTTAAATGGACTGGTTAAACCGGTTCCTATAACTGACTGCTAAAGGAAGTCACCCAGCTTCATATAATTGACAATCCTATCTCAACTAAATGTAAAATCCAAAACTCAATATCTCATACATGTATATATTTACATAAATATTTACAATCTCTACAATGGAGATTTATACATAATCTCCTCATCATCACAACACGGTAAGGGAAATTACGCCTAAACTCCATATGGCAACAGTAGAAAGTAGAAAAATAATTAATTTGGTCAGCCAATTCTCTGGTATTATTTAAGGAGAAACTGTTGCTGCTTACCTTCAGTGCAGATGAGCCATCCAGCAGCCTGGGTTTGCTCTTAGCAGGGCTTTAAGTGGAGTAGAAGCTGAGGGTGATCGAGGCTGAGCTGCTTTGGCATCAATAGATTGTGGAGGTCTCTGTGCTGACTGAGATTATCCATTGGAGGAGAAGCCCGGGGAGCTGCCGTCGGCACCATCTTGAAACCACGGCCTATCTTGTGGAAGGAAGAAATATCGGAGCTTCCTCATTTGCCCGGTTTCCTTCTTCCGCCGAGACATTCCCTTTAGTGCAGGGCACAATATGTGTATGATTTGGGCCGTTAGGAGTGGCGGATCGCCTCTGATGGCTTTGGATCCCCGGGTGTCTGGCAGAGCTGCTTGCTCAAGCGTCCATCCCACTTCGCGTAGTAGCCACGCCCCCATAAACTTTAATCTTAAGCAACTTAATTTGGCTTATTCAGTAAAGTATTGCTAAGAGCAATAATGATGTGAAGAGACTGACTGCAGCTGGATTTTACCTTACTTTAGTCAAATCAGTTAATACATGTCTGCTGGTTACTATAAAATACTGCATGTTGTACATTCTATTTATGGATAGCATAACTGATGTTGGGTTTACACTGTGGGACTGACTTAATGTCAGTGGTATATGATTAAGAAGAGCCACTTCTTAAGAAGAGTGATACTTTCTTGAGTGAAATACTACAGCCAACTAACATTTTTCAGGAAAAATATTCTACATTAGATACACATTGACAAACATCACCTTTAAGCATCAATCAGCAGTATAAAAAAATTGATGATCACAAATAAACAATCCACAACAGATGTCTAAAACATCAGAGCAGAACAGTTTTCTGCCTAAAGACATTGGGGTTAATATACAACAAATAGCAAATAGACTATTCACTTTGCTAAGAGCTAAGAGCTTGCATTTTGCAAGGAAATTTGTCCCAGAGGTTAGTGAATGAAGTAAAGCTCTGCTGACATCCATCATTTTCTTTTATTTTGATTAGGTATTCTTTGAAAAGTGCATTTAACAACATTCACTTAGCTTTGAGGCAAATTCCCATGGAAATTGCAACTTCCCTTGAAAGTGAACAGACTATTTAGTAAATCAACTCCATTATGACCAATTAAGGCCAGCTTTTACAAATAAGAAAGATAAGATGCAAAATGCTTCATTGTCTCAAAGATTAGTAAAAAATGTCTTGGTTTGGGGCTATGAGAAGAAAAAAAGATGGGTTGGTTGAGAGGGGACAGGAAGGGAAAGAGAAGTAAATGAAATGCATTAAATGTACCAGACCAGGGTGCATTGCCTGAAGTAAGGTGCGAGCTCTGCTCTTGGAGCATCCTTTAGACTTCCTCCTCTGATTATATTCCCTTTATGAACTTTTAACTCTACCATTCGGGGGGTTCTACAGCCTAGCCCACTATGTCTGCCCCTCAAAAGGTCCCAGACTCTAGCGCTAAGCATGATACATATTGGTGGAAGGAGAGGGAAATACAGAGAGAAGATGGTGGACCATCCTCTCCACACCCAGAGCAGCCAACAGTGACAGCAAAAGTCCTGGATGCTATCTCCTCCTGTCAGGCAACACTCACCTCAAAGAAAGAAGAGGTGAAAGTACACTATATTGTCAAAAGTATTGGGATGCCTGCCTTTAAAAGCACTGAACTTTAATGGCATCCCAGTGGAAGGAAGAGAGAAAAGATCCCTGGTGCTGCACATCCATTGAGTCCTATGGTGGTATGAGAGAAAAGAGACAACCTCAGCCTGGGCTCCTGCTAGGCCATGACCCAAACATGTTTAACTCCACACCTGGAGTTTAGTCATGGGGATTCCTATGGGGGGCGGAGTGAAACATATTGGGAGCGTGACCTGGCGGGAGCCCAGGCTGAGGTTGTCTCTCTCTCTCAAACCACCATAGGACTCCATGGATATGCAACACCAGGGATCTTTCCTCTCTTCCTTTCAGTGAATACAGGAGCTGGGACAAGCTCCATCCCTTGCTGGCAATCCTGCAGTGGATGCAGCATCACCCACACTACTCCCATAGTGATCGAGCCTGAGTGGCACACTAAACAAACCATGGGTCACCATGGCATCCCAGTCTTAGTTCGTAGGGTTCAACATTGAGTTAGCTTACCTTTGCAGCTATAACAGCTTCAGCTCTTCTGGGAAGGCTATACACAAGATTTAGGAGTGTGTCTATGGAAATGTTTGACCATTCTTCCCGAAGTGCATTTGTGAGGTCAGGCACTGATGTTGGATTCACTCTAAATCATCCCAAAGGTGTTCTGTTAGGTTCCGGTCAGGACTCTGTGCAGGCCAGTCAAGTTCCTCCACCCCAAACTCACTGATCCATGTCTTTATGGACCTTGCTTTGTGCACTGATCCAAATCATTTTGGTGGAGGGGGGGGGGTTATGGTGTGGGGTTGTTTTTAAGGGGTTAAGCTTGGCCCCTTCGTTTCAGTGAAGGGAACTCTTAAGGCGTCAGCATACCAAGACATTTTGGACAATTTCATGCTTCCAACTTTGTGGGAACAGTTTAGGAATGGCCCCTTCCTGTTCCAACATGACAGCACACCAGTGCACAAAGCCAGGTCCATAAAGACATGGATGAGCAAGTTTGTGGTGGAGAACCTAGACTGGCCTGTGCAGAGTCCTGACCTCAATCTGATATAACACCTTTGGAATGATTCAGAGCAGAGACCGTGAGCCAGGCCTTCTCATCCAACATTGGTGCCTGACCTCACAAATGCTTTTCTGGTAGAATGGTTAAACATTCCCATAGACGCACTCCTAAACCTTGTAGACAGCCTTCCCAGAAGAGTTGAAGCTGTTATAGCTGCAAAGGGTGGGCTAACTCAATATTGAACCCTACGAACTACAACTGGAATCATGTGCGTGTAAAGGCAGGCGTCCCAAAACTTTTGCAAATATAGTGTATATATTTCTTAATATTCACCAAGACTTTCAAAAATTGCAGGACAGAGTCACAGAGGCTGAAACTCATTTTAGCTGTGTGGAAGATGCCAGAACTTCACTGACTGCATGAAACAGCAACTGAGTAAACTTGCCAAGAAGCAAGACCTGAAAAATAGACTGTGTTTGTCAGTAATCTTCAATTCATCAGTCTCCCGTAGCATGTAGAGGGCTCTGACCAGGCTACTGCAAAATTTCCTGATCTCCACCTACAGCAAAGTCGTGGTCAACCAAACCCACTACATGACGGCCAGACAACCATCTTTGGGAGCGTCCCCTCTTACTTTCATTGTGACACTTCTCAGCTACAGAGACACTGTCTTCCACCTATCAAGACAGTAGGGCAACATCCCTTTTTAGAATTTGAAAACTGAGAACTTTTCAGACTTCGCTGAAGTCCAGTGTCAACACACCCAGTTCTTGGAAGTTAAATGTCGCCTCCGAGTGCAACATAATAAATATGCCATGCTCTACCCAGCTCGCCTATGTGTGGTAGGTGAAGACAAAGTCCACTTCTCTGCTGACCCCAAGGCCATTACCACCTGGCTTGAGCAGAGGGTTCCTTCAAGAGCTGCCACAGATGGATCCCACCACATTGCACAAAAAGGCTGTAGGTACAACTGTTCATTTATGTTGTTCCTCATGTCTTTCACCTGATGCTGCAACCTGCCATAGTTTCTATGTGCCCAGCCTTAGTCTCACCTCCTATCCCCCATTTGTGGAATCACAACCTGTTCCTCTATGGCACTTACACTACTCCTCTTTCTCCTTACTCCCAAGGAGTTCCACACAATAGGCGTCCAAGGATGTACCTGCCTCTTTCCAGTACCTGGAACTCATCTTCTACATTGGCTCCCAGATGGACTCAAACCTGCATTGATTGTACCACATGTATCTCATTAATTCTTCAACTGGAGCCCCATCTGTTGTCAACATTAGTCCATCTCTCAACTCCTGAGTGACCTCATCTTGTGATAATAGTTGCTCCTCAGCAGAGCCCCAAATTGCTGTGCCTCAACATGCCTTACCGCCAGCTCTGCTTTACAGCAGGAGTTTTCTCTCCCAGTAGGGCACATTTCTACGAATTGTTTACCTGGCCAGTGTTGTTTTGTTTGTTTTATACAGTATATACATGCTGAGCCAGTTATTTATTTTGGTTAATTGTTTTCTATTGCAACTACAGTTTCTTGGGATATATGCTCACACCAATTGGGTATGGTGTAGAGTGGGGTATGGGAGAGTGTAGTTGTCATTAGTGACCTACATATTATTAGTCTGCCAGAGGTTTACTATCAGTGCTTACTTAGATGATATATTATTTCACTTGCCAATTATTGTGATTACCAAATTGCCTGATGTTATAACTAAGACTGATGTTACAACTGTCACTTAATTTTTATTTATTTACTAATTATTGTTTGGCCTCTCTTACATGGAATGTTCAGGGACTCAGAGATAAAGTGAAGAGGTCAGCTGCACTGTCTTTTCTTAAAACCCAATGAGGTGATTTTATTGTATTTGTGGAAACCCATGTAGTGGGCCAACATTAGTAAGCCCTGGAGAGACCATGAATAGGCTAGCCCCTCAATGCTTCCCATACGACTAACTCATGAGGTGTTTATGTACTCATAGCTAAATCAGTATGCTTTGAATTACTTGAGACTTGATATGGCCTCGGATAGATAGGATAGATATTTCTTTCTACATGCCCTAATATAGGGGCAATCACTATAGATTTTGGCCTTTTACGTTGCTCCACCAACTCTGCGGAGGTTAAAAAAGGGTTCTACTTAATGGCACAACACCCTACAATCCCTTCAATTTGGCTGGGCAATTTTAACACAACACCTAATCTGGTATTAAATAATTCACCCCCCCCCCCACCCCCCAAAAAAAATATCTCTAATTCATCCTGACCAGACAGGCTTCATGCCTGGCAAAAACACTACAATTAATATGAGATGCTTATTTATGAATTTCCAAGCCAACCATGATTATATTGGCACAAGAGTGGTGGTGATGCAGGATGCAGCCAAAGCTTTTAAATCAGTAGAATGGAGCATAAAGGAAGGAAAAGGGAGCACCATCTCGGGTGAAGTAAAAACAATCCCTTTTATTCAGGACAAGATATAGAAACTCACAGGAATAAAAACTCTTGCTCATCATAAAATGCATCATATATATACAATAAAGTTTCAATATCACATATAGCCAATAGCCAAAACACATTTTATCTAATGCTATACTATGGTATTACAAATGAAAATAAAAGCTATGTTCCATAAATGAGCTGTGTATATCGTACTGACTATGCCATATCTGTAAACTGACCATAAGGGTGGTGAAAAAGTGAATATATTAAAACATTTTTTTGAAAATCTTTTTATTTGGTTTTTAACAAAAGTAAGTAAAGCATACAGAAACAAAAAACATTTGCAAATACCGTATAATGAAAATAGCATGAGAAAAGATTAAACCAACGTAACACACATGCAATATTATGAGAACAGCATGAAAATTATCACGTAACTACTATAACTTTCCCAGCAATCACTCTCATTGTGCATGTGTGAGAAGGGTCCGATGAAATGGAGGCCAAGTGTCAGGTCACCTGTGGCCAGGTGACAACTGCACCCTGTTGGAGGCAGGGGCGCAGCGCAAGGTAGTGAACCCTATAGCAGACTGCTGCGGATGGACCAGAACGTGAACCCAAGATTCCCCAGGGCGCGGAGTCTAAGACCCAGCAGGTGTTCACCAGTGCCTCTAGTGGTGAGGATGGACTTCGCTGCAGCTGGGCCCAGGTCGCGGCCCCTGGGGTCCCCCAGGTCACGCTCCGTAGGGAGTGAAGGGAAGCAGCCACTCAGGACACACAGAATGGTGAAGGGCAAGCCAAGGTCGGGGTAACAGGCAGACAAGGGTAGTCAAGGGACAGGCCAAAGGTCAGGATAACAGGCAAACAGGAATGGTCAGGGACAAGCCAAAGTCGGTACACAGAGTAGTAATTTCAAGCACACGGCAAACAGGAACAGGAAACTAATACTGTTGAACAGCAAAGCAGGCCTGCAGTGCGTTGGTTAATATAGACTTCCTGTGATGACCTGGGCGGGGCAGGAACAGGAAGTAGAGGTGATAAAAAGGATCCAGAAATGCAGTCTGACCTCTAATACAGACATGAAGGTACAGGTAAGCTTGCCAAGCTCTATTGCAAGTCCATGACACCAAGGCAGCGGGATCCATGCATACCTCCAGATATGCCATTAGCGAATATTCCGCTCTTCGGGAGACGCCCTTGTAGGGATCATACTGCGCCCCCCAAGTGTATCCAGCCCCCATCCTACCGCACCCACTCCCCCACAGACATGCCAAGAAATAAAGTCACAATTTAGTTAATTCCATGTCCTTCAATATAATCGTTACAGATAGACCAATTGGCCTGAAATTTTTGCATTCTAAAGTCTGTAAAAGACAGAATTTTTTCATATTCGTATGATTCCTTTACAATTTGGATAACTTCCCCTCTGGATGGGACAACATTGCTTTTCCACTTACGGGCTACGGAAAATCTCACTGCAAAGAGGATATTTTGGACCACTGTTCTGAATTGGTGAGGGTATCTGTCAATGTCTATGCCTAAAATTGCTTGCTCCACTGTCACCTTATTGAGTATCCCAGTGACATCCGCTATCAGCTTGGTTATGGAGGCCCAAAAGCTTCTCAAGGAGATACATGACCACATCACATGGAGCAGAGTGTCCACGTGCCCACATTGCCACCAGCATAAGTTAGATGCAGCTACGTGATATTTAGCAATGATATAAGGGGTTTTATACCATCTAAGGTGGATTTTTTGTGCGCCCTCTCTAAAGTTAGAGCATTTGGTATGTGTAAAAGTAAGTTTATATGACTTCAACCATTGTTCCTCCGTGAATGTTTTCTGTAGGTCCCCCTCCCATTTTAAATGGTATTTGTTTTTCGTGAATGTCTTTTTGTTGTGAAGGGAGAGGTAGAATTTACCTATACCCTTCATTTGTAGTTTACTCCCAAAGCACAATGAATAGATCTGCACTGGGAAAGCCACTGGAGCTGGTCCTATTTTGGAGATTAAACGAGGAATTCTAATATACGTTAGATGTTCTTTTGTAAATGTGGGGAATTTAACACACCAATCCCTAAAGGAGAACCCCCGAGGAGTGTCATGCAAGATTTTGGACTGTGTACAGTCCAAACTCTGACCAATGAGATGTTGTTAAGTTTGGGGAGAGAAAGGAGAGAGCAGCCAGAGGGACAGGGACATCCACTTGTTTCGGTCCAGCATCCTTCTAAGCAAAAAAATATTGCCATGCATTTATTGTGGCCAATACCGTGTAATGCTCCGTGGGATATTTGTATGTAGATAGCGGGATGCTCAAGACAAGATCAGCAAGAGATCCCTGTTTCACCACCGACTGCTCAATCTGTCTCCAGCTAGGTGAATGTTCTGGTTTTAGCCAATAGATCGATTGGGTTAGGATGGCCTCTATGTGATACTCTTTTATATCTGGAATTCCCATTCCTCCTACGTGAGGATGTTTGACTAATTCTCTGTGTGAACATCAGGGGTTTCTTGCCTGCCCAAAGAAATTTGGAGAGGAGTGTTTGCACCGTTTTATAGAACGAAACTGGAATCTTGATGGGGATTGCTCTAAAGAGATACAGGAGTTTCAGGAAAATCAGATTCTTAAACGCTGCATTTCTGCCCGACCAGGATAGGAATTATCTGTTTAATCTATGGAACTCACGGGTGAGTATGTCAAGGAACGGAACAAAATTTGTCTTAAACAGATCCTCTATTTTACTAGTGAGTTTTATGCCTAAGTAGTCAATATGTTCCTTTCCCCACTGAAATGGTACTAAGTGTTAAATGTCTTGTTTTGAGTTATCAGTTATGGCCACGCCGAGCATGTGCGACTTAGTATCATTAACTTCATAGTATGAAATAGAATGGAATTCATGTAGAATGTCTTGGGCTGCCTGTAAGGAGGACAGAGGGGAAGTCATGGACAGGATAACATCATCCGCAAACAATGATATCTTGTGAACGGATCTCCCTATCTGAAGACCATGAATCCCCGGGTGAGTCCTAATTCGTTCTGCAAGGGGTTCCATTAAGAGGGCGAATACTAAAGGGGAGAGTGGGCACCCGTGTCTGGTACAGTTTGTTATATTAAATTTTGCAGAGAACAAACCCTCTCTATAAACATAGGCTGATGGCTTAGTGTAAAGAGCTGTGAACCATCTAGAACCATACCCCCCAAGCCGAAACGCTGTAAGACCTTATGTAAGTATCCCCAGTGTATCCTGTCAAAGGCCTTTTCGGCATCAAGCGACAGGAACACTGTGGGCGTGTAAGAAGATTCGGCATGGTGGATGAGGTTTATCAAGCGCCTCGTAGCATCAGTCGCTTGGCGACCCATCACAAAACCCACTTGGTCCTGTTTAATGAGGTCAGGCAAGAATTTAGAAAGCCGATTAGCCAATATTTTCGCGTAGACCTTCAGATCCACGTTGAACAAGGATATGGGTCTAAAGTTCTTTGCACAGTCCGGGGGTTTCCCCGGTTTCGGTAATGTTATCACAGTTGCTTCTAACATCTCTAAAGGGAAAGAGGCAGATGAGGCAGCTTTGTGGAACACCCTTTGAATCCTAGGAGCTAGAATATGTACATATTTTTTGTAATACTCCGAAGAGAATCCGTCCGGACCAGGTGCTTTGTTGAGGGGTAACGCTAGTACTGCTTTAGGTATTTCTATATTAGAAATAGGGAGATTTAATTGAGAGAGATCGGTAGGTCGTAATTTAGGGAGTGAAATTGTGTCTAAAAATTTGTCTATGTCTGCCATTGTCGGTTGGGGAATGGATGTATCTTCTTTCAAATTATAAAGGGAACCGTAATAGTGACTAAAGGCATCCGCAATGTCTTTAGGGTTAGTCAGGGTCTTTCCAGTAGAATGATGGATCAGTTTAGGAATACGCTGTCGAGATGTTTTGTCCTTCAATTGATCCGCTAAAAGTTTGCCTGCCTTGTTACCATGAGTAAAGAACTTAGCCTTGAGCCTGCGGACATCAGTATGGTGCTGACCGATTAGAAGTAGGCGTAAGTCATTTTGGGCTTGGGATAATTGGCTAGTTATGTCTGGAAGAGGGGTACGCTTATTAATGGCGTCTAAGTGCTTTACTTTAGTTAATAGGTCATCCAGGTGCTGCCTCCTCTTCCTCCTCAAAGCGGTACTTTTAGCTATGAGAAAACCACGGATAAATGCCTTATGAGCATTCCAAAGTGCAAATGGGCATATGTCCCCCTGATCATTAAGTTGGAAGAAGTCCTCCAAGGCCGCTTGGACCTCGGAGGAAGTCTCCGGATTACAGAAAATTTTGGTGTCATTTTTCCATCTATTGGCTCTTGTGGTGAACGCCCGGGGTCCTACCGTCATGGAAACAGGCGTGTGGTCTGACCACGTGATTTGGCCTATGGAGGAGTCCACAATTTTTTGCAATAAAAATTTGTCCCTTAAAAACATATCAATCCTGGAATAGGATGAGTGTACTCTTGAAAAAAAAGGATAATCTCGCTCCATGGAATGATAACATCTCCAAATGTCCTGTAACTCTGTGGATGACAGAAAGTCCGAGAGGTCACTTCTGTGGGATAGGGCCGGGCTGCCTCTTGAAATGTCCTGGCGCACATTAGCAACCACATTAAGGTCACCGCCCAGGATCACATGACCCTTAAGATCGGGTTTGATGCGTTTCCAAAGCTTCTATAGATACAAAATTTGTTTCGTGTTGGGGCATATATATTGAGAATGGAATATGTTTGTCACGGAACCATGAACCAGACGTACAACAACAGATAAGTGAAAATAAGAAAGCTTTATTGAAAAACAAGCTATAAAGCAAAAGTCCAAACGGATGGCGAAACCGATGCAGAGTCTTTGCGAAGCCAGGGGCAGGAACCAGCAGGGTAGTCAGACGAAGCCAGGATCAGGAACCAGCAGGGTAGTCAGACGAAGCCAGGATCAGGAACCAGCAGGGTAGTCAGACGAAGCCAGGAACAGGAACCAGAAGTAGCAGCAGTCTTAGTAGCATGTGAACACAGGAGGACCAAGCAGGGAACTGAAGCCACAGACCTCCTATATATATGAGCTAGGTATCCAGCTCCTCCCAGTGGGAAGGAGGAGCCGCAGGGTGGGAGGCTACAAGAAACCCAGAAACCAAGATGGCCGCCAGCACATGTCAAACAAAGGAGAACAGCAAGAAGGTAAGACCATGACAGTACCTCCCCCTCAAGGGCCCCTCCTCCGCGGAGTAAAGAACGGTTTCTGTGGGAAGCGTGCGTGGAAGGCTCGGAGCAAGGCAGGAGCATGGACATCTGCGGAGGGAACCCAGGAACGCTCCTCTGGACCATAACCACGTCAATGAACCAAAAACTGCACCCGACCGCGGACCAGGCGTGAGTCCAGGATATTGCTCACCTCATACTCCTCACGATTGCCCACTCGGACCGGACGAGGCCGAGGAACCGAGGAAGTGAAACGATTACACACCAGAGGCTTCAACAGGGAGACATGAAACACGTTGGAGATCCGCATGCCAGGAGGAAGCGCAAGGGCATAGGCTACCGGGTTTACCCTGCGAAGCACTCGGAAGGGACCAACAAAGCGAGGCGCCAGCTTGGGAGTGGGCACTCGAAGGTTGAGGTTGCGGGTGGACAACCATACACGGTCTCTGGCCTGGTAGGAAGGAGCAGGCGCTCGTCTGCGATCAGCCTGGAGTCTCTGGCGCTGCGCAGAGACCTCAAGGGACTTCTGGATCTGTACCCACGAAGCACGTAGGACGGAAAGGTGATCCTCCACAGCCGGAATATCCTGGGAAGAGAATACCTCCGGTAACACGGCAGGTTGGAACCCATAGTTGGCCATGAAGGGAGACGTCCCAGAGGAAGAGTTCACCGCCGTGTTCCTGGCAAACTCAGCCCAAGGCAGGAGGTCAACCCAATTGTCTTGGTGATCGGAGACATAGCAACGAAGGAATTGCTCCAAGGCCTGATTGGAACGTTCTGCGGCCCCATTGGACTGAGGGTGGTAGGCCGAGGAGAAGGAGAGATGAATCCCCAACTGGGAGCAAAAGGCGCGCTAGAACCTGGACACAAACTGACTCCCCCGATCCGACACAATCTCCTTGGGCAAACCGTGCAACGGAAGACCTCCCTGGCAAAAATCGTGGCCAACTCCTGTGCAGAGGGTAACTTCTTGAGAGGAACACAGTGACACATTTTGGAAAACCGATCCACAATCATGAGAATGACCGTATGGCCTCGGGATGCAGGGAGGTCCACAATGAAATCCATCCCCAGGTGTGACCATGGGCGCTCCCCGGTGGCTAAGGGTTGCAGAAGGCCCAACGGAAGGTGCCGAGGGGACTTACTCTGGGCACAAACGGAGCATGCCGCTACATATGCGGCGATGTCGGAACGTAGGGAAGGCCACCAGAACAGACGTGAAACAGCCCAGGACAGCTGATTCTTTCCAGGATGCCCCGCGGTCTTGGAGTTATGGTAGGTTCGCAACAACCGAGTGCGCAACTCCTCAGGCACAAAACATCTGCCGTTGGGTCTCCCAGAGGGAGCACCAGATTGAGCCGCCAAAATCTGCTCACCCAGGGGAGAGGTCAGGCTGGTGCGAATGGCAGCCAGGATCTGATTCGGAGGTATGACCGAAGTCTGAATCGACTCCTCCCTGGACAGGTCGGAGTACTGCCGTGATAAGGCATCAGCCCTGATGTTCTTGGAACCGGGTAGGTAGGAGACCACGTAATTAAAACGTGACAAGAACAGAGCCCATCTGGCCTGACGTGGTGTCAATCTCTTGGCCTCAGAGAGGTAGGTCAGATTCTTGTGGTCCGTCAGGATGAGGACCGGAACCACCGAACCCTCGAGCAAGTGCCTCCATTCTTTAAGAGCCTGCACGATGGCCAATAACTCCCTGTCACCAATCTGGTAGTTGCACTCCGCGGAAGACAGTTTCCGGGAGTAAAACCCACAAGGAAGCAGAGGACCCTCTGGTGTTCTACGCTGAGACAGAAGGGCGCCTACTCCCGTCTCAGACGCGTCCACCTCGAGGACAAAGGGCAACCCAGGGTTGGGATGCGACAGAATCGGAGCCGACACAAAGGCGGACTTTAGAGCCTCAAAAGCTCGGATGGCCTCGGGCGGCCAGACCTGGGAATTACTGCCCTTCCTGGTCAGATCCGTGAGAGGCTTGGCTAGCGTGGAAAAGTCCCTGATGAACTTCCGATAATAATTGGCGAAGCCCAAAAAGCGCTGCAGGGAGCGAAGACCACTGGGCTGGGGCCACTGTAAGACAGCCGAAACCTTCTCAGGATCCATGGAGAACCCCTCAGCGGAAATGATGTAACCTAAGAAAGTTACCTGGGATCTGTGAAATTCGCATTTCTCAAGCTTACCGAACAGCTTGTTCTCTCGTAACCGTTGCAACACTCGTTTGACATCCAGAATGTGGGTCTCCATGGACTCAGAATATACCAAGATGTCATCCAGGTAGACCACCACACACTGCTGCAACAGGTCACGGAAAACATCGTTGATGAATTCCTGAAAGACTGCGGGCGCATTGCACAGCCCAAAGGGCATAACCAAGGATTCATAATGACCGGTCCTGGTGTTAAACGCGGTCTTCCACTCATCGCCCGCCTTGATCCTTACGAGGTTATATGCCGCCCTCAGGTCGAGTTTGGTAAAGACCGTGGCCCCTTTAAGGCGATCGAACAGCTCGGAAATCAAGGGTATCGGGTAAGCGTTCTTGATCGTGATGCGATTGAGACCCCTGTAATCGATGCAAGGCCTCAACTCACCGCCCTTCTTTTTCACAAAGAAAAATCCAGCCCCTGCCGGGGACGAGGATTTGCGAATGTGTCCACGTGAAAGCGCCTCCCTCACGTACTCCTCCATGGCCTCATTCTCCGCTACCGACAGTGGATAGACTTTGCCACGAGGAGGAACGGCACCAGATTGTAACTCGATGGCACAATCGTATGGGCGGTGCGGAGGTAGGGCAACCGCGCGCACCTTATCGAATACATCCCGGTACTCCTCGTATTCAGGGGGCAACAGAGAGTCCGAGGAAGTACACAGCAACTTGACAGGCCCATGGATGCAACTAGCCCCACACTGCGGTGACCACGAGAGGATCTCGGCCGATCTCCAATCGAAAATCGGATTATGCTTCTGGAGCCAGGGGTACCCCAAGACCACCGAGTAGTGTGGAGACGAAATAACCTGGAAGCAGACCGACTCTCTGTGGACGGCACCAATGGCTAACCCCACTGGAAGGGTCTCATGAGTCACGTGTGGCGGCAGAAGGGGTCTGCCGTCTATCGCCTCAAGAGCCAGAGGAGAACCTCGAGCCTGCAGAGGAATGGAATTGGCGGCAGCGAACACACTATCAATGAACAAACCACCAGCACCAGAGTCCACCAACGCCTGGGTCGTCACCGAGCCCCCGACCCAGGAAAGGACAACAGTGATCAGTGGTTTGTCAACACGGGAAACCGGGGACGAGGAGACTCCACCCAAGATCTGCCCCCGACAGGATCTCAGGTGCGAGCGTTTCCCTGGACGGTTCGGACATGCCAACCGAAAATGCCCACCGAGACCACAGTACATGCATCGGCCCTCGCGTCTCCGGAGTACCCTCTCCCCCTCGGACAGGCGAGCAAACCCCAGCTGCATGGGTTCACCCCCAGACAAGTCATCCCCAGGAGGCGTGGGAGGAGAGGGAGGCACGGGTGGGACAACAAAGGTAGGCGCCAATCTGTTAGGAGGCCTCCGCAGACTCTCCTTAAAGGAAGGTCTCTCCCTGAGTCTGGTGTCAATCAAAATCAGGAAAGAAATAAGAGACTCGAGCTCCACTGGTAGGTCCTTAGCTGCAACCTCATCCTTCAAGGCATCCGAGAGACCATGAGAGAAAGCAGCGACCAGAGCCTCATTATTCCAGCCCACCTCTGCTGCCAGGGTACGAAACTCAATGGCGTATTCAGCTACGGATCGTGAACCCTGTCTGATGGACATAAGGAGCTTCGCAGCAGAGGCAGCACGAGCCGGCACATCGAATACCTTCCGAAGAGAAGCAACAAAACCGGAAAACTCGGCAACCACCGGATTGTTGTTCTCCCATAAAGGGCTGGCCCAGGCCAAGGCCTTGTCCGAGAGCAGCGAGATTAAGAAGCCCACCTTTGATCTCTCAGTAGGAAAGGCATGTGGCAGCAACTCGAAATAAATGCCCACCTGGTTAAGGAAACCTCGGCACTGAGTTGGCTCTCCCCCAAAGCGCTGTGGAAGGGGGGCAGAACCGGACATACCCCGAAACACCGCAGGCGCAACAACAGGTGTCGGGGTAGACTCTGGCGCAACAACCGGAGCGGCAGTAGGAGCGGACCCAGGAGCGACAACCGACCCATCGGCAACGGGAGCGAAATGAACCGTGCGTTCAAGCAGGGTTTGCAACGCCACGGCGAACTGACCCAACAGGTGATCCTGCTGATCAAGTCTGGCAACCAGCGTGGGTAGTGAGGATGGCCCTGCACCGTCAGAATTCGTGGCCTGTGGTACCGTGCGTTCAAGCAGGGTTTGCAACGCCACGGCGAACCAACCCAACAGGTGATCCTGCTGATCAAGTCTGGCAACCAGCGTGGGTAGCGAGGATGGCCCTGTACCGTCAGAATTCATGGCTTGGTCCTAATGTCACGGAACCATGAACCAGACGTACAACAACAGATAAGTGAAAATAAGAAAGCTTTATTGAAAAACAAGCTATAAAGCAAAAGTCCAAACGGATGGCGAAACCGATGCAGAGTCTTTGCGAAGCCAGGGGCAGGAACCAGCAGGGTAGTCAGACGAAGCCAGGATCAGGAACCAGCAGGGTAGTCAGACGAAGCCAGGATCAGGAACCAGCAGGGTAGTCAGACGAAGCCAGGAACAGGAACCAGAAGTAGCAGCAGTCTTAGTAGCATGTGAACACAGGAGGACCAAGCAGGGAACTGAAGCCACAGACCTCCTATATATATGAGCTAGGTATCCAGCTCCTCCCAGTGGGAAGGAGGAGCCGCAGGGTGGGAGGCTACAAGAAACCCAGAAACCAAGATGGCCGCCAGCACATGTCAAACGAAGGAGAACAGCAAGAAGGTAAGACCATGACAATGTTGCATTGTTAATTTCACAGTGAAGGAGAATGAAGCGCCCCTCCGGATCCGAATAGTGGGAGATATAGTTGTAGATCACGGATTCTTTAATGAGGATAGCCTCCCCTCCTTTTTTCTTAGGGCCGTTTGAGTAATAAACATGAGGAAACTGTTTAAAAGAAAACTGGGGGGGGGGGCGTGGCTTGGACATGACCGAGTGAGGACGCACTGCTCTTCAGCTCCCGCATCCCGCCGCTTTCATAGCTTAAAACCGGACGAACCGATCACTCCTGCCGCACCCAAACCTCCATGTCACAGGGCAAGAGGGCCCAGTCACAGCCTCGGGCTCGGCCCGGTGGTCCAAGGCCTCCATCAGCTTCTTTTTTGCCGAGGATCGGGGACCGCGTGCAGACCCCTCCAAGATGGCGCCTGACCGCGACTCGTGGGAAGCCGCCGCTCCCGCGGCCGCCGGCTCTACACAACCTGGAGCTTCTCCTATTCCTTTGCCCAGGCTGGTGAGTGACACTGCACCCCCACCTTCCCCGGGATCCACCGCTTCCTTGAACCGGGGCTTGGATGCCTCTGACTTGCTTGGGGACAGAGACCTGCGACAGCATATCTGGGCCCTTCCAACTAAGGCAGACTTAGACCGCTTTGTTAGCAGGGTGGAGACAGCCTTCAAACAGGACATTGAGCAGCTGAAATCTCACACTGCACATTTGGGTTCACGGCTGGAATCCCTGGAGCAGAGGGTCGATGACTCCCTCCCTGTACTGACACAGTTCCAGGAAAGGTTTAAGGTGCAGGATCAGTGTATTGAAGCCCTCCTTTGCCAAATGGATGACTATGAGAACTGCAGCCGTCGCTCTAATATAAGGATCAGGGGGATGCCTGAGGCAACTGCTGCAAGAGATATTGTTCCCACTCTGCAGGATATCTTTCGGGAGATCCTGGATTTGCCTGCATCAGCCCCTATGGAGATTGACTGGGCCCACAGGGCGCTCTGGCCGCCATCGCAGGATGCGGACAATCCCAGGGACATTATTTGTAAGCTACACCGCTATGGCATCAAGGAACAGATTATGCAACGAATCCGCAGACGCCTCTTTTTTGACTTTGATGGAGCCCACCTAATTTTTTCTCAGGACCTCTCTAGAAGCACCCTCATGCAACGGCGGGCACTCCAGCCCCTTTTGTGGTCCCTGAGGGCCGCGGGAGCTACTTATCACTGGGGTTTTCCCTTTAGCCTACAAGCTGAGCGAGATGGTAAATCTGCGGTGCTGCGCACAAAGGATGACCTTCCCAGCTTCCTGTCTCGCCTGGAATTGGGCCCTGTGGATTTTGTGGACTGGCGCCAGGACTTCAACGTTGCTGTTCCACGGCTGGCTGACCCCTGGCTTCCTGCCTGAGCCCGGAGGGGCTCTCAAGGTCGCAAACACCAATCAGGGGGGGCCTCTGACCCGGTCCCTCACGCCGGCCCGGCCTGAACATCCTTACTTGGTTTTCTGCCCCCTTCTTTTTTGCTGACTGCCTGACTTCTCTACCGCCCCGGACTTCCATTGTGGGTGGCCTCCTCCCGAGGCTTCCCCATAGTTGTTACTGGAGTTGGACAGGGTGAGGGGGGTTTTTCTTTGGGGTTCATTATGCATCCTAAGGTTCTCTGTTTGTATTGCACTGCTGTGCGGGGGCTGTACAGGCTCCTGCTCCTCGTGTCTGATTACGTTCCTCCTGTAGGCCGTACCCTTGTCCCTTTTGGGCCATGGGAGATAGCCCGTTTTTGGGCACCCTGCCTGGCCTGGGCGGCCTCTCCCCTGTGGGGGGTCCTCCGGGGGCAGCCATGTTAATGGACATGGGCCCGGGGGTGGGCCTCCTGCCCGCCTCTGACCCCATCGCCTGGTTTACACGTCCAGGTTGTCATGCTTTACGTTCTCATGTTTTTATATGGCTGTACGTTTACATGTTCATGTTTTTTTTTGGTGGTGTAATTGCCTCTCTCTGCCTCCCCCCCTTCCCCCCCTTTTTTTTTTCCTTTTAGGCCCTGGTCTGCCCGCGCCTGGCTCCCTGTTTTCGCAGCAGTGTCTCTAGTGGCTGTTTTTCTGATGTCATGGCTGAGGTTAAGGTAGTGTCCTACAATGTCTGAGGTCTCTGCTCCCCCAATAAACGTAGTCGTCTGTGGTTAGAGTTAAAGCGTCTCAGGCCGCAGGTAGTTTTTCTGCAGGAGACTCACTTTACGGCCGCTTCTACTCCCAAATTGCCGACCCACCTGTACCCTCAGTGGTATCTGAGCTCCTCCCCGACGCCCAAATCCCAGGTCACGGCCATTGCGATTCACAAAACCTGCCCCTTTCAGATGTCGGCGCATCTTTCCGACCCTCAGGGCCGTTTTGTGTTTCTCAAGGGAACCATTGCGGGACAGACTTATACTTTTGCCACTCTGTACGCTCCCAACACCCAACAGATCTCCTTCATTGACAGGGTTCTGGAACTATTGGCCGGTTTTCGGGAGGGGCACTTGATCCTGGGGGGGGGGGGACTTTAATGTGTCACCGTACCCGTCGCTGGACATGTCGGTGGGTCGCTCAACGCATTCTTATGCTTTTTTGCGTCACTTCCGCAAATCCTTCCAGGAACACGCGTTAGTTGACAGTTGGTCGTGTGCTCCATGCTACCGCTCGCAACTACAGCTACTATTCTAAAGTTCATGACGTTTACACCCGGATCGACTTGTATGTCGATCATGGTACTCTAGACATGCTCCTAGACTCCACCGTCGAACAAATCACGGTTTCTGACCATGCTCTCGTCACCCTGCGCATCGCTCTGACGCCGGTATCCGCCAAGCCCTGGTCCTGGAGACTCAATGAGAACCTCTTGGATGACCCTCGGGTCACCTCGGGGGTTGAGGACACTTTAGCCCACTATTTTTCAGACAACGCAACGGAGGAAGTGAACGAGGGTATGGTATGGGAGGGGCACAAGGCCGTGGTCCGGGGCTCTCTAATTGCCTGGGGCTCTAAACTTAAGAAGGAAAGGCAGATGGACTTTCAGCGGGTCCTTACTGCTTTGCAGCATGCGGAACTGACACACAAGCGCACCTCTGACCCTGCGACCTTGACAGAACTGACCGAACTGCGCACCGTTTTCACAAAACTTTTGAATAGTCGGATGGCCCGTCGGCTCCGCTACATGGCCCATCGGTACTACGAGTTCGGTAACAAATGCGGCAGGATGTTGGCCAGGGCCCTCCGAAAACACCGGCTCTCTGTCCATGTTGCTAAGCTAAACACCCCAGCAGGCGCCCCGGTTTACCATAGCTCTAAAATAGCATTGATGTTTTGGGATTATTATGCGGCTTTGTATAGCCTCCCCCTAGCCTAGCAGGAGTCAGGAGATCGATGCCTATCTGTCCTCCGTGGGACTGCTGGGCATATCCTCGGCTCAGCGTGCGGACTTGGTGGCCCCCATCACAGCGGAAGAGTTGCTGGCCACGGTGAAGTCCCTCCCAGATGGGAAGGCCCCCGGCCCAGACGGCTTCACTAAAGCATATTACGTCAAATTCTTCCCCTACCTTCAAACCCACATGTGCGCTTTCTTTAACACCCTGACTGAGGCATGGTCACCTTCCTAGGGACATGTCCTTGGCATACATCACTGTTCTCTCGAAAGATGGTCGGGACCACACTGTGCCACAAAATTACCGCCCGAATTCGCTTTTGAACACGGACCTGAAGCTCTTTGCCAAAATCCTGGTGAATCGGATGAAGTCCCTGATTCCCGACATTGTGCATCCAGACCAAACAGGGTTTGTCGTGGGACGGGAAGCTAGGGACAATTTCGTCCGTGCCCTCCATCTTATTCATTGGGTTCGTTCCCGGACCCCTCAACCCCCCTACTTGCTGCTTTCGACGGACGCGGAGAAAGCTTTCGATCGGGTGGATTGGAGCTTCCTCATGGCCGTCCTGCAGCACCTGGATATGGGTACCCGTATGTTGCACTGGATCTCTGCCTTATAGTCCCCATCGGCTCAGATTAGGGTGAATGGCTGCCTCTCCGATATGTTCCCCATCCGAAATGGCACGCGTCAGGGCTGCCCCCTGTCTCCCCTACTATTTGCTCTGACTCTGGAGCTCCTGCTTCGCAGGGTGCGGGCGAATGTGAACATCAAGGGGGTTACTGTGGGCTCCACGGAGCACAAGCTCTCCGTGTACGCGGACGATGTCCTGTTCCACGTGGTGGAGCCAGTCACCTCGCTGCCCAATCTGATGGCGGAGATCTCGGAGTATGGTAAGGTGTCCAACTTCCAAATCAACTATTCTAATTCAGAGATCCTGCCCGTTTCCATACCCCCATCTATGGCGTCTTCGCTGCGGTCCTCTTTCCCTTTCGCGTGGACGATGTCCTCTATGAAGTATCTAGGGGTCCATCTCACCCCCTCCGGAATAGCGGAATAGAACAAAAGTATATAAAAGGGTGTATCTCACACGTACAGACTAGGCCGCAATTGAATTATTTTCACCCGCATGGGTGTATATTGAATAGCGGAATAGAACAATAGTATCCAAAAGGGTGCATCTCACACATACAGACTATGCCGCAATTTAATTTTTGTCACCCGCATGGGTGTATATTGAATAGCGGAATAGAAAAATAGTATCCAAAAGGGTGCATCTCACACGTATAGACTATGCCGCAATTTAATTTTTGTCACCTTCATGGGTGTATATTGAATAGCGGAATAGAACAAAAGTATATAAAAGGGTGTATCTCACACGTACAGACTAGGCCGCAAATTGAATTATTTTCACCCGCATGGGTGTATATTGAATAGCGGAATAGAACAATAGTATCCAAAAGGGTGCATCTCAAACGTACAGACTATGCCGTAATTTAATTTTTGTCACCCGCATGGGTGTATATTGAATAGCGGAATAGAAAAATAGTATCCAAAAGGGTGCATCTCACACGTATAGACTATGCCGCAATTTAATTTTTGTCACCCGCATGGGTGTATATTGAATAGCGGAATAGAAAAATAGTATCCAAAAAGGTGCATCTCACACATATAGACAATGCCGCAATTTAATTTTTGTCACCTGCATGGGTGTATATTGAATAGCGGAATAGAACAAAAGTATGTAAAAGGGTATATCTCACACGTACAGACTAGGCCGCAATTGAATTATTTTCACCCGCATGGGTGTATATTGAATAGAGGAATAGTTCATCCAGGAGGAAACTGCTTTGCAGGTTTTCTGGGAGTGCCTCTTTGCACAGAGCCTGTTTAGGGCCTTGGAACCTGAACTTAAGGACTTTGTACCACAGACTGCCATCACACACGTTGGTGTGCTAAATGGATTGTTTGGTGGAACTTTTTCCCAAGAGGACATTGACAACGCCTGGCAGGTTCTGTGTTCCTTTAAGGACGCTTTATGGTGCGCCAAAAAGTGCCTTATCTACCAGCGAGAGAGGATGTCCATTGAGGACTGTCGCAGACTGGTCCATAGTCTGCTCAGAGACTATAACCTAATGGATCTCATGGAGGAAGAGGAGGTCTAGCGATTTCCCCTTCCCCAACTCTCCCTTGTGTGTTTTTGTCCTTTCAATAAAGCTTCGGGCTTGCACTTCTCCACCTCCCTTTCCCCCACTCTTTATTGTTTGTGTGTTTCACGTTTGTCTTTTTGTAATGTGGCGGTACACTTTATTTGCACACATAATCTGATTAGTAGGGTGTAGGTCCTTGGGACTGTCCCTGAACGTCTTGGGGGGGGGGGGGTATGGATATGGCCTTTTGGCTTGGTTCACCCACCTAGTACTTTGCCAGTGTAAGTACACCAGTCCCTGTCAGCAGCCTTGCGCCCCGGGGGATCAGGGTCAGGGTCCTTCCTCTTTCGGGAGGAGGACCATGTGTACACCCTGTGTACTTTTTTATGCACCCGCGGGGTGATAGCCTGAGTGTGTTCACACACCACGGGCTTATAAAAAAAAAAAACGGCTGGTGGTCCTGGTTTTTGTGGCGTGCCGACAAACCTTGTCCACATTTCATACATGCTAACCCTGCTCTCTGAGTCGGCGGCGGTGCCCTGTGTGCGTTGGTGACCTACTCCTCCTCCTCCTCTGCCTTTGCCTTGTGCTTTGAATGTGGCCCTGCTGTCATGTGGGAATGCCACCAGCATCGCTTCTCGACCTTTTGGCTAAGATCAAGTGTAGTATCAGTTGTTATAAGTTATACAGTAGGGGCGCTGTGATGTCATTCTGCCTGACCAAGATTGGGTGGCGGCTATGGAAACCTGCTGGAGTGATGGGGGCTTGCAAGGTTTGATGTGTGGCCCTCAGGTTCCTTCCTCCTGGGGGGGTGGTGGTGGGGTGGGGGGTCTCTCTTCGGGAGAGCACCCCTGACCTAGTATTCGAGGTGGCTTCGGCTACCATGAAGAACGGGGTTCTGCCAGGCCTTCTGGATAGGCAGATCATGGATGGAAACCCTATGTCCCCGTCAGGGGACTTGCCAACCAGTAATCAGCACAAGTTAGAATGTGGGCAACTTGGCGGTCATTGCGCAGACATTGTAGCATGTAATCGCTCATGTGTGCCAGGCTGCACAGAGGCAACGAAAGGCTGCCCTCTGTGGAAGGTGTATCGTTTGTGTCCTCTGTATACCCCCAGCCACGCACCAGTGATGGCCACGAGCTGGCCTGGGTGCCACCTTGCTGTGAACATGGTTCCTCCTCCTCCTCATCCTCATCCATCATCCAGAAATTTTTCAAAAAGGTATACAAGTGGGATAGTTACGCTGAGAACGGCGCCATAGGCACTGTCCATGTTGGTGGAGTACTCGAAACAGCGCAACAAGGCACACAGGTCTCGCATGGAAGCCCAGTTATTGGTGAAGTGGTGCTGTTCTGCAGAGCGACTCACACGTGTGTGCTGCAGCTGAACCTCCGCTATGGCCTGCTACTGCTCGCACAGTCTTGCCAGCATGTGCAGGGTGGAGTTCCACCTTGTGGGCACGTCACATATGAGGCAGTGAGCGGGAAAGCCGAAGTTACGCTGCAGCGCTGACAGGTGAGCAGAAGCAGGGTGAGAACGCCGAAAGTGCGCACAGACGGCCCGCACTTTCTGCAGCAGCTCTGACATATCGGGGTGATTTTTAAGGAACCTCTGCACCACCAAATTCAGCACATGCGCAAGGCAAGGGATGTGCGTCAAACCAGCTAGGGCCAGAGCTGCTATGAGATTTCGCCCATTATCGCACACCACCAGGCCAGGCTTGAGGCTCGCTGGCACCAACAACTCATCGGTCTGCTGTTCCATGCTCCTCCACAACTCCTGCGCGGTGTGGGATTTTTCACCCAAACAGGCAAGTTTTAAACCTGCCTGCTGTCGTTTACCCCTGGCTGTGCTGAAGTTTGTGGTGAAGGTGTTACGCTGACCGGATGAGGAGGCGGTAGAGGATGAGGAAGAGGAGGAGTTAGGAACAGGAGGCAAACTGAAGCACCCTGCAATCCTTGGCGGTGGAAGGAGATGCGCCAAACTAATTTAAAAGGTGTATCTCACACGTACCGATACAGACTATGCCACAATTTAATTTTTGTCACCCCAAAAGGGTGTATATTGAATAGCGGAATAGAAAAAAGTATATAAAACGGTGTATCTCACACGTACAAACACAGACTAGGCCCTGATTACAATTTTTTGTACCCTAAAGGGAGGAGGAAGATGAGGAAGAGGAGTAAAAGTAGGAGGAGTTCGGAACAGGAGGCAAACTGAAGCGCCCTGCAATCCTCGGCAGTGGAAGGAGATGCATCAAACAAATGTAAAAGGTTATCTCACACGTACCGATACAGACTATGCCGCAATTTAATTTTTTTTACCCCCAAAAGGGTGTATATTGAATTGCGGAATAGAAAAAAGTATATAAAACGGTGTATCTCACACGTACAAACACAGACTAGGCCCCGATTACAACTTTTTGTACCCTAAAGGGAGGATGAGGATGAGGAAGAGGAGTAGGAGGAGTTTGGAACAGGAGGCAAACTGAAGCGCCCTGCAATCCTCGGCGGTGGAAGGAGATGCGCCAAACAAATTTAAAAGGTGTATCTCACACGTACCGATACAGACTATGCCGCAATTTAATTTTTTTCACCCCAAAAGGGTATATTGAATAGCGGAATAGAAAAAAGTATATAAAACGGTGTATCTCACACGTACAAACAAAGACTAGGCCCCGATTACAATTTTTTGTACCCTAAAGGGAGGATGAGGAAGAGGAGTAGGAGGACTTCGGAACAGGAGGCAAACTGAAGCGCCCTGCAATCCTCGGCGGTGGAATGAGATGCGCCAAACAAATTTAAAAGGTGTATCTCACACGTACCGATACAGACTATGCCGCAATTTAATTTTTCTACCCCAAAAGGGTGTATATTGAATAGCGGAATAGAAAAAAGTATATAAAACAGTGTATCTCACACGTACAAACACAGACTAGGCCCCGATTACAATTTTTTGTACCCTAAAGTGAGGATGAGGAAGAGGAGTAGGAGGACTTCGGAACAGGAGGCAAACTGAAGCGCCCTGCAATCCTCGGCGGTGGAGGGAGATGCGCCAAACAAATTTAAAAGGTGTATCTCACACGTACCGATACAGATTATACCGCAATTTAATCTTTTTCACCCCAAAAGGGTGTATATTGAATAGCGGAATAGAAAAAGTATATAAAAAGGTGTATCTCACACGTACCGATACAGACTATGCTGCAATTTAATTTTTTTCACCCCAAAAGGGTGTATATTGAATAGCGGAATAGAAAAAAGTATATAAAATTGGTGATTTTTCAATAGCACATGTGAACACAGCAGTCTCTTATGTTTTATGTCACTGTCAGCAGCAGGCTATGAAGGGAAAAAAAAAATTCCCCTTTAAATTTGTAATTTTTAAATAGCAGATTAGAACAGCGCTGTGTAGTAAAATATAGCTGAACGCTGCACACAACAGACTGATAAAAATATTTTTTTTTCTCCCTCCTCCTCCTCCTCCTCCTCCTCCTCCTCCTCCTCCTCCTCCTCCTCAGTGGGCTCAAGTGAAGCCCCGTACACACGTACCGATGGTCGGCTTACAAATGTTCCTCTTTTCTCCCCGGGATGTCGGTGTCTGCTGAAAAGTGCAAAGACAGCACAAGGACAGCACAAGAATTTTGTCTGCCGACTGCAGAAGTGATGTCATGTAATGGTTAACTTTCCCTGTGTTTTCTATTTTATGAGCATGCCCAGTCTTGCAAATCTGCGGTCTGTCGGCCGAATTGTGTACTGACAGGCGAACAATCGTCCGTTCTGGTGTCGGCATACAAATATTTTCATGTTTGCACGAAAGACTTTTGTCCGCGGATTGTGCGCAGACATCTGTCGGAGGCACCATACTAACACACGTACAATCGGCAGATCCTTCGTCCACCGACGTTTGTATGCCGACGATCGGTACGTGTGTACGGGCCTTGAGGGCAAAAAGATTGTTCACTGCACCACCCCCCACACAGCAAAATCGATGTAGATCGCTAACGGACGATTGTTCTGTCCTGTGTCTCCTAATCTCTCCCTGCCTACTCTCTCCAGCCTGTCCCTAAAATGCTTTTCTATCTTTCCCTGTCTACACTCCAACCTGTCCCTACATTCTTTTCAGCCACAATGTTTTTTTTCCTGTCTCTGTCCCTAATCAGCAGCAGCCAGCACCGTTGTGTGTGCTCTCTCCCTACACTAGAACAGACTGACGCGCACCGCGCTGTGTCTCTAGCTTATAAAGACCTGGGTCACATGCTTCAGCTGGCCAATCACAGCCATGCCATTAGTAGGCATGGCTGTGATGGCTTCTATGGCACACCAGTTAAACGCTTGTTGATTGGCTGTTGAAACTGCGCCATTAAAACCGCACCATTACATACAAAACAGGAAATAAAATTACCGAACACGGATTTTAAACCCGAATATACAGGAAAGTTTTCGGGTCCGTGTCCGGGTAACAAAAATCCAATTATCCGGTAGGGCCCCGAATAATACAGTCCGTGTTCGCTCAACCCTACTGGTGAGGATCTTTGCGACTGGTAAGTATCTTGCGACTGGTGAGTATCTTGCGACTGGTGAGTATCTTTGCGACTGGTGAGTAGCTTTGCGACTGGTGAGTATCTTTGCGACTGGTGAGTAGCTTTGCAACTGGTGAGTATCTTTGCGACTGGTGAGTAGCTTTGCGACTGGTGAGGATCTTTGAGACTGGTGAGGATCTTGCGACTTGTTAGTATCTTTGTGACTGGTGAGTATCTTGCGACTGGTGTGTATACTTGCGTCTGGTGAGTATCTTTGCGACTGGTGAGTATATTTGCGACTGGTGAGTATCCTTGTGACTGGTGAGTATCTTTGCGACTGGTGAGTATCCTTGCGACTGATGAGTATCTTGCGACTGGTGAGTATCTGTGCGACTGGTGAGTATCTTTGCGACTGGTGAGTACCTTGCAACTGGTGAGTAGCTTTGCGACTGGTGAGGATATTTTCAACTGGTGAGGATCTTTGCGACTGGTAAGTATCTTTGCGACTGGTGAGTATCCTTGCGACTGGTGAGTATCTTTGCGACTGGTGAGTAGCTTTGCGACTGGTGAGGATCCTTGCGACTGGTGAGGATCTTTGCGACTGGTAAGTATATTTGCGACTGGTGAGTATCTTTGCGACTGGTGAGTATCCTTGTGACTGGTGAGTATCCTTGCGACTGGTGAGTAGCTTTGCGACTGGTGAGTATCTTGCGACTGGTAAGTATCTTTGCGACTGGTGAGGATCCTTGCGACTGGTGAGGATCTTTGCAACTGGTGAGGATCTTTGCGACTGGGTAAGTATCTTTGCGACTGGCGAGTATCTTTGCGACTGGTGAGTATCTTTGTGACTGGTGAGTATCCTTGCGACTGGTGAGTTTCCTTGCGACTGGAGAGGATCTTTGCAACTAGTGAGTATCTTAGTGACTGGTTAGTATATTAGCGACTGGTGAGTACCCCAGGTTTAGTACCAGGGTAGATAGAGGTAGTGTAGGTAAGGAATAGCAGGTCATTAATATTATCCCCATAGAGTAGTGGGTAATAATGTCCGACAGGATTGCGGATGCCACTAAGTGCACTTCTTGCGCCATGTATGAGTTCTTTGATGAACCAATCAAGGGCGAATACTGCTGTGCAAGATGTGAGCGACTTGTTGCTCTGGAAGACCAGATTCGGGATCTAGAAAACACAGTGGCAACACTGCGTAGCATCAACAACCTGGAAAGGAGCTTGGACATTACCCATCAGGCGCTGGCAGGGGCCAGCATAGAGGAGGAAGGAGTAGAGGAGACGCAGGCATCAGTGGTATGCAGCTGGGTGACCGTTAGGAAGGGTAGAGGGGTGAGTGTCAGGGAGGCCAGTCCTGAGTTGGTACACCCTAATAAATTTGCCACGTTGCAGGTTGAGAGGGATATCACCCCAATGGTGGCAGAGCTGGAGCTGGCGCCCTCCCCCAGCTGCCAGGGGAGCGGCGGCTCCAGGAAGAAGGGGGGCCGTGACCCAGGAAAGGTTAGACAGGTTGTGGTAGTTAGGGACTCAATTATCAAGAGGACAGAGAGGGCAATCTGTCAAAAAGATCTTGGTAGCCGAACAGTATGTTGTTTACTGGGCCCCCGAGTTCGGCACATCGCAGATCTGGCAGACAGATTATTGTGCGGGGCTGGGGATGACCCAGCAGTCATGGTGCATGTGGGCACTAATGACAAAGTAAAAGGAAGGTGGAGGGTCCTAAAGAACGATTTCAGGGACTTAGGTAATAGATTGAGGAATAGGACCTCCAAGGTGGTTTTCTCTGAAATACTGCCTGTACCTCGAGCCACACAAGAGAGGCAGAAGGAGATTAGGGAACTTAACAAGTGGCTGAGGAGTTGGTGTAGGAAGGAGGGGTTTGGGTTCCCGGAGAACTGGGCTGACTTCTCAGTCGGCTACCGGCTCTTTAGTAAGGATGACCTGCACCTTAATGGGGACGGTACAGCTCTTTTGGGGAGAAAGATGACCACCAAGTTGGGGGGGGCTTTTAAACTAGGAGACGGGGGGAGGGCTCAGAAGTGGAGTCAGTCAGGAGGGAGCAAAGGACTGAAGGCAGGGGTAGGGTCAGCAGCGACAGTAGGTCCATAACGGCAATTGGCAGGTCTGTGCAGGAAAACCTCAGACCAAACAGGAATAAACATAACCACCAATCACGTTTAACTTCCGTAAAACTAAGAGGGGTATATGCTAATGCCAGGAGCCTAGCTAATAAAATGGATGAGTTGGAAATGTTAGTACATGGGGATGACATAGACCTTGTGGGAATAACGGAGACTTGGTTCGACCCCTCACATAACTGGCTGGCCAATATCCAAGGGTATTCGGTGTACCGGAAGGACAGGGTAGGAAAAAGAGGGGGAGGGGTATGTTTCTATGTCAAGAACAATGTAAAGGTGATAGAGAGGAGTGACATTACGGAAGGGATGAGCATGGATTTAGAATCTGTGTGGGTAGAACTCCATAGGGAAGAAGAAAAAGGAAAAGTAATTGTGGGGGTTTGCTATATGCCACCTAAACAAGGGGAGGAGGTAGAGCTGGAATTTTTAGCACTACTGGGTAAAGTGGCAAAACTGGGATCAGTCATCATATTGGGGGACTTCAATTATCCCGACATTGACTGGGAACAGGGGACTACACACTCACAGAAGGCCCGTCTATTCACGGAAACCTTACAGGATAATTACATGTCACAGTTGGTGGACTCTCCGACTAGAGAAAACGCAGTCCTGGATCTATTGATCACTAATGACCCAGACATAATCTCGGAGGTAGAAGTCCAGGACTACCTGGGCTCTAGCGATCACAGGATGATCACATTTAGTGTAAATAACAATATAACAAAGCAAGTGGGGAACATAAGAACCCTAAACTTCAGAAGGGCAAACTTTCCAAAATTGTACTCATTGATGGAAAGGGTAAACTGGGACCAAACCTTGGGATCACTGACCACAGGGGAAAAATGGGAATGCTTTAGGAACATATTAAGCAAATGCATCTTGCAGTGCATTCCTATGGGAAATAAATTTAGAAGAGACAAAGCCAAACCTGGCTGGCTAAACCGTAGCGTTAAAAAACTTATTAGGCAAAAAAAATTGGCCTTCAAGAAATATAAATCAGAGGGCACAGTATCGGCTTTCGAGCAATACAAGGAGGCAAATAAGAAAAGTAGAAGTAAATAAAAGGTAATAACCGCGCTAATGGACAAAGGAACAGCAGCAACTTCAAGTGTGACCACACCCCGAGCAAAATTTCTATAATAAGTCGCGCTAACTTGAATGATGGAAAATAAAGTCCATAAAGTCCATATATCAGGATCACAGTGTTCAAACAGGCTCCCTATGGATATACGCTTACCAGAATTGGTAAATCAAAAGGCAGGTTCTCTGAGGCAAATCTCGTCCCTTTGATAGTAGACTGGAACCAATATCTCGCGTAGACTCAATAGTAATGGATGAAAGATAAAAACGCAATAGCGTAAAACCCAACACAAACGGAAGAACTTATACACCAGAGTGAGTGACTAACAACTGAATAAATTGTGTGAACTTCACCAGTGTATAATAACCAGAAGGAAGAGAGCAGGAATGCTCTAAATGGGACACCTATAGGTACCCCTTACCAGAAGTAGCTGGAAATGCATGCAATCGTATAAGTATGTACAATCCTGTGACAGCTGGTGTCGCCTCTTACCACAGTGTAGAGATAAAAATGCCAAAGTGAATGGAAAATCCTAGGTATGTGTCTTCTATGTAGATAACCACCACCAATACCACTCGCCTCTTACCAGATAAAAAATCAGATTGAGCCAGATTAAGCAAGAGAATCAAATATGACAGGATGCCAGCCTTCACCAATAGGATTTGCCTCTTACCCTAAGGAGATGGTAAATTCGCCTATAGGAATGGTGAGCTTCACGGAAACTGCAGTGGACTCCTGGACGAATGACTCCAATATAGCCAGGGGAATCACCACCAAATAAAAGAGAAGGCTTCCATAGTGTAAAACCATGCAATTTATTTAAAGAATAAGGAGTAAAACTTACAGAAAACGAGGAAATGGGGAGCATGTGTATCAAGGCCGCCGCCTGTGACGAAACGTCGTAAGGACACGGCGTACTGACGTCATCTGATCGCGACCAGGAAGTGCGGACGAGCGGACTCCTTGTCCCCATGCACTTCCACAACCTCGAGGAGGCGATTTGCGAAGTTATCATGTACTCTTACATCTCTAACAAGCATTTGTCGTTTTTTTTTTTTTCTTTCTCTCCTCTTTTTGTTTTGTTGTTTCTGATACTCAAGAGGTACACTTGCAGAGCCCTCCCTCAGAAATATATTGTGTTTGGACAATCCAGGAGAGGTAAGCAGGAAATGGACGTGTCGTTAAAGGAAGATCTCAGTTACCTCACCAGCAATGACCACCTCAAGGTACTGTCTATTATTCTACAGTTGCTAGAGTAGACATGTTAGTCTACCTTGCCCATGTTGTAGAGACTCTGGTAGATCTACGTGCAAGACACTTTATTATGATCTTCCACCACGAGTATCACTAAAGCATAAGCTCATATGTCAATAACATGGTCTATTACTGAATGTACCTGACGTTCAAAGACTGCTGCCTATGTTTTCCTTCCCCTTTTTGTGTGCCTGGGACCTCCCCCTCAAGGTTTTAATTTTTTGGTGAACACGGACTATAATTGCTTTGGTTTATATTTTTTCTTTTTTTTTTTTTTTTTATTTTCTATTTTCCACTGCCGCAGAACACAATTAATAGAGTTGATTCAGCTATTATATAAGGAGCCGTCTTCCCCACGGTTCGGGACATGTATCGTGATTCATAAGATCTCAGATACTGTCGGTGACATTCACCTTCGCTCCTTCCACACTACCCGAAAGGCTATTGTCACAGTTGATATTTATAATATCTTATCTGATTATAAAGCCTATTGTTATAGTTGACAGGGAGTTTCTCTAGTCAACAGGTCTTGACTTGTGTCTTACTTCTTTCCCATTCTCTTTACCTTACCTTTCTGCTTTCTGTCTTACCTCTTCCCTCCCACCCCTCTCCCCATTGTTGTACACGAAATACTCTGGTGAAAATGGCTTTCTCACACCTTGGGAAACAACCCACGATAATCTCATATAACGCAAACGGACTCAACATCCCCGAAAAAAGGAGGAAGTTACTAAATGAACTTAGAAAAAGTAGAGCTCAATTTGTTTTCGTGCAGGAAACCCACTTTCATGGGAACAAAACACCAAAATTAACGGACAAACATTTCCCCACGATTTACACCGCGTCAAATCCACTTGCAAAAACAAAAGGAGTCGCCATTTTAATTAGTAAAACTGCCCCCTTTACTTTAGATAAGCATTACGCGGATCCTGAGGGTAGATATATCTTCTTGGCAGGGACCCTAAAAGGACGTCCGATAACTTTAGCTAACGCCTATTTCCCAAATAAGGCCCATGTGTCCTTCTGCACTAAGCTCATTGAGGATTTGAAGAGTTTTGCAGTGGGATGCATAGTGCTGGGGGGAGATTTCAATATACCATTGGACCCGCTTCAGGACTCTTCCACTGGTAAATCCAGTGTGACATTCAAAAAGATCAAAAAAATTAGGACCTCACTGAGATCATTGACCCTAGTAGACACTTGGCGCTCGCTACATCCTACAGACAGGGATTTTACACACTTCTCCGCACCACACAACAAATACGCCAGGATTGATCTTCTTTTTATTTCTCAGAGAGATATACCAGAACTAACAGAAGCCGAGATTGGGGTAGCGGCGTTATCTGATCATGCTCCTGTTTCAATAACAATTGCTACAGATAAAGTCAGTAAACCAATATTTAACTGGAGATTAAACCCCTCCCTGTTAACTGATCCTACAGTCAAAGAGAAAATCTCGGACTCCATAATAAATTATTTCAATGAAAACTCCACGGCGGACGTTTCCCCAATAATTACATGGGAAGCCCATAAAACCGTAATAAGGGGAGAGTTTATCAAATATGGAGCAAGGAAAAAAAGAGAGAAGGAAAAACAAATAAATGACCTTATTGCCAAAATCACACGGCTAGAGACCCAACACAAACTCTCACTTGCTGAATCTCTCAGGCGGGAGCTGACGGATGCTAGAAAAGAGCTGGCAAATATTCTCAACAATAAAACTAAAAGAGCCCTCTACTTCAATAGGGCAATTTACTATGAGCATGGGGATAAGGGTGGCAAATATCTTGCTAGAGCCCTTAAGGATCTCCAATCTGCCTCTACCATCTCCTGCCTGAGAGACAAACAAAATAATAAGATTCATGATTCCAGGTTCATTGCAGAATCCTTCCGCTCCTTTTACGAGAATTTATATAATTTACCACAGCAAACACGCCCAGCAGATCTTAAAGGTTCGAGATCCTCTCTCATTTACCAATATATCCAACAGAGCGGTCTCCCTAATTTACCAAAGTCGGATATTGCTAATCTTGAAAAAGACATCTCTACTGACGAGGTACAACAAGCTATCAGTTCCATGAAAAGTGGCAAAAGCCCTGGGCCTGATGGACTGACTTCCCAATACTTTAAAACGTTTGAATCTGCCTTAACTACCCCCTTAACAAAAGCTTTGAACGTCCTCGCCAAAAACGGTAAACCATCTCCTGAATTTCTAACTGCACACATAACAGTGATCCCCAAAAAGGATAAGGACCCAACTTTATGTGCCAACTATAGGCCCATCTCTCTTCTCAATCTGGATGTCAAGCTGCTGGCAAAAATATTAGCAAACAGACTTAGACCCCTGTTACATCTCATCATTGGGCCAGAACAGGTGGGCTTTATGCCGGGCCGGGAAGCCAGAGACAACATCATAAAAACACTGAATCTGATTCATGAAGCACGCAAAAACAATTTAGAAGGGCTACTTCTGTCAACGGATGCCGAAAAGGCTTTTGACAGAGTGGCCTGGGATTATCTCCAGGCCACCTGTCGCCACTTAGGCCTGGGCTCCAACATGATGGGCTGGATAGGAGCACTCTATGCAGACCCCATTGCCAAAGTGAAGGTTAATAACACTTTCTCCACGCCCTTACATTTGAAAAATGGAACAAGGCAGGGGTGCCCCCTATCACCAATACTCTTTATTTTGGCCTTAGAACCACTAATAAGACATGTCAACGCAGAACCGGCAATTCATGGCTTCCGGATTGGGTCCAGAGATTATAAAGTTTCTGCATACGCAGACGACTTACTTTTCTATATTACACAGCCACACATTTCGATACCAAACCTTAATTTGAAATTTCAAACATTCAGATTTTTATCTAATTTTAAAATAAATCACTCCAAATCAGAGGCCCTAGATGTATCATTGCCCACAGATCTGAAATCACTAACCCAACGCAATTGCCCCTATAAATGGGAAACTAAGTCCCTCACTTACCTAGGCATCCAGCTCACCCCTAAAATAGAATCCCTCTTTGAAGCAAATTTTATTCCACTCTTAAGAAACATAAAGAAAGATCTACGTAGCTGGAACACTAAGAATTTCTCCTGGTTCGGAAGAGCGGCCATCTTGAAAATGGTTATTTTACCAAGGTTACTTTATTTGTTTCACGCTCTTCCGATTAAAATTCCGAACGCTTTCTTTCGCAACCTTCTCTCCATACAGAGACAATTTATCTGGGCCCTTAGAAAACCCAGAATCAAGCTGAAATTCTTACAGCTACCTAAGATCAAGGGTGGAATAGGCCTACCCGACTTCATCAAATATCACCAAGCTTCCCACATAACTAGGGTGGTTGATTGGCACTGCCATTCCCATCACAAAGATTGGGTAGATCTAGAGATAGGCTTAGCGAGGTACCCAGCCCACCAATTAATATGGACAGATCCCTCGAACTATCCAGCTGATGTCAAGAAACATCCCCTAGTCTCTACCACCTTGTCAATTTTCAATAAAATGGCTTCGGGACACCAATTGGTTACCAACCCTGGCCCTATGACCCCAATCACCGGAAACCCAGATTTTCCCCCTGGTATGGAGTTTAAAGCACATTTAACAAATACACAACAGATCAGCACCCCGTTGAGGGTGAAAGATTGCATGACGAACTCGAGATTGCTATCCCTGCAGGAGTTCAATGAGATCAAACCTAAGGGTTACACAATTTCACACTGGAACTACATACAACTACACAATTTTATTCAGAATAACAGGCGCAGGTCCCTTTTTTCAAAACCGGCAACTGCTTTTGAGAAAATCTGCGGGGAAAAAAGACTTTGCTTTAAAACCACATCTCAAGCTTATAAATGGATCGCTCATGCCCCTGACTCAGATCTGGAGGGCTATAAGAAACTCTGGGAGAGAGACTTAAACCGCTCTTTCACTGAAAAGATTTGGGAGAAAGCTTGTGTATTTACGCACAGGTGTTCCCTTAGCACCAAGATTCAAGAAACTTCGTTCAAAATAATGACTCAATGGTATTTGACACCTGTGAAATTAAAATCGTGGTCCCCGCAGAGCTCTGATAGGTGTTGGAGGTGCCTAAAGGAAAAGGGGACCTTTGCCCATATCTGGTGGTCATGCACTAAAATCCAAACATATTGGAAACAGATCATTCACCTGATTAAAACTATAACAAACACTTCTATGCTGCTGGATGCAGCGACTTGTTTATTACATGTGAACACCCTTTCATACAAGATGTACAAACATTCTCTGGTCAGACACCTGCTGAATGCTGCTAAGGCCATTATTCCTCTTTACTGGAACTCTCAATCCATTCCTTCAATTAAGGAATGGGTAGACAAAGTTAAATTGATACTTGAAATGGAAGAAATTGTTGCTATCAAAAAGGAAAACTGCACAGCTTTTCATGAAATTTGGAGACCATGGATAGTATTTACGCTATCCGCCGACTATACAAAGATTACTACTCATTAGTCGATTGATTTGCGGTTATACCCCACCCACTGACAAGATTTAAGCTCACTCATTTCCTTTGTGTACTCCCCCCCAATTCCCCTCATACTCTCCCCCCCCTTCTTTCTTACTCTCTCCTTTCTTCTCCTTCTCCTCTCTCTCTTTTCTATTCTATCTCTCTTATATTGGGCTTAGGCCCCTGGTGTGGACCCCTTGGTCTATACCCCAATTGTATTTTAAGATTGCTTTGATGTACATCTAGGTTTATACAAGTTACACTTTTATGTACACTTCTGTACCACGTTCATTGGATGTATATCATTTCACTATTGTTTATGGCGCTTTACTTGATATGTTATTTTACTGTTATTTTTGTACTTTTTCATTTGACTTCAATAAAGCACTTTATTGGAAAAAAAAAAAAAAAAAGTTCTTCCGTTTGTGTTGGGTTTTACGCTATTGCGTTTTTATCTTTCATCCATTACTATTGAGTCTACGCGAGATATTGGTTCCAGTCTACTATCAAAGGGACGAGATTTGCCTCAGAGAACCTGCCTTTTGATTTACCAATTCTGGTAAGCGTATATCCATAGGGAGCCTGTTTGAACACTGTGATCCTGATATATGGACTTTATGGACTTTATTTTCCATCATTCAAGTTAGCGCGACTTATTATAGAAAAAAATAAGAAAAGTAAACACGAAATCAGGATGGCTAAAATCAACTTTGAGAGACAAATAGCAGAGGATAGTAAAAAAAAACCCAAAGAAATTCTTTAAATATATCAACAGCAAAAAACTAGGGCTGAGCATATTGCGCACATAATTAACGATGAAGGGAGGATGGTTACAGAGGACACTGAAAAAGCAACCGTGCTGAATGCTTTTTTCTCGTCAGTCTTTACACAGGAAAAGGAAGGGTACACTGACCATAACTATATGGTTAGTAGTAATACACAGGACTTGCCACTATGGCTAACAGAGGGTGAAATCAGGGAAAGGCTGGATAAACTTAACACAAACAAATCACCAGGCCCGGATGGCGTACATCCGAGAGTACTCAAGGAACTCAGTAAGGTTATATCTAGACCACTGTTCCTGATCTTTGCTGACAGTATTAGGACAGGAAATGTACCAGGGGATTGGAGGAAAGCTAACGTGATTCCGATATTCAAAAAGGGGCAGAGGCATATCCCGGGAAATTATAAGCCTGTCAGTTTGACATCGATAGTATGTAAACTTCTGGAGGGGATGATAAGGGACTATATCGTAGAGTTTGCTAAAGACAACAACATCATCAGCAGTAATCAGCACGGGTTTACAAATGGGCGTTCTTGTCAAACCAATCTCCTAACATTCTACGAGGAGGTGAGCTGTGAGCTAGATAGGGGCAGACCAGTAGATGTGGTGTATTTGGATTTCGCTAAGGCGTTTGATACAGTTCCCCACAAGCGCTTAATTTATAAAATAAGGTCTGCAGGTATCGACAGCAGGGTTTGCTCTTGGATACGGAACTGGCTAAAAGGGCGTGTCCAAAGGGTGGTAATAAACAGCGCATACTCAGACTGGTCTGAGGTAGTAAGCGGGGTGCCCCAGGGCTCAGTCCTGGGACCAACCTTGTTCAATTTATTCATAAACAGCATTGAGGACGGGATCAGTAGTTCGTTATCAGTTTTTGCAGATGACACAAAATTGGCCAGGGCAATAACTGCACAGCATGAAGCTGATATCCTACAGAATGACCTGGACAGAATAACGGAGTGGGCAACGACATGGCAAATGAGGTTTAATGTGGAGAAGTGTAAGGTTTTGCACTTGGGGACTAAAAACATAAAAACACAATACACGTTGGGAGGGGAACCCTTGGGGGAATCAAAAATGGAGAAGGATCTGGGAGTCTTGGTTGATGATAGATTAGGCAACAGCATGCAATGTCAAGCGGCAGCTGCCAAAGCCAGCAGAATATTAGCATGCATAAAGAAAGGGATGTATTCCAGAGATAAGACTATAATCCTTCCACTTTATAAAACTCTGGTCCGACTGCATCTGGAGTATTCTGTCCAGTTCTGGTCGCCAGTCCTCAGGAGGGATGTGTTGGAGCTGGAGAGAGTCCAGAGAAGGGCAACTAAACTGATTAGGGGATTGGAGGACCTTAATTGTGAAGAGCGTCTGCAATCGCTCGATTTATTCTCCCTGGAGAAGAGACGCCTGAGAGGGGATATGATAGCAATTTATAAATATCTCAATGGGGATCTCAGCTTAGAAAAACAGCTGTTCAGTCGAAGGGATTGCATGAGGACAAGAGGTCATACAATGCGATTAGAGGAGAAGCGTTTTAACCTCAGGCAACGTGGGGGGTTCTTTACTGTTAGGGCTACAAGATTGTGGAATTCTCTACCACAAGAGGTGGTTTCTGTGGGAAGTATGGTGGCTTTCTAAAGACTCTTAGACGTACATCTCAAGGATCAGGACATTCAGGGCTATGTGAGATGATTACAGCCACACACACCTACACAGGTTGAACTGGATGGACTATTGTCTTTATTCAACCTCACCTACTATGTAACTATGTAACTATGTAATGTATGTATGTAATGTATGCATGTATGTAATGTATGCATGTAATGTAATGTATGTATGCATGTAATGTATGTATGTAATGTAATGTATGCATGTAATGTAATATATGTAATGTAATGTATGCATGTATGTAATGTAATGTATGTAATGTATGTAATGTATTGTAATGTAATGTATACATGTATGTACTGTAATGTATTGTATACATGTATGTAATGTAATATATGTATGCATGTAATGTATGTATGTAATGTAATGTATGTAATGTAATGTATACATGTATGTAATGTATACATGTATGTAATGTAATGTATTGTATACATGTATGTAATGTATGTATGTAATGTAATGAATGTAATGTATGCATGTATGTATGTAATGTATGTAATGTATGTATGTAATGTATGTTACAAATATTTTTTTCCTCTTTGTGTATGTTTAGGTGACCAGGAGGCGAGGGGTGAAGATGGGCGGGGGGCGCTACAGGATTAGCTCCCACAGGGCGCCTGAACACCTAAGGCCGGCCCTGCTCAACACACAGCCATTAATGTCTAAACCGCTGGCAACAAAAGTGTGTACACCCCTAAGTGGAAATGTCCAAATTGGGTCCAAAGTGTCAATATTGTGTGTGGCCACTAATATTTTCCAGCACTGCCTTAACCCTCTCAGGCATGAAGTTCACCAGAGCTTCATAGTTACATAGTTACATAGTAGGTGAGGTTGAATAAAGATAATAGTCCATCCAGTTCAACCTGTATAGGTGTGTGTGGCTGTAATCATCTCATGTAGCCCTTCACAGGTTGCCACTGGAGTCCTCTTCTACTCCTCTATGTTGATATCACGGAGCTGGTGGATGTTGGAGACCTTGCGCTCCTCCACCTTCCATTTGAGGATGCCACACAGATGCTCAATAGGATTTTGGTCTGGAAACATGTCTAGCCAGTCCATCACCTTTACCCTCAGCTTCTTTAGTAAGGCAGTGGTCATCTTGGAGGTGTGTTTGGGGTCATTATTATGTTGGAATACTGCCCTGTGGCCCAGTCTCTGAAGGGAGGGGATCATGCAATGCTTCAGTATGTCACAGTACATGTTGCCATTCATGGTTCCCTCAATGAACTGTAGCTCTCCAGTATCAGCAACACTCATGCAGCCCCAGACCATGACACTCCCACCACCATGCTTGACAGTAGGCAAGACACATTTGTCTTTGTACTCCTCACCTGGTTGGTGTCACACACCATCTGAACCAAATGAGTTTATCTTGGTCTCATCAAACCACAGGACATGGTTCCAGTAATCCATGTCCTTAGTCTGCTTGTCTTCAGCAAACAGTTTGCAGCTTTCTTGTGCATCATCTTTAGAAGAGGCTTTGTTTTGGGCCGACAGCCAGGCAGACCAATTTGATGCAGTTCATGGCATATTGTCTAAGCACTGACAGGCTGACCCCCCACCCCTTCAACCTTTGCAGCAATGCTGGCAGTACTCATATGTCTATTTCCCAAAGACAAACTATGGATATGATGCTGAGCACATGCACTCAGCTTCTTTGTTCGACCATGGCTATAGGAGTGCCCAGTCCTGTAAATACCAATAATTATCCACTTCCAATCATGACCTGATGAAGGAGCATGCATGCTCTGTAATGTGTAGCCACATCACACCGCCCCTTACCGGTGTTGACATCACTTCAGCCACCATGCGGGTGCTCCAAGCTGGTTATGGATCTTCCGGGTGATGATAATGTTGGGTAATTCCAGCTCCAATTTTCAGCCAGTCCCCTGCTGGAAATAGTTTATGGTGATGATCCGAAAAAGCTGACCTCCACATTTTATAATATGCTCCTCATCCCCTGCTTGTTTTTTCTAAGACTCAGTTTGTGGCAGACTGGAAGAGGTTCTTTACACCTATAAGATTGTCTCCCCCAAAGTTGACTGATTGTCTTCCGCAACTATATATATTACATAGGGCTTTTTTTACCCCTATTTGTATATCCAAATACTGCCCTTCTCAGTACACTATGTGCCTTCTTCCAAGCAATGCCTATTAGGCCTCTTCCCTGACCAGAGGCAGATACATTTATGACAGTGTTCTTACATGAAATCTTGTTTGCCACAAGAAAATTAGTTGCATGTAAGTGGATGCGAACTGCCCCACTCTCATCCCAATCCTGGCTTCTGGAAGGAAATACCAACCTCCCCTATAAGAAACAAATATATCTTCATAGAGGTTGTCCCTTCAAAATACAACAAAATTTGGGTTTTGTGGCTGCAACATTCTAGAACATGCTTGTGAGCTCTTATTTACCCCCTTAGCCTCAACAAGTTTTTCTCTGGATTCCTCTATTCCTACTTGTACTACCTCAAAACTGATCAGTCAGTGAATTGTGTTACACTCAATTTCTTTAGGCTTATTTGTGTTCAAGCAAACACGTAATGGTGCTGTTTATAGTAACAGTGCTAACCATATACTCCCCATGTATGACTTTGTTCAGCCCCTGTGTTGGCTGTGTCCTTTTTTTAAAAATAGGGTGTGTCTGAAAGTTTTACATTGACTAGCTGAAAATTAAATTTTGAAGCGATTTACTGGCATTTCCTGTTATGCTGCAATGCCTAAATAAAGCATTGATTTGTTTTCAGTGTAATTGTTTTAGACCAAGATTTAAAAAGGAAATGTAGGTCAGTGAAATAAAGAATAATTACATTAATCATAGATATATTTCTCAGTTGGATACATTTGGATAAATTGTAAAGTAAACATAATAAATCCATAAAGTCTAGGTCTTGCTAAATCTAGTATTGGAGATTAGGTGAACACCTGAGGATTCCTTGTCAACCATAAATCCATGCAGTCTCCTCTTGACCTCAGAAAAGGTGCTAAAACAACAAAATCAAACAATTTTTTTATTGAAGATTATGGACATATGACAAGATAGAGCTGAATCCTGGTTTATATGTCAACAGTCACATATAGTTTCCAAATTAAATATGTAAAAAATAGTATAATTTTTACATACAGCACTTAAGTAAAAAATGCTAAATCATTTTCAGAGAACTGAGCTTTCCACTACTGCATAGCCTTTTATTTTACTTTCCTGACAAAGATGAAGTGTAATAATTCTAAAACAAGAAATGTATTAGAAAGAAAGCATTGTAATAGCTTTTATCTGGGTCACTGAGCAATTGTTGGTGTCTGGTGTACAATGTCATTGAACACAGTCATGTTTTTGTAAAGTAATTGAAAAAATAGACAAAACATTGAGTTCATGGCTTGTGTTACATTTCATAGCAAGGAAGACCTTATACTTTAACCACCTCAGCAGAAAGACAACTAAAAAAAAAATCCTCTGAAAACTAATATTGATTGACTCTCTGATAACAACAGAAAACATTTCAGTAAGGTCAGCAGATGGTACAAGGTCATGAAGGACACATTGTGCCTGGTCTACTAGCATTAAGAATCTTAGATCTGCCTTATGCGATCATAATCACCCTTAACCCAGATGGATGTAAGCCATATGGTAGCCCATCCTTCTTGAATGCCCACTTATATGGCTAAATATAATAAACATCACATGCTTTTTTTTAAGTGATGCCTAATTCCTAATTAAACATGTAGCACATGCACAAGTCAATTTTAAAGCATTGAAGAAAAAAAGTAAAACTATACTGAGATAAAATAAAAGGCAAACAATGCTTTTTTTCTTTCCTGATAAGATACCATTTTAGCTTTGTGATATCATAACACATTGACACGTAAATTTACAGGATGCCAAGTAAAGAATAAAGGAATAACAATTAAAGTAAAATTTTAATTATTATTTGATTTGAAAAAAATAGATCAAATAACAAAGGTTGCGGTTACAGACTGCCCGTTAGGCACGGAGGCCAGTAGCTATAGCAGTGGAGCAGCACCCACCGTCAAGCGGGACAGAAATACATGCAGATCACCCTGGGTAATGACACAGGTTCACCTGAAGTGTGGTGTCCTCAGTACTAACCGCTATTCACCAGAGCTCCTGATGGTGGAGATTGACTTTGCTGCCTGTAAGTACCAGGTTATCAGGATGGCCCCACCAGGAGGTGAGCAAGCTGGGGTCCAGTAGCAATTATATCAGGCTGGGATCAAGCAGAAGCATAGTTGAGGAACAAGCCAAAGGTTAGTAAGGAATTGTTGCAGGCTGGGATTAAGCAGAAGCATACTAGACAAACAAGCCAAAGGTCGGTAATGAATGGTAGCGAAGATAGGGATTGCAGCAGGAGAAACAAAAGCAGTATATTGGCTGAAGAGGACACAGTAATCTTGCATAAGGAAGTTCATGGGAGGAGCAAAGAGTTCAAGACAAACAAGATTCAGATAAGGATCACCCAAGGACCTATCCAGGAAACTGTTTAGCATTCCAGGTGGCTGAGCAGGCAGAGTCATTGCCAGACACAACAGAAGTCCCAGTTTCAAGTCCAGTCCCTGACAGTATTCTGCTCCTCCCAGGACCTCCCCTGGATGTCTTAGGTCCAGGTTTGTGAGGAAACCTCTGGTGGAATTCCCTTGTTAATCAAAGGTGCATGAATAGTGATATGTCACACACCCCCCAGTTTGATTTGCACCAGAGCTCCCAAGCATGGAAAACATTTGGAAGCAAACCCTTTAAAAGTCTATGGGACCCAAACTTTAAAATTGAAAAGTCTCTATTTTGAAGGCTTATATGCAAGTTATAGGCCATAAAAAGATTATAGGGGCCTGGGTACCACCCTGGGTCACACATATAAATGCAAAAAAATGTTTTTAAAAATATTGTTTTTAAAGGAGCAGTGGTTTTAGTGATGCCTTAACTAAACAATAAAAAAATTCCTTTAAATATAGTGCCTGCGGGTCCCCTTGATCTGCCTGTAAAGTGGCACATCTGTACCATATATAGAACCTGCTGCAGCAAAACTGACATATATATATATTAAAAAAATGACATTTAAATAGATTTTCCCAGCTGCAAACTTTCTTAAAAGAAAAAACACTGCCAGCAGTACTAAAATGTGAATTAAAATGGTGTGTGGGTCCCCCAACCACGGATTTTTTCCGAAAGGAAAAAAAGTTTTTTTAATTTCAGAAACAGACTTACAAGAGAACAGGAGCTTTGCCTACATATGCTATGCGTTTGTATTGGAGTGTCCGAGGTTACAGCACCAGTTTGGACACCCACCATACACCATATAAGCCTGTTTGACCCATGTACTGTATGGTATCTTGGGTCCAATCTTTCTGTTGAGAATACATCATTCCTTGTTGGTGTTGGGATCTGGCGTGCACTGTGATCTTACACATCACCCTGCATTATCTATTTCACCATTTGCACTTGGGACTTCTATTTATTCATCCGCTTTTTATACACTTGGGCTATTCGGTCAACTTTTTTGTCAGTTGAATGTGCAGCTTTTTTTACTGATAGCGCAGTATATCACTTTTTCTTTTTCACTCATCCATATCATGTTGATGGGGACAAGGGCCTCTTTCCACAATCCTGGGCAGTGGTTGTGGGGTTCTGTGGGCAAGGGGCTTATTAGAATCTGGAAGCCCCCTTTAACAAGGGAGCCCCCCAGATCTTGGTCCCCCGTGTGAATGAGTAAAGGGTACTAACCCTACCCATTCACCAAAAAAAGTGTCAAAAAGAAATAAAAACACACACACAGTTTTTGACAATTCCCTTATTAAAAACAAAAAACAATGACCCCTGATGTAGATGCCCCACCGCACCACCGGACCAGAAAATAAAGCTCTGCCCACGAAAAAGGCTAGCTCCTCCTGCCTGCTCCGCCGTGTGACAGTTCTCTTGGTGAAGTCACTAAGAGGGGGTGCCACCAGGTGACTTCGCCCGGTGTCCCAAAGGGCCTGGTATGGATTGGGGGGACCCCCACACAATTTATTCACGTTTTTTGTATTGCTGGCAATGGGTTTTTTTTTTCAGCTGTCAAAGGAGAAGCCCGCTGACAGCTGATTACTTATCAATTCCCTGCCCACTCCTTAACCAGTTATTCACTTTGCCCTGATTGGGCAAAGCCTTACACCAGCAGTTAGGTGCATTGCTTCAGCCAATAAGGGCTTAGAATGCACTGTGCAGTGCATTGTGGGGTGCTCTGCAGGCAAATATCCCACCGAGTGCCACGCAAATTTAGGTGTTCGCCCGCCGAGCGCCCCACAATGCGCAGCACAGTGCATTCTAAGCCCTGATCACTAGGCTTAAACGTTCTCCTCAAGCTCCAAACATTTTTCTTCTGGTCCATAACCTTCACATTGAACCACAAATTGTAATTTGTTCCTAAAGATCCTGGAGTCAAGAATTTTCTCCATCACAGAATTTTCTCCATCACGGCTTGAGTAGTGATATGTGAAAAACAGGGTGAATCTTCATACTGTCAGGTTGTATTAAGGGAAAGTTGACTGGGTTGATTTGCGCAGAAATCTGAAAAGGTCCCACAAACTTTTGACCCAACTTAGCAGATGGAACAGGAACCTAAACTCAAATTGACTGGCCTGCACAGAGTCCTGACCTCAACCCGATTGAACACCTTTGGGATGAATTAGAGCAAAGACTGGGAGCCAGGTCTTCTCATCCAACATTAGTGCTTGACCTCACAATTGTGCTTTTGGAAGAATGGTCAAACATCCCCATAGACACACTCCTAAACTTTGTGGACAGCCTTCCCAGAAGAGTTGAACCTGTTATAGCTGTAGGAGGTGGGCCAACTCAATATTGAACCCTACGGACTAAGACTGGGATGCCAATAAAGTTCATGCGCGTGTAAAGGCAGGCGTCCCAATACTTATGACAATACAGTATAATGTATGTTTAGGATTTTTATAAGAAAGCTTTGCCATAGGAAGGTAGTCCACCCAATCATTCTGAACTAACTAACAAAACATCAAAGGTATTGCTCCAAAGTTTGATTGGTCTTCTTGATCTGACCATTAGACTGAGGATGGATTAATTGTTACACCTAAAGCTGAGCAAAAACTTCTTCAACATTTTGAGGTAAACTGTATCCCTATGTCAGAGACCACATCATCAGGAATTCCATGTCGTTTAAAAACTTTTCAAACTATTATCTCTGTAGTTTGTTCAGCAGAAGGTACCCCCTTAAATGGTCTAAAATGAACCATCTTAGTGAGACAGTCAACAACTACCAGGATACTGGTCATCCCTGTTGAAAGGGGAAGATCAACTACAAAGTAATTTATTTTAAAAAGGTGATTATTGCACTTACAGCAAGTGAAAAACATTGAACATGGATAAAAGCCGGCCGGCTATACGCTGCACCCGTCCTTCCGGGATCTCCGTAAAACACTCGGTGACGTCAGCATGTCGCAAAACTTATGCGTTTCGTCACAAATGACGTTGTCCTGGGGCCTTGCACTTACTTGCTGTAAGTGCAATAATCACCTTTTTAAATAAATTACTTTACTATTTTACACTATGGTGCTTTTAATTGTATCTTTTGGAGATCCTCATCCGGAGCCAAGCTGAATATAATTTAAAGAGCTACAGCGGAGAGGTCCACTTAATAATATCTACTTACCTCTGGCGTGTTTGACCCTTTGGGGTCTCGCCTTGTGGTAAGCAGGTTTTTCGTGTGGTGGTGGATACACAGTGTTGGTGGTGGAAGTTTACTCCTTTCTTCACATATTTATTTTGTTTATGGTTGGAATCCAATTATCTCTTCACTGATTTTGGACTTTCAACATTATATTTATCTTCATCAATCGTTTGGACTATATATGGTGTATTCACTTAGCACTTTATTGTTCAATATAACACTTTGTTATTTATAACATTATTTCTAATTTCAGTAACAATTTATCACAGTGCAGCTTTTGTTTTTATACTTCAAAATATCCTTTAAACCATTTACTCTATACATGCCTCTTTGAGGGTGCTAAATGTGTGGCTACTAACATCTGCATATAAAAGTCACCTTTATTGTAGAAAAATATATAAAATTCACCTGTACATTACACATCACAGGACATTTTAAAAATAAATTCCAACTAAACTGCTCCTATTATTATTGCTTGCATGTGTCAAACAGTATCATATTGGTTGTCACCACTTATGTTTACTGTGTATTCATCTCATATTTCACTACATGGCCTTCCAATAGGCAAAATTTCCTATAGTTCATTAGGGGATGGAAGTTGCATCCTATTCCAAATAGATTTGGCCTATATGATCATATGAGCATATTTATTGCCTTTTCCAAAAGAGATCTGTCATGCATGTTCATGAAATGGGAACTTGTAGTAAGATTGTGTTATTCACACAGTGGTTAATGTAATGTAAATAGTAGCAAGTCCCAAAGATTCCATTTCTTTGTAGTCCAAAGATACACAGACCACATTCTAGTGCATTAACACTGCCCTTATGGACCAGAGGAGGTAGAGGCACAAAAAGCATCCCCTTAGCAATATGCATGGGGTTCTTCACCTCCCTCACATTAGTACATTTGATATGCAGTCCTTTACATATGCACACAGGGGTTCCCGGTCCAGAAGAGATCAGTTATGTAAAGCAATATTTCATGTCCTTGTGGACAAACTCTCCCTTTAAGGAACTTTTAACTGGACTTTGGATTGAAGCACTAATGTAAAATCACAATCCAGCCCACTTTAACCACTTAACGTCTAGCCACGTAGACCTACGTTGGCTGATTTTGCGTGGTTGTACCGGGGTGATGCCTCTGCGGCTTTGCCCGGGTCTTCTGTCCAACCGGGAGACCCGAGCACCCAGCCGGCACATCCGCCGGCTGTATGGAGTCCCGATCAAAGCCGAAAACGGCTTCGATCGGGTCTCTGATGACGTAACCCAGAGGCGGCGTCCATGACGTCACGTCCGGGTTACTCTGCTGCTAAAGGCGGCAAATTCAAAAAGTGACAGTATTCAAAAATGCAGTTTTCTCTGTTTTGAACACATGAAAGTGTAGTGGAGGGGTCTACGGTCTTTTAGACCCTCGATCCCTTCATAAAAAGTACCTGTCACTGCATATTGCAGTTACAAGGGATGTTTACATTGCTTGTGACAGCAATAAAAGTGATCGGATTTTTTAAAAAAAAAAACCTGTATTAAAATAAAAAAAATCAATAAAATAAATAGGAAAAAAATAAAGTTCGCGCCGCAAATTAAATCATTGTTCAAACCACACATGTGAGGTATCTCCACGATCGCCAGAGCGTGAGCAATAATTTAAAAAAAGAGCTACACTCTAACTCTAAACTAGTAACCGTTAAAAAATCTTAAAACGTCGCCTATGGAGATTTTTATTGACCGTAGTTTTTCGCCATTCCGCGGGTGTGCGCAATTTTAAACCGTGTTGGGTATCTACTTACTCGACGTGACATCATCTTTCACAATATAGAAAAAATGGGCTAACTTTACTGTTTAGTTTTTTTTAAATGCAGTGAAATGTGATTTTCCGTAATTTTCCCAAAAAAATGGCGTTTGAAAGACTGCTGCGCAAATACCACGTGACAAAAAATATTGCAATGACCACCATTTTATTCTCCAGAGTATTTGCTAAAAAAATATATATAATATTTTAAGTCGTTTTCTAGCAAAAAATACTGATTTAAACTTGTAAACAAAAAGTGACAAAAATAGGCTTAGTGGTAAAGTGGTTAAATATAAGGCATATGTTTCTATGTGCAACTTTCTGTGAGCTGTACTATATCACAGTTCTAGGCATCACCCCCATTTGGGGCAGAGGACATTGTATCCTACATACATAGCCATCAGCAATTACTAGTGTAAACAGAGTCTCTATTGGAATAATACTTATCGGATAGTTGTCCCAGGTACTGCATTGCGTTCAACGGATGTCATCACTACCATCTGTAATTGGTTTCATGGGTTTCATGGGTGCCTGGATGGCCACAGGAGCAGGTAGCTGGATAGAAAATAGCCTGACTGGTTTCCCTGGAGATCCTGGCTGCTTCAGAGTCTGTTTTACAATAACAGGTATATTTCCTTCTATTCGTCTTAGCTGTGCCATCGAAAATGTCCGAAAACGGTGCTACTGCACATGTGCAGTGCTTGATGATGTCACGGCATGACGCACATCGACGTCTGGCATCTTAGTATAGGTTCTCGTAAATTGGTGGCCTGGCCAATCCTGTCAATATCACATCCCAATGGGAAATCTAAACACAAATGGAAAAAGAAAAAAGGGACTTTATAGGCGTTGATCTCCGCCTTTAGTGCCACTAAAAGTACACATACATTACATAAAAATTATTGCTTTATTAAATACAAACATGAAGTAAAAAGGTTCCAATCATTGGAGATGTGACATGAAATTAAAATCAATTTCGATATTGCACATCACAACAAAATAACCCATATTAGCACCACCCTCAAACTATGGAGTTCCTCCCCCTCAACAACAGCTTGATAGCCAGTAGGTGCAGAGGACAGGACTCCTCCCAAGGCATTTCCCCTTTTGGCTTCTTCGGGGATGTTAACAAAGAGGGTTCAGATCGGTTACTACAAACACAAAGAAAAAAGATGAACTAATGGAGGAGATTACATATGTTCGCGTCAGCCAGGTTAAATAGCCACTGGTAGCCAAATAACATCAAAGGGGTTGGGTAAGTATCAACCCAAGGAAAAGGGAGGACCCATTCATAAGACATCCAATAAGGGTAGAGGATGAAGAGGAAGAGGAAACCAAAACTCCTTCCACTACAGCAAGATATTAAATGAAAACAGGAGAGAGGGGAAAAAAAAATGAAAGATTACCCTCCTAATGCTTCAAATGATCTAATGGTGCCATAGGCAGAACATTATAACCAATATAAATAATTGTATTCAAATTTATTACATAAAATAAAGAGACGATGAAACCTGCATTGAATATAATTGGCCACGGCCATTTTTTTTTAAAGTAATTAAAAAACAACTTTACATTACACGTGGGATACAACCAAATTTATATATGGTTTAGCCAAAAAGCCCAAACCATCCCATTACCACAAACTTTTATGTAACCCAGCCAAGAAGCTCGAATTACCCAACATACTTAAAAACACATCCCAAACAAACAGGCCGTGACATTATAAAAAGTAAGAAATACCAGAGAGGGAGGGAGGGACAGCTCTTCTTCCTCTGCTCCCGCTGACTGTTTTAATAACAGTTATTTACCTCTTTTTATAGGCAATTTGCACACTCCAAGGTCTGAAATTTTCCTTTATTTGACCAATCATATGAAGTACCAACTGACCAATAGTTATTAGCAGTTAAATGACCAATCACGTTAGATATCATATCTATAATGTCATGCCATGGCCCCATACATGTTAGACAGGTACATTCTGACCCGTCTCCAAATTTTCATTCACAGGAAAAACACTCTAACAAGCTATTGATCAACATACCTCAACCCCAATGAGGAGAAATAAACTCAGAGTTGTTCACCAAATATTTAACCTGGCTAATGCGAACATATGCAATCTCCTCCAAAGTTGCAATAGAATCTACTTCATAATTGTACGTTTTTGTGAAATCGAAATGTAATATTATATACCTGTTAAAAAGAAATATACCTTGTATTAGTTTTTTCTTTTTTCATTTGTGTTTGTAGTAACCCATCTGAACCCTCTTTGTAAGCACTCCTGAGGAAGCAAAAAGGTGAAACGCGCAGCGAGGAGTCCCGTCCTCTGCACCTACTGGCTATCATGCTATGCAGCTGTTGTCTAGGGGGAGGAACTCTATAGTTTGAGGATGTGGCTAACATTGGTTATTTTGTTGTGATGTGCAATATCAAAATTGATTTTAATTTCATGTCACGTCTCCAATGATTGGAGCCTTTTTACTTCATGTTTGTTTTGAATAAAGCAAGAATTTTTATGTAATGTATGTGTACTTTTAGTAGCACTAAAGGGGAAGATTAACATCTATAAAGTCCTGTTTTTTTTTTCCTTTTGTGTTTAGACATCTTAGTATAGGGTAAACAGGGACAGAGAGGAAGAACCTAACGGATTCCATGGCAGCCTACGTGTAGGTTAACCTGGCCTCCTCTCCTAGGCTATAGGACCCTACTCCCATAAATTTCAGCCCTTGGACCGTGACTGTGTTCCTTTTTTGTCCTTCCCTATTGGGAAGTAATTCTCGGACCCCGGAGTTCAGGAAGTCTTGGAGTTCCTACAGTTGGGTCTAGACCTAGCTCTGTCAGTTGGTACACTTAGAGTTCAAGTCTCAGCCTTGTCAGCCTTTACTGGTGTCCCCTGGGCTAGTCATCTGTTTGTTCAGCAATTTTTCAAAGGTGCAGCTAGACTTAGGCCTCAGAGAAGACCGAGATTTCCTAAATGGGATCTTCCATTCCTTCTCAATGCTCTTTCTGATCCCAGTTCTGTTGACTCCATATCCGTCAGGGACCTCTCCAGTAAAACGGCTTTCCTGGTGGCGATTACCTCTGTGAAGAGAGTCTCACAGATCGGAGCCCTGGGATACAAGGGGCCATTTCTAACCTTCTTTCCGGATCGGGTAGTTCTTACACCTATGCTCAATTCAAATCCTAATCCTTCAAATGACAATATTGAGCGGTCCGTGATGCCGCACTTCCGCATTCAGCCTTGCATCTCTCTTGTGGGGGACCCGGAAACTACGCTGTAGCCACAGACAATTGGACAGAGCAGCGTAGTTTCCTGGTCCCCCACAAGAGAGACGCAAGGCTGAATGCGGAAGTACGGCATCACGGACCGCTCGATATTGTCCTCCATGTATACCGGCTATTGGAAGCTTGAATGTAAGTTGCTATATTCTTTATGCAAATAAACTGTTTAAAATACTGCACCAGAGGAAGCTTTCTGTTTGTCTGCCCCCACTTGGGAGTACACAGGATATAAACAACCCCCCCCCTCACCCCAGGAAGACGGAAGGTGGAAGGATCCTACTAATATACCCCCTCCCAGCGCCCCCCTTGGATGTACGCAGGACCACCGGAAAAATATTTTTTTTCAAATGCTGTAACCTTACAGCAGTAAGGTAAGGGTATAGCACACCCAGAAGCTGTACACATTTTTGTCTATCACGGTTCATTGTTTGGTGCCTGGAATATCCCACCTGATTTGATCACCTGAGTCCACGCCACTGTCACTTTATGATGATTGATGCTGCAATATACCACTAAATGGACTTGTTTTATTAGCTAAATTCTGATGATTTTGCAATTTTTATTAATTACAGTGTATTTTACTGTCACGTAGCCCACTTTCACATTGTCACCATTGTCACCTTATATTTATTTTTTGGAGGCATTGTTAGTCCCTCACATTGGAAAGAATATTTTTGCATTCTTATTGATTTCTCTTGGATTGTCATTTTTTTGCACTCGGCACCTTTCTAACAGCAGAATATATGCTATGGATTATTTTTGCTTGTGTATATGCTCTTAATTATTGCACATTCTATGACACTATGAGCACTTTGTATTTAATATTTATCCATTTCCCATTGAAGTACTGTTTTTTCCTTAATTCACTTATGATTGCACTTATTTATTGCTAATTTATATATTTATGTATGGATAAGCGCAGCTTTAATATTTTACCCACATGCAGTGACAGTTTCAAGCAAGCAGAGAATATAACACATTCCTCCCTGGTATAACACAATCTCCCCACAGAAGCACCTTTGCCTTTACTCTCTTGCTTAATACTTCACAAACTAGTGTCCTAGTTTCAGTCAAGCATTTAAGTATTAAACTAATACGGGAGCGTGGTCTGCCGCGGACCAAGATGGACGCTTTATCCAGGCACTCCGCTCCACAATCCGGATCCGCCGCAACTAGAAGCCACAACCCGAAGCCGCACATCACCCCATCGAACATCCTACCACAGGAGAGGCACCCAGGTATGCCGCAACGCGGTCACAAGCCGCACACACCCCGCCGCCTCACAGATTATTTCAACACCGCCAACATGCAGCATCCACAACATGGCGCCGAAAACGAGACCGGCCGGTCTCCAACTCCCTCCGCTGCCCAAACACAGTGCTCCACTGAGTCTCCTCCCTCAAGTGAACCTCCCTCATCCATCAATGCTGGAGAGATGGACACGACAGCAGCTCCTGACATCCCCACGATGCGACAAGCATCAGACAGAGGTAAGAGGATCGCTTTCTCCCCTGCCCAATCTCCATACAAAGGCCCACATCCCAAGAAGCAGTTATGGGCCACAGATGCAGACAGTGACAGGGCCCCAGCCTTAGCAGCACTTCCTGCTTCAGAAAACCCAGCTTCAGAGGCTGCTATTAAATCCATGTTACTCACCTTTCAGAAAGATCTGCATAGGGAGCTTCAATTATCCCTATCTCAAGTCCAGGACAGAATTGACTGCCTGGAGGTCAGGACTGACACTCTTGAGGACACTGTTCAGGAGCATGCTAGGGCACATAACAAAGTGCTGGATACTCAGGATTACCAATCAGAAGAGCTGCACAGCATAAAAATGAAACTTGCAGACCTGGAGGATTGCTCCAGGCGTAACAATATAAAATTTAGAAATGTCCCTCAAACCGTCAAACCTAATGAGCTGACCCCATATCTACAGCGTTTGTTCTCCTTGCTCCTTCCATGCTTGGACCAGACTTAACTCAGCAAAAGAGGCAATATTGTTGCAGGACACAAATACACTTGTAAATGTTTACTCAGATAACACCCCACTTCAATATGTGGTATTGGGGGGCCATTGGTGTATCCCACCAGTTCAAAAAATTGGCCAGTGAGTTTGGCACTGTGTGTACCAGACGTAACTCAGCAAAAGAGGCAATAATTTTGCAGGACACAAGTACACTTGTAAAAGTTTACTCAGATAACACCCCACTTCAATGTGGTATTGGGGGGGGGCACAGGTTTATTACAACAGTTCTACAAATAATTGGCCAGTAACCGTTGTCACTGTTTGTAGCACAGTTTACACAGCAAGAGGCCAAATTTTTGCAGGACTAAAATACATTCTTAGAAAATGATACTGTTAAATAACACCCCACTTTAATATGTGGTATCGGGGAGCCATTGGTGTATCACACCAGTTAAAAAAATTGGCCAGTGAGTTTGGCACTGTGTGTACCAGACTTAACTCAGAAAATGAGGCAATATTGTTGCAGGACACAAATACACTTGTAAAAGTTTACTCAGATAACACCCCACTTCAATATGTGGTATTGGGGGGCCATTGGTGTATCACACCAGTTCAAAAAATTGGCCAGTGAGTTTGGCACAGTGTGTACCAGACTTAACCCAGCAAATGAGGCAATATTGTTGCAGGACACAAATACACTTGTAAATGTTTACTCAGATAACACCCCACTTCAATATGTGGTATTGGGGAGCCATTGGTGTATCACACCAGTTCAAAAAATTGGCCAGTGAGTCTGGCATTGTGTGTACCAGACTTAACCCAGCAAAAGAGGCAATATTGTTGCAGGACACAGATACACTTGGAAAAGTTTACTTAGATAACACCCCACTTCAATATGTGGTATTGGGGGTCCACAGGTTTATTACAACAGTTCTACAAATAATTGGCCAGTAACTGTTGTCACTGTTTGTAGCACAGTTTACACAGCAAGAGGCCACATTTTTGCAGGACTAAAATACACTCTTAGAAAATTATACTGTTTAATAACACCCCACTTCAATATGTGGTAATGGGGGACCATTGGTGTATCACACCAGTTCAAAAAAATGACCAGTGAGTTTGGCACTGTGTGTACCAGACTTAACTCCGCAAAAGAGGCAATATTGTTGCAGGACACAAATAAACTTGCAAAAGTTTATTCAGATAACACCCCACTTCAATATGTGGTATTGGGGGGCCACAGGTTTATTACAAAAGTTCTACAAATAATTGACCAGTAACTGTTGTCACTGTTTGTAGCACAGTTTACACAGCAAGAGGCCACATTTTTGCAGGACTAAAATACACTCTTAGAAAAGTATACAGTAATCCCCCGCTCCATCGCGGTTCAGTTTTTGCGGTCCCGGTAATTCGCGTTTTTTTTTGTAATGTTATTTTACTATATAAATCATTAAAAATGAAATATTTTTGTGTTTTCCATAGCTCTTGCTCTGTCTCTCAGTATCTTTTATGTGTTTAAATGAGTTTCTATTGTTTTAAAAGTGTGTTTAAAGACCTTAAAATGCTTCTACACGTACAGTGACAGTAAAATAAACATGCCTACAATGCATTTTAATAGGGTTTTTCTATTTCGCGGAATTTCACTTTTCGCGGCTGGGTCCGGAACGTAACCCCCGCAATGGAGGGGGGTTTACTGTACTGTTAAATAACACCCCACTTCAATATGTGGTATTGGGGGGCCACTGGTCTATCACAGCAGTTCAAAAAATTTGGCCAGTGAGTTTGGCACTGTGTGTATCAGACTTAACTCAGCAAAAGAGGCAATATTGTTGCAGGACACAAATACACATGTAAAAGTATACTCAGATAACACCCCACTTCAATATGTGGTATTGGGGGGGGGGGGGCATTGGTCTATCACACCAGTTATAATACATTATAAGTGCTTTTGTCACTGTGTGTAGTATTGCTGCAGCAACGCTCAGTCACCACACCTGTCACAATGCTGCACAGTGCACATAATACTACTAATCCACTATAATGTGCTTTCTACAAAGTATATTATACTGTGGATTACCCCCCCCCCCCCACTGCACAGCAATACCAAAAAATGTGCAGCCCTTTAAATTACTTTTGTGGACATTAACAGGGCGATTTGTGTGTGACTGCTGCCGATCTCTAACTGCCCCTAAAGCACAGACTGGATACCTGACCCTATACTGAAGAGACTGTAATAGACCTATACCGACATTGCAGCCCTTTAAATGACTTTTGTGGACATTAACAGAGCAATTTGTGTCACTGCAGATGCCGATTTCTAACTACCCCTAAAGCACAGACTGGATACCTGTCCCTATACTGAAGAAGAGACTGTAATAGACCTATACCGACATTGCAGCCCTTTAAATGACTCTTGTGGACATTAACAGAGCGATTTGCGTCACTTCAGATGCCGATCTCTAACTGCCCCTAAAGCACAGACTGGATACCTGACCCTATACTGAAGAGGCTGTAATAGACCTATAGCGACATTGCAGCCCTTTAAATTACTTTTGTGGACATTAACAGAGCAATTTGTGTCACTGCAGATGCCGATTTCTAACTGCCTCTAAAGCACAGACTGGATACCTGTCCCTATACTGAAGAGAGACTGGACCTATACCGAAATACCAGCCCTGAAAAGGACTCTTGTGGACATTAACAGAGCGATTTGTGTGTGACTGCTGCCGATCTCTAACTGCCCCTAAAGCACCGACTGGATACCTGCCCCTAACCTGAGAAGATACTAGTAGACCTATACCGAAATACCAGCCCTGAAAAGGACTTTTTTGGATCTTCACAGAGCTTTTTGTGTCTGGCAATCTCTCCCTTAATGAGCACAGCAGACCTCTCCCTACACTGGCAAAAAGCGGAATGTGAAATGGCCGACAGCTCAGGTCTATTTATAGGGTAGGGGGCATGTCCATGTGCTGAAATGTTTTAATTGGCTGTCCCGTTCTACCTGACGACTGTGTCATGGATCAAAGTTCTCACCAATGTAAACTAATATGGCCGCCGCGAACAATGCCATGTGTTCGCAAATTTGGCAGGTAGTGAACAAGCAAAATTCACCGCGAACCGACCGCCGGGCGAACCGCAAGGCCATCCCTACTCATCATCACATCTCATCATCAAAACACCTCAGGAATGCCAAAGACGCACCTACACCCTAACAAAATGCCATTTTGGAAAGGCAGCCATGTTAGGGGACTCTGGTAACGACCATTGTAATCCAGCAGCCATTTTGAAAGTTTAATTATAATACAGTGATATTTTAATAATGCATTGCTTAGCTTGACATGCATATTGATTAATTCTTTGTGATACCTAGTTTGTTCCCCTGATATTATAACCATTTAGATTTTTCTTTAATTTTATTTTTGTTTTTCCAGTTTTAATAATTTATTTTTTTGCGCTATAGTAGAGTATCATTTTTACATAGTTTTAGGCCCCATGCACACAGGACGTTTTTGCAGCTGCTGTTAGCAGCGTCAGATGTTTTTTTTTTGCAGCTGCAGAACGCCCATCCATGTTATTCTATGGCCTCATGCACACATAGAGCTTTTAGGAGCTCCAAGTGGCATAGGCATTTATTAGCTGCAAAAAAACCCAGGACCAGTGCGTTCTGGAGCTGCAGCGTCAAGCTGTAAAAACGTCTGACGCTGCTAAAGGCTGAATAACGTTGCTTAACGTGCGTTAAGCCACGTTATACGTTTTTTTTCTTCCATTCAAAATCAATGGTTTCCTATGCGCTGTGAGAATCTTGAGGGGGAACTCCAAAAATGGGGAAAAAATGGGGAAAAAAACGGTGTGGGGTTCCCCCCCAGGTTCCAAACCATGTACCCCATACCCATTCACATAGGGAGGGAGTCCGGGATCTGGGGGGCCCCCTTGTTAAAGGTGGCTTCCATATTCCGATGAGCCCCCTGCCCGCAGACCCCCACAACCACCGGCCAGGGTTGTCGGGAAGAGGCCCTTGTCCTCATCAACATGGGGGCAAGGTGCTTTGGGGTGGGGGGGTGCAGAGCCTCCCCTGCCCCAAAGCACCCACACCCCTCATGTTGAGGGCGTTTGGCCTGGTATGGTCCAGGGGGGTGAGGCCGCTCGCTCGTCCCCTCCCCTTTCCTGGGCTGCCGGGCTGCATGCTCGGATAGGGGTTTGGTATGGATTTTGGGGGGGACCCCGTGCCTTTTTTTTCGGCGTGGGGCTACCCTCAAATTCCATACCAGACCCGAAGGGTTTTTCTCCCCATTTTGGCGTGGAGTTCCCCCTCAAGATTCTCACAGCGCAAGTCGCACCGCAAGTCGGATCAGGGATCCGACTTGCGGTGCGCCTTCCATTCAAATCAATAGGCTCCCTTAGGGAACCATTGATTTTGAATGGAGGCAGAAAAAATGCTGCTAAAAGCGACGTGGCCAAACGTGCAATAACGCAAATGGAAAAATCTACTAAAAGCACGTTTTTACAGCTGCTTTTTCCTGGCGTTAGAAGTGGCTCTGCAGCTCGTTTTTTCTGACGCCCCGTGTGCATGTGGGCTAACACTTGCTTTTACTGCAGGGGGGTAACTGTTAGGCTTTGTGAAACACAGACTATTGTCTGATAAGTTAGTCATATAAATATATGGTTATTTTGTCCACGGGGAGAAGCTATTCCTTTGGTTTATTTAATATATGTAGCAAAATACATTAGTGAGTGTTACATACAATCTTGTTATTTTTATGTAAGATTGTTGTCTATGTCCATCCACAAATCTAACTATTTATTGTTAATACATGTCTAGTGAATAAATAATAATTTAAATCCATATTAAGTCTGTATTCATATTGATGGATTTATGTTTCTTTTAAAGAAATTCGACTGGTCTAAATTACTCAATATAATTAATTATGCAGGCAATTCCTGACGCAAACACATAACAAACGGCATGACCAAAGACTTAAAATGTCCATATCTGGTTCTGAAAACAGTTTTACATTAGTCTCTGGGACAAATTCGGACAAGGTTGTATGTCCCCCGTAAATCTAATTTGGTAAAGAGCTGGGTGGAGTGGAGTCTTAAGCATTTCTGGAATCAGTGGGAGTGGATAGCAATTTTTTATTTTGATCCTGTTTAAGTCTCTGTAGTCGTTACATGGACTCAGGGTGGAGTTCTTTTTATCCACGTAGAATAAGGCTGCCCCAGCAGGAGAGGTTGAGTGTCTGAAAAAACCCTTCTATAAATTCCTATCAAGCCACTCCCAAAACACCTTGAATTCAGGTTCTGATAGAGAATAAAGGCAGCCAAAGGGTACTGCTGCCCCTGAAAGCAATTCAGTGGGACAATCATGAGCAGTAAGGAGGCAGCCGATTGGCACTCCTTTTATCACAAACATCCCATAACTGCTTGTGAATCCTGGGTTGGTGGAGGGCTTATTTTTTTAATAATCTATATTTTAATTTTTTAACATTTTACAAAACTAAAAGATAAAGTACAGAACAGTGCAAGAAAAGCATCAAATACAACTGAAGACAATGGTGGCATGACAAACAATAAGGGAAGGTTAGGGTCACAGTGAACAGGTTTATCATAATGTAGATTGTGCCTATCGGCCAAACGGAGGCGAACCTCAACCAACATCTGTCCTACTGGCTGGGGCTGGTGCCCAGGGAGGGACCCCCGAGGTGGCCCAGCAGACCCAGGACCTTCAGAGTCAAAAAGTACCATGCATAGTTGCCACAGTTTCCACTTACAAATGGAAGAAAACAGTAGAACCAGGACATTAGGGTAGAAAGAAGGAGATATACGGGCCTCAGATAGGTCAGCCAAAGGATAGGAACATAGAAAGTAAAGGAAGAGAGAAGATCAGCCTAGAGAATACACGGCCATATGGGTGAAAATGCAGCCAGAAGAAATCACCGGGCTCAGAAAGGGTAAGACATCCCCCAGGTGTACTAAGCATTAGGAATCTCATCCGAGTAGAACATCCACCCTGTCCAAGTATCCATGAATCGGGACTGTTTACCCTGTAGAGACAGAACCCTCCTTTCTGCTTCCATAACCCAATTCACTTCCCATTTCCATTTAGGACAAGTGTTCTGCCCCCAGTGCCTAGGGATCAGGCACTTGGCAGCGTTCAGTAAAAACGGGATGACACTGCGTTTGTATCTTTTGATCGAGGAGTGGGTATCATGAAAGAGGTATTGGAGCGGGGTGCGATCAGGAGGGGTGATAGCTAGCTTCTGAATCCCGGGATGAACCGCATCCCAGAAGGGTTTAAGGATCGGACAGTCCCACCAGATGTGGAGGAACATGCCCTCCTGGCTGCAGCCCCTTCAGCAGCGGAGATCGGTGTTAGGAAACATCTGTTTCAGCCTCGAGGGGGCCCTATACCATCTGGAGAGGAAAATTGCTGGTGGCTAGTGCTCCGGGGCCGGTCAGCATTAACTTCCTGAGCATCCCCCGGTTTTCGGCCCTACTGCGCATGCGCGAGCCTCTCAGAATGAGGCTTGGTTTCTGCGCATGCACAGCAGCGATTCGGCGCATGCGCAGTAGCAATTGCTGCGCTGCTGGATGATGTCAGCGGGCGCCATTTTTAAAACCCTCAGAATGTCAGCATAATGTGTGATTTACACATTCTGCTATAGGAAGGACGTTTTTGCTGCTGGTAAAGCGATTTTCCCTGCTGCTACTCTGCATTCAAGCCACCCAGGTTCCTGGTGAGTACACTGGCCCCAGGGTTATGGGAGCCCCCCTCTCTCTTCCTTTTCTGATCCCGTTGTCCGGCTCATCCCTGCAGGTCAGTGCCAAAATGGAAACCTCTCCGTCCTCCTGTGGTCAGCCCGCCCTTAACAGGTACTCAGGGCTTTGTGGGTTGGGGTGCTTTAAAAGAGGGGATTGGGGCATTATTTATGTCCCTGGCTCCCTGTCTGTGTCTGCTTTGTTTCCTTTATTTTACAGTCCTCCTTGGTTGGATAATCGACACTCCTCACACAGGCATGAGCGTCGATCAAGATCCCATTACCGGCACTCTTCCTCAAGATTCGCTTGGGCTCCCAGCATCATGGGAAGGCGTCTGCATCAGCTAGCCCCTCACGACACCCAGACAGAGCGGGTTGTTGGGGTTGTGGCGCCCCAGTCCCTGAAGGCAAGTCCATGTGTGACAAATGTTTCTTCCAGGCTGCGGGAGAGTGGGAAAGTTCCGACCAATGGCTGGAAGCCCTTGTGAAGAGAGTCGTCAAGGACTCCCTGGCGGAATTAGAAGTCGGTCAGACTCAAAGTTTAGAGGTGATTCCTCCAAGGTTACAATCTGGGGAAGAATTTGAATCCTCTCAACCCAGTCACCTGTCGGCTTTCCTTTCGGACAGTGACTCTGAGGTAGAGGATCCTTGTTTAGGTTTTGAGTTTGCCCTCGTCCCTTCCTTTGTTAAAGCAGTTAGAGAGACTCTAAATTGGGCAGATCCTTGTATCTCCTCCAAAGCAGAAAAAATTCTTTAAACAACTCAGCAAGGAGCAAGCGTCTTAACTTCCCCTTTCTGGGTGAGTTGGGGGAGATTATTACAGAAGAATGGAGTAAGGTGGAGAGGAAGAACTCCATGCTTTCCAAGATGTCCAGGTTGTATCCTTTTAAGGAAGAGGATGTAAACAACCTAGAATCTCCTCCCTTGGTGGACGCAGCGGTAATGAGGCTGGTCAAACATGTGACCCTTCCGCTAGAGGACACGGTCTCTTTTAAAGATCCTCTGAAAAGGATCTATTTGATGGCGGGTATGGCCTGTAATCCGGCCTTGGCATTAGCAGCGATGTTCAAGGTTATGGAATTGTGGTCCGACTCAGTGGATGAGTCCTTTCAGAGCGTGTCAGAGGAGGTGGCCAGAAGTTCCCCGATACAGAAACTTAGGATGGCCTCGGCTTTTTGGGGGGAGGCTTCTATCGACCTGATCCGTCTCCTGGCTAGGGTTATGTTGTCCTCAGTGACATCAAAGCAGGCTCTTTAGCTCCGCCCCTGGGTCGCAGACCCAGCATCCAAGCAGGTCTGGTGCCCTATTCCCTTTGAGGGCTCTTCCCTCTTTGGGAATAAGCTGGATGATGCCATAACCTGGGCTACAAGTGGTAAGTCTGGTTTTCTCCCCCAGGATTGACACCTTCTTAATACGAAAAAGGGCAACCCAGGAGATATGTTCCGGATCGTGCCAGAGACCTACAGGCCTGGTAGAGGGTTTGGTCGCAATTGGAGGTCAAGACAATCCTCCTCTCGGAAGACTTTGATGAGTGTCCCTTCTGGTGATTGTGAAACTGCAAAGTCCTTTTGAGATTGGGCCCGCTCAGGCATGTCTGGGCGGCCTCAATCCGGGACCCCTGGCCTGTCAGGACAGTCTCATCCGGACACAAGTGGGGTTTCAGCGAAGCACCCAGGTGAAGATTCCTGCCTACAGCTCTGCCATCATCAGGAGAGAAGTGCCAGGTACTAGTTTCCTATGTAGAGTCTCTAGTGTCTCAAGGGGCTGTCATTTCCGTGCCAGACCCCGAGCGAGGCCAGGGAATTTAATTTCCTCTTTTTCTGGTCCAGAAGAAAAACAGCTCATGGAGACCAGTCATCGAACTGACCTTTCTAAATCAATACATCAGAAGGGAAAGATTCAAGATGGAGACACTCCTATCTATCCAACAAGCTGTCCAGCCAGCAGACTAGATGGTGTTCATAGATCTAAAGGACGCATACTTTCATGTCCCTGTTGCAGAGGAGTTTCAGAGGTATCTCCGGTTTGTCAGAGGTATCTGCAATTTGCTTGTCTCCCCTTTGGGCTTTCCACATCTCCATGGACCTTTTCAAAAGTCTTGTTGGCTGTGGTAGCTCTGTTGAGGACAAGAGGCATTCGGCTTCATCATTATCTGGATGACCTCCTCCTTCTATCTCAAGACAAAAATCGGTTGTTGGAACATCTAAGTCATGTTGTGTCTACCCTCCAGACATTCGGATGGCTGCTGAATGTAGAAAAGAGCCACTTAATTCCCATTCAGTCCCTCGTCTATCTCGGGGCCTTGTGTGATACAGCGAGAGTGACTCTGTCTCTTCCAGAAGAGAAAGTTTCAGTGGTCTGGGACAGAATTCTTCATTTATCACGTGTTATAAAAATTAATAGGTGATTTAAAGTGTAATATATGTGATTAAAAATTGCTACAAATATATATATGATCTACTATTGGTGCAATTAGCAAAGAAAAGTGCATACCAGTGCAATTTCAATTCAGAAGTGTTTGTGCTTCTCAAAGTAAATTAATCCACAAAGGTGTGGATCAGTGAACCAATAAATAGATATATAAAGAATTCCATACAAAAATCACATAAGAATATATAAAAATATAAATATATAAATGTGCTCCAAGTAGTGTTTAAAAGTCCAGGCAATAGCATGCAATCAAAATTGTGCTTGATGGATTCTTATTAATCCCTTCACAGTGCTCCAGGTGCTGGGATATGACAACCGTCAATTAAGAAGTGCTTGTGCTTCTCAAAGTAAATTAATCCACAAAGGTGTGGATCAGTGAACCAATAAATAAATATATAAAGAATTCCATACAAAAATCACATAAGGATATATAAAAAAATCACATAAGAATATATAAAAAAGTATAAATATATAAATGTGCTCCAAGTAGTGTTTAAAAGTCCAGGCAATAGCATGCAATCAAAATTGTGCTTGGTGAATTCTTATTAATCCATTCACAGTGCTCCAGGTGCTGGGATGTGACAACCGTGGCCTCTTACCAGCTAGCAGCAGGTCACAAGGACCCCCAATGCCTGTGATCCCTTTATTGGGTGGATCAGACCTCTCCTCGATTGCTTGGATCTCTGGCTCCTATATTACTCGAGTTGGACCATGTAGTCCCCCCATACACATAAAGATATAGAAGAACAAATAGCCTCCAATAGTGAAATACTGTTTTATTCTCCAAAAAACATACACTATAAGGTGACAATTAGCCTCTTACTATTTGTTGTGCCCTCCTGGCACTGGGCAATTCGGCAGTACAAAATCGTTTTTTTGGGTCTTAGGAAGATATTCTCCAGGGATCTGCAGCACCCTGTATCTCCTTTCCCCCTTTCTTTGTATTGCGGCAGTGGATGTGTATCCCAGCCTCTGTTCCGAATGCCTCTGTGTGTTACTTCCGGGTTAGCATTGACCACAATGCATTTCGCTTAACGAGCGTCCTCAGGCAGTCTCATTAATTTTTAGAAATGTGAGGTAGTCAACATTGTCGTAAGCTAGGTGAGTGAGCTTATCAGTCACGATCCCCCCTACTGCGCTGAACGTCCTTTCAGACAGGACACTGGACGAGGGGCAAGCCAGAAGTTCCATTGCAAATTGTGCAAGCTCTGGCCAGATTTCAAGCCTGCCCACCCAGTAGTCCAGGGGTTCATTACTTCTCAGATCGTCCACATCGGCCGTTAACCCGATGTAGTTGGACACCTGTCGGTCTGTGCGTTCCCTAATGCGTGAGCCTTTGCAGTCAACACATAAGTCGCGGTAAGCCCAACACTCACCTAGGGACGATCCGCTGGATGGATGGAAAATATGGTTTCCATCCAGATTTGACGGATCAGATGTCAGCGGATATGTCTCCGCTGACATCCGATGCCCCATAGACATGCATGGGGGGAACGTTCAGATCCACCAAAAAAACGGACAGGCGGATCTGAATGGTCCGCCTGTGTGAAAGAGGCCTAAGTAGGCACCTGGACTCCCATCACCGAGCCCAGTGGGAGCAACGCCGTCAGAACCCACAAAGCCACACTCCGGGCTCTCACCATCCAGCCTCTTCTCCTTCTCCTCTCTCCTCACAATTGTCCTCCACTCCACCTTCTATCATGCCGTCCTAATTTTGTTCTAGAAAAAGGCAGGCCTCCGTTGCCCAAATGTTCGAGCATAAAAAAATGATGATGCCTGATAACCCTCTTGCCCAACGGTTGACCGCTGGCTTGTCGGAACTGATAACCCGCCAATTACTGCCATATAAACTGGTGGACTCGAAAATTTGTGGTCCTTGGAACACCACTATGGAAGGTCCCAGGAAGGAAATATTTCTCGCAGAAGAGCATCCCAGAGCTATATGGCCATGTTCAGCGGCAAGTGAATGTATCTCTGGCACACAGTGTCGGTGCCAAGATACATCTGACCACAGACACGTGGTCTAGCAAACACGGGCAGGGAATGTATATAACTTTTACTGCCCACTGGGGGAACCTTCTGACGGCCGTCAAGCATGTAACCCTTGGCACCCGTGTAGATTTGGTTTGACCGCCACAGATTGCATGCAGTCCTGTCTCTTCTTCTCCTCCTCCTACTCCATCCACCCTCTCCTCCTCGGCTGACTCCTCCTTTTCCGCTGATACCGTCTCTTCTGCTGCGCCACCCAAGATCCCCAGAACCTATTCGGCATGCCAGGTGAGATGTATCCATGCTGTGCTGCATCTGTTGTGCCTGGAAGGCAAGAGTCACACTGGTCCTGCACACCTTTCAGCTTTGCGTTCACAGGCAGATCAGTGGCTAACACCACTCAATTTGACAGTTGGTATGGTAAAGTGGTGTGCAACAACGGTGCCAATCTGCTGAGCGCGCTGAAACAGTGCACAATTACACATGTGCCATGCATGGCACACGTCCTGAACTTGATCGTGCAGCGATTCGTTGTTAAATACCCTGGGGTCCAGGACATCTTGCGGCTGGCCAGGAAATTCTCGGGCCATTTCAGAAGTTCTTACACAGCCATGGCTCGCCTTGCTGACATTCAGCGGCGACACAACCTGCCCGTCAGACGTTTTATTTGTGACTGCCCGACGCGATGGAACTCAACCTTGTATATGCTTGATAGGCTGCTCCAGCAGAAACGTGCAGTTAATGACTACCTGTACGAACTCTGCGGCAGGACAGGTTCTGGGGAGCATGGGTTTTTTTCACCGTGCCAGTGGCTGCTCATGCGCAAAGCATGCAGACTTCTGCGGTCATTTGATGAGATCACCAAACTGGTCAGTCGCAGCCAGGGCACCATCAGTGACATCGTACCTTACGCCTTCTTTCTGGAGTGTGCATTGCATCGTGTCATTGATCAAGCCATCGAGGAGCAGGAGCAGGAAGATGAGGAAGTCGCAATGCTGGGTGAATATAGAAAGCATATTATAGTAGATTTGTATTCTGCAGCATTGTGACTGATGAACGGTTCTGCAGCGATACTACAACTACAAAGAGTGACAAACGCAATTAGAAAAACGTATTATAACTGGTGTGATAGACCAGTGGCCCCCCAAAATGACAGATTGAAACGGGGGTGTTATATAACAATATACTTTCATAATAGTGTATTTGGGTACTGCAAAAACTTTGCCTCTGCATCATCGACGTCACCTTCCCCACCACTAACATTAGAGATCTCAGAGTAGGCAGCAACAGCGGGGACCAACCTCCTTCGGCTGATCTGGGTACTGTCGTCAGAGTGCTGAGTGGCGGCTGTTGCTACCTCCTCTTCCTGATCCGATGCCAAGAGTGGCTGCGCATCGTAAATGTCTTGTGATGGATCAGAAAATAATTCCTGTGACTCAAACGGAGGGTATATGGTGGTGGTGTTGGTGGTGGTGTCTTTGGGGGTGCACACAGCAGAGAATGAAGAGGGTGCAGATAGAGAGGATGGGGAGGGTGCAGAAGAGGAAGGATGAGTGAGCCACTCAACCAAGTCTGGTGTGTCCTTTGACGTAATTGAACGCACCTTCTGCAACTTCCCACTTTGGCTCCAGCCTGGTGCTCCTGCCCTACCCCTACCACCCCATGCAGAAGGGCCTGCCTCTTCCTCTGCCTTTAATTTTTTAAATGACCCTGTGACAAAATTCTCTAGAGAAGCGCAGTATATGTGGAAGAAGGTATATAACAATTAAGTATAGCACCCTCCTAGTCAGGTGCTAGATAGAAGATATAGTTTGGCATTTTCTGCTTAACAGGGAAGCAGCAGTAAAAACCATAATTGCTTCATCTGCTTATCAGAGGAGCTTGATTTTTAGTTAGGTGTGCTCAGTGTGTATTCATCTGGTCTGAGGGAGTGTCCCCACTGCGTCCAATAGGGAGGCCTGTTGGACGGTGGGGAAACCTGGCTAATGATGCACAGGGTTTGGAACTGTCACAGTGGGTTGGCTTTTGGAGAGGTGCAGCATGGGATTGTAAATAAAAGTAGAGAGCACCTGAGGCAGACTGTCTTTTGGCAGGAGCATCAGCATAAGCCCCGGAAGATTTTACCACCTTCCTGACCAGGGCCTATTTTGCGATTCGGCACTGTGACTTTAACGGACAATTGCGCGGTCGCGCGACGCTGTACCTAAACGAATTTGACGTCCTTTTTTTCCCACAAACAGAGCTTTCTTTTGGTGGTATTTGATCACCTGTGTAATTTTTTGATCATGCGCTATAAACAAAAAAATAGCGTCAATTTTGCAAAAATAACAATATTTTTCACATTTTTTTATATGAAATTCCCCAAAAAAAATGTAAAAATCAAAATTTTTTAACATTTTAGGCCGATTTGTTTTATGCTACCTATTTTTGGTAAAAAAAATCACAAAAAGCGTATTTTGATTGGTTTGCGCAAAAGTTATTGCGTTTACTAACTAAGGGAAAGATTTTTGTCATTTTTGTTGTTTTTTTTTTAACGAGTAATGGCGGCGATCTGCGATTTTTTTTGTGGGACTGCGGCATTGCAGCGGACAGATCGGACCCTTGACTGACATTTTTGACACTTTTGGGGTTACCAGTGACATTACTACAGTAATCAGTGCTATACATATGCACTGTTACTGTAAAAATGACACTGGCAGGGAAGGAGTTAACTTTATTTGAGAGGGAGGGGTTAAGTGTGTCCCTAGGGGCGTGTTTCTAACTGTGATTGGCTGTGGCTACTGGTGTAAGAACAGAGATCAACGGTCCTACATAGTAGAACCGTGTGATCTCCATTCTTACACAGGGGAGAATGACAGGCGGCTGTGTTTACATTAGCCGCCTGCCTTTCTCCTCCTCTAACGGACGATCGTGAGTGCCCGGCGGACATCGGGTCCGCCGGGCACACGCGCGGGGGCGGTCCGTGAGCGGGCGGGAGCGTGCCTCCCGTAGCGCGCGCTCGCTCCCTAGAGCCTCACAGGATAGCGACGTAGACCTACGTAGTTTTGCCTGTGAGGGGCTGACTCCTGACGTAAATCGTCGCTAGGCAGTCGGCAAGTGGTTAAAGGAGTATTCCAGTAATCCCTTCTCCCACCCAAGTTCTTAATAAAACACAAAAATCAAAGAACCGAACTGGTTCTTGTCTGAGGTAAATTCAATTGAAAGCATGCTAAAAAGTACTGTTGTTGCTAGCGGTAACCCAGGGGGATCCATATCCAGCACCTATGCTGGAAATTGTGCTACATAAGGAACACTATCATAATTTAAAAGTTACAAAAATATAACAGAATGTGTAAAAAGGAAATCAAGGTCACAAAAATTGAAAATTAATGACAGGTTGCAAACAGATAGTAGAACAAAGCCCCACAAATTCTTCAAATATATTAAAATTAAAAAGGTCAAGTCTGAGCATGTAGGCCCTCTACTAGACAATTTAAAGTTTGTTACTGGGGACATAGAGAAGGCAAATTTATTTAATACCTTCTTCAGCTCTGTGTATACAAAGGAAAATAGGGAAGCGCAAGTCCTTAAAAAAGCACCTGGACCAGAAAGCTTACACCAAAGGGTCCTCAAAAAGCTGAGCTCTGTTCTATCTTAGTCATTTTATCGAACTCATTGTTTTAGAGACTGTTTAATAACTGGCATTGTACCACTGGATTTGCATAAGGTCAATGTAATGCTTTTATTTAAAATGGGATCAAAACTTTTACCAAGTAACTACAAACTGGTTAATTTAAAAGAGATGTATGGGAATTTTTTTTTCTTGAATAATACTTACCTAGGTGGATGCAGCATCAGTCCAATGATGCATCTGTCCCCCGGTACCTCTAAGACTGAGAACAGAGCGATCTAACTGATTTCTCAGTTCTCAGGGCTCCTCGAGCAGAGAGCTGGTGACTATCTCTGCTCTGCTCCCCACGCTCACTGGAGCGCCGGGCTGTGGAGAGTGTGGGAACACCTGGCTCGGGCTCTCATAAGCTTGCTGAGAGGCTGACCCGGGTGCCTGAGCCTGGACCGGCTCTGTGATGTCAGCAGAAAGCGGACTTCAGCCCGCTGTCTGCGGAAAATGAGTCAGAGGAGTGCAGGAAGAGCTGCACTCCTGTAATCTACAGAAGAAGTACAGCCAAACGAGCTTTGGCTGTACTTCTCCTTTAACTTTTATAGTCAGGAATATACTCAAGAGTATATTAAAGGACCATTTCGAAGAGTTATTGCTAGAAAATAGTATTTTAATCAATAGTCAGCATGAATACACGAAAGGCCAAATTTGTCATACAAATCTGATTTCTTTTTTAGGTAAGGACAATGCGTTTGACACAATTCCTCATACAGGGCTAATGTGTAAATTAAAGTCTACAGGCTTAGAGAATTAGGTTTGTAAATGGATAGAAAACTAGCTAAAAGACCAAATTCAGAGTGGTGATTAATGATTCATTCTTTGAATGGTCGTTGGTATTAGTTGTGTATTTCAAAGTTTTTAGTTGAGACCTGTACTTTTACAATATTTATAAATGGGATTAAGAGTATAAATTTCAGTGTTTTGAGATGACACCAAGCTATCAATTGGAATTATGTCCTTACAGGATGTCTACAGTTTACAAGCTGACTTCAATACACTATTTAATTGGGCAATTATGTTGCAAATGAGGGTTAATATTGATCAATGTAAAGTTATGCACTAAGGGTCTAAAAGCCTGCATCATACACACTAGGAGGAGAACAACTGGGGGAGTCAATAGTGGTCATTAGTGGAGAAGGATCTGGGTGTTCTGGTAGATCATAGACTTAATATTATCATGTAATGCCAAGCTGCAGTTTCTAAAGCTAGTAAAGCATTTTCTTTTATTAAAAGTGGTATAAACTTCAGAGAAAGAGAGAGAGAATTTTGCCTCTGTGCAAACTGTTAGTAATACCTCATACAGAATATGCAGTTCGATTTTGGGCACCAGTTCAAAATAAGGATATTGGATAACTGGAGAAAATTGATTGAAGGGCAATCAAACTCATCAAAGGCCTGAAGGAGCTCAGCTATGAGGAAAGATTAGCTAAGCTGAATTTATTCTCTCTTGAGAATAAGAGATTAAAAGGGATATGATAAAAATGCATAAATATTATTATTATTTTTAATGTTCAAGATTTATATAGTGCCAACAGTTTGCACTGTGCTGTACAACACACGGCAGACGAAATACAGTTACAATACAATTTAATACAGGAGGAATCACATGGCCCTGCAAGTTAATAAATAAATAAAGTGGTACAAAAGATAATGACTGTGGGGGATGAGCTGTTGGAGAACATACAAGTACAATTGTTAGGTGGGGGCAGGATAGGCTTCACTGAAGAGAGGGGTTTTCAGGAATTGTCTAAAAGTGGACAGAGTAGGAGACAGTTGGACAGATTGAGGTAGGAAGTTAAATAGGAATTAAGAGGCTCGGGAGAGGTCTTGGAGGTGGGCATTAGAGGAGATGACAAGGGAGCTAGAGAGCAGGCCTTGGGAGAAAACGAGAGAACAATTTAGTTGGTATTTTGAGACTAGGTTATTTATGTAGCTGGGGCCGAGTTATGGATGGCTTTGTAAGTCATTGTTAGTATTTTGAATTTAATATATTGTGTGAGTGGAAGCCAGTGGAGGGATTGGCAGAGAGGAGTGGAGGGAACTGCCAGACACCAGGAGGTTGAATAACTGAAGACTGGAGAGTGCAAAATCTGGTGCAGCTTTGGATGGTAGCCAATCAGCTTGAGAGCAAAATAAAAGAAATATTCCCCTTGCAAGTTTTAGTCATAATGTACTAGCATGCACCGCATGCTAGTACATTATGATAGACTTAGCTGCAAACGAAGCCCACAACTGATATGCTGTCAGGGCTCTCCTCAGTTCCCAGCACTTCTATCTGCACCCGGTCTTACTTCCGAGTTTTGTATTTTCATCTGCTTGATTGGCTGGGCCAAGGTGATGTCACTCTTGTGCATGCATGCTGGAATCTCATTGCTGCTGCCCAGAGCATGCCATAAATGTGGTCTGAGCTGCACATGTGCGACTCATATTACATTACCCATTGACAGGCACTGACAGACTAGGGTCTCTTCTGATATAAAAAGACTGCCTGTCAGAGGAGTTTTTAATTAATTACTCTTTTCTACCATTTTAAGCTTAGAAATCAATCAGCATACAGATTTTATTGTCAATGCACAGCTGCACAAGATTTAGCACTCTCCAGTGTTAGTAAATCAACCCTCAGAAGAAATCTATCTATTTATTCTTGGATGAAATATGGGTTGTTGTGTATAGGTCACCACTAGGTTTTAGCACTTCATCTCTTGATTAGTAAGAGGCAATGGATTTAGTGGGACTTTTTCGGTGCAATATGTCAAACGAGCCAAAATATTGGATTAAAAACATAAATATTTATTAACAAAAATCTAAAATAAAAAGTTTACATAAAAACATATATATTCATAACCCATATACTATGGTTCTTGTTTTTTATATATATAGATGTATATATGTATAGGTGTAGACATGTTTCAGGATCTACTAGGGCGAAACATGTTGGGATCTACACCTATGCCGCTATATATATATTAAAAACAAGGACAAAAGTATATGGGTTTTGAATATATATATATATATATATATATATATATATATTTTAATGTAACCTTGTTATTTTAGAATTTTGTTAATAAATATTAAAGTTTTTAATCCAATATTTTGGCTCATTTGACATATTGGACCGAGAAAGTTCCACTAAATCCATTGTCTCTTTAGAATTGTATGTGGAATTTATGTTGTTCTTAATTAAATTGTAGTTTGAATTTTGATATGAAGAAAATGTTTGTTTTGCCTTTATTGGGACACTTTCCAGTCTGAAGTGAGATGAAATTGATGTAATTGTACTGAATAAAAATGATACATTTTATAATACTTTCCATTATGCAGTAATGAAAGTGGCATCTTAAAAGTCCTACCCGATATTAAGTTATACTGATCTACTTCTATACAATCAGCCTGTCGGATTTTCCCCGTTCGTTCAGCACCACAGGCTATAGCAGTGTATTCTGATGGCTAAGTGTATTTCTGGCTGATAGAATACAATACCTTAGAGGAAATCAAGCCATTTTTTGCATTTAACCGGCTGGTTAAATGGAAAAAATGACTAATCTATGGGTTGCTTTAAAGATGTGGAAGCTCATTATGTGTGCTCATTAATCTTATGTTAATGAGCAAGGACTCTGTCTTAAGTTTTTCTATTTGGGACAGTCTGTCTCAGACATTGTTTAGAAATACTTGCAGTCAACCATGATGGTCTCTCCTAAGAAATACCTAAAATACAAGAAGTATTAAAAAAATAGATATGCTTAGTAAATGGGAATACATATAAAATATGCTGTATATTCTCAAAATACTTAAGATTGACTTAAAAATTGGAATTATTCTTTAAGGTGGTTAAAGTGCAAAGCATTCCATCATTGAAATGTGTAACACATATTACTGAGGAGACTGATTTATTAAAGGAATTGGAAATGATCATACACATTATCTAAGCATTAGAAAAAGAAAAACCCTATTTATGTATTTCATCTGCACATGATTGAATAATTAAAATTATTGTGTGAAGATTCTTAGCTATTTTAGCAATTCAACCTTGTTAACTCAACACTGTTGTTTTTAATCATGTAAGCAATATTTTTATTTTTGCCACATCCATAAGTTATTTAATTTAGAAAGCAGGTCTAAGAAGTAAGTGGCAGATTGCACTGTCTGGCCACCATATTTAATGGAAGTACTGTATATGGAAATATATATCTGTAATTTTTTCAATTGTATATTTGACATGAATTATGGTAATACCAAGTATGATGAAACTAATGCATATTAACTAATACGATCTCTCTGACAAAGACTGGATTATTTACAATGAACATCACTTCACTTCTGTGGGATGCAATGACATTGACTGTAGATTTGTTTCTAGGATAAAGCAATTACCTGATTATACACATGGCAAAATGAATCTGCTTCTGGATTTGTGTAAACTATCTAATTATATTGTCATTAGTTGAAAGTTATAGGCTTTTCTGTCACAGAAAGCATTAACAAAATATCTAACCTTAATTGTTTTTCTGCTTAAACTGCTTGAGTCTCTTCTGCTATACAGTAACATTGGGGATGATTTACTAAATGAGTAGCTGCTTTTCACCTAGTATAGTGAATGCTGTCTTTAAACATGTGTTCAGAAAAATAAAAATCAAGATCTTTGCTAGCACATTATTCTGTATTCAGAGTAAACACAACTTGAACGCATTTACTTGCATTTACTTTACAAAGTGAGTATTCAATTTGTGGCAGCCAGGATTGTGATTGCAAGGTCATGGAAGTCGGCCACTATACCCTTCAAATTGCTAAAAGCAAAATTGTCTTGGGTAATGATCAATGAGCGCCTTTCAGCCATACTTATTGATAAGATGCAACTTTTTGAAAAGGTCTGGAGCCCATAGCTTAGGTATTTGGAGGGGGACCCCCGAGCTGGACAATTGTAGACAGTTGTAGACTGACTAGATTATCCTGTTTAAGCCGTAGGAGAACTGCTGAATAGTCGGTACCAAGAGCCTGCTTTTCGCAGTCCTGAAGTACTCTTCTTTTCTCTTCTATTCTCCATCTTTGCTGCTCTCGTCTGTTTAATGTTTTCTTTACTTTCCTTTCTTCTCTTCCTTCCCTCTGGGGTGGCTATCCCAACCCCGATTCTTTATGATTACTTTGGGGTTCCACATACCCGCATGGGCCCCACGTAAGGCAGAGCCCTGAAACAAGTGAGTTGGGGTTTGTAGAGGGCCCACTTCATGATGTTCATTGACTTTATCTGTGATTGAAGCCCGCCTCACCCCTGTATGCCCCTTTGGTGTTACTGAAGGTAGTCAGTTTTAATTATGTTATGGTTCATATGCTTCTTTGTTTGTTTCATACTGCTCACATGTATGTTATGTTGTGGAATGAAAAACTTTAATAAAAACATTGAAATACAAAGTGAATATTCAATTTAGAAGATGAACAGCCTGTGGGCAGGGCCGACTTTCTCGACTTCCCCAAACCTTTTTGTCCTATCTCGTTTTCTCCAGTGTACGCACCCGCTAATGCTTGGGACCAGATGGGGCCGTGTTCATGTGGCATCAAAATTATGGTGGTAAACCAAATTAGAAGTTGGTGTCTTTGCATCATAACTTGACACTGTCATACAGGTGCCTTCCAGTCCCACGACACATACACCTGCTCAGTATGCAACATTTTACAAGGAGACACCATATTGCAGTATCCCGCTCCACCAGTCTAGCTAGGCTTTGCCACCTACTGTATCTCCCAGTGACAGAGTGGGTCCTGTTGGGAACCAGCACGGACCCCATGCGTGCACATAATTGACTCTTCTGTACCATACGGGTAGTTCCCTAGAGTCTCCGTCATGTGGGTCCAGTCCTGGTTGCTGGGATACCAACTGCTTCCTTTACTATGCATGAGACCCGTCACCCCAGCTGGTACCACTCTCCCACTGTCTGGCTGTCATTTTCTTCTTTCCTTGGGCATGTCCCCCCGTGTGTGTGTATCACAGCCCTGTTCTGCTATACACCATTACCAGCATGCACCCCTTAAGTAACTTCAGACCAAGCATGGACAAAGTTTTAAACATTTTGTATAATGAAAGATAACAGTTCAGCATAAAGTTCAGTCTTTTCCTAACAGCCATAGTCCATAACTACAGGCTTGTGTCTGCCCCAGGCATACCTGCCTAGGAAAAAGTCTATTCTTGACATCTTCTGGGAGGACTGCATGTCCCAACAATCCCCCACCACGTAGGAGGCTTTAGGACACAGATTTGTAGCAGCTTTGCTGGAATCAGGGACAGAAGCACTTTGATGGTTGTTTGTGTCTTCCCTTTCCATGCAGAAGAGCATATGTGGAACTACAGGTCTCAGCAACTCCAGACACGTTGGCAGGCTCCTCAGGAAGGAAAACTCCAGTGAGAAGAGATAGAAGATAATACACCTGAAGCAGGAATGAGCAGAGCCTTTCTGGGCTGTGGTGTTCTGGAGGATTGGATTACATAGCAACTGTCTGGAACACTAAATACTGAACCATCCTGATTCACATGCACAGGGAAAGGAGGGTAGAGCCCAGCAGCAGCTCGCCAAAAAAAAAAACAGAAAACAAGCCAACTCTTTCCCTTACTGCTGGGAAGCAGCCAACCAGAGCCCCAACCCACCCACCAGCCTCTTCACCCTTAGTAAATCAACTCCAATGAGTCACATTTATTGGAGTTCCTACCATACAGCTGCCTATGGGAAATCTGTACAGGGAGAGATACACAGCCAGAGGAGAATTTGGCTTGTGTAATGATTAGACCTCACTGAAATGCCTTGGCATGACATTATGAATGCAGTTCACATCCAGAATCTCAGAAATATTAATGATCCAGAACTGTTTTATGCAGAGGTAATGTCTAACATTTCTTATAACTTTGTTAGATCAGAAGCTACTAGAAACATGTGGTGGAAGTTCTTTCTATTAAGAAAGAGGTTCAATCAGTTATTGAATATAAAGGCTTTCTGTTAGGGTCGTCGTAGCAGAGCCTGAGGTGTAGGAGGATTTCTCACCTGATAGAGAGCCCAGATTGCTACGCAAAATCCAGCGATGGGGATGCCGACAGGACACCTTAGCGGAAGACACAGGTTCACCTGAGGTGCGGAGTCTAAGTGCTAGTCCGTATTCACCAGGGCTCCTGATGGTGGAGATGGATTTGTCTGCATGCTAGCACCAGGTCGCGGCCCCCAGGATTCCCCAGCCAGGCGAAGATCAGGTCCAAGTCCAATAGTGGATAAACAGATTAGGGTAAGACAAAAGCATAGTCAAGATGAGCCGAGATCATGGCGGGCAGCAGGCAATCAAGGTCAAAGGTAAGCCGGGTCAGATGATCAGGAAACAGGAGACACAGGAAAGCTGAAGATCAAACAGCAAAAACTCAGTGTGGCTGTTGCATTTGAATAAGGCGTTTGGCGCCAATAGTAATTTGTGCGCGCATGTGCACATGTGTTCGCTAATGTGAGAATGCTAACGTGAGAATGCTAACGTGAGAGCGCCTCTGCGTACGCAAATGCACATTGGCGTTTACCAATTTGGGGCAGGAAGGTTACCAGTGCGCCTGCGCACAGCAGTAAACCACTGACACTTTCATACTTTTTCCACTCCATATTGTAAAAATTTTAATTTAAATATCTTCATTTAGAAAATTTTGTAAATATTCACTTCCGTTTTCCAATCATGTAAAAAGCAATTTCCTAAGATTGACAGACTATTTTTATTTATATTAAATTAATGTTCAGTTTTGTCAGTGTTTACCTTATGGGACACCTTCAAAAGTGTAATGTGGGCCACATCATCCAAATCATGTCCAAACAGAAGAAAAAAATGTCTGTGCCTTACAGAGCAATTAGATAAATGATCAGAACTAGCTTCTGCTGCTTTTAAATAGTCTACCACAATAGGTAATTTCAAGGCTCTTGATCAAGCACAAACGTAACCTAAAGTGGCTGTAAAGGCAGAATATTTTTTTTTTATTTAAATGCATTCTATGCATTAAGATAAAAAGTCTTCTGTGTGCAGCAGTCCCCCTCAGCCCCCCTAATATTTACCTAAGCCGTCTCTCTATCCAGTGATGCCCACGAGTGCCTCGGCCATTCAGGACTCTTCCTCCTGATTGGCTGTGGCACAGCAGCAGCGCCATTGGCTCCCGCTGCTCTCTAGCAAACTCAGTAAGCAAATTGGGAGAGAGGGGGGTGGGGTCGAACTGCGGCTCCATGTCTGAATGGATATATGGAGCTTCAGCTCGGCTCGGGGTCCCCCATAGCAAGCTGCTTGCTGTGGGGGCACTCAATAGGAGGGAGGGGCCAGGATCTCAAGCCAGGGACCCGAGAAGAGGAGGATCCGGGCTGCCATGTGCAAAACCATTACACAGAGCAAGTAAGTATAATATGTTTGTTATTTTATTAGAAATAAAAAGCAAGACTTTACAGTCACTTTAATCTATGCCTTACTGACATTTCAGATGGTTGCCTATGTTGGACTCAACAAAAATTATATAAGAAATAATACAAATCTGATGTAATGTTTGTAGCTGGCCAGCTAGAACCTGTCCTAGGTTGCTAATATGACCTACATGCATATACAGCTAGACCTGTTAATAACCTCAATACAGTGCATATGTTTATATGTGAGAGACAAAAGCAGAGTTATTTACTGTGATTTCATGTTTGGATGTCACATAACAGTTGTATGTTGTGTTCACAGAAGCAAAAGGAAATTTGCCTGTAAGATTCATTTATATGCCTGTAAGGTAAGCTCAGATACAGCAGAATTTAAACCAGAAAGCACAGAGTTAAACTTTATTACCCATAAGGAGTTTGTGGCCAATCACAGCCAGCCTTACACCCATTTTTTTTCTCTGAAGCCTCATGCTTTCAGCCAACCTTCTCATTCCACTACAGAGCAAGAGAACTGAATAGACACACAGATCCATAGAGCAGTTTTATGGAAGCAAGTGGCCAAAAATAGGTAATTAACAGTTATACATGTTCCTATTGTTAGTAATGTGATTAGAGCTGTATATTGAACTAGTTATGTGTTCACTTGTAGTTCCACTAAACAAACTCGAACACGAAATCAAACAAACAAACAAACAAACTATCAAACTTCAAAAGTTATATCGAATTCAAACTATCGAACAAACCCAAACAACTCTAACAACTCAAAACCAAACCCAAGCAAACAAACTCAAACAGCAAACAGCAATAGAGAGAGAAATATATCCACCATTTGTTATACTGTATTCAGCACATGTTGTACATGGACTGTCTGCTGCAAAAGTGTCACTGTTATCTATGAAGAAAAGTTGAAGTTAATAAAGAAGATATCTTAAGCGTTTGGTGTGCTCTTTAAACCTACTGCTTTCCATAGAACGGTATTAGAGGAATTTATAGAGTAACAGACAGTCTGGTTAGACTGAAGTCAGAGAGATCCAATTCTTCTAATGCCACAGCGCATAAGGCACTTTGTAGTGCTGCGCCTGCCACAATGTTAGCTAAAAAATATAGAATATTTGCTCCCAAATGTTCACCATAAAGCTTAAGACCAGACGCAATCTACATATAGGCAACCCCCTTTCAAATCTTGAGGAGTTTAAACACCATCTTTAAGCCCTATATTCCACCTCTCCTACTCCTACTTGTGACTTTTAGCAGTAATTATACCTCCCCTCTCATAAAGACTTAATGGATGGGGATATCACAGTTTCTGAAATATTTCAGGCCATGAGGAAGCTCAAACCTAGTAAAAGCCCAGGGCCAGACAGATTTTCCAGTCTCTATAAAAAGGTGTCCACTGTAGTAGTTCCACTCTTTGCACAACTCTCTAATCAAATAAAAATAATTTTCTTCTCCTTTGTAAGGCCGGCCATACATTAACCAATTGTCTATCCTTCAACCATGGGCAGTCCCCCTGTGTAGCCCCCTGTGCTACACAGCTGCCCTAATTAGGATAGTATGGTAGCAAGAAATAAAGAAGCCTACCATATCTTTATTAGGTCACTGTTGTCACAGGTGGTGGGGATACTTACACCATAGGGCCTAGTGGCCTTAAAAATTGGATCTCATTACATCTAGGCTTCCTGTTTGGATGGGGTGGATTCACTACATACTACAAAAAAAAAACAATGTTTCATTAAAAAGACTAGATGGAAAAGCTGTAAGTTAAGACTAGCTCTAGGCAATGAGTTTACCGGAACATGGAGGATCTTCATTAATCACGTTTTTTTTTTATACTGCACAAGGTCACCTTGTTCTGCATTGGAATATGGGGACTCACTGCATGGCCCAAAATAGTGATGTTGCTGCTACTTCCTAGAAAAAGTGAATTTAAAAATTTAGTTTTTTTTTTCTTTTATTTCTTGTCGGTTCAATCCTACATTATGGTGCTGATATTGCTACACCCAAGAAAAAAATTCCATTTGACTTTAATTTTCCTTCTTCATCATCTTCTGGTCCAAGATATAATATCTACTGGTGCTGGTGTGGTGCTGTATTCCATTTGTGTGTTCTTCTTCTTTAGTGTCCTTTCTGTCTGTTGTTTGATGTTTATGCAACCTATCTAGTTTTCCTATCTGGTCTAGGTGGCTGATGTTTTTTGTGTTGCTCTATGCTGGGATGGATTCATCATTCTCGTTTCAGGCCACTTGATCTCATGGATCCTATGCTGGTCCAAAAATAAGAAAATTACATAAAAGTCAACAATCTACATGTCTAGAACCACACATCTAAAATCTTACTTATTTATCTTAAATAAGAATTGGGTCAGAAATTACTACTTTACCAATGCCTTAACAATCTAAAAAAAATGGGCACCATTCTAATTTCAGGTTTAGGTCAAAAAGAAACCATGCATGTGGGAATGCTATAAAAACAAAAAAAAAAAAAAACGATATTAACCAGATTAAAGGCCAAAATTGAAAATACATGAATGCAGTGGTGTCATGAAAAACGTAAGGAGATTCTTTACATTTTTTTAATGGCAATTTCGTTTTTTCGTAAAGGTAAATTGAAGATAAATTTACTTGAAAAAAATGAAACAATCTGGCACCTCCAGAGATGTAATTATTATTTAAGATGCTATTTCCAAAGAGTATTTTATTTCACTTGTAATCAATACAATTGCTGTTATTTCAGACTGGGCTAGACTACCTAATAAAAATAAATTGTAGGTGTCTCATCATGAAACATTTTCCCTTGAGCATTCAACAGTTGACAGGATTCTAATGTTTCCTGTAAATTGTACTGACAGAGTATACAATGTTGTGCCCCAGGTCTGCTGTGACAATTATCTCTTTCTTCCACAGGGAGCGTTCACTATTCAAACCTGCACTTTAAGATGAGATAGATTTTAAGATAAAGAAATAAATGTGTTTAGTGAAGTTACATGTATGGCTTGTGAATAAAATAATAATTACACCAGAGGAGAGCTTTTAGAATAGAATAAAAGAAAGAAACAGAAGGGGTTGAAAATAAGTATATGTGATATGAGATTCTTTTAAAGTTTTCATATGTGGAATTTTGCCCAGAGGTAAGAGTGCTAAACCTGCAAATTCAGCTTAATGAGGTCAAAAGCGTGAATGAAAAATAGATGAAGACAGATGTATTTTAGACAAGAAAATACTGGCAGAGAGGTCTTGTATTAAAATAAACTAGGAGCATGTGAGAAACAAAGGTGAGATAAGGCTTCAGAGTGAAACACCTTCCAAAGAAATAATTTATAAAGTCAAATTAAATTGATCATGAAACTCAGTATTGATTTATAAAGTGTATCTCATTTACAGAAAAAATATTTACCACATACAGTGGGGATCGAACGTTTGGGCACCCCAGGTAAAAATTTTTATTAATGTGCATAACGAAGCCAAGGAAAGATGGAAAAATCTCCAAAATGCATCAAATTACAGATTAGACATTCTTATAATATGTCAACAAAAGTTAGATTTTATTTCCATCAGTTACACTTTCAAAATAACAGAAAACAAAAAAATGGCGTCTGCAAAAGTTTGGGCACCCTGCAGAGTTAATATCTTGTACTGCCCCCTTTGGCAAGTATCACAGCTTGTAAACGCTTTTTGTAGCCAGCCAAGAGTCTTTCAATTCTTGTTTGAGGTATCTTTGCCCATTCTTCCTTACAAAAGTCTTCCAGTTCTTTGAGATTTCTGGGCTGTCTTTCACGCACAGCTCTTTTAAGGTCTATCCATAGATTTTCATTTATGCTGAGGTCAGGAGATTGTGAAGGCCATGGCAAAACCTTCAGTTTACGCCTCTTGATGTAATCCCCCATGGATTTAGAGGTGTGTTTAGGATCATTTTCCATTTGTAGAAGCCATCCTCTCTTTAACTTCAGGTTTTTCACAGATGGCATCAGGTTACCATCCGAAATTTGCTGAAAATTTATTGAATCTATTTTCCTTCTACTCATAAAATGTTCCCTGTGCCACTGGCTGCAATACAACCCCAAAGCATGATTGATCCACCCCCATGCTTAACAGTTGGACATTAAATTCTGTGCCCCTTCTTCTCCAAACGTACCTTTGCTCATTCCGGACAAAAAGTTCAATTTTAACCTCATCGGTCCACAGAACTTGTTTCCAAAATGCATCAGGCTTGTCTATATGTTCATTTGCAAAGTTCAACACTGATTTTTGTGGTGAGGACATAGAAGAGGTTTTCTTCTGATGACTATTCCATGAAGACCATATTTGTACAAGTATCTCTTTTATATTTTTTAAGTGTTGTTTTATATCTGTTTTAAACCTATATTAACCTATAATAATATTTGAAATATTTTATAATGCATTGAAGCAGAATTATAGTTGAAATTAAAAAAAAAAATGTAGGTAGGTATTTATGGAAGGATAAATATCTGTATATCTCTTCTGCCATAAATATAATCTCCGGACTGCTAGAAGTTTTAAAGAAGTTTTAAAGAAGTAAGATTATTGGAGTAACTGCAGGGGCCAAATAACTCTGATGCACATGTATGGTAGTTAGGGGATCCTAGCCCAGCCCATAAAGAAGACAAGAGAAGACTCCAGAACCCAAATGAAGACAGGAAGGTGTACAGTATGTGTCAACAATTGAGCAACCAGCAATAGTGTGGACTTCACCTTGGTGGAGTGGGGAACACTGCTAGGTAAGTGTAAGGGCTCTTTCACATGGCCGCTCCGTATGTCCGCAAATCATCCTATTTTTTTGCGGATGATTTGCAGACATAATGTATGTCAATGGCATTGCGGATGTCAGCGGAATACCATCCGCTGACATCCAATTTTCTTCCTTTCAGTTCTGTTCCGTTTTTTGGAACGGAACAGAACCCTATTTTTCCTCCGTTCAAAAAACGGAAAGGAAGGAAAATCGGATGTCAGCGGTGTCATAGACTTACATTATGCCTGCATATCATCCGCAAACGGATGGGATGACATGCGGGCATATGGAGCGGATGACACAAATGTCATCCGCTCCGTGAAAAAAAAAAAAAAGTCCCGCAGCGGACAAAAACAGCGGAGCGGCTGTCTGAAAGAGCCCTAAAACAAATGTTGTATACAGTATAGTAAATTGGCGGGGTGGCACAAAATGAATCAGTGGTGAGATGCAATCTAAACAGCCAACAATCAATATTTAGGAAAACTCAATGCGTTCCTCATATGAAGGTTGGCTAAGCAGAGCTAATTTGGCAAGGGTCAAATACTGCAAAATTATCTCATCTGCCAAATAAGTATTACATAAAAAAAAAATGTAACTATGAATAAATAACAAGGGTAGATTAAAAAAATACAACCACACATGAAAATATATCCAGCAAAAGCTAGATAAAGCACTAAGAACCCACAAGAGCCTAGAATGGTTACAAAACAAGTAAGCTAAAGTTTCATATGGTAGTGATTACCTTGTAAGACACTGAAAGAGAAAGCAGGATCTGTGACTGAATTTGTCTGACAATATGAGTTTTAATTTATAATTTTAAAGGAGAAGAATGGTCAAAGTTCTTTTGGCCATACTTCTCATGCGAGTGACTGGAGTGCACTTACTTGTGCTCTCCTGTTGTCACGTATCTGACGGCTGAGCCTGACGTGCAGAGGGAAGGCCTCTCATACAACCCTGGCTCAGGGACCACCGATGTTGTAACAGTGGCCGTGAGAGCGTGGTGGTGTATGAGTGCCTGGATTGTTTTACGCATGGTGGATGTATCACCAGGGTGGACCAGAAGGTTAAATGGCAGGCGTTGGCAGGCCAGCAGGTTTCGGGCTGGTGGCAGCAGGCAGCAGGGATCAGGCATGTGCATGCAGAGCAGAAGAGACACAGGATGCATGGTCAGACAAGCTGGGTTGGTAACAGATGATCAGATGCAGGCAGTGGGCAAAGAATAGTCAGGGTACAGGCAGAGATTGTTAACGCGAGTTCAGGCGGATGAGCAAGAGACAAGAAGCAAAGTCCAGATACAGGCCGAGGTCAAGGTAGGAGAGATTCAACAGAGTCAAAGGCAAGCTGGGTCAAACACAGGAATAACTTGATCAGGTTTCAGGAACACAGGTACAGCTGCAGATCAGACAGCAAAGCATTAGTGCAACCGCTTCACTTATATATGGCGCCAAGGTTTATTGGCAGTGTTGCGTATGTATGCGTGCACATTGTCACATGCACATTGGCGTGTGTATGTGTGTACGCAAATATGCATGCACACATTGGTGTGCCTGGCATGATGGGCACTTGCAGCATCATGCCCGCATCATGCCCGCGCATGCGCATTTGCGTCCACCTTTGAGCATTATTAGCACTATGGCCAGCACGTCCCTGACACCTGTGACACAGAATCAGCCAACAAAGGGCTAAAGTCTGTGGTCGGCTGACATCACAGACCCACTCCGGACTCTGAAGGGATCCTGACTATAATCTTGGGATCCAAGATGCCTTACAGACAGCTGGCTCAGCCTACCAGGTTACCACTGAGAAACTGAGCCAGCCACTCCCACCCCCTCTCCTGCCCAGCAGTTCAGTGACTGATAATCGCTGGTCTCTGCTCAGTAAAGACCAAGAACTGAGAAATCAGTGGCCAAGTGATCACTCAGTTCTCATGCCTAGGGCTGGTGGGAGACAGCTTGCAGCATTGAACCAATGCTACAGAAGGTAGGTAAGTATGTATGCTTGTTTTTATATAATCCCAAACTTCCAACAATTGATAGAGATATAAGAAGCATTTTTAACGTCTCTCAAACTCTTGCCTTTAATGCCAGTGTGCAGAAGAAGGTTATAGTATGCATCATAGATTTAATAGTAAGGTGTAAAGACTGGCTTTGCTGGGGTTTCTGAAAATGTAGGTAAGCCGACAACATATAAGAGGTACTAATCTGTACTCTCATTTGATGAACTGAACTACTTACAGGTGGTGAGCAATGAAACCCAGAAAAAATTATTAATGCAACACATGGAGCGAGGATCAGTGTGTATCTAAGCTTTAAGACAGGGAGGGCATCAGAGTCTCAAGAAATGGGCGAATCATCAGTACTGAAGTTAAGCCCCACACTATCTGTATAATATCAAGAATACTATATGAACAATATATGCTCATTCATAAAGTGAATGACCAGACCTGTATTTGGAAATTAGTGAGTACAAAGTTGGAATAATCTAAAGCCTGCATAAAAAAGTGATAAGGATAAGGAATCCAGGTCTGTGGCATTCAGGAAGTTAAACTTTAGGAACTTTGCATGTTGAAATGTGTCCCCCCAAGAGGTTTTTATAAATCATTATGGGCATAAACTGAAGTCTACTTAAGGCACAAATCTTCGGCTGTTAGGAGTGGGGAGGAAGTTTCCTCCCAGTGCATGTTTTCTTCCTTTAACCAGGGCCAAGACCAATACAATATAAAGGTATACCCCCATTAAGTATCCATTTACAGATTCCTAAACAGGTCATTAATGTGAGTTTTACTTTTTTTTTTTTAAATAACATATTTTTTAATTACTTTCAAATTGTCATGGTGTGTGAAAAACCTATTTATTTTATAACATGTAAAAAGGGATAGGTATTTTCTCTTACATTTTTGCATTCACCTATTCAAGTCAGGAAGGCTCAGAATTTTGATGGGCTATCAGAAGTGTGTACTGTGTGGTTTTTTAATTGAACCGACTAAACATGAGAAGGCTATTTTACCAGAAGAAGAGTTGAATGCAAAAGGGCTTCTAGAAAAATGGTCAAACATTTCCATAGACACACACCTAAACCTTGTGAAAAATCTTCCCAGAGAAGTGGAAGCTGTTCTAGCTGCAAAGGGTTGGTCAACTCAATATTGAACCCTACGAACTTAGACTTGGATGCCATTAAAGTTCATATGCATGTAAAGGCAGGTGTCCCATTACTCAAGGTAATATAGTGTATATTTAGTATTGGATATGTAACTGGGGTCTGGACAAGCCAGGGAAAATGTTTATAAGGGTTATACCAAACAAAAGAACCAAGCTCAGGAGCACAGAATAGCTTGAAACACAATCTAACAGGATAGTCACAAAATTCTCAGAATTTTGATGGGCTATCAGAAGTGTGTACTGTGTGTTTTTTTAATTGAACCGACTAAACATGAGAAGGCTATTTTACCAGAAGAAGAGTTGAATGCAAAAACATTTATAATCTATAGTGGGATGGCAAAAATCTATTTACATGTACAGTTTCGCTAATAGTAACCAGAGAATGTTTTCTCATTCAGCCACCTGTTAGAGTAGAGAATTATTACTAAAGCCCCGTACACACGTTCAGATAATCGGACGACGTATCTTTCGCATTTTGTTGCATGATACTAACATCAAATTCAACAATGCGTACAAACCGTATGATTTTTGTGGTACGATTCGGGAAAAGCTTCCTGGTTGCTTAGCTACGTATCAGATGGTGCAAAACAAAAACAACAGCATCAAGGCTTTTTCCGTGATATTTTAGTGTTTCTGATCATGCGCAGTCTTTGTCGATCGATTTTTAGTGGACACATTGTGTACTGATGAAACGATTGTCATTTGTGGGGCTATCGTACGACAGAAGTTTTCCTGTTTGTCCCTTCAGATTTTGTTGGATGAACTGTCGTGATCGGCCGTTGAAAGCTGTGTACTAACGATCAGATTATCGCGCGATCAGGTCAAAAGCGAGTTTTATCGTATGATTATCGGAACGTGTGTACGGGGCATTATACGTGAAAAGTATTCCAACTATTTTGCTTGGGGTAAGGGGTAGCTTCTGAGATTGTCTACTTTGTTGGAGTCAGACGGGGAATATCTGCAGCAATTCACAACTTAAAAATTGTGGTGGTAATGCTTCATGTGAAGTAAGGCCAATTTCTCTCAATTCTGGTAGGTGGAAAATTATTGAATAAAAGACTAAAAGAAAAGGTCCACCTTTATTTGATATGCTGGTGAGAAAGAGATTGCATTAATGATTTGAGTGACCTTCTCCCATGATTAGTATAAGGAGAAAAATTAGTAAAAAAAAGTCATACTGTCTATCTATAGAAAGGTACATTTTGTATCAAGCTGCTGTAGTCTTACAGTATATGTCAGACCTGCTCACATTATATGGTCCTTAATGTTAGCTGTATTTTAAGCTGTAGGGCTTCATAGCTTTTAAATATAGTTCAGCTATGCCTGGAGTTCTGCTTTCCAAACCCAGGAAACTTAAGAATTATCCCTTGCAGTGGGCTGTGTCTGCCCTGCAAGGATTAATTGCTTCTTCAGGTTGACAGGTGAGATAGAAAAGAAAGTCAATTTACCTGCTTCTCCACTCTACTGCACTGCTATGCTAGACTGATTCCCACAGCCTCTTTTCCCCGTGATCCAGTGGTCTAAGCTCCTTATGGCATCAAACCTAATGCAGAGTCCATAGCTCTGCACTGGACATGGTGATGCTGAGAGATAGGCCATTCAGGAAGTGCCATCAGATACAGACTCAGGTCAGTTAAAATGCTTTCGTTTTCCCCTAGGCTAAATGACAAGTTAACCCCTGCAGTGTGCAGCACAACTGCAAGGCATCATTTTTAGATTTCCTAGAGTTTTAAGCACTCTTCTCCCTCTGCTGAATTGTGTGACTATCCTGTTAGATTGTGTTTCAAGCTATTCTGTGCTCCTGAGCTTGGTTCTTTTGTTTGGTATAGCCCTTATAAACATTTTCCCTGGCTTGTCCAGACCCCAGTTACATATCCAATACTAAATATACACTATATTACCTTGAGTAATGGGACACCTGCCTTTACATGCATATGAACTTTAATGGCATCCAAGTCTAAGTTCGTAGGGTTCAATATTGAGTTGACCCACCCTTTGCAGCTAGAACAGCTTCCACTTCTCTGGGAAGACTTTTCACAAGGTTTAGGTGTGTGTCTATGGAAATGTTTGACCATTTTTCTAGAAGCCCTTTTGTGAGGTCAGGCACTGATGTGAATGAGAAGGCCTGGCTTGCAGTCTCCGCTATAATTCAGCCCAAAGGTGTTCTATCGGGTTGAGGTCAGGATTCTGTGCAGGTCAATCAAGTTCCTCCAAACCACCCTAAACTCACTCATCTATGTCTTTATGGACCTTGCTTTGTGCACTGGTTTAAATCATTTGGTGGAGGTAGAATTATAGTGTGGGACTGTTTTTTAGGGGTTGGGCTTGGCCCCTTAGTTCCAGTGAAGGGAAATCTTAAGGCATCAGCATATCAAGACCCATGCTTGTGGGAACAGTTTAGGGATGGCCCTTTCCTGTTCCAACATGACTGTGCTCCAGTGCACAAAGCAAGGTCTATAAAGACATGGATGAGTGAGTTTGGGGTGGAGGAACTTGACTGGCCTGCAAAGAATCCTGAGCTCAATCCAACAGAACATCTTTGGGGTGAATTAGAGAGGAGACTGAGAGCCAGGCCTTCTCCCCCACATCAGTGCCTGACCTCACAAATTAGCTCAATAATATCTCAAATGCTCAATATTGCGCCCTAATGACTAAGACCAGGGTGCCATTAAAGTTCATGAGCGTATACAGGCAGGCCTTCCAATACTTTTGTTAATATAGTGTATCTGGCTAGATATGCTGAAACTCTGATAATTTTTTTTCTGTTTTAGTTTTTCTGCCTGTTACTATCATTGGCTTGAAAAAGAAAAAGAAAATGGTCTATATCTACATGTAGAAAGCCTACATTTGCCATTTGAAAAATTAAGACCCCATGCCATTTCTTGTCATGTCTCCACTGTGGATGAATTTCCCATTCTATTCTCTGCTGTATATGCATTTATATATTCCAGCAAAATATAAGGCTATTCATGAAAAAAAATTCCAGACATCATAAAACTAAGGGCCCGGCCTCACATTTCCTTTTAGAAAAAACACAACCATATTTCTTCAACTACTTTTTTAATCATATCCACAAATATTTTTAAGTAAATCATCACTTTATATTATCAGACTCTTGTTATTGCTATTCAACCCTTGCACAAACTTTATTTTCTTGTTTATGGTTTCCCAAACATACCTAAACAAACCTGGAATACATCTACTAAATCAATACTCACCATGAATGTGGCTATTGGTATGGTTGCATTATCATAGCATATCCTTTTAAATAACACGGCTGATTCTCAACCGCCACTCTTATAAGTCTACCCTTTTCTTTTGATAAGTTGTATTACAAATTGTGCACAGTCTCTGGAAATCTCATGGGAAAATAGATATTTTTTTGTAGAATAAATATAAATAAATAAATATGAACCTAAAAGGTTACCTTGGTTCCAAAGTAATATATACTGTATGTGATAAAGAAATCCCAACACAAGCCAGGTTGGAAAAAAAGTGTGCTATAGGAAGTGAAGTAGTGTACAAAACAGTTGGCTTCTGATTCCCCCTCACCATAGACAGCAGCTGTTCCCTTATAGCCAGTAGCAATGATAACACCCTTCCCATATGGCCAAATGCACTGTTACTAGATGTAATCCTGAGTCATTGGTTAATGGTTATTTAATATGCAGCTTAGGTACACTCTAACATGTTTGTAAATATAACAGGATGGCAAGTATTAATCTGCTTTAGGAAAATCTGAACACCTTGAACAGCAACCAAACAAAAAGGTTTATGTTTATTATTGTGAGCATCCTGTTCTGTATTTCACAGCTCTTATCCTTATTATGACTTCTGTTTGTTTTGTAATTATTTGTAATTATTTTTCTTTACCTGCCTGCTACTTGACTTAATCTTGCCTTATCAAACTATTACATAAACCTATTATATATACAGCCATTCCTGATATGTATTTACTGACTGCTGTGTTACCTAATAATTATTTTATGGGAAAAAAAGTGAAATCCACAACTTCTTGCTGGAGACTCCTCAAGTTCTTGGTAATCATGTATTTTACATATTTATTTTTATCATGAGACTCCTTGCCCAGCTAAGATTTTGATTACACTAATGCCACGGCAGTGTTGTCAAATTCTCCAAAAACGTTTATGAAGGAAAAATAGTTTATTTTATTCTTCTTCTGTGTTGGAAATTTCTAATACTGCTGCTGTTGTAAATCAACAATGGTGCTGAATCATGAAAAAAAATAAAAAAAAATAAACACATTTCTCTATATATTTGTTATCATCAGCTTCCTTGCCAGTCTAAGAAGATGGCCCCATAAATGTTTATGGCAATTAATTACTAAGCAGAAAGAAGATTTTGGCAACTGAATTTGAAGATTGGGACAGGCCGCAGCACCCTAGGTGCAGGTAGGTATAGATCTGGGGTGGGGGAAGATCACTTTAGATCAGGGTAGAGGGGACAGAAAGGACAAGTGCACTTTATGTGAAAGTAGACTTATCATTTAAATAGCTTGCACCTGTCTGTTAAGCTTATTCTGCATAAAGTAAAGTTGAGGGTCATTCACACCTGGAGCTGAGGTCCATTACCTACAGCAGTGAACAATGCTTGGTCCACAAATAATATAGAAGAAGTCTAAACATTTATATACACATACATTATTTTATACGTTTTTTTCTGTTGTTAAAATTTGACAAAAAAAAGCTTCCTTCATGATAGTAATTTATAAAGTGACATCATGCTGGTAAAATAATCTATTTACAGGAATGTAATATAACATGTAATCTGAGAAGTCTATAAAATAGGTCACTTAATCTGACCTGAAACTGAAGCAGGTTATGCATTGTATTACTAAATGTGTTGCTCTAATGAAAATAAAACACATTGCTCTAAAGACTACCTTGGGAATATCAGCTTCTTAACTGAATATGTTGAACATCAATCATTGCTTTTGCAGTGACATTTTTCTCTTCTCTTTTGAATGTCTGCGTCTTCACTACAGAAATCATCTGATGACCTTGAAAAGTGGAATGGCATTTACTTGTCCAGAAGAAAAATCATTTGCAAAAGTATATAATAATTTAATAATCCTTAGTCTTTTAAAATGTCAGTGCTGTATTTTTTTCTAATATACCGATTTAAAAGTAATATATTTTGATCTTTGAAGAAATGGAAGTGCTTCAGTCTCTCTTGGGGCTAATGTTGTCTTGTAGTGAGTAAGCAGAAGCTGTCATTTAAATATAGTTTCGTTTTAGCTGACCATTAGCTGAATATTTTATTTCTTTCTCCCTGTAGCACAGAGGCGTTAGGTTTTCTATATTTCTAGTTTGACATTTTCTGGATACTGGAAATCGCTTTATTTAAAAACAATGTAATTAAAAGCAGAATATTGTTATAATATGAGATGCCGTTTAAGTTGCTAAATATAACCATTTTTAAATGTAAAGCTTTTCGGGGGCGTGTCCGGACGTTAGCAGCGCCAGATGCTTTCTGAAGGAGCTCCTGCTTTCCTTGCAATAATCCGCCGACATCCATCTCCTTCTTCACTAGAGAAGGCTACATACCTCACCTTTGCATTGGCCTTCCTCAATAGAAGTGCCCCGTACCTTCATTCCGGCCATCTGGGATCCGATCGCGCAGCTACATCTCCCGCGCCATACAAGCAGTTCCGCCGCCTGTGCCTCTGCCGGGACCCAGTACAGTGTGCCTCGGACCGCAATCCGCCGAGAAGGTAGGCCACGAATCACTTGGGGCACTCCTCTTACCTTCCCGCCACCACTGCTATCAGGCTCCTCTTCTCCCGGGATCCCACAGACTGCGAACTGGTGCCTTCCTCCTAGGCCCCGGCCGCCATCTTGGCCTAGGCCCGGCGCCAACCTGCCACATATTAATACCTCTGCATCTCTTTAGAGACGGATTGGAACCGCTAGCACCTCAATCCTCATGGGAAGTGCAGGTACACACCGCCCAATACCGGGACTTGTGCAGTCTGCAACCCTACTGTCCACCCCCTGCAGTCCACAAGCGGCAGGCTCAAATACAGTTCCAGAAGGAGTATCAGCAGTGTCAGCACCAACACCATCCACTGCTATAGCAAGCATTTCCTATCTCCCTGCACGGTCTGTCTGCCTCACTGTCATCTGTGCTGTGCTGCCTGCAGACTATTGCACCCATTCACAATATCACAATCTGCTGCTGGAGCCTTATAATACCCAATTGCCATTACATAAACGCCCTGTACTAGCTGGAACCCTCTCACACCTATGTGCCTTACTTTTCCTATTGCTCTTCTATTCTCCTGGCATGTACCAAATGATGTGATAATCTTACAGTAAGGCTCGTCGGATTTCATATAACCTACACAGGATCACAAACTTTCTATACAGCATTCTTTTGGTGTATTCTTTCTATATCTCAGTAACTATGGCTTCTACAAAGCGGAAAGGATACCGCAATCGCGGGAAAATGACGGACTTTTTCCAGACCCCTCACCACTTCAACTTTCAAAAATCTGGAGGCACGCCTCCTACCTCCCGCAACTTGCCTCAAACATGGCCGTCTCCCTCTGATCATTCACCCCAAGGTCCCCAGTTTCATTCTACCATGGCAGGCCCTAAGTCCGGTGCTTCGTCGACAACCTCTAGCCCGGCCAAATCTAAGCCGAAATTACAGACTGACTGCACCGAGGGGAATGGAGAGCACACCTCCTCATCCATTGAACTGACCAGGGAGCTGCAAGATTCTATAACAGACTTTCCGACGCTCAACCAAACAGTAATGGACACTACCTTAAAGGACATGCTGGTGTCCCTGCGGATCACTCTGCACGCTGATATCCTCTCCCTGGCCGGTCAATTCCGTTCAGAAGTGAATGCATTATCTCAAAGGGTCACTCACATTGAAGATAAAATGGAAGAATTTGCGACGATTTTTAATGAAATGGTGGACTCTCACAACAACAGAGATGATGAATTACATTGGATCAAGTCTAAATTGGCGGATCTCGAAGATAGATCCCGCAGAAATAATGTGAAGATTAGGGGAATACCTGAATCCATTAAAACTCAGACCTGAAACCATATTTTGTGAACATACTTAGAGAAGCCTTACCTGATGCTCTGCTTGAGGAACTTACTATTGATAGAATACACCGGTTGCCAAAACCACAACATGTTCCTGAACATGCTCCCAGAGACACTATTGCCAGGATACACTTTTTCCACACCAAAGAGAAGTTACTGATGGTGGCTAGAAACAAAGAATCTCTCCCAGAATGCATGGCAGAACTATCGTTCTTTGCAGATCTTTCCGCCTTCACAATGAATCAACGACGCCAACTAGCCTCCATCACCAAGCCACTCTATAATCACCACATCACCTACCGGTGGCTCTACCCTTCTAAGCTGCTGGTGATGAAAGATAATTCCACATTTGTCATCTCATCTTTGCAAGAAGGCCTTCGCTACTTGAGAGATTGGAAGATCCTGGACCCGAAACCTCCTCCCCGTCCCTCCCCTACCAGACCATCCGGTGCTCGGGGTAGTGACTCTGACTCTGGCTGATCCTGTGTCTCCAGACCGACAAAGTTACCCATCTTTCCGATGGGCCTCTGGCTCCATGCCTTTTCTCCTGTTACCCCCATATTTCAGCGGCATAGATCCGCCCAGATTCCTTGGAATCGTCTCTTTTTACTTTTTGTCTCACGGTTACTAAAGTGTTGAGACATACAGTGTTACTGTTTTGTTGTTGCCTTTGTTCTACCTTTTTTTTTTATATAGTGCACCAGATCTTCCACACAGCATCCATCTGGAAGGACATAGACTGAAAAGTTATCTTGATTCAGAACTGTCATTGTACTTGCGACCAGGTACTCACTCAACTAATACGGGTCCACTTGTGGTCAGGTATTCACATCTGTTGTTCTAATATCTTGTTATTTATGACAATGGCGTTTACTGTTTCCTCTCTGAACGTGAAGGGCTTGAATAGTCCGGCTAAATGTAGCATGGTATGGCAAGAAGCCAAACGTTTAAACTGTGATGTCCTCTGCCTACAGGAGACCCACTTCCAGTCCCACTATCCTCCTCCATTTCGAAATTCCAAATTTCCCCATATTTACTGCTCTAACTCCCCCAAGAAACGGGGGGGGGGGGGGGTACTGCAATAGCCATCAGAGACCATACGGTCTCCTTTCGGCAGATAGACTCCTACTGTGACCCTGGAGGTTGATATGTTGTGCTGATATGTGAAATTAACAACTGCATTTACACCCTGATCAATATCTACTTACCTAATACCCGACAGCTCACTAGCCTACAGAAAATATGGAAAATGGCATGCTCCATGTGTCAGGGATACACAATTTTATGCAGAGATTTTAATACTATCCACAATTTGGAACTAGATAGTACAGGCCTCCAGTGCGGCCAAGAAACAAAGGCTAACTCTCAAAAAGTTTCTTCTAGATTCTGCCCTCTTTGACGTTTGGAGATGCCACCATGCCTCGGAAAAAGATTTTACCCACTATTCACAGGTCCACCAGACTTACTCGAGGATAGATATGTTTTTAGTAGACAAATTTCTCCTTCAAAAAGTTTCTAAATCTGTGGTTCAGAATATAACCTGGTTGGATCACGCCCCTATCTCTATCTCTATTGGAGTAACCTGAACCTATACTTTTAGAGAGTAATGACCTCTCTATACTTTTGTACCCCTGATACTTCCAGGAAATATTGACTGCCATCACTGAATATTTTAAACTTAATGCCCCCTCAATGTCGGACCCTTTTGTTCTCTGGAACTCTCACAAGGCGGTTATCAGAGGTATTCTGATTCATCTTGGTAGCAAGGTGAGGAAACAGAGAACAAAACGTCTCAATGACCTCCTTGCAGAAATCCGGGAATTAGAAAAACGACACCAAATGTCCCCCTCTGATCCACTTGCAAACAAACTGTTCCAAGGCAGGCACGATCTCCGTCTTTTGCTCATTAATAATCATAGTAGGAATCTTAGATTCCTCAAAGCCCAATCTTTCAGATATGGCAACAAGGCTGGAAAGTTACTGGCCTCTCAACTTAAAGAACAGCAAGCCAAGCAAAATATCACCTCCATAACAGATCCAGTCACGGGCAAAACAGTATCCAACCCCAAAGAGATAGCTGAGGACTTCTGCAAATATTATACACCATTCAACCAGAACCTGATAAAATTAATGAGTTCCTCAAATCGATGTCCCTGCCTTCCTTACGTCCCCAAGATTTAGAATTCTTAAATTCACCATTCACCCAATCAGAATTACATAGAACTATCTGCTCTCTACCTAAAAATAAGGCCCCGGGTCCAGATGGCTTCTCGGCAGAATATTATCAGACATTTCACTCCCTTTTGACTCCACATTTATTGTCGGTTTTCACGGAAGCCACAATCTGCACGAATTTCCCCCAAGAAATGTTGACGACCACCATAGTCACCCTGCCTAAACCGGGGAAGCCCCCCGCTAGCCCTCAAAATTTTAGGCCGATTTCTCTACTGAATGTGGATGTCAAGTTGTATGCTAAGTATATAAAAATAAGCTGCGCTAAAACAATGAATAATATTTAGCCAAAAATATTATACAAAATGTGAATAAAAGTGATAGTGATAAACCATACACAAAATTATGTGAACCAGGAATACTTCCAATATTTTAGGTTCAAATGTTCATTAAATAATAATAATGAAACAAAAAGTCTGTGTGAAGTCCTTTGTAAAAACTGGAAAAGCCACTAGATGTGCAAACTCCTTACCAGATACAGGTAAATAAATTGCCCAAAAGAGTATCGAATCCAATCAGGAACGACTTCTGGATGAATCCTCAGATGTCCAAGAAGACTCAGCAATCATATACCAGGTACATGTAAGGAATAACAGAATCCAAAGCGTAATACTGCATCATCCACTAGGCTTCTACACCCAAAAAGTGATCCACTGCAGTATATGCTACCAAAAGTATGTGCCACCACCAATACTAACTGCTTACCAGACATGCATTAAAGCAAAGTGGATAGTGGAGACCATCACCCATAAGTCCAGTCTGCTTACCAGAAAGAAGTGGTGAAACTCGAGTCGACTCCTCCGCCTGTCCTCAGACTCGTAATGGTGACGTCAGCACACCGCGACCGACGTACGTTTCGTCAAATGTGACGTTCTCAAGGTACCTTCAAGTGCCTCCTTAACCACTTTACCACCGGAGGATTTTGCTGTCTTACGTCCAGGCCACTTTTTGCGATTCGGCACTGTGCAACTTTAACTGACAATTGCACGGTCATGCAACGCTGTACCCAAACGAAATTTACGTCCTTTTTTCCCCCACAAACAGAGCTTTCTTTTGGTGGTATTTGATCACCTGTGCAATTTTCATTTTTTGCGATATTAATTAAAAATGCGACAATTTTGAAAAAATAACAATATTTTTCTACTTTGACAGTTAAAAAATATCCAATATATTCAATTTTTGTCATATATTTTGGCCAAAATGTATTTAGCTACATGTCTTTGACAAAAAAATTCTCAATGAGCGTATTTTTAACCGCTTTATGATGGTTAATGAAGGTTGTACCCCATTCCTGACCAGGCCATATTTTGCGATTTGGCACTGCGTTATTTTAATGGACAATTGCATGGTCATAAATTTATGTCCTTTTTTCCCCACAAATAGAGCTTTCTTTTGGTGGTATTTGATCACCTGTGCGATTTTTATTTTTTGTGCTATAAAAAAAAAGAGCGACAATTTTGAAAAAAATAACAATATTTTTAAAAATTTTTTATATGAAATTCCCCCCCCCCCCCAAAAAAAATGTAAAAATCTAATTTTTTTATCATTTTAGGCCAATTTGTTTTCTGCTACATATTTTTGGTAAAAAAATCGCAATAAGCGTATTTTGATTGGTTTGCACAAAAGTTATTGCGTTTACTAACTAAGGGAATGATTTCTGTCATTTTTGGTGGGTTTTTTTTAACGAGTAATGGCGGCGATATGCGATTTTTTTTGCAGGACTGCGACATTGCGGCGAACAGATTGGACCCTTGACTGACATTTTTTACACTTTTGGGGGTACCAGTGACATTACTACAGTAATCAGTGCTATAAATATGCACTGTTACTGTAAAAATGACACTGGCAGGGAAGGGGTTAATTTTTATTTGAGAGGGAGGGGTTAATGTATGCCTGGTGCTTACTAACGTGTGGGGGAGGGGACTGAGTGACACAGGGACAGATCGCAGGTTCAGCTATGCTGAACCATGCAATCTGACCCTGCCTGTCACTTAGGAGATCCGCCCGCTTTGCTTACACAAGTGGGCGGATTTCCACACTAGATCCCAGACGATCGGGGAAGAGCAGCGGTGATCACCTCCGCTCCTCCCCTGGCCTGACTCCCGCTGTAACTGAACACAGCAGAAGCGAGCCTCCAGCGGCGCGCGCGCGCAGTCGAGAAAGGGGAAGGTCTGTGTCGCCAGACGATAACGAGCCACTTTGCCGCAGTACAGTCAACGTGACTGGTTGGCAAGTGGTTAATGTGCATCTTGAAACAGCCACACCACATGTTTTCAGAGAAAAAAAAACACACAACTATATAGGCGCTAAGGAATCCATCCGCATTGCATAATATATTAAACTGAACAATAAAAGTCCAATAGGGAGGTCTTGTTTAAAAAAGTCTTATGAAACCAATCATGGGGGATATGATAAAAAGTCCTGCTGCACCTGGCAGCTTTTTTTCAGAGATGAGGGAAGAAACTCTGGAGCAACATGTAAGACAAAAGCAGAAAAAGCGCTCTGGGTGCAGACTGCTTTAATAAAAATAAATAGGAGCAAATAATTAGCAGCAACTCACAAAATTGATAGGTAATAAGCAGACATGTATGTAAGATGATCCGCCGGGTAGTGCCGTCCCTCTGATGGATGTGCGGTGTGCCTAAAGCTTGTGGAGCCGTGGAGCAGGAGAGAAGGTGGCCGGCCTTAGTCTCGGTGTGTCCAGGTCATCCGGCAGAGGCTCACGCTGCAGTGGAGGGAGGAAGGGTCACGTCCGTGATGCTCACTGGTATCCCGGGGGCCCTGGGTCAATACCTTTTATAAGCACACACTAATTACAAGCAAACAGATCACAGGTGAGGATGGTTACCTTTACTAGCCATTCAAACCCCTTTGTGTCAACTTGTGTGCATGTTATCAGACCAAAATCACCAGGGTATGTCAACTTTTGATCAGGGTCACTTGGGTAGTTTCTGTTGTCATTATGATTTAAAAAGAATAAACACAGTTGATTGATAATAAATGGCTTCAGCCAAACACTAACCATGAGTGAAAGAAAAGTTTTTGTGTTATCATTCATATTCTCAGAAAAATTGCCAAGAAATCATAAATTCTGCCAGGGTATGCCAGGGTATGTAAACCTATGAGCACAACTGTGCACAATATATGCTATATATTTATTTAAAAAAAAAAAACTTTAGAAACTTGAGCTTAAATGTAAAGCATATATTTTCCCACATAGTATTATTATAATAATTATATATATTATAGTATACAGTATAGACCCATGATATTTATCTACAGTTGTATCAATTAGTATAAAACAAGGCAGATTCCATTCATTTAATGTATGTTCCCAAAAAATCTTAGCCAAAAAATGTAATCATGGAAAACACAAGGTAAACTTATATTTGAAGAAGGAAGACTGTTAAAAGGGTACTTTTTATTCAGGGATGAAATGTAAGTCTTCACATGCTTACAAGGAACAAAATGTAACTAGAAATTACTTTTATGGATCCAACATAGCTGTTGTGCTCCATACCCTCTTAATACCTAAACTCGTTTTACTGTTTCTATTTTGATCTGCTGGAAGCACCATTTGCTCATCTATGAAATTACAAGCAGAGTATAACAAGCTCATTCCATAGTTGCTGCTTCTGTTTATTTCTGCCAATAATGGGAAGGCAAATTCAGGTACCTACACTAGCATTTACAATGTAAAACTGACTTTTAATGAATCTGCCTACATCTACTTAGAATTAAAAGAGAAGTAATGGGTTTTTAAAAAAAAAAAAAAAAACAAACCTTATACTCACCTAGGTGGATGGAGCATTGATCCAAAGCTTCATCAGTCCCCCACCATCTCTGCAGTGAGAACTGAGCAATCAAATACAACTGATCGCTCAGTTCTCCCCTCTGCTCTAAGCAGAGAGCCCTGACTGTCAGTTAATGTCTCACTGCTCTGCCCCTCCAGCCCTCACTGGAGCTCTTAGCTAGGGAGGGGAGCGAGTGGTTGGCACAACTGAGAGACTGAGCCAGCTGCCAATCCTGATTGTTAAGTGACAGAATGAACTGCACTCCTATTATCCATAGGAGAAGTATAGTCAAAAAAGCTTTGTCTATACTTCTCCTTTAACAATTAAAGCAGAAATGTTAAGCCAGTGTTTTTTTTTTTAGATTGCATCTTTCCATTATACCTCTTTCCAGTTGCATATTTAAACTATACAAAGTTCAAAGTGTTATGTAGGCAAATGTTGTGTCTTATTTTGCAAAAAGTGATAGATTCACTTTAAATAATATAACAATATTAATGAGGTAAGACAATTTTTGAAAATGCCTCACAATGATTTATATAAATCCCGTTCTTAAACATAAAATTTACCATAAAGACCACTCCTTTCAAACACATGGGACTAACTGAAAATTAAACCATAATAGAAATATAATAAACACGGTCTCTTCTAAAGCTGAAACAATATAAAACAAAATTGGTTACATGTTCTTCTAGGACCCTCATGAAAGCCTTAAACAAAAACATAAATATCTTAATGAAAAACATGATGGTCATGGCTAGTGTTGAGCGAACACGGACTGTATTATTCGTGTTCGTACCGAATAATTGGATTTTTTTTACCCGAACACGGACACGGACACTTTACTGTATGTTCGGGTAAAAATCCGTGTTCGGTCGTTTTATTTCCGGGTTTTGCATGCTTTGGCGCTCTTTTCATGGCGGGCTTTCAACAGCCAATCAACAATCGTTTAACTGGTGTGCCTTAAGCCATCCCAGCCATGCCTGCAAATGTCTTAGTAGCTGTGATTGGCCGTCTGAAGCATGTGACCAAGTCTTTATAAGTTCGAGGCAGCCGCCGCAGCAGCGTCATTCTGCTGCTTAGCTAAGGGACAGAGCACACATCAATGTGCTGGCTGCTGATTAGGGAAAGATAGGCAGGAAAAAACCATTTGTGTCCGGATAGAATTGAGGGACAGGTCGGAGTGTTTAGGCAGGGCGAGTTGTAGGCATTTTAGGGATAGAGTCTGCTGAATTATAGGGTCAGTGTCTTCTACAAACTACAATCGATATTGCTGTGTGGGGGGTGGGGTGAATCTGCACTCAATCCTGATCTACGATCTCTTCTCAATCCTGTTAGGGACAGAGTCTGCTGAATTTTAGGGAAACTGTGTTCTACAAACTACAATCGATATTGCTGTGTGGTGTGGGATTGGAGATAGGCAGGTGTCAGTGATCCACATCCATTTTTCTGTGTGTGAGCTGCAGTGAACACAATCTTTTTGGGCTGCAGTGAACACAATCTTTTTGGGCTGCAGTGAACACAATCTTTTTGGGCTGCAGTGAACACAATCTTTTTGGGCTGCAGTGAACACAATCTTTTTGGGGTGCAGTGAACAAAATCTTTTTGGGGTGCAGTGAACACAATCCTTTTTGGTGTGCAGTGAACACAATCTTTGTGGGGTGCAGTGAACAAAATCCTTTGTGGGGTGCAGTGAACACAATCTTTTTGGGGTGCAGTGAACAAAATCCTTTTTGGGGTGCAGTGAACAACATCCTTTTTGGGGTGCAGTGAACACAATCTTTTTGGGGTGCAGTGAACAAAATCCTTTGTGGGGTGCAGTGAACACAATCTTTTTGGGGTGCAGTGAACACAATCTTTTTGGGGTGGAGTGAACAACATCCTTTTTGGGGTGCAGTGAACAAAATCCTTTTTGGGGTGCAGTGAACAAAATCATTTTTGGGGTGCAGTGAACACAATCTTTTTGGGGTGCAGTGAACACAATCTTTGTGGGGTGCAGTGAACACAATCTTTTTGGGGTGGAGTGAACAACATCCTTTTTGGGGTGCAGTGAACAACATCCTTTTTGGGGTGCAGTGAACACAATCTTTTTGGGGTGCAGTGAACACAATCTTTGTGGGGTACAGTGAACAGAATCTTTGTGGGGTGCAGTGAACACAATCTTTGGGGGGTACAGTGAACACAATCTTTTTGGGGTGCAGTGAACACAATCTTTGTGGGGTGCAGTGAACACAATCTTTTTGGGGTGGAGTGAACAAAATCATTTTTGGGGTGCAGTGAACAACATCCTTTTTGGGGTGCAGTGATCAAAATCCTTTTTGGGGTGCAGTGAACACAATCTTTTTGGGGTGCAGTGAACAAAATCCTTTGTGGGGTGCAGTGAACAGAATCTTTGTGGGGTGCAGTGAACACAATCTTTGGGGGGGTACAGTGAACACAATCTTTTTGGGGTGCAGTGAACACAATCTTTGTGGGGTACAGTGAACAGAATCTTTGTGGGATGCAGTGAACACAATCTTTGGGGGGTACAGTGAACACAATCTTTTTGGGGTGCAGTGAACACAATCTTTGGGGGGTACAGTGAACACAATCTTTTTGGGGTGCAGTGAACACAATCTTTGTGGGGTGCAGTGAACACAATCTTTGGGGGGGTACAGTGAACACAATCTTTTTGGGGTGCAGTGAACAACATCCTTTTAGGGTGCAGTGAACACAATCTTTGTGGGGTGCAGTGAACAACATCCTTTTAGGGTGCAGTGAACACAATCTTTGTGGGGTACAGTGAACAGAATCTTTGTGGGGTGCAGTGAACACAATCTTTGGGGGGTACAGTGAACACAATCTTTGTGAGGTGCAGTGAACACAATCTTTGTGGGGTGCAGTGAACACAATCATTGTGGGGTGCAGTGAACTCAATCTTTGTGGGGTACAGTGAACACAATCTCATACTTCTGAAGATTTGAGGGTGCTGCCTGTTCCATACTCCCCCTACTCCTCATCTAGCCTTTTAGGGGTACAAACAATAGTAATTGGGGCCTAGTGTGGTTGTGTACGTGTGATATACATACACTTTTTTTGGATCATATTTTCTATTCCGCTATTTAATCAAAAACCTTTGGGGATCAGTTAAATTGGGGGATAGTCTGTGTTGGTACGTGTGAGAGAGATCCACCTTTCCAAGTTGTTGGGGTTCATCTCATACTTCTGAAGGTTTGAGGGTGCTGCCTGTTCCATACTCCCCCTACTCCTAGCCTTTTAGGGGTACAAACAATAGTAATTGGGGCCTAGTGTGGTTGTGTACGTGTGATATACATACACTTTTTTTGGATCATATTTTCTATTCCGCTATTTAATCAAAAACCTTTGGGGATCAGTTAAATTGGGGGATAGTCTGTGTTGGTACGTGTGAGAGAGATCCACCTTTCCAAGTTGTTGGGGTTCATCTCATACTTCTGAAGGTTTGAGGGTGCTGCCTGTTCCATACTCCCCCTACTCCTCATCTAGCCTTTTAGGGGTACAAACAATAGTAATTGGGGCCTAGTGTGGTTGTGTACGTGTGATATACATACACTTTTTTTGGATCATATTTTCTATTCCGCTATTTAATCAAAAACCTTTGGGGATCAGTTAAATTGGGGGATAGTCTGTGTTGGTACGTGTGAGAGAGATCCACCTTTACAAGTTGTTGGGGTTCATCTCATACTTCTGAAGGTTTGAGGGTGCTGCCTGTTCCATACTCCCCCTACTCCTAGCCTTTTAGGGGTACAAACAATAGTAATTGGGGCCCAGTGTGGTTGTGTACGTGTGATATACATACACTTTTTTTGGATCATATTTTCTATTCCGCTATTTAATCAAAAACCTTTGGGGATCAGTTAAATTGGGGGATAGTCTGTGTTGGTACGTGTGAGAGAGATCCACCTTTCCAAGTTGTTGGGGTTCATCTCATACTTCTGAAGGTTTGAGGGTGCTGCCTGTTCCATACCCCCCCTACTCCTCATCTAGCCTTTTAGGGGTACAAACAATAGTAATTGGGGCCTAGTGTGGTTGTGTACGTGTGATATACATACACTTTTTTTGGATCATATTTTCTATTCCACTATTTAATCAAAAACCTTTGGGGATCAGTTAAATTGGGGGATAGTCTGTGTTGGTACGTGTGAGAGAGATCCACCTTTCAGGGTTGTTGGGGTTCATCTCATACTTCTGAAGGTTTGAGGGTGCTGCCTGTTCCATACTCCCCCTACTCCTCATCTAGCCTTTTAGGGGTACAAACAATAGTAATTGGGGCCCAGTGTGGTTGTGTACGTGTGATATACATACACTTTTTTTGGATCATATTTTCTATTCCGCTATTTAATCAAAAACCTTTGGGGATCAGTTAAATTGGGGGATAGTCTGTGTTGGTACGTGTGAGAGAGATCCACCTTTCCAAGTTGTTGGGGTTCATCTCATACTTCTGAAGGTTTGAGGGTGCTGCCTGTTCCATACTCCCCCTACTCCTCATCTAGCCTTTTAGGGGTACAAACAATAGTAATTGGGGCCTAGTGTGGTTGTGTACGTGCGAGATACATACACTTTTTTTGATCATATTTCCTATTCCGCTATTCAATAAAAACCTTTGAGGATCAATTGAATTGCGGGATAGTCTGTGTCGGTACGTGTGAGATCCACCTTTCCAAGTTTTTGGGGTTCATCTCATACTTCTGAAGATTTGAGGGTGCTGCCTGTTCCATACTCCTCCTCCTACTCCTCATCCATCCTTTTAGGGGTACAAACAATAGTAATTGGGGCCTAGTGTGGTTGTGTACGTGCGAGATACATACACTTTTTTTGATCATATTTCCTATTCCGCTATTCAATAAAAACCTTTGAGGATCAATTGAATTGCGGGATAGTCTGTGTCGGTACGTGTGAGATCCACCTTTCCAAGTTTTTGGGGTTCATCTCATACTTCTGAAGATTTGAGGGTGCTGTCTGTTCCATACTCCTCCTACTCCTCATCCATCCTTTTAGGGGTAGAAACAATAGTAATTGGGGCCTAGTGTGGTTTTGTACGTGCGAGATACATACACTTTTTTGGATCATATTTCCTATTCCGCTATTCAATAAAAACCTTTCTAGGGCAAGATCTTAAATTACAGAAATATGAGGAGACCGTCAAATAAGGGCCGTGGCCTGGGTCGTGGTGCTGCTGGTAGAGCTCCTGTTGCAAGGAGAGGACGTGGTCGATCTGTGCCAGCTACACGCACAAGTGAAACACCTTCCTCAAGTGTGAGTAGGCGACAGAACCTGCATCAGTATTTGGTAGGGCATCAAACGCCCCTAGAAGTGATGAGGCCAGAACAAGTTGAGGCGATAGTAGATTGGTTTGCTGCTGACAGTGCCTCCAGTTCCTTCACATTGTCTCCCACCCAGTCTACTGCAGAAAGGTCAGAGTTGGCACCTGCAGCCAATGTCCAACCGTCTTTCACCTCACCCCCTTGCAAATCAGGCCAGCAGTCTGAGCCCCAAGCCATACAGCAGTCTCTTATTCTTTTTGAGGACTCTGTCAGCAGGGTTTCCCAGGGCCATCCACCTAGCCCTGCCCCAGAAGTGGAAGAGATTGAGTGCAGCGATGCCCAACCACTTATTTCTCAAGATGAGTACATGCAAGGATCATCGCAGCACGTCTCCGATGATGACGAAACGCAGGTGCCAACTGCTGCGGCGTTCAGCATTGTGGAGACCGACAAGGAGGGCAGGGGTGAAGACTGGGTGGAAGATGATGTGGAGGACGATGAGGTCCTCGACCCCACATGGAATGAACGTCATGCAGGTGACCTGAGTAGTTTGGAGGAAGAGGCGGTGGTCGCACAGAGCCACCAGCACAGCAGAAGAGGGAGCAGGGTGCAGAAGCGGAGCGGCCGTGCCCTAGACACTACGCTACTACTACTGCCCAACGCAGCAAGGGAACGAGCGCACCAAAGTCAGCTCAAAGGAGTTCTCTAGCGTGGAAGTTCTTTAGAAAATGTGCTGATGACAGGGCACGAGTGGTTTGCACCCTGTGCAATCAGAGCTTGAAGCGAGGCATAAACCTTCTCAACCTGAGCACAACCTGCATGATCAGGCATCTAAGTGCAAAGCACGAGCTGCAGTGGAGTACACACCTTCAAAACCAAGAAACGTCTCTGGCTCATCCTGCTTCCTCTTCTGCTGCAGTCTCGGCCGCTCCAGCCACATCTGTAGTGATACCGGCACCTGCCACCCCGCAAACAGACGATCTGTCAGCAACACCACCACCTGGGTCACCAACAACCATCTCCACAATGTCCCGTGGAAGCGTTCAGCTTTCCATCTCCCAAACACTTGAGAGGAAGAGGAAGTACCCCCCTACCCACCCGCGATCCCTGGCCCTGAATGCCAGCATTTCAAAATTATTGGCCTTTGAAATGCTGTCATTCCGTCTGGTGGAGACGCACAGTTTTAAAAACCTTATGTCGGTGGCTGTCCCACAGTACGTCGTGCCCAGCCGCCACTACTTTTCCAGGCAAGCCATCCCTTCCCTGCACAACCAAGTGGGGGAAAATATCAGGTGTGCACTGCGCAACGCCATCTGTGCCAAGGTCCACCTAACTACGGATACGTGGACCAGTAAGCACGGTCAGGGGCGTTATATCTCCCTAACGGCACACTGGGTAAATGCAGTGGCGGATGGGCCTGAGGCGGATAGCAATTTGGCGCATGTCCTTCCACCACCGAGGATTGCAGGGCGCTTCAGTTTGCCTCCTGTTCCTAACTCCTCCTACTCCGCTTCCTCATCCTCTACCGCCTCCTCATCCGGACAGCGTAACACCTTCACCACCAACTTCAGCACGGCCAGGGGTAAACGACAGCAGGCAGTTTTACAACTTGCCTGTTTGGGGGACAAACCACACACCGCGCAGGAGTTGTGGAGGAGCATGGAACAGCAGACAAATGAGTGGTTGCTGCCAGCGAGCCTCAAGCCCGGCCTGGTGGTGTGCGATAACGGGCGAAATCTCATAGCAGCTCTGGGCCTAGCCGGTTTGACGCACATCCCTTGCCTGGCGCATGTGCTGAATTTGGTGGTGCAGAGGTTCCTTAAAAACTACCCCGATATGTCAGAGCTGCTGCAGAAAGTGCGGGCCGTTTGTGCGCACTTTCGGCGTTCTCACCCTGCTGCTGCTCGCCTGGCAGCGCTGCAGCGTAACTTCGGCCTTCCCGCTCACCGCCTCATATGTGACGTGCCCACAAGGTGGAACTCCACCTTGCACATGCTGCAAAGACTGTGCGAGCAGCAGCAGGCCATAGTGGAGTTTCAGCTGCAGCACGCACGCGTGAGTCGCTCTGCGGAACAGCACCACTTCACCACCAATAACTGGGCCTCCATGCGAGACCTGTGTGCCTTGTTGCGCTGTTTTGAGTACTCCACCAACATGGCCAGTGGCAATGACGCCGTTCTCAGCTTAACTATCCCACTTCTATGCCTCCTTGAAAAAACAATTCGGGCGATGATGGAAGAGGATGTGGCACAGGATGAGGAGGAGGAGGAGGATGAAGAGGTAACATTTCCAAGGCTTTCAGGGCAGTCATTCGCAAGGGGCTCCGAGGGTGGGTTCCTGCACACGCAAACGCCAGGGACGCAATTGTCCAGCAGGGGCACAGTTCTGGAGGATGAGGAGGATGAGGAGGAGGAGGAGCTGGAGGAGGAGATGGAACCATGTTCACAGCAGGGTGGCACCCAGGCCAGCTCATGGCCATCACTGGTGCGTGGCTGGGGGGATACAGAGGACACGGACGATACACCTCCCACAGAGGACAGCCTTTCGTTGCCTCTGGGCAGCCTGGCACACATGAGCGATTACATGCTGCAGTGTCTCCACAACGACCGCCGAGTTGCCCACATTCTAACTTGTGCTGATTACTGGGTGGCCACGCTGCTGGATCCCCGTTACAAGGACAACGTACCGTCCTTAATTCACTCACTGGAGCGCGATCGCAAGATGCGCGAGTACAAGCGCACGCTGGTAGACGCCATGCTGCTGGCATTCCCATCTGACAGCGGGGCCACAGTGGAAGCACAAGGCAGAGGAGGAGGAGGAGGAGGTCGCCAACGCAACCAGGGCACCGCCAGCACCTCAGAAGGCAGGGTTAGCATGGCCGAAATGTGGAAAAGCTTTGTCAGCACGCCACAACAAACAGCAGCACCAGCAGCTCAGATGGAACGTCTTAGCAGGAGGCAGCATTTTACCAACATGGTGGAGCAGTATGTGTGCACACGCCTACATGTAGTGAATGACGGGTCTGCCCCCTTCAACTTCTGGGTCTCCAAATTGGGCACATGGCCTGAGCTTGCCCTTTACGCCTTGGAGGTGCTGGCGTGCCCTGCAGCCAGTGTATTATCTGAACGGGTATTTAGCACGGCTGGGGGCGTTATAACAGACAAGCGCAGCCGCCTGTCCAGAGACAATGTGGACAAGCTCACGTTCATTAAAATGAACCAGGCATGGATCCCACGGGACTTTTCCGTACCTTATGCAGAATAGCAATGGATACCGACCTTACCCACCCATTGTTCCATTTTTGCTCTTTCTCACTCTTTTGGGGTGTACCCTCATTTAAAATTTTTGAAAAGAAGCAGTGTTGGCTACCTCGTCCTCCTCCTCAGGGCCAGATTAATGTAGGGGCTATTGGAGCTGCAGCTCCAGGCCCCTACCTTTTATATAGGCCCCGGGTTGGCCATATTCACTGTTACCGCTCTTCTGTCACTTGTAAACACAGAAGTCTGGCTTCTATGCTCGCTTCCCCAGGCAGCACCCTCAGAACCTCCCCACACAGCGTGAAGGCCGGACAAGGAGGGACAGTTGGCGATGCATGGATGTGTTTATGGGCTTCAGAGACAGCATCCCATGTTGAATTAGGCATGCATGGCTGCACCCTTCCTCCTCTGGGTGCATGGCAAGGCACGGCCCTTAAGGCCCTTCAAAATCCTCAGCACCAAGCCCATGATGCTGTTAATCCGGCCCTGGTCCTCCTCCACCGCCGCTTCCACCTACACCGCCCATAGGTGTGCGCAGCCTATTGCATTAAGGTGTGCACCCCAAAGTTGAAATACACATGCATGTGTTTGCCAGCAGGGAGAGTAATGTATCGGGGCCATGTACCTGTAGGCAAGGAGAAATAGAGCAGAGCAGGTCCCAGGGAGATCTTTCCCATCTCCTCACTGGCAATGCTATGTGCCCTAGGTGATTAGGGTGTGCCCAGGCACACCCAGCACACCCTGTGCGCACGCCTATGTCACCGCCACATCCACCACCACCTCAACCTCCCTCCTACTCCATATGGGCCTCGTCCTTCAGAGATGAAGAAGAACATTGTTTTATTTTTCTGTTTTTTTTTGTTGTTTTAAGTTATTTCCCTATCCACATTTGTTTGCAGAGCACTTGCCATGCTCTTAATTACGTTTTGCTGCCATTTGCAGCACTCTAGCCCTTTCCTTTGGTGTTTTAGAGCCATTTTAGTGCCTTAAAGTTCGGGTCCCCATTGACTTCAATGGGGTTCGGTGTCCGGGAAAAGTTCGGTAAAAGTCCGGGACACGGACCCGGACTTTTTTTTAAAGTTCGGCCGAACCCGTCGAACACGGACATCTAGGTGTCCGCTCAACCCTAGTCATGGCAAGAAAACATATAGCTTAAACTTGGCAAACTGAGCATTAATCATTTGGCAGGTTTAGACATCTCATTAAAACCAAATGTATTTGGAAGAATTTGTGTCTTCATACTTAAGTGATACAGTTAAACAAAACATTTTATGGAAACTGCTAGAGAGTTACATATGTCACCATGAGTGCTTCAGACTAAAAAACAAGGAAAACTTAAAATGAGGCTTTGAGTGATCCTAAACTTATAAAGTAAAACTCTTGCCTTAAAGTGCACACCAAAAGAGGCACATAGCTACCTTTATTAGCCAAGAAACTCTGCCCTGTGTGCCTATTTGAAACTTCTTTAATGTTGTTACTAAGAACTAGGGATGGATTTTATGGGTTTGGTTAATTTGATTTAACTTCAAAATTATTTTATTATTACTTATTTTAATCCTTTTTTCATCAGAATAGTTTACTGAAGTTTTCTCCCAATTTAGTGCATTGAGCTTCGCCAGAAATTTTTTTTTAACCTCCCTGGCGGTATGATTATGTCAGGAATTATGTACCAAAAGCGGTACAATTTTTTGCATGGAAATTTGGCGTTATGTATTATAGGCCTACAATTCTTAGTAATTACTGACTTAAACCTGACCAAAGCAAGACTCTAGTAGACATGTGTATATATATATATATATATATATATATGTGTGTGTATATATATATATATATATATATATATATATATATATATATATATATATATATGTGTGTGTGTGTGTGTATATATATATATATATATATATATATATATGTACATATGTGTTTATATATATATACACACACACACACACATATATATATATATATATATATATATATATATATATATATATAATATGAATGTTATGTGTTTGTGTTTTGTGCAACGTTTGAATTGCCCTCCCAGTTCCACTCCCATGCAGCATTGCTGCTGCAGGGAACGGAACTAGGAAGTCATCAGACCGACGGACGAGCGGCGGGGATCTCAAGAGGCGATCACAGCAATGGGAGATCATCGCTGGATCGCCAGAAGAAGGTAAGGGACAGCGCTGCAGGCTTGGCTCATCTACCCCGAGCGTGACTCGGGGATACCGATCCTATCCTGAAAAATCCACCCCGAGTCACGCTCAGGAATACCGATAAGTTGGTTAACATATAAAAAAAAAACACCTTTTTTTAAATTAGAGGGTTTATTTTCTTAGAGGAGAGGGTATTTAAGATAGTTTTGTTTATTTATTTTAATTGTTTTTGTTCTTTATTTAGATTTTCAGTCAGTAATTCCAAGAATACATACAGAAACAAAACAGGCCCAGCAAAGCAAAAGGTAGTGTGGTTACAATTTTCCAAAAGGTAGGTATCTGTATAACAGTACCAAAGAAGCATTTGGTCTACATAATTGATGTAGAGTGAGATCACATGTCAGACCTTTTCACAAAAACAACCTAAATAGTGCCAGAACCTGTACATATATTATACAAACATTGCTTATTATAAATCTTTTCTAACCCTCTTCAAAACTAGTTAGTGGAAAACTTCCTGACACATGGGAGGAAAATTGGAGAATGTATGCATTGGAGCACGGAGGATAATACATAAAGTGAAGTAGAGATGAGTATTAGGAAGGCTTGAGAAAAAAGAATACACATATGAGAGAGGAAAAGAAAGACTTTTTTTTGGCGGATCTGAACGGTCCCCCCATGCATTCCTATGGGGCATCGGATGTCAGCGGAGACATGTCCGCTGACATCCGACCCGATCCGATCCGTCAAATCTGGATGGATGGAAACCCTATTTTCCATCCGTCCAGCAGATCGGATCGGATGGGATCGCGTGAGAACGGACTGACGGTCCGTTGACATCCGATTTCCCCCATAGAGATGCATGGGGAACTGACAGCTGTGTCTCCGCACACAGCGCAGAGACACAGCTGTCCTCCTGCTGCTCAGCGGGGGATCGGCAACTCTATCCCCCGCTGAGAAAAACGGACTCCGTCCAACGGACGGAGTGTGTGAAAGGAGCCTAAAGCAAAAAGGGGAATAAAGAATATCAGGCATATGACTGGGGGGAGAAGATGGGGCAGTGTCCCTCCACTGTAACTTGTATAGCAAAATGATAGGCAGTGCATCTTGTGAAAAAAGTGTATAGTGGGGTGGGCGCTGCTTAGCAATGTAAATATGCCTCTGGAAGGGACATAATTGTGTACCATAAAGTGCTTATTGCTCAAATAAATAAGGTGCTATAGGTGCAGAAACAGTGTTTGATAAAGGTCAACGCAAGTAAAAGCAAAAAACCCACAGCAAGTTAGTATTATTGAAATGCATATTACTGTGATCAAAACAGTGATCAAAAAAGTGACTAGTGCTCTTTAAAGTGCTTCACAACTGTGCTTTATACACAAAAGACTGCTAGTAGAAAAAATGTGTATAAAAAAAAAAAGAAGAAAAAATGAAGCATAAAAAAAACAAAGAAAGACTAGCGCATGTGAACCTTAGGTCTGCCGCTCCAGCTACTGGTTGTCATTGGGGTGTGGATCCCAGGTCTGCTGTCCCAAATATTGATTTCTGTAGATGCTGGTTACCCCCAACAGGGGTGAGCTCTCTGTTGAGTGAGGCACAAGAGGGGGAGCATGTTTGTGGAACACCAGCAACCAGCACTTATCTAAAAAAAAATTGTTGGAGCACTTTAAAGAACACTTGTCACTTAACTAGTGTATGATGAACTTTTAACCACTAGCCGACCGGTTATGTTGACCGTACTGCGGCAAAGTGGTTCGTTATCGTCCAGCGACGTAGTACTACATCGCTGGACTCCTCCCCCTGTAGACGCGCTCCCGCTGTTTTCAGTCACAGCGGGAGTCGGGCCAGGGGAGGAGCGGCGGCGATCGCCGCCGCTCTTCCCCGATCGTCTGGGAATCTAGTTTGGAGATCCTAAGTGACAGGGAGTGACAGATTGCAGTGTTCAGCATAGCTGAACATGCAATCTGTCCCTGACTCACTCAGTCACCTCCCCCCACACACGTTAGTAAGCACCAGGCATACATTAACCCCTCCCTCTCCAATAATATTAACCCCTTCCCTGCCGGTGTCATTTTTACAGTAACAGTGCATATATATAGCACTGATTACTGCAGTAATGTCACTGGTACCCCCAAAAGTGTCAAAAATGTCAGTCAAGGGTCAGATCTGTCCGCCGCAATGTCGCAGTCCCGCAAAAAAAATCGCAGATCGCCGCCATTACTCGTTAAAAAAAAACACCAAAAATGACAGAAATATTTCCCTTAGTTAGTAAACGCAATAACTTTTGCGCAAACAAATCAAGATACGCTTATTGTGATTTTTTTTACCAAACATAGGTAGCAGAAAACGAATTGGCCAAAAATTTAAAAAAATTTTGATTTTTACATTTTTTTGGGGGGGGGGGGAATTTCATATAAAAAAATGTTAAAAATATTGTTATTTTTTCAAAATAAACGCTTTTTTTTGTTTATAGCGCAAAAAGTAAAAATTGCACAGGTAATCAAATACCACCAAAAGAAAGCTCTGTTTGTGGGAAAAAAAGGATGTAAATTTTGTTTGGGTATGGTGTCGCACGACTGCGCAATTGTCAGTTAAAGTCCCACAGCGCCGAATCACAAAAAGTGGCCTGGTTGTAAGACAGCAAAATCCTCCGGGGGTAAAGTGCTTAAAGGAACTGTTTTTTTATGCTTTATTTTTTCATTTGTATACACATTTTTTCTACTAGCAGTCTTTTGTGTATAAAGCCCAGTTGTGAAACACTTAAAATAGTACAAGTCACTTTTTCACCTTTATCAAACACTGAATATGAACCTATAGCACCTTACTTATTTGAGCATTAAGCACTACTGTATATGGTACACAATTATAACCCTTCCAAAGGCATATTTACATTGCTAAGCAGTACCCACCCACTATACAATTTTTTCATTATTAAAACATTCCCCTTTCTCAGGGGTGTTTTTTTGGGGGGCAGCAGCTTTTAAGGTTTGCACGGAACTAGCTTTTAGTAGTTTTTGATTCAGTGCATCTTGTGCCAGATATTCAGGGGGTAAAGTTGCTACACATTTCTTTCAGGGAACATGTTAAGTGTTCCATTAAACTAATGTGTTCTATTTTACAAAACCATTGTTTCAATTATGGTGGGGATTTAAAGAGTCAAAGAGCTGGGATCTATGTGCATGCTGCATTCACTAAATGCCTCATTACTGATTTCCTTTGAGCTTTTAATGGCCTATATTATGGTGTACAAGAAAGAATGCAGGGGTTTTGGGCACCTGGTGGTCAGTAAACCTCTGTATGGTAGTATGAATTTGGGACCAAAAGGACTGCAAGAGTGGACAAGACTAAGTGGACAAGACTAAAAGATATATAATATTTATCCTTTATGTATCCCACATCATCAGTGCAACTCTGACACTGAAGGAAACATGTTGTGTAAGGTCACTGGAGTGTCATACCACCAAATAATGGTTTTAAAAACTGATTCCTGTTACTTGTTTCTTATAGATGCTTTAAATGATAATGTCAAGATTTTAGAGTGCATGACAGTAGGCAATGACATTTTAAATTACAGCAAACAAGTTGAAGACCTTGAAGTTTCAGTGAGGGGATGTCTATACTGTATACAGTAGAAATGATAAGGAATGTCTGGCAGAACCCACTTTGTGGTAATCCTGTCCAAAGGAAGTAAAGAAGTGTGTAAATGCGGACGTGTCTAGTAGTAGGTTTAGAAAATGGGACAGTTGCAATTGAAGTTTAAGTCCTAAACAGTTAAAGTATGGAGCACAGGACATTTGAGAGACTGTTATCTACGTACAGTGTTTTATATATTGCATAGCTGAATACATATCATTTGTATGAAGCAGGGAAAAAGCTACCCCTGTAAACCATGAATGAAAGTGGGATTACCCAGGATTGGGTAGAGAAGGGAATGAGTTGGAAAAATTCCATTAGGTTTAAAATTCTGACCACAGATCCACCAGGTATGTGCAATAGTTGGATACAGTGGTGATCGAAAGTTTGGGCACCCCAGGTAAAAATTTGTATTATTGTGCATAAAGAAGCCAAGGAAAGATGGAAAAATCTCCAAAATGGATCAAATTACAGATTAGACATTCTTATAATATGTCAACAAAAGTTAGATTTTATTTCCATCATTTACACTTTCAAAATAACAGAAAACAAAAAAATGGCATCTGCAAATGTTTGGGCACCCTGCAGAGTTAATATCTTGTACTGCCCCCTTTGGCAAGTATCACAGCTTGTAAACGCTTTTTGTAGCCAGCCATGAGTCTTTCAATTCTTGTTTGAGGTATCTTTGCTTATTCTTACTTACAAAAGTCTCCCAGTTCTTTGAGATTTCTGGGCTGTCTGTCACACACTGCTCTTTTAAGGTCTATCCATAGATTTTCAATTATGCTGAGGTCAGGAGATTGTGAAGGCCATGGCAAAACCTTCAGTTTACGCCTCTTGATGTAATCCCCCATGGATTTAGAGGTGTGTTTAGGATCATTATCCATTTGTAGAAGCCATCCTCTCTTTAACTTCAGGTTTTTCACAGATGGCATCAATTTACCATCTGAAATTTGCTGAAAATGTATTGAATCCATTTTCCTTCTACTCATGAGATGTTCCCTGTGCCACTGGCTGCAATACAACCCCAAAGCATGATTGATCCACCCCCATGCTTAACAGTTGGACAGAGGTTCTTTTCATTAAATTCTGTGCCCCTTCTTCTCCAAACGTACCTTTGCTCATTCCGGCCAAAAAGTTCAATTTTAACCTCACCGGTCCACAGAACTTTTGTTTGGACCATACTTCTAAACCTCTTTTTTAAGTTTTACGTGTATTAGGTGTTGTTTGTATTTGTGGTTTTTTTTTGTATATTTGATTAATATTTGTATTGTTGTTGTTACTATTGCTGTTGATAGTATCCTGCCCTAAAAGGGGGATATTTAAACTTAAATGACTATATGTTTTTTTCCTTTTAAGGAAAAATTGCACTTTGTTGTAAAACTTATTATTGCAGTGAGCCCAACATACCAATAAATTATCAATATAAATTACATCTGCCTATCCTAACTCTGTTGCTAAAATACATCAAATGGTGGCCACATGTGTCAACAAGTGACCATCCAAGCAATGTTTTTTTGCAGAAAGAACTTTGCTCTACAAGTCCTAATCTATACATCTCATGAAACTTACTGCTTACCCGCTCTCACTTTGCTTGTCCTTCCCACCTGTTATCTGATTGGGTGACATGTTGAGAAGAGTACTCAGCATTCCTGTGCTCTCTCTTCTCCCTCAGATTGCCTAATAAAAGCAAACTATACCCCACTATGACATTATTGGCAATACCTTGAAAGGATGGTAAGCATGGGACTGCTGCCAATGCTCCTCAGAAAGCAGAATAGGTGGGATGCATTAAAGGCTAGGACTTGCAGATCAAGTGTGTTTTATCTCTTTCAAGATGCTGCACATCCATACAAATAAAAATACCTGTTCATGAGCAAGAAATGCACTCAGCTCTTTCTGTTCTTGTTGTGTACTGACAACACAGCACTTTTGTGAACTGACTGGTGTCAGCAGGCCCTCTTATCTGTTGCTAAACTGCTGGACCCCCACTGTTTTCATTTCCACAGCATGGGTAATAATTGTTCTGTAGTCCAAGATAAGAACGGTGAGGGATTATACATTTTTTTGAGATAACAAAGGAAGCTTGTCTTGGACACAGGACAGCTCTGAATTTTGGATTACAACAATTCTTATAGTTAAACGTGCTTCTTGACATTGTTCCATGTCTAGACACAGAGGGCAATCAGTGAAATTGTAAAGTTGACTTTTACTTTTCTAGTATATTTAATTATGTTATTATACAAGTAACAAATCTGGATGCTAATACAACTTTAAACAACATTAAACTAACATACGGATAGTTATTGACCTTAATTTTGCTAGTTCTGTACATTTTGTTTTCCTATTTTTTTTTTAAATTTACCACAAAAAATGAGCAAACATTTTAAATGCTCCTGCAGTTGTAATTTCCCTGTGTTAAAATTTTCAGAGCCACAGATATTTTTGTGGCTTTTTTTTTCTTGCTTTAATTTTCAGGTTTTTTTTCTACAATGAAAAAAAAAAAAATTTTTGGCCATCTTAAAAAAGATTCAGTTTTTAATGAAGAAAATCATATTCTCTTCATCATCAGTCTGATGCTTAAAGGCGAAAAGGGGCAAAAAATGTGTCTCTTATACCAAACACTAATGATGGACGAACATCAGCCGGGGCGGTTCGCGAAAGTCAGCCACATATTTTCTCAAATGTCCGCGGGCCCCTTTGACTTCAAAAGGAGGCGAACTTTAAAAACCTTTAGGTCATATTTGCAGCCACAAAATACTTATTAGCTGTGCACAAATAGTCCCACCACATGGATAATGTCATAACTGAAGTATTGCAATTGGAAAAGTTGCCCTAAATTTTTTTTTTTTTACAGCAAAAATGTCTTTTTTTTCTTTTCATAAATCAGCCAGAACTGATAGCAGCCGGTAAATACATGTCAAATACACACAGGGTCCATTCACACATCTGTAAAATGGGTCCGCATCCATTCCTCAATTTGGCGGAACCTTTACAGACCCATTGATTTCCAATTCCAGTCTGAAAAATTATGCATTCACAGGATAAAGAAGTAAGTGATAACCAATACAGGCCCCAAAAATTAGCCAACATGCGTTTACCTGACAGGTAAGAAATTTTTATTCTGTGGCTGAAGGTACATTAGGCATTCACAGGATACAGAAGTAAGTGTCGGCCAGTATAGGCCCCAAAAATTAGCCCACATGGGTTTACCTGTAGGCAAAGAACATAGTATTCTGTGGCTGAAGGTACATTAGGCATTCACAGGATAAATAAGTAAGTGTCGGCCATAAAAGACCCCAAAAATTAGTCCACATGGGTTTACCTGAAAGCTAAGAACGTAGTATTCTGTGGCTGAAGGTTCATTAGGCATTGACGGAAAAAATAATTGTCGGCCATGAAAGGCCCCAAAATTAGGCATTCAATGGACATGAAATGCCTTTTATGCCGCTGTATTTAGCGAAGACAAGGACCAAGAATTGTTGTGGGTGGATGGAGGTCTGGCGGATATTTGTGGCCTGTCATGAGGAATTTCAGTGAAACATGGTCTACTGGTCACATGTGTTGAATTCCTCAGAGATCCATGCCTCATTCATTTTTATAAATGTGGGGTAGTCTACACTGTCATGAGCTAGGCGAGTGCGCTTATCGGTCACGATCCCCCCTGCTGTGCTGAACGTCCTTTCGTACAGGACACTAAACGGGGGGCAAGCCAACAGTTCCATTGCAAATTGTGCAAGCTCTGGCCAGAGGTCAAGCCTGCCCACCCAGTAGTCCAGGGGTTCATCACTCCTCAGAGCGTCCACATTGGCTGTTAACCCGATGTTGTCGGACACCTGTTGGTCTAGGCGTTCCCTGATGCTGGATCCGGAGAACAGCTGTCGATGGTTCGGCTGAAAGAAGGATCTCATATCTGAAGTGACCAAGACATCTTCAAACCGCCCTCTTCTAGCAAGCGCTGCTGGATTGCTACCCGCAACTGTCTCTCTGTGACTGGAAATTCCTCTGCCAGTGCACGCAAAAGCAGAATGTAGCATTTCTCGCAGCAAGGCCTGGAAGTGCTGCATTCTGACCGCCCTCTGTGATGCTGGTAACATTTCCGCCATTTTTTGTTTGTACCGGGGGTCTAAGTACGTTGCCACCCAGTACTGGTCCTTGCCCTTTATGCTTTTTATACGGGGGTCCCCCTTAAAACACTGGAGCATGAAGGCCCCCATTCGCACTAATCTGGAAGCGGTGTAGTGGCCTGGCTCCAGCTCATCATCCAGGATAATGTCATCCTTGTTCTCCTCTCCCCCATCCACGGATAACACCAGGGATCCCAGAAAGGTTTAAAGCATGCTCTTCTTGCTCCTCCTCATCTGCCCCGGCACCATCCTCCTCTGAATCCTCTTCAGACTCCTGTTGTTGACTTGTCTCAGATGGAGTAGCACCCACTGGGAGTTCATCCAACATTGACTTCCTCATCTTCCTTCTCCTCAATGGCTTGATCAATTACACGATGCAATGCATGCTCCAGAAAGAAGGCGTAAGGTACGATGTCACTTATGGCACCCTGGCCGTAACTGACCAGTTTGGTGATCTCATCGAATGGCCGCAGAAGTCTGCATGCGTGCCGCATGAGCAGCCACTGGCGAGGTGAAAAAAACCCAAGCTCCCCAGAACCTGTCCTGCCGCAGAGTTCGTACAGGTAGTCGTTAACTGAACATTTCTGCTGGAGCAGCCTATAAAGCATATGCAATGTTGAGTTTCATCACGTCGGGCAGTCACAAATAAGACGCCTGATGGGCAGGTTGGGTCGCCGCTGAATGTCAGCAATGCGAGCCATGGCTGTGTAAGATCTACTGAAATGGCCTGAGATTTTCCTGGCCTGCCGCAAGACGTCCTGGACCCCAGGGTATTTGGCAACGAATCGGTGCACGACCAAGTTCAGGACGTGTGCCATTCATGGCACGTGTGTTATTTTGACCTGTTTCAGCGCACTCAGCAGATTGGCACCGTTGTCGCACACCAACTGTCAAATTCAGCAGTGTCAGCCACTGATCTGCCTGTGAACAAAAAGCTGAAAGGAGTGCAGGACCAGTGTGGCTCTTGGCTTCCAGGCACAACAGACGCAGCACAGCATTGAAACCTCACCTGGCATGTGGAATAGGTTCTGGGGATCATGGGCGGCGAAGCGGAAGACACGGTGGCAGCAGAAAAGGAGGAGTCAGCCGAGGAGGAGAGGGAGGATGGAGGAGGAGGAGGAGAAGAGGAGGCAGGCCTGCATGCAATCTCCTCCCTATCTGCTGGTCCGTCTCTCCCTCTGAATTCCCCTCCTCTTCCTCTCTTGGGGCCACCCATGTGACGTCTATAGACACGTCATCATCCACGTCACCTTCCCCACCACTAACATTCAAGATCTTGGAGTAAGCAGCAACAGGGGGGACCAACCTCCTTGGGCTGATCTGGGTACTGTCGTCAGACTGCTGAGTGGCGGCTGTTGCTACCTCCTCTTCCTGATCCAATGCCAAGAATGGCTGTGCATCGTAAATGTCTTGTGATGGATCGGAAAATAATTCCAATGACTCAAGCGGAGGGTAGGTGGTGGTGGTGGTGTTTGTGGTGGTATCTTTGGGGGTGCACACAGCAGAGAGTGAAGAGGGTGCAGATAGAGAGGATGAGGAGGGTTCAGAAGAGGAAGGCTGAGTGAGCCACTCAACCAAGTCTGGTGCGTCCTTTGACGTAATCGAACGCAACTTCTGAAACTTCACACTTTGGCTCCAGCCTACTGCTCCTGCCCTACCCCACCACCCCTGCGAAGGGCCTGCCTCTTCCTCTGCCTGTCATTTTTTAAATTACCCTGTGACAAAAGTCTCAGAGAGAGACTTTAGAGAATTGCAGTATATCTGGAAAAAGGTATATAACACCCTGCTTCAATCTGTGGTATTGGGAGGCCACGGGTTTATCACACCAGTTCTACAAATAATTGGCCAGTAACTGTTGTTACTGTGTGTATCAGAGTTAACACAGCAAAAGAGGCAATATTGTTGCAGGACACACCCCGCTTCAATCTGTGGTATTGGGGCTACAGGTTTATTACACCAGTTCTACAAATAATTGGCCAGTAAGTAAAGTGTTAAATAACACCCACTTCTATATGTGGTATTGGGGGGCCACTGGTTTATCACACCAGTTGTTCAAAAAAATGTCCAGTGAGTTTGGCACTGTGTGTATCAGAGTTAACACAGCAAAAGAGGCAACATTGTTGCAGGACACAAATACACTTATAAAAGTATACTCAGATAACACCCAGCTTCAATCTGTGGTATTGGGGGGGCACAGGGTTATCACACCAGTTCTACAAATAATTGGCCAGTAACTGTTGTTACTGTGTGTAGCACAGTTAACAAAGCAAAAGAGGCCAAATTTTTGCAGGACTAAAAAACACTCTTAGAAAAGTATACTGTTAAATAACACCCCACTTCAATATGTGGTATTGGGGGGGGGGCACTGGTTTATCACACCAGTTGTTCAAAAAATTGGCCAGTGAGTTTGGCACTGCGTGTATCAGAGTTAACACAGCAAAAGAGGCAATATTGTTGCAGGACACAAATACACTTATGAAAGTATAATCAGATGACACCCCACTTCAATATGTGGTATTGGAGGGCCACTGATCTATCACACCAGTTGTACAAAAAATTGGCCAGTGAGTTTGGCACTGTGTGTATCAGAGTTAACACAGCAAAAGAGGCAATATTGTTGCAGGACACAAATACACTTATGAAAGTATAATCAGATAACACCCCCCTTCAATATGTGGTATTGGGGGGCCACAGTTTTATCATACCAGTTCTACAAATAATTGGCCAGTAACTGTTGTCACTGTGTGTAGCACGGTTAACGCAGAAAAAGAGGCCAAATTTTTGCAGGACTACAATACACTCTTAGAAAAGTATACCGCTAAATAACACCCCACTTTAATATGTGGTATTGGGGGGCCACTGGTCTATCACACCAGTTATAATACATTAAAAGTGCTTTTGTCACTGTTTGTAGTATTGCTGCAGCAACGCTCAACACACCAGTCACAATGCTGCACAGTGCACAATACAAATCCACTATAATATGCTTTCTATATTACAAAGTATATTATACGTGGATTACACCCCTATGTAGTGCACTGCACACCTATACCAAATAGCAGCCCTTAAAATGACTTTTGTGGACCTTAACAGATCGATTTATGTCACTGCCGATCTGTCCCTGGTGCACACACAGCATACCTGTTCCTACACTGACAAAAGACTGTACACCTATACCAAATAAATAGCAGCCATTAAAATGACTTTTGTGGACCTTAACAGAGCGATTTGTGTCACTGCCGATCTGTCCCTGATGAACACAGCATACCTATCCCTACACTGAAAAGAGACTGCTGCCGATCTGTCCCTGATGAACACAGCATACCTGTCCCTAAACTGAAAAGAGACTGCAGACCTATACCAAATACCAGCCCTTAAAAGGACTTTTGTGGATCTTAACAGAGCGATTTCTCTCACTGCCGATCTGTCCCTGATGAACACAGCATACCTGTCCCTAAACTGAAAAGAGACTGTAGTAGACCTTATACCAGCCCTGAAAAGGACGTTTGTGGATCTTAACAGAGCTATTTGTGTCACTGGCAATCTCTCCCTACGTTGACAAAAAGCAAAATGTGAAATGGCCGCCAGCTCTGGTCTATTTATAAGGTAGGGGGCATGTCCATGTGCTGAAATGTTTCAATTGGCTGTCCTGTTCCACCTGACGGCTGTGTCATGGGTCAAAGTTCTCCACAATGTAAACAAATATGGCCGCCGTGATCAACGCCATGTGTTCGCAAAATTGGCGGGTTGCGAACAAGCAAAATTTGGCGCGAACTGACCGCCAGGCGAACTGCAAGGCCATCTCTACTAAACACTACTCTTGTGGCACTGAGCTCTACCAAAAACGGCCAGTAAGATTAAAGTAGTATTCCTTTTTCAAGACTTTAAAGCGAAGCTTCCTTTTTGACAGGTACCCGTCCCCACTTAAGTGTGACCTCCTTGCGGCGAGTTCAGCCCCCTCCTTCTTTCCCCGTTGCCGGGCCATTCACAAACTGGAGGCAGTAGGGAACTTGTTGTGAAAACACAAGGCTTTACTGCCCAATTAAAGGCTAGACTCTCTTCGAATAACCAAATGGAAAACATTTTCCATGTAATTTATAATTCAACAAAATTCTATGATAACAAATGGGAACCTTGGTTTGATCACTCTAACATTCTATTTCCACCGATGGGTTCCTAATCACAAATCTATCTATACTACGTGAATGTGAAAGATGTAGTTGGTATTTTGTAGTCAATTTGTACTTAACGATATGTTCTCTATATACTCTTGAATATCTACTGCTTTATGCAGTATTATTGAAATAATCATAGGTCTGCTACTCGGTACCATTCATACTAAGTCTTATTTTTTCTTGATCCTGTTGTTTAATTATATCTGACATAGGAACTTATACATACTTTCTGTAACAATGACTATTGTTGATTGTTGCTTACCTCACTGTTAATATACACTTTTGTACCACAATTTTTTCACCCTAATAAAAAAGATTGTATACAAAAAAAAGGAATGGCAGCGGCAGCACCTGAGAGCTGATTGAAAAATCAGCTGGGGTGCTGATATCGTGGGATCCCTGGACAGGTAAGTGTCCTTATTTTAAAAGTCAGCAGCTACAGTATTTGTAGCTGCTGACTTTTATTTTTATTTTTTATTTTTTTTTGGGGGGGGGGCAGGAGTTCAACTTGAAAAAAAACTCAAACATACTACTTTTTGTGAAATTGTCTAAAAACCCAACTAAAATGGGGGATTCTGTGAGGTTACTGCACTTAATTTTCCAAACTTTTATTCATACTTGTTTCACTATTTCAATAGGAAACATTGTAATACACTCTGTTATTAATTTCCCCACATCTTGGCTTATTTAGACACTTAGGGGTTTATGTATTAAAATTGGAGAGTGCAAAATTTGGTGCAGCTGGGCATTGTAACCAACCAGTCTCTAACTTCAAGTTGTTCAATTAAGGTTTGGCAAAAAAACCTGGAAGCTGATTGGTTTCTATGTAGAGCTGCACCAAAGTTAGAGCTGCACCAACGTTTACACGTTCTAGGTTTAGTAAATCAACTCCTAAATTCCATATGTTTATTCGCCAAATTATGAAAACCATGGAAAGCTTTTAAAAGAAGGGTGAAATACCTAAAAATCATTTTTTCTGACAAAATGTTCTCTGCAATTTTTCTTCATTAAAACAAGTATTATATTATGGTTTACATGAATATAATTTTATGAATAACATTTAGCATTGTATTCAATATTATTAATATAAATCTGGAAATATATATATAAAAAAACTGAAAAATCAAACATTTTGGTGAAAATGATCTACAACATATATCTACTAGATTATTTTCACCTTTGATGAAATAAAGTGAAAGTCAGTAAAAATAGTACCACTGTTAGGACCAATCTTTTTTATATATATATATATATATATATATATATATATATATATATATATATATATATAAATCCTGGTAAATTATTGATTGGTACCTTTATAAAAATAGCTCCCTAAGTCTTCAGAAACAATCGTTTTTTTTTTCTTTCAAGTTTACTCAGTATGAAAAAGTATTACATTGTTGGTCTACAAAATTGCTTTTGCTGATCACGGGTAATGATAAAGAAGGTCCTGCTGTTTCGTATACCCATTAATTACTTGACAACGCAACTTAATTCATTAGATATTGTAGTTTGTCTTTTTTCTCTTAATTTGATTTTGGCATTAAAATCAATTTGGGCTAGGTTTTTTTAGCCTCTAGTTTGAGTATTATGTAAAAAGAAGTAAAAGTAATTCCAATAATAAGCCAGGAGGCTCGGTGCATGATGGTAGCAGACCCTGAAGTAAGGTTCAACTGGCCTTATTGGTATATTACAGGGTTTTGTAGTATAGGTGTGGTCCAGGCTCTGGATGGAGCCTCTGGAAAGTCTCAAGGTAATGCCTCTAAACCACAGGTGTCAAATTGGCATCCCTCCAGCTGTTGGGGAACTACAAGTCTCATGAGGCATTGCAAGGCTGATAGTTACAAGAATGACTGCCACAGGCAGATAGGACTTGTAGTTCTGCAACAGCTGGAGGGCCACCAGTAAACAGTCTCTTAATTAGTTTCTTAATTAGGTTGCTAGACTGTGTTCCATATATTAGCAGCAGTGGAGGCAGCCAGCTTAAAAGAGCTAGAAGAGATTCCTGCAGGAATACAAGAGGAGAAAAATGAAAGCGCCTCTAAGTGCAGTAGTATGTATGCAGTTTAATAAAGGTAAAAACAGGTACTCACAAGGGAAAGTGAAAACAGCGCTTGTAAGACATGATAGTCCCGCTCTGTATGCTCAAGGAAGGTCCGGCTGTATGTGCGTCTTTAATGTATCCGGCTGGCAGCTAATGCAAGTGGTGTCCCACACTGGCTGCTCGGTGTCAGTATGGAGATCATTGGGAGCTCAGAGGGTGACGTGGCTTCCCTTATACTTCATAGCTCATGGGAGATCTAAAGGTGATTGTACAAAGTAGATTCAAAGGAGGAAATCTAAAGGACATAGTACGCTGGCCGGATACATTAGAGACACACTTACAGAAATGCCTTGATTGGGCATACTGTGCGGTACTATCGTGTCTTACAAGCGCTGTTTTTACTTTTCCTTGTGAGTACCTGTTTTTACCTTAACCACTTAAGCCCCGGAGGATTTGGCTGCTAAAAGACCAGGGGGTATTTTGCGATTCGGCACTGCGTGACTTTAACGGACAATTGCGAGGTCGTGCGATGCTGTACCTAAACGAATTTGATATCCTTTTTTTCCCACAAACAGAGCTTTCTTTTGGTGGTATTTAACCACCTGTGCGATTTTTTGATCACACGCTATAAACAAAAAAAGAGCGTCAATTTTGCAAAAATAACAATATTTTTCACATTTTTTTATATGAAATTCCCCCTAAAAAAAGTAAAAATTAAAATTTTTTAACATTTTCAGCCAATTTGTTTTATGCTACATATGTTTGGTAAAAAAAATCGCAAAAAGCAAAAGCGTATTTTGATTGGTTTGCGCAAAAGTTATTGCGTTTACTAACAAAGGGAACAATTTTTGTCATTTTTGTTGTTTTTTTTTTAATGCGTAATGGCGGCGATCTGCGTTTTTTTTTTGCGGTACTGCGACATTGGGGCGGACAGATCGGACCCTTGACTGACATTTTTGACACTTTTGGGGTTACCAGTGACATTTCTACAGTAATCAGTGCTATATATATGCACTGTTACTGTAAAATTACACTGGCAGTGAAGGGGTTAACTTTATTTGAGAGGGAGGGGCTGTGTGTTTCCCTAGGGGCGTGATTCTAACTGTGATTGGCTGTGGCTTGAGCTGTAGGAACACTGATCAACGGTCCTACATAGTAGAACTGTATGATCAGTGTTTCTACACAGGGGAGAATGACAGGCAGCTTGTTTACACAAGCTATCTGCCTTTCTCCCTCTCCCCCGACGATCGCAGAGTGAGCGGCGGACATCGGTCACACGCGCTCCTCAGTTCCTCACAGGCTAGTGACGTATATATATACGTCACTTTGCCTGTGAGGGGCTGACCGCCGCAGTATATCTACTTACGGCGGTCGGCAAGCGGTTAATTAAACTGCACCCATACTACTACACTTAGAGGCACTGTGTTTTTTCTCTTTTTGTATTCCTGCAAAGGAATTCCAGTGTAGCTGCCCCTAATAATTGTTTGCTCCTTAAAATTAGAGGAATTCATCATTACTTGTGAAAGTAACCTTCAGAAAAGCCTAAATGTTTGAGAGTCTATTTATCAATGTTTTTACCAAAGCTTTACACAACTTTTTCTCCAAATGTGCATATTTGTAAATTGCATCTTATGTGAAAATGGGTGCACCTTGGGTGAAAGTTGTATTAATCTTGGGTGAGAACATTGATAAATAGACCCTTTGAAGTAATCCAGAACACAAAACCAAAAAGTTTATTTATAGTACTTGCCTTTTTATCTCTGTGCATCTGTTTTAGTGGGTGAACATAATTACTAGTCACAGTGGACAATGCTTGATAAGTAACTCACTATAGGAGAACAGTTAATAAATATGTGAGTTAACAAATAATTCATAGGAATTTTTAGCACAATCATTTATTAAAATTATGAAAATAAGATTGTGTTGAAGACAGTGATTTAAAAAAGAGTAGAATAAAAAAAATGTATAAAATTTTATGTGATTACATTCTGTGAAGTCTCATTTAAAAAAACAAGTATTCAATAGCAATCATATTTTATACAGGTACACCTACAAAAAATAAAAATAAAAGACAATAATTTTTTTCAGGAATAAGTTGAAAAATAGCTGCACACTCTGTTTAGTAGAACAATGTTTTATAAGCTGCATATATGCAATTACAATGACAGCAATCTTTTTACATATTTATTAAAGGAATTCCAAGGGATGGCATACACTAATACATTTGGTATGCAAATGCAGTACATATTGCACCTTGGCACTGCAAAGTCTGGGTGAATTACATAGTGACCATTGATAACCACAACAGTAAGGATTCATGCACACTAGCTTTAAAAGGTCATAGCAGCAGCTTTTGAGCAAAGAGTAATATCCTATGTGTCCATGCACACTATTTTAGTCTAGAAGCGTTTTTGAAGCTTCAGCTTCTAGAAGCAGAAAAAAACTTTTTTTTTTGCATTTTTGGAAGCGATTTGCCAGCAGAAAAAAAAAAAGCTGAATGCTCTTAACTGCTGTTAACTGCTCCTAAAAGCTGGCACAAAAATGCTATTATGAGCATTTTTTATTTAGCGCTTTTCTGTCCTTTTTTTTAGTTTATACTATGCTTTGAGACTAAAAGTTGTATTTATAGTTTTAATATTCATGTACATTCTTTATTTAAAAAATAAACATTTAATATAAACATTTAATATAGAATACACCCATAACACTGGATTTGTAGTGAATTCTGAGTTTTCTAGAGGATAGCACAGAAGTAGCCTCTCCCTTTGTAAATGTCTCAATCTAAAACTATTTGTGTATGACCTCATTTGAATTAATGAGGAAGGGACTTAGGGGGGCCTTTAAATCACTCTTTTGATCTTTGAACAGTAATTGTTCAGATTTTCAGGAAAACATATAAAGTACACCTGAACCCATTAACCCATTTTATATAAAATTTAACATGTTAAAGTGATTGTTACCACAACAATGAATATTACAGCAATCCCCTCTATTATATCTAGGCACACCACACTGTATGAGTGTTTTATTAAGATGAAGCTTTAAAATACCTTTTTACAGCTATCTTCAGACTGGTCATGTGACTCTTGGCCGGTCTACTACTCCGATCTTCGGGCTACAGCGGGAGGGGCCGAGATTTCTCTCTGACGTCAGCCGGGGAGGTCACATGGCTACTCAGCCCCTTTCACTGTAGCTCTGGATCAGAGTAGGAGATGGTTGTGAGTCAGGTGAATGGCCTGAAGATAGCTGTAAAAAGGTATTTACAAGCTTTGTTTTAATATAATACTTATACAGTGTGGTATGGCTAGATATAATACAGAGGCTGGCAGTGACAATTGATAATATTTTATTCTCTGCTAATAGTGGCGGGGGGTGGGGGTAGGCAGAGACACAGAGTTGACAGGCAGGGAGAGAGGGAATGAGAGGGACAGAGGATAGCTGCGGATGACGGAGGCACGCAGGCTGACCACAGTGATCAGGGCTCAGCAGACATGATTATTGTGGTCAGGGCACAGATGGGGGACACAGGAAGTGGCAGGATCAGCCAGGTTTTTATAGCTTAGAGAGGGAACAGGATTTCTTTTTTTTTTTTTTTTTTTAGGGTAACAACTACTTTAACCTAAGAAAGTTTTTTTTTTTTTTTTATATTATTTTATCTTATGGAAGCTGCAGCTTTAAAAAAAAATGATAGTAGTTTGGCTTTTAAGGTCTTTGTTCAGACACTTTCTGTTAACAGGCGACAACTGTCTCTAAGTTCTTTTGCTGAATTTTCCCCCTCCTCTACATGAACCCTTGGTGTGATGACTAGTGGCCATTCTGACACACATTTATCAGGTGTTGTCCACTGATGTCATTATCAGGACGTCAGGAAGATAATCCAAAGAAATAATGTGTAGCAGATGCTGAAGCTAACATACAGTATATAGATAAAAAGTGTCTGAAAGGAGTTGGAGGGGTAAAAGGGGAAAAGATTAGAGCAGGGAGCTTAGAATAATATGATACCTAAGTGCAGGGAAAAGACACCACCCCTCTACACAATCTTATAGTGAAAAATGCACAGCTGAGGCTGCCAATCACCTGCTGTGTGCTGGAGGAGACTGGGACCATCTCCCTAGATTATCTGGTATTGGCATAGACTGCCAGAAGTGACTCATGCAGGAAAGGAATGAAAGAGCAGACGGAAATTACACTAGGTGCTTTTGTTTAAGGCAAGTGCACACTGTAGAAGGATATGCTATGTTTATTTTAAATTTCAAGGTTTTACAACCACTTTAATGCGTCTTAGCAAGACACATAAAGGTCAACATAAATAACACGCAAACTGCAGGCAAAACAATAGGAAAAATAAAAAGTAGTAAGTGAAAGTTAGAAAAAAAATCAGCATTTTGTATGTTTACCTATGCTCTATTCTTGTTCCAAATCAGTAACTCAAAAAGCATTGAAGCCCAATGTGAGCTTGATAGCCAAGTTCAAAAAGAAAGATTAGCTGTGGAAGCTCACATATTTTTAATGAGAGGTTTCTTTTAAAAACTGGTGATATAAGATATCAGCCACATAAACATAGCATTATTTTTCAATTGGTTTGCCAACAGATAGGCTTGCATTTTGAGAATGAGCATTAAAGCACTCTGCCTGTGTCCAGATAGAAATGCAGCTAAACCCTCATATCCTTCAATAGGCAAAACTGTGTGCAGAAATATAAAAACCTTATTGAAATAATAGGGTTGTTAAAACTGGGGGGGGGGGTGTGGGGGCAGTTTTGTGCTGCTAAAGGGTGTGGCAGAAGCTGTGTATAAGGGGGAATGCATGGACTGCCACAAAGGGGATTTAGAGGTTTCCGCCAGCCTTCTTACTTCTACTATAAAATAAAAAATTATAAACGCATCACTTTTGTTTTTGCCCCCATTTTTCATGAGCTGAACTCAAAGATCTAAAGCCTATTTCTCTCAAATATTGTTCACAAATCTGTCTAAATCTGTGTTAGTGTGCACTTCTCCTTTGCCGAGATAATCCATCCACCTCACAGGTGTGGCATATCAAAATGCCGAGTAGACAGCATGATTATTGCAAAAGTATACCTTAGGCTGGCCACAATAAAAGGCCACTCTAAAATGTGCAGTTTTATCACACAGCACAATGCCACAGATGTCACAAGTGTTGAGGGAGCGTGCAATTGGCATGCTGACTGCAGGAATTTCCACCAGAGCTGTTGCCCGTGAATTGAATGTTCATTTTTCTACCATAAGCCGTTCCAAAGGCATTTCAGAGAATTTGGCAGTACATCCAAGCAGCCTCACAACCACAGACCACGTGTAACCACACCAGCCCAGGACCTCCACATCAAGCATCTTCACCTCCAAGATCGTTTGAGACCAGCCACCCGGACATCTGCTGCAACAATCAGTTTGCATAACCAAAGAATTTCTGCACAAAGTGAGTAGATTTTGTGTGGTACAACTGTTAACTGTAATGAACTGTTAAGGAATTCTTTGCTAGTTCACTGATGTAGGGGGTAGTCAACCTTCTTTTAACTTTCTTTGCTCTGCCTCCACTTGTGTACTAGATGTTTAAATTAATTGGGTGCCCTAAAACTCTAGGCTGGTGTTTAGGAATGAAGGCCTCCCACTGAGTTTTTTGTTCTTCTTTTTCCCTTAAGGCTCGGTTCACATTTATGCGATGCGGGAAGGCTGCGAATTCGCAGCCTGTTCCCGCATCACACACGCACCCCCGGCAGTTCACACTGCCATATGCGATACGCTGGGGGTGCCAATGTAATCTTAACGACACCCCCAGTTTGATCGCATATCGCAGTGCGATCGTGCAGTTCGCACAGGAGCGGATCGCACAAGTGTGAACCGCTGTGCGATCTGATCCTGATGCGGCTGCAAAAATGCCTCCTGTGCGTCTTTGCTCCGGGTGCGATGTGAATTTAGCCATACAAACTGTATGGCTAAACTCGCACCGCACAGTTGATCGCATGTAATGTCGGAGCAGTGCGCTCCGATATTACATGCGAACCTGGCACTCGCACAAATGTGAACCGGGGCTTAAACATTAGTCCACTGCTGAGAGAAATATGAGCTTGTATCTTCACAAAATTTTTGAGATATGAAAACAAAATCTTTTTTACTTTTCCTCAAAATCATTGTAAGAACAGTGAAAACAAATACAAATTCTCAAGACATCCACTGAGCTTTAAAATCTTGTCCCCTCACTAAATTCCCATGTTATAATCTGCTACTGAAATTATTTGTGAGCATGTACAATTTGTGATCTCTTTTTAGCTATCTCTATGTAGACACACTGCATGTTTTAGCAGAACTGTACAAATTGAACAGCTGTGCTGTATTTATTTATCATCACATAAACATGGCTCTTTGCCTGTTTACAGCAAAGAGATATGTCAGATTAAATACTATGGAAGAAGGAGAAGGGACTGTCTGAGTTGTCACTGCAACACTGATACGTTTTATAATAATTGTTATGCTCTGGAATGTGACTGACAGTGCAAATTATTAAGTGATATGAAGTGGTGTGTGTGAGAATAAATTGTGTTGCAGAAACAATTTCTTACTTTAACCTGCCAAAAGAACAAAATTGCATGACATTTTCTAAATTGCCCTGGGACTACTGTAAACAAATGTAGTGCATTCCAAATCTACTGCCAAAATCTTCTGTGCATCACTAAGAGTTTTAAATGACACCAGCCCCTACATGTACAAAATTATCTCAAAGCATTACATTTCTCTAAATATATGTGTTTCACAAGTGCTGGTAATTTAGACAAGCAAGACAGTGGTGATGGGAATTCATAAATGGTGTCAGAGGCACCCTTTAGAATTTTTTCAGCCATAGCACTGAAATTGATGGCGCTTGTGCCCAAAACATGTCAGAGACAGGTCAGAGTGTCAATATTGGACAATCCTTCATCAGTGAACTCCCTCCCTCTACAGCCCACTAACCAGGTACGTTACTTTGACAGGTGCATGTGTAGGAAATTTTGGAATAGACTAGATCTCCATCAGGTCCACTAGGCTATTGATTGACAGTGCATGTCAGTGGGCAGATCCATAGCTACTATTCAGTCTAACAGCAGCATTTCAATCTATACACTTCCCTGCACTTCAATAAAAAGTAAGGCAGGCCTAACATGGAACTAATCTCTCAATTCCCCATCAGGGTTTGCCAACCCAACAACACAAGTTGTTTACCAAATATGGCCATTGCCATATCTTGGTAATAACATTGCCACCATCTCTGATCCATTAATTTATATTTAGCTTTCAGACAGGGAATAGCAACATCTGAATGGGGCCGAAGATAGAGTACTATTCAGTAAGATAAAAGCTTCCCAGCACAGATATGCCCAACACTGACCAACTGAAGCCAGTCCTAACTACTGCCAGTTTGCTACAATGTAAACTAGCAGTAATTCTAAAAAACTTCAATTTCCTTAGGGACTGGTTCTTAAAGTTGAGGTAGTTAGAACTACTTGAATTAGTCACCCATATCGGCAATTTTAACAAAAACTGACACAAATACCAACCTGAAACAGGCACTGGTATTTCTAAAGGTAACTAATAAAAGAACTGAATTGCCTTCAGTTTCTTCTGTCATTACCACCTACCACCTACTGCACCATGAATTTTCCTCTTTGCTTGCTCTTATATTATATTGTGTCATGTCTGAGTGAGAGGAGAGAGCCGGGTGCTAAGGCTGAGCTGTATGTGATCCATCTATCTGAGCAGGGTCGACGCCTGTGATCAAGGAGTTGCATTTAATATTTGACATCTAGAGCGGTAAATGATCTCCTATAATATAGAGATCATATAACGCTGGTAAGAGGCACATCTTTTTACACGGGTGAAGCACTAGAAAATAATAGATGTCACTGGGAAGTGGTGTATGTCATCTGCACGTTTTTATGGAATCAGCACCAGGACATTGACTTTGTTTGAAGTTTATGGTTTATGGACATTTTTTCATTAATTGACCACATTTGTGTTCTTGTATATTTTTTCACCTACTGATTCATCACTGAGTTTTTTAGCTAAGTATTTGGGATAGATAGAGCATGTTGAAATAGTTTATTAATGAATTTCCACTTCTGTAATAATCAATACGCTACTACACTAGTCTACATAAGTCTTAGCAAATAAAGTATTTTGGAAATGGCATATTCTCTGAGTTTTTGTTGATATTCAGTGATGACTCAAATCAATATTGAATATTGATGTTCACATCTTTATGTCATGTTGCACTGAAGAACAGATGCTCTCCTTTACACAGTATATACTTGTTGGGGTGGCCTTCAGAATGAATAGCAATGCGCCACAATGCAAATATAATGTGTGCTGTTGTGTCAGCATTACCATGACTGAATGTGCTTAGTTGTGAAAAGAGTATCAGTGTTAGTATGCGAAGATGCACATGCATTACACAGGTAAAACTTTTTGCATTCAGGTTGCACTTGAAGTCTTATTGATAACTTTATGTCTCTATTCATATATACAGATTTCATGTGCTGTGAAGCACTGCATTACCCAAAAATATTACAGGTACACTTTTGATGCATTGAGACTTGTTAAGGGTCATTCACAGTGAATGGGCTGCTATAACGCAACATATGATACCATGTGCATTAATGCGAACGGAGTCTAAAAGTCTCCGTGAAAAAATCCTTGACTTGTCACATTTTACAGAATACATTTTCAAACTGTACTTTTATCATTAAAGAAATAGTCATTGAGCTCCAATCCTAGGTTTGAGAGGTAGAAACTGGAATAATTATGTTGTCAGTTTGATGAAGGCAGGAGAAAAATATCACCACTATTCTCTCTATTAGATTGGAGCTTTAGTAACACTATATTTCTCTGGTTGCTAAAAATTAAAATTCAACAACAGGGAGCTTGTCTTTGCAAAACGTTGCTGTATGTTTACACACAGCCAAACACACCAAGACTATTTAGCAAGCACAGTGATTTCCATGATTGCATCATCATCAGGAGGCAGTAACTGAACATGGATGATACCTGAACAAAAAGAGTATTTGCAGTTTGGGAGTACATAATATGTAAGCATTGTCAGGAGTACCATAATGAGATCTTAGAATAGTACCTGTGTTCCCATTATAGATACCCTGAATCCTGAAGTCTTCTGACCAGTCATATGACAATATGGGTTCCTTCTCCAAACATCTGGGGTCAGCGGCCAGTGGTGGTGGTCCTTACTCCAGGACAGTGCTATTCTGTGTAGGAGTGCCGTTAGCTCAGGTTGGCAAGATGATCTGTCTGTGACAGCTGGGACTCACAGGAAGTGGGTTGGATGATGCTGGGCATCAAACAAACTGGAAAAGGTTTAACATTGAAGGGCAGAGCATTGAGTCTGTAGGAGACATGTCAGAGAGGAGGTGGAAGAGGAATTAAAGTAATGTAGAGAAAGCTGTTTTTTATAGCTATACATATTGGGAAAATGTAGTTTTTTTTAAATGTTACTTAAAAATAGAGTTGGGCTTTGACAAATTTCTAGATGGGGACCAAATTGACTACTGGACCTTTATCTTTGAGCCCAAAGGAGTTGTAAAGTCAGAAGGTTTTTTTATCTTATTGCATTAGGATAAAAAGCCTTCTCTGTGTAGCAGCCTCCCTCAGCTCACTTAACACTTACCTGAGGTCCCTCTCTGTCCAGCGATGTCCACGAGTGTCTCAGCCGTCCGAGATTCTCCCTCCTGATTGGCTGAGACACAGCAGTGGTGCCATTGGCTGCCACTGCAATCAATCAAAGTCAGCTAGCCAATCAGGAGAGGGAAGGGGCCGGGGTGGGTCTCAGTTCAGTGTGTGAATGAACACAGGGAGCTGTGACTCGGCTTGGGTGCCCCCATAACAAGATGCTTTCTGTGGGGGTACTGAACAGGAGGGAGGGGCTAGAGTCACAGAAGAGGGACCCAAGAAGAGGAGGATCCAGGCTACTCTGTGCAAATCCACTGCAACAGATCAGGTAAATATAACATGTTTGTTATTTTTATAGGAAAAGAATGAGACTGAGACTCTACTATCACTTTAATCTAACACAATGCTTTGAATCCTTAAAATACAAACATGAAAGGGTCTAAGAGTTATATTACTATTAATATTATCATTATCAATATTATTACTAATCTTAGTAACATGGTAAAAACACTCTAAGTATCATTCGGTAGAGGGTCATTGTGGTACTCATATGAAGCCTTCAAACAAAAGTATATGACATTTAAGCACTGCAGTGCAAATAGGCTATTGTCACACCTACACATCCTTAACTATGTTAAAACACGGCATCATGCCTTTTTCATTATAGCTCATAAAATAAGACTGCATAAGACTGGGAATACAGTCTCATACTGTGAATAATCCTGGTTTTGCCAGTAAAGAGAATCAATCGAAGTGCAGTATTGATCCTCTTGCAGAGTGTAAATGCTGTTAGCTTCAAAACACTCAGCTGGGGATTTTGTGATTCAAGTCATTCAGCTGCAGAGGATCTGCCAAGCAAGTTCTTTAGTATTCAGCACCTGACCAGACTTATGTTAGCCTTGCTTATAAAAATGTCTCAGTTGGAAGCAGTAAAAATAGTTTTTGCATATGGAAAGCTGGCCTTCTGAAACCAGTATATTTGCTGAAGGCTAAGCGGAATAGCCTTTTTTTTTCCTCTGTTGACATTTAACTATGTCCTATACCATATGAAAATCATGGTGAGGAAAAAGCAAATATGAATCACTGCAGCCTAGTGCTGTGATGAATTGTATAGCGTTGACATGAAGCTTATTTGTTTAGCTGGTAAGAGCAAACTATAATGTTTATGAACGTGTAAGATCATTAAAAAGTAATAAGTCATTTCATGGTTGAATGTCACTTGGTTCAATAACCTACTGGCTGCTAATAACATTTGGGGACCCTGCTCTTCTGTTACTCGGTATATCGTAGTCTAGTAGCTTAGGAGAGATGATCTAATCACAGCAGAAACATCTGAAGGCAGATTTCTGAAAATACAGAAATTACAGTGAGCATATGCTGACAGAAACTGACATTGCTGATTTGTTTCAGAAAATTCTAGTTGCCCAGTTGTCATGATGATCCAATTACTTTAATACTTGCCTTAAACAATAATACAGCAAGCAAGGTCAGAATGTCTGATCTACATACTTTTATGGGTCAGTGACTCAGAAAGTACTGAAGAAGATGTTAAAAAAAAAGAAAAAATGGGCAATACTGCAGGGTCTGCATTGCACAGATTGGACTCACATTGACATTTTGAACTTTGGCTATTAATCTATCAGCATTAGTCAAAAAATATAGTAGCTGAAAATGTAGGTTTTGCAAAATGATCCACTCCACAAAGCAATCTGTTTCTGATCATCTCTCTCCATATCAGCTAAGTGTTATTACCAAGACAGAGAGACAACCAGTAGCATAGTGATTTGTGTCTACTAGAGTGGATCACATTAAGGCTTCATTCACACTTGTGACTCCAAAGTGACTTTGGAGTGAAACTTTGGATGGTGCATCTTGGATGTGACTTATTGTCCCTCTGCACCACTATTGCATGTAAAACATTCAAGGTATGAGTCTTCACCTATAAATGTTCTCTGAGTACTTGTTTTCAAGAGACCTTATTTAAAATATGTACCCAATGGTACATCACCCTTGCCAAAATCAAAAGTTTGTCTCCTCGTGAGTCAGATATTTGTTGGAGATGCAATTCAGGTAAGGGGACTTTTCTTTACATTGGAGGTCTTGCCCCCTCAATTCAGAAATACTGGCAACAAATCAAAAAATGGATACTACATATTACTGACACACAACTAAGGCCTCATGCACACAGGGCATTTCTGCAGCATTTTTGGGAGCGTCAGACATTTTTTTTTTTTTTGCAGCTTAAAAACACCCCTCAATGTTATCTTATGGCCTCATGCACACACAGACGTTTTTCAGCTGTAAGCGGCATAGGCGTTTTCAAGCTGCAAATAAAAAACCCAGGGCAAGTGCATTCTGAGGACCAGCGTTAGAGCTTTAAAAAGGTCTGATGCTGCTAAAGGCTGCTTAACTTTGCTTAATGTTGCTTATAAAGCGTTAAGCCCTGTTATACGTTTTTTTTTTGTGAAAATCAATGGTTCCCTATGGGAGTCCATTGATATGATTGGAAGTCACATTCAAGTTGGATCAGGATGATCCGACTTGTGGTGTGACTTGTGCTCTGAGGATCTCGAGCGGGAACTCCATGCCAAAGTGGGAATAAAAATGGCGTGGGGGTCCCCCCAGGTTCCAGACCAGGCCCTTTAGGTCTGGTATGGAATTTGAGGGGAGCCCCAAGCTACAAAAATTGGCGTGGGGTCACCCCCAAATTCATACCAGACCCTTATCCAAGCATGCAGCCCGGCAGGTCAGGAAAGGAGAGAGGACGAGCGAGCAGTCCCAAGCCCTCCTGGACCATAGCAGACTACACGCCCTCAACATGGGGGGGTGGGTGCTTTGGAGCAGGGGGGGATCTGCATCCCCCATCCCAAATCACCTTGTCCCTATGTTAATAAGGACAAGGGCCTCTTCCCGACAACCCTGGGCAGTGGTTTTTGGGGTCTGTGGGCAGGGGGCTTATCGGAATCTGGATGCCCCCTGTAACTAGGGGGCCCCCCAGATCCCGGACCCCCTCCCTATGTGAATGAGTATGGGGTACATTGTACCCCTATCCATTCACCCCCAAAAATGGCAGTTTAGTGTAAATAATGACAAGAGACGGTTTTGAGAAGTCCTATATTAAAAATCTTCCTCCGATCTTCTCCCTCTGGTCTTCTATCTCCAGTCTTCTCCCTCCAATCTTCTCCCTTCGGTCTTCTCTCTCCGGTCTCCTCCCTCCAATCTCCTCCCTCCAGTCTTCTCCCTCCGGTCTTCTCCCTCCGGTCTTCTCCCTCTGGTCTTCTTTCTGCAGTCTTCTTCCTCCGGTCCTTCTCCAACGATGTCTCCCGTGATTATGCCAGCTCAGCTCTTTGCAGTGTCTTAGATAGCCATTGGGGCATGGCCACCCCGTGACATCCCCCGGAGACCCCACCCCCTTATGTCGTCATCTGACGATTGTGACGACACAAGGGGTGGGATCTCTGGGTGACATCACCAGGTGGCCACGCCCCCATTATATGTCTTCTACATATCAACACCTTTTCTTACAGAAAATACAAAAATTCCCTGACAAGACACCTTCTAAATGCAGCCATAGCATTTAATACCATTACATTGGAAAACTAGACGTACACTGTCCATCAAAGACTGGTTACTAAAAACAAACTCAATATATGAAATGGAAGAAACCATTGCAATCAAAAAGTAATCCACTTCACACTTTCACAAATTTTGGGAATCATGGTACCTTTTCATCCTCTCTGGGACAAGAGACACAAAGACACAAATTGATTTATGATTCTGTCATTGAAGCCAGAATTAAAAATTAAAATTATTACGTAACAACACTTCTCATGGTATGTTTACCTTTTACTCCTTCCTCAAAGATTATTCTTCTTTTATAAAGACTTTTTTTTTCACCCTTTTTAAAACTTATAACTCATCTTAACCATTAGAAACACTATATATGCCTAACTTGATAAAGAATGATAATTTGTATTATAGCTACCCAAAAACGCTACTGTTATGACTTTATTAGAAACCGGGGAATGGGGGAGGAAGGGGCTGTTTTCCCCACAACAACAGTCCCTGAGGAAAAGAGGGAATGGAAATAAAGGGGGAAAAAAGGGGACTTTCACTGTACCATTTTATACAGTTCAGGATTCATTACATTTAACATTTTTTATCAAAACTTTTATTCAAAACAATTGACATAATCATTAAAAAAAGGACAAAAGTCCAACAATAATACGTGATCCTGGAGACAGCAGTTGATTAGTCAAGACAGAGTGTGCAGTATGAGATTCAAGCGTACATTCCTCTACATGTTTCACGGATTAACCGCTTTTTCAGGAGGATACACGCGCACTCTAAAAGTGATAACAACAAAATATAGCAAGGTAAGTATTGTCTATGACATGATAAACAACAATTTGTAGTTACATAAATATAACATTTATTGTACATAAATATGTAGGGAAGAGTTTGGGCTCACCTGGAGACAGTAAGAATCACTGACCACTCAGACCTGTCAGCCACCAAACACTCTCAGCGGCAGACATGGGGGACACTTATGATTTTTTTCCCCCTTTATTTCCATTCACCCTTTTTCCCAGGGACTGTTGTTGTGGGGAAAACAGCCCCTTCCTCCCCCATTCCCCAGTTTCTAATATTGACTTTGGGATGTTGGTACCTTCTATTGGCTTGCTATATCTCAGGCTTGATATTTCCAATTACTGTTATGACTTGTTGCAAGCAATACTTTATACAACTTGTAAACCTTTTGCATTGTATTTTCATTGTTCATACAAACATTTTTATATATTCATCTTTGTTAACAATGAAAATTTGATGTACAGTTTGTACAGTTTGTACAGTTTGTTCACTTTCAACAAACCTTTATTGTGAAAAAAAAGACATTTTATTGACTTCCAAAAGACTGTCCAAAGTCTCATGACAAGTCCCACAAGTGTAAATGGGGTCTGAAGGTCTGAATTATAGCACAGCAGGCAGCCCTCCACCATTAATTTAGGATGCTGGTAGCAGTACTCAATGGCAGTAACTCAGAAACCATGGTGTGACTTTACATTGTCATGTTATATGACAAACATGTCATGCATTTTTTTTTTAAATTTTAGCAGACCTTTAGGCTGGGTTCACACCATTACACTGTGCTAATGAGTGGAAAAGGGTGTTAAGTCAGTGCACTAAGGTATTATTCTTTCTTAATGGCAAATCAATGACCTTGCCAACACACCGGTATTGCAGCACATGACAACTCAGAGTAACACATTATTAAACATTGTGGTGTTCTCTGTTACAATAAATAGTGCATTCACCTTTTTTGGTGCTTGTTGGTGCCTGTTGGTGCCTTAAAACAATGCTTTTTTATATATAATAAATTACTATACATGTAGGGAGTTATAAAAAGTTAGTATCTTACTTTCTTTACTGTTACTACTTCGTCATACACTTCTTTTTCTTTACTTATGTCTTTTCTTTTGCTCTACTGTTTAAAAATTTGCCATCCTCACGGAATACTGATGGTCTTATTTTCTCCACTTAGCTTCTATAACAATAAATCCTGTCTTCATTGTAGCTTACAGCCACACAAGAAATCCATTGTATTTACAGGTCATGGACTGATCACTGATGCAGCTGCCTATGATTCTGTCTAAATAGCTTCAAACAATTGCTGTGTACAGCTGGTGAAATGATATGAATACATTTTCATAGAATACAATTCTGTGTAATAAGTAGATTGTGTACTGTAGTCTTGTATTTGATGTTATTATTAGTAAAATGAAAAAGGTCAGATGGCTATGTTCTACAGATTGATGAAATATAGATGTGTTTCTAGCAGCAGGGAAAATGGAGAGGTTCAGTGAAAAGAACATTGCTTTTAATTTGAGCGATGGTTGTTAAAGCATGAGTTGTGGCTGAGCCTGATATATTATTACATCCCTTCCCCCATGCCTCTAGGCTAAGTTCACACAGGCAATCTTTTACAGCAGCAAAACTGCAAATAGCTGCAGAAAATGTTCAGCTGTATTTATCTTACACTCAGTGATTCAACTGGTCATTTTGATTAAAAACGTTTCAAGCCAACTCGAAACCTTTATATTAAAGTCATGATGATGTTATTTGATCTGATGTAATGTCTAGTATTGCCACAAAGATTTTGTCTCTGGTACCCATGTACACACATGTTCTAAATGTAATTTAAACCTTTGTTTAATTACATTTTTTGCTTAACCACTTGCCAACCAGCCGCCGCATATGTACTGTGGCAGGTCAGCTCTATTACACGAAATGACATACATATACGTTGTTTCATGTAATAGCCAGCGGGGGCTCAGAGGGGGACCCAATCAGTGGGTCCGGTGGACACGATGTCCGCCAGGCAGCCACGATCGTTCCCCATAGAGACAGAAAGGCTGTCTGCCTATGCAAACATGGCACATCACCGTTTCGTCACAGATGAACACATGGATCCTGTGTTCCTACTATTCAGGAACACAGATCTCTATGTTCATCTAGGGAGTCCATCCCCCACACAGTTGGAAAGCACCCCCTAGGGACACACCTAGCTGTTTGATTACCCCTGGTGTTAACCCTTTCCCTGCCAGTGTCATAAGTACAGTAACAGTGCATATTTTTAGCACTGATTACTGTAGTAATGTCACTGGTCCCCCTCAAAAGTGTCAGTTAGGTGTCCGATCTGTTCACCGCAATGCCACAGTCCCGCTTAAAATCACAGATCGCCACCATTACTAGTAAAAATAATTAATTAATTAATAGAAAATGCCATAAATCTACCTCCTAGTTTGTAGAAGCGATAACTTTTGCGCAAACCAATCAATATACACTTCTTGGGATTTTTTAGTCATTAAGGAGGTAAAACCTTCTGGTCCAGAAGTGATTAAAAACTGCTGCTTGGGGAGAGAGAAAAAACTTGGGTTAACATTGTAGTCTTATTACTGAAGGCACAATGACTTCAAAATAAAGATTTTATTCTCTCTCTTGCTTTCAAGGGAAGTATCTTTAGCAATATGTAGTGAAAAGTTGAAAAGCACGGTGGAGTTAATTTAATAAAGGAGCAGCTAATGTTCATTTTGTAAGGTAAATGTTCATTTAACCACTTCAGCCCCGGAAGCTTTACCCCCCTTTATGACCAGGCCATTTTTTGCGATACAGCACTGCGTTACTTTTACTGACAATTGCGCAGACATGTGACGCTGTACCCAAATAAAATGCATGTGCTTTTTTTTTTTTCACAAATAGAGCTTTCTTTTGGTTGTATTTGATCACCTCTGCGGTTTTTATTTTTTGTGCTATAAACAAAAATAAAAAACAAATGTGAAAAAAAAAAAAGATTTTTTACTTTATGCTATAAATGAAACCCAATAAAAAAAATGTAAAAAATCAAATTTATTCGTTAATTTAAGGCCAACATGTATTCTGCTACAGTTAAACAGTTACAGTTCTGCTATGGTTAAATAAAATCCCAATAAGTGTATACTGATTGGTTTGCACAAAAGTTATAGATCTACAAATTATGGAATATTTGTATGGAATTTTTATTGAATTTTTTTAATAGTAATGGCGGCAATCATCGAATTTTATCGGGACTGCGACATTGTGGCAGACAAATAACAATGACACTAACTTTTTTGGGGACCAGTGACACTAATACAGTGATCAGTGCTAAAAAAATGCACTGTCACTGTACTAATGACAATGGCAGGGAAGGAGTTAACATCAGGAGCGATCAAAGGGTTAAGTGTGCTCCTAGGGAGTGCTTTCTAACAGTGTGGGGAGTGGCTTAACTGGAAGAAGACAGATATTCATGTTTTTGCTAACAGCAACACAAAATCTCCATCTTTCTCCCTGACAGAACAGTAGTCTGCCTTGTTTACATAGCCGGACCGCCATTCAGCCTCTTCTTTGAACGAACAGGGGGTACCAGCAGACAACGGGTCACTGACGGTGCACGCACGCACATGCCCCAGACCCTGTACATGAAAACACATACAGGTAGGGCTGCCCTGCCATGGTATATCTGCATAGGGGAGTCCTTGAGAGGTTAAAAAACAAGGTAAGGCTATGTTTACTCTGAATAACCCAAGCATGTGCAAATAAAATAAATGAATTAAAAACGATTTTGGCTTGCAAACAATTGAATAATTGAAGTGATCGCAGTTTAGATGTGCTAAATAGACCTTCATGTTGAAAAGAGAAATTTCTAAAAATTTTTAGTAAATCAACCCCAGTGTATGATTGTCTTACTGTATAGTTACCCTTTAACTGAACTTCCTTCCCTCTACATCCAGGCATCCCCTTCAAAGGTCTTTGCTCAACTAACCATATTCCTGCCAGATCTATGCTAGTTGGCACATAGGGCCAATGTTGCAGATTCCCTGTTCCATATTTCTTCTGTGTATGGATGAAACTATCCATAGGATATTCATTCCTTTGAAGATGCCTTCTATCGCTGGGTAGAAGAATGATCTCTCTATATGAATAAATATATTTTTTTCAGGGTTAGGGGAAGGGTGGTAAATGAAATGATAACTGTAAAATCTTGTCAACAATTTGACAGTTTTTGAGATATCACTTTTGGGTTTTCAGTGGACCAAAGTTTAATCAACTTAGTTGAAAAGCTTCAGACTATTCTACTTTGTCCTTCATTAAGTGGGGAGATATATACGATTTGCCATGAGTCCATGCAGAATTCTTCATGTTCTTGCTAAACCTGCAATTGTTTTCTTCATTGCATAATAAATCTCATGACATTCATCTTACCAAGGCTGAAATAAAAATGCTGACCTCCATAATTATTCTCTTAGCTCATTACTGAGGATCATTTCAGAAATGTTGGTGCCATTGTAAAATTAGGACAAACCAACAAACAAAAACAAAGGATTTCCCAGCACATTTACTTATTCATTCCTGTTAAAAACAAGTTTTATCTGCACACATTTGCAAATACAGTATATATGGAAGCGACACTGCCTTTCCTAGGCTAGTCTGTGAAGTACAGTCCTAAATCGTATATTTGAGAGTATCCAAGTTGGAGCATGTATAGCAGTTTTAGTATGTAAATGCATGAAGATATAAAGTTTAAAAAAAAAAAAAAACTACAAATATTGATGCGCTTAATCTGATATTAAAAATGTTATAAAAACAAAAATCATCTCTTTAGAGAAAAATCTACATATGGTTTATACGGCTGGGATTGTACTTTCGTTACCCTTTAAATACGAAATGTAAAACATTTAAGGAAGTACATAAACAATATTGAATAATAATCAAATAACAGCAAGGCATAATTACCATATTTAAAATGGCCGCTTAGCTTAGAGTAGTAGTTACCAGGTTCCTTTAAGATGGCTGCATTTCCAAGATGGTGGCCAATTAGGGAGGAGCTTTGTTTGGCGTCCCTCAAAGGTTCAGATACATGGCAGATTGAAATGGAGTCGTCTGTGTAGATGAGTCTGTGCATGGCTGTTAGTAGTGTGTATGTTGTAAGTGTGATGTATATTGGGCAAGATATGATGTGTGTTGTGTTGTGTTGTGTCCCTTATTACATCTCTGATTTCTTTTTATTTTGTGTTGAACAAAAGGGCAGTAAAAATTATCATAAGCCAAACCCAGTGGGAGGAACATTATTCCTATTGGTTGGAACATCTTATTCATTAACTGGTGATGTCATAGGGTGACACCTCTTGGTTAACCAGTATATTAAAATTAATTAAAGATTTCTCCATTTAAGACTATTATAAAAAAAAACATAAAATGTAATCATGCTCTCATCTATGACGTCCATTTAATCCACCAGGTATCTAAATAAAGATTAATCTTGGTAACACTATTCTAATATTTAATATATCTTACGTAATATATATATATATTGGATTTTACTCTTTAACCCAAGACTTCAATTAGTAGCAGTAAGAATTATATCGAAAAATATACGGTTATATATATATTGATACACAACAGCTTGTATATGTAACTTGTCCTATACATGGTTACTTCTGATCATAATATATTATCCATTTAGGCATTATTATGTTAACAACAGTACATTCATGATATGGGGACTGGATTATAAAATATGGGCGAAATGTCTGACCCTTTGACACTACTATATGATAGAATATAATGTACTTCTCAGTAGGAGGTTGTCATAACATCATAGTTCCATAACACCTTTTGTATATGATGGGGCAAAGATATCAATTTATGATTTTCTGAAATTCATTTTGAGATTTGCAGTTCTCATCAATCTAAGTGACAATGTTTATGTGACTCCGTGTAGATTTCAACAACTTTATCCCCCTGTTTGTGTTTAGGTAAATAAATGACAGATTCTAGTCTTTGTCCGTTTCCGTTTGTTTGTCTCCTCATGATATAGACAATAGCTTATCCTGCTTGTGGATGGGTGAACACAGGTGTTATCCTGAAATTGAGTTTCGCCCATTGTGTGAGTCATGGCCTGAACATAAAGTTTTACGACCTCTCTGGTTTTTCGTGTTTCAAGACCAGGGGAAGGATGTCTTATGTAAACCTTTTCCCCCAAAGGCCGATCCACCTGTGATAAGCGATTTATTTATCTGTCTTTCTGAGTATTGTATTTAAAAGTTTGTCAAACACAGTTTCCTTTCGGGGGGCAGATAACACAGCTTTTTATCTCAAAGTACATGCAAACAAAACCATCTCAACAATGGACGCAATGTGTGTTTCAAACTGAAAGAGTTTTGACTCAATATGTAGCAAGGTCAATGGAGGCCTCAAAGTTCACAATTCTTGACCTGTAATAATAAAAATGTATTTCTATTTCGCACTGAAAGTTTAACAAATCCCCCCTCCTTGGAAAAAGTGTGAAAAAAAATGCCGTAGCCATTTGAAACATTTTTCCAAGGCAGACTCTTGAAGAAATAGGGCTTAAATCGGACTTTGACAGCTTTGTAGATAGGTATGGAATAGTTGAATGGGGTGTAGACACCTGCAAGTAGGTGTAGTGACTTCAGTAAACAAGCATGGTGACTCCGAGTGAGGTGTGGATCCAAGGGTGATCATCTGTTGGTCAGTGGAATGTGGATTTCTCCGGGCACTTTTGCCTTTGGCTGTCTTGACAGGTTCGTCTTGGTAGACCGGCCATCAGGGATATCCCGGGGTCCTTCACACTGTCACCCCCCTCGGGTGTCTCAGATACATCAGACTCTCGGTTTCCTGCTTACTTCCTGGGTCTCTTAGTCCTATAAAGGGAAATGGATTCCATGAGAAAATGATACATACAGTTTTCAGCCATAACTTTTAGTTGGGATTTCAATGTAAAGTTAGTATCCTGAGCTTCCTCAGAGTCCTCCTTTTATTCCATCGTGTGATCAGCCTTTTATCTGACCACCATGGACGGTGAGACTATATATGCAACCTTTCCCAGGGGAGACTGACTTCTGGGGCTCATTAACATGGGGACGTATTCATCACCATGGATACCACACATTGAACAATTGAACAGTGATATACTATTTTGTTAGAATTTACCTTCTACTTGGGAGGAAAAAAAAAAAATATAATATCCCCCCTTTGGGGCATCAATGCAATTCATGGTAGGCAACAAAACTACCTGACATTGAGGATTCTTCTTGGTTACCGTAATACCACCTTTAACCTCTTGACTTCATTACGTCATTAGGGTTTGATCCTCCTTGTATCACCGCCATTGGCGATTTTTCGAAATGTGCCCGCTTTGAGCGACCTGTTTGAGTCAGAGGGATGAAGTGACCACTGAAAAATAGGAGAGTAGTTATTATCTAACAACCAAGATCCCCCTGGCAGGGATTTTCAGGATCCTCAATACTGTGACCTGGGGATAAAATGGTGTTAGAACCTCTGTCTCCTATGCATCCATTCAGTGTGTCCCTCTGATCCCTTGCTATTTGGGCATTTAAGGATTTTGTGGCCTTTGGCTGGCCACAAGATTTGTTCCTAAAAAGGAATTATTTTAGTTCGGGCTACAGTGCCCTGAGTGAACCAAGTGATCATCCGACCCACCTTGGCATCTACTCTGCTGAAAAATCTTTTCAGAAATAGAATTATTGGCTTTTTTTTTTTTTTTTTTATTTGGCTCCGCTTCCTGCGGTGCCTATGTCTCTCGGGTACAGACAGATGGGACAGATCCCCATCAGAACCATTTGCTCGGTTCTGGCGGGGTCTGGGCCTTAATGTCTGTTCATCTTCCCGAGGATTTTGGGGAGCCCTAAGATGGGGCAAATCCCTATTTATTTGTGGGGTCCCCCTCTCTTGTTGAGGATTTTTGGCATAGCGAGGATTTCCATCCTCAAGGGTGAATTGGGCTCTTTGGGGATGCTCCCTGGAGATTCTTTGAACCCTTGGGTCCTGTCCCCTTGGAAAGAAATCCTAAAATGGCCTCTGTTCCCCCCTCCTTATTTGTGGGGTGTCCGGTGTCCTCCTTGAGGTATCCGGTATAAAATCTTGCTCCTTTTTATTTTTATTTATTATTATTATTTTTTTTTTAGTGTTAAGGTTGAGGAGAAAGGTGTGTTTCTGCCACAATTTTGGTGACAGGCTCACGCCTTTCTTAGGTTCACTGGTCTGTTGGATGGAGTGCAAATTGTCGCTCTCTTTTGCCAACCATTCCAGTGAACATCCCAACTTGTAGTCCCTGGCCAAACTTATTTTTATGTACCTGGCCGATGCCTCAAAGCACAGGGTTTTAAATTCTGGATAGTTGTACTCAGGCTCCTCCATTGAAGGGTGTTAGGCACTTTTGAGTACAGTACAGCAAAAATTTAGTGGGCTTTGGTGCTGTGTACATTTTAAATTATATATAGCAGCTCTAGCAGCGTTAAGGATTTTTTTTTTTTTATGTGTGGGCCGACTTTTAAATTACATCCTTGAGGCACAACACAGAAAGGCTGTTTTCATAGGCCTCAAAATGATTAGTAATATCTAAGGACCCTGTCTTAATAAAAATCGGGACAGTACTCTTTTTAAAACAAACTTTTTAAATTCTAGAGGTGTATGGTATCTTTTTAGGGGTGCTAGTCGTTTTGCGGTGACCCGATATGACTCATACCTAGTTATGTATGGCTGCCCAATTTCTGCCCTCCTATCTTAGGAATATGGCTGGGGTAGGACGTGGACTCTTTGCCTAACTCTCCCCCCCTTGTCTGGGTCTTAACCATCAGACTGGGAGTCATATCTGGGTCTAATTAATTACTTCATTTTATTTATAATGCAGGACTGATAAGCAGTACCCTTTTGTATGGCCACCATAACCTTTTTGAACTTTCCTATTTATTTATTTATGAATTCCTGTCCTTACTGGAACTGTTACATTTTTATTTTTATTTATTTATTTATAAATTTTCCACTGCTGGTTACTCGGCAACTTAATTTTCAACTACTGATTACTCTGCAACTTCCACTAATAAAAAAAAATTTTCCTTGCTCAAAACTTCCTACTTATTGCATTAATCGTTTACATTGTTCTTTCAAATGGTTGCTTATATTACAGCTTTCTGAATAAAACTTCTGCCACAGTTCTACTTTTTCCTACAGTTTCACGCTACATTCTCTTAACCTATGTGTCCCAATAGAGGTCACTTTCACCTGCTCAAGGAGGTTCCTTATCTCACTTCTTATTATTTGGAGTGGAGATTAGAACTTTACTAAATTCCTTTTTGCTGAGCCTTATGGTGCAGTTCCTCACAGAGATACAGTAAGATTGGCCATGATTCTAAAAGTATGTGATCACGCTTCCTGACGTCTTTGGGGTTAGAGAAGCTTTCGGTGAGTTCATACATCAGGTTTTCCCCTACCCACGTCTGGTGCCCATTTTTGGCCCGACTTTTTCTGAGGATTTTGGTATGACTCCAACTAGCCTATACATACACCACCATTTTAGACTCAGAGAGGTGTCTCTACATATTCTAGATCTGTGCCGAATCTACTGGGGCTGTGGGATTAACATCTAGCCAGAGTTGGCAGCGTGAACCTTACCTTATGTAGACATTTTAGGGCATTACTATTAATATTCACAATTAAATAAAAAAAAAAAATATTAAAAAAAAATTCTATTTTTTTTTTTTTTGCAAAGTTATTAATTATGTCACCATGATCAAAATTATGATTGGCATATGTAAGAAATTAATGATATCTCAGCAGTGCAACTCCATTTAATATGTTGTGCGTTTTGGTATAAAATTTGACTATTTTTAATTTATTACTAAAAGGCGATGTCTGAACTATCAATAGAATTATGACGCAGTGCCTCCAGCCGATTACGGCAAATAATTTAATATCTAAGAAAAAAAACCCAATTAATTTTGTTCAGACACTCATAGTATACCACGCAATTTTCCCAAGTTCTTTTTTTATCAGTTAATTTCTTTTTAAAAGCATATACCAATCTTAGTGAAACAGTCTACAGTAGGGAATATATATATAAGAATATTTATTCGCAAGACATATTTTCACCATAAATGATCATACTTGAGTGACACAAAGAGATAACCTTACATAAAATATCAACTTAAAACGATAAATGCAATGTGATATTTAGCTAAACGATGAAAGTAAAATAAAGCAAGATTATGTATTTCCCAGGTGTAGTATGAACCATAAATTAATATTCTATATAATCAGACCACAATAGTCTGCGAATCACATGGCCGAAAGTCATTCCACTGCAGATGAAGTGAGAATAAGCCATGCAAAACGGAAGACGTAAAATCGCAAATAATGCGCTTAATCTGATATTAAAAATGTTATAAAAACAAAAATCATCTCTTTAGAGAAAAATCTACATATGGTTTATACGGCTGGGATTGTACTTTCGTTACCCTTTAAATACGAAATGTAAAACATTTAAGGAAGTACATAAACAATATTGAATAATAATCAAATAACAGCAAGGCATAATTACCATATTTAAAATGGCCGCTTAGCTTAGAGTAGTAGTTACCAGGTTCCTTTAAGATGGCTGCATTTCCAAGATGGTGGCCAATTAGGGAGGAGCTTTGTTTGGCGTCCCTCAAAGGTTCAGATACATGGCAGATTGAAATGGAGTCGTCTGTGTAGATGAGTCTGTGCATGGCTGTTAGTAGTGTGTATGTTGTAAGTGTGATGTATATTGGGCAAGATATGATGTGTGTTGTGTTGTGTTGTGTCCCTTATTACATCTCTGATTTCTTTTTATTTTGTGTTGAACAAAAGGGCAGTAAAAATTATCATAAGCCAAACCCAGTGGGAGGAACATTATTCCTATTGGTTGGAACATCTTATTCATTAACTGGTGATGTCATAGGGTGACACCTCTTGGTTAACCAGTATATTAAAATTAATTAAAGATTTCTCCATTTAAGACTATTATAAAAAAAAACATAAAATGTAATCATGCTCTCATCTATGACGTCCATTTAATCCACCAGGTATCTAAATAAAGATTAATCTTGGTAACACTATTCTAATATTTAATATATCTTACGTAATATATATATATATTGGATTTTACTCTTTAACCCAAGACTTCAATTAGTAGCAGTAAGAATTATATCGAAAAATATACGGTTATATATATATTGATACACAACAGCTTGTATATGTAACTTGTCCTATACATGGTTACTTCTGATCATAATATATTATCCATTTAGGCATTATTATGTTAACAACAGTACATTCATGATATGGGGACTGGATTATAAAATATGGGCGAAATGTCTGACCCTTTGACACTACTATATGATAGAATATAATGTACTTCTCAGTAGGAGGTTGTCATAACATCATAGTTCCATAACACCTTTTGTATATGATGGGGCAAAGATATCAATTTATGATTTTCTGAAATTCATTTTGAGATTTGCAGTTCTCATCAATCTAAGTGACAATGTTTATGTGACTCCGTGTAGATTTCAACAACTTTATCCCCCTGTTTGTGTTTAGGTAAATAAATGACAGATTCTAGTCTTTGTCCGTTTCCGTTTGTTTGTCTCCTCATGATATAGACAATAGCTTATCCTGCTTGTGGATGGGTGAACACAGGTGTTATCCTGAAATTGAGTTTCGCCCATTGTGTGAGTCATGGCCTGAACATAAAGTTTTACGACCTCTCTGGTTTTTCGTGTTTCAAGACCAGGGGAAGGATGTCTTATGTAAACCTTTTCCCCCAAAGGCCGATCCACCTGTGATAAGCGATTTATTTATCTGTCTTTCTGAGTATTGTATTTAAAAGTTTGTCAAACACAGTTTCCTTTCGGGGGGCAGATAACACAGCTTTTTATCTCAAAGTACATGCAAACAAAACCATCTCAACAATGGACGCAATGTGTGTTTCAAACTGAAAGAGTTTTGACTCAATATGTAGCAAGGTCAATGGAGGCCTCAAAGTTCACAATTCTTGACCTGTAATAATAAAAATGTATTTCTATTTCGCACTGAAAGTTTAACAGATTGCATCTCCAAGTTTTGGATGAATGTCTGCTGGAAACTGAATGGAGTAGTGCCACATAGTTACATAGCTTCCTAGTTAGTGAGGTTGAAAAAAGACACAAGTCCATCTGGCTCAACCAGTAAAAAACAAAAATCCAGAGGAAGGTGAAAAACCCCAGCAAAGCATGATCCAATTTGCTACAGCAGCGGACAAAAATTCCTTCTTGATCTCCCCAAGAGGTAATCAGATATTCCCTGGATCAACTTTACCTATAAATTTTAGTACCCATTTATATTAGGTACACCTAGGAAAGAATCCAGGCCTTTTTTAAAGCAATCTAGTGAGCTGTCCAGAGCCACCAATGTATTGAGTCTATTCCACATTTTCACAGCTCTTACTGTGAAGAAACCTTTCCATATTTGGAGAAGAAATCTGTTTTCCTCTAGACGTAAAGAATGCCCCCTTTTCCTCTGTGATGACTTTAAAATTAATAACACAGCACCAAGTTCCCTATATGGACCCCTTATGTATTTATACATGTTGATCATATCTCCCCTTAATTTCCTCTTCTCAAAAGAGAATAAATTCAGTTCCTCTAATCTTTCCTCATATCTGAGCTCCTCCATGCCTCGTATCCATTTGGTTGCCCATCTGTGCATTTTCTCTAGTTCCCCAGATGTAATCCTGTGAAAAGGAACTGGTTACACAGCAGAGGTATCCCACCTTGAAGTTACTGTACATGTATAGCAGTAGATAGTAGATAAATTATGGGAAGGTATTCCTAGAGGGAGCCAAGTCCTATTTAATTGTGTAGGGACACATTAGAAGCCCAACTATTACAAAACTGCCTCAGTGTTTGCCAAATTATTTTGCTATTTGGTAACATGCAATATCTAATGTCAACCAGAGTTAAAGGATAAGTTCTGAATGCGTAACATGTTCAGCATCTGACACCTCTTCCCCCGATCTCCCTCCTTCCTTGTGACAGCGAGCCGGGGATCTTCTCCCCACACTCTCTGTCACAATTGAAAGAGATTGCAGCCATGAGGGTCTCCGCCCACACAGCCGTGTCATTGATTCAAAGATCCCTGTGAATCAATGAACTACAATACCGAAGTCTTTGCGGCTGTTGGCTTGTAGTTCTCAATGAACTACCAAGGCACTGTTGTTCCAGGTAGTTCATTAAGCTTCCTGCCATTCAGTAACTCCCAGCCTGTATTGGAAATGTGGGCAGACAGCTACACAGCTAGTCTGCAGGACCACGGCATTACACACACGATCTGTGGAATCCACTGTATACTGTATGTATTGGATTGAGGCCGTTCTCTGCCCAGCCTCTGCCCCGCCTCCGCCCCGCCTTTGCCCCACCTCCTCTCAGTGAGCTCAGTGAGGATAAAATGATTTCAGTCCTTGCTCACTGAGAGGAGGCGGGGCGGAGGCGGAGCGGAGCATGGACTCAATCCAATACATCCGAGTACAGCTCACTGACAGGAGGCGGGGCGAAGGCGGGGCGAAGCACGGCCTCAATCCAATACATACGAGTACAGCTCAGGACTCCTGTGTAATAATGCGAGATTTCATCCCATGAGATACATCCTAGCAGCCCTTGCGAATCGCCGCATGACGTAATCGCCGATCGGCGGCCGGACCCGGAAGTGAGGAGAGGATGAATAAAGAAGAAAATAAGGTATTTCCTAGCAAAAAAAAAAAGTTTCCATTGGTAAAAGTAGTTTTAAAGGGGATTACATACATCTATGTAATCCAAGTTATTAAAAATGGGTGGAACTCCACTTTAATGAATATCATTCAAAAGTCCTTCAAAATGTAATTTAGTTTTCACCATTCAGAAATCAATGTGCTCTCCCAAAGGAAAAAAACATTCCTTGTTCATTTGAGAAAAAAATTAGAATCCTGCAGCTTTGAAGTTTTTTGTCACTACTGTCAAAAACAAATGTCAATTTGACCCAATGATTGGAAAATTGAACAAACGTTCAAATAACAAATAATTCTACTAGTGTATAGCCAGTTTTACACAGATGGGAGGTGGAATATCTGACCTGAATTATTAGATTACAAAGTGAACTTGTATATTTATATACACTGTGCAAAATGCTATAACAATAAAGTGGAAGTTAGACTATAAAGAGAGAGGTTGATAGTACAGTGTTAATCTGACTGAGCATCTACAGTAATTTCTAAAGCTTCCGCGGGACTTTAACATTTCCAATACATAGGGCGCATTCATTTGTATTATAAAGAAGATAGCTGGGAAGGTTAACTTTTTTTGAGTTTTTAGTTCAGTGCACAGAAAGGTACAAGGACACTGTACTTCTAGAAAGATCAAGTGGTAATTTCTGTACTTGAAGAAAAGGTGCGTGGCCTGAAAAAATATAAAACTGATGCAGCCATATATAGTGGGTTAGGTTGGGTTCTGATTTTATATTCTATTCTTGAGTTATTAGTTTAGAAAATGGGATATGAAATGCTCTACACCAGATGAACTTATAAATCTTTTAAATTTTCCTAGTGGGAGATAAGAGAAATAGGCAAACTATGTAAATGTTCCTCCTATACACTAGTTGTTAAACTCTCTACCAAAAGATACATGTAACTGCAAAGGCATTATTTGAATGGAATGATTTACCCATTCCTGCCAATGGAACGCAAATATGCAGCCCCGGTTTCAAGAGGTTGTACCAGGGTGATGCCTGCAGCTAGGGGCATCACCCCAGTACCATTTTTTTAGAGCCGGCGGTCAAGATTCTTGTAAAAACAACCAATGCAGTTGAGCAGCCATTCGGTTGTAATTACAAGGAGTGGGAAGGGACATTCCCCTCCCCCCTTCCCACCGCCTTCCACAGCTTGCCTGGGTCTCCTGTTCCACCGAGAGACCCTAGAAACCAGTCGTCATGTCTGATGGCTAGCCGAAGACCCAAACAAAGCCATATTCTTTGAGACCCCATATCCCTCCATAAAGAGGACATGTCACTGCCTATTACTGTCACAAGGGATCTTTACATTCCTTGTGGCAGCCATACAAGTGATCAAAAAATAAATAAAATTGAAATATAGTGTAAAAATAAAAAAATAAAATAAAATAAATTAGAAAAAGAAATTTTTAAAGCGCCTCGTCCCTCCGTGCTCTCGCGCAGAAGCGAAAGCATACGTAAGTCATGCTAGTAAACGATGTTCAAACCATACATGTGAGGTATGGCCACAATCATTAGAATGAGAGCAATAATTGAAGCACTAGACCTACTCTAAAAAATGTTAATGGTTACCTGTTTAGAATTATAAAGTGTCATCTATGGAGATTTTTAAGTACCGTAGTTTGTCACCATTCCATAAGTGTGTGCAATTTTAGGTAGCTATTTACTCACATTTATGCATGACATAAAATATTGCAACATTCGTCATTTTATTCTCTAGGGTCTCTGCTAATAAAAGATATAAAATGTTTGGGGGTTCTAAGTAATTTTCTAGCAAAAAAATACTGATTTTAACTTGTAAGCAACAAATGTCAGAAAAATGCTTATACATGAGGGCATAATCATAGGTTTCATAAAGCAGAAGAACCCCAACAAAATAGAAATATAGTAAATCTTGGCACTCTTGCCTGTGGTTCTTGATACATAAATATGATAGTATTTATTTGAAACAATGTATGCCAAATGTACTATCATTTTCCCTGGTCCATGTGCAATGCATTTAGGTTCCCCAAAATAATTCAATGCATGAAGAAAGTAGAATGGAATCTTAAAGTTCAATTATATACTTATTTACACTGATGCTAATACCCCCAGCTCTCGTTAGCTAAACTGCTCTAACACCCTTCCCATTCCAGTAGCTTGCTTACAGCCATATCAGAGCAACAGACTGCTCTAGTGTTAAACTTCTCTGCATAGAAATTCCTTTTCAGTGCTGAACACGCCCCCACACACCTGCATAGCCTAGAATAGGGTCATTTGCTGGGACTGGAGATTGTGGTGTCCATTCATTTGGATGAGCTTCCTAACCCCCCTAAAAAGATGCAAGCACTCTTTTCAGCATTGCACTGCACCACAACACATCATACTGTGCTACCATGTGTTGTGGCGGGCTTCTATACAGGTACACTGGGAAAGCTGTTTTGAGGTGGCAGTACAATTCACCAACACACATAACATGCATCTAGTGACATTTAGTAAAGTCTAGTGTCACCAGGGATTGGTTGTGTGTATCAGGTCATTGAGGTTTTTTCAGAGTTGGTGGGCACAATGATTAATGATGGATTTACAATGAGGGACTTTTTTGGAGAATTTATTTATTTATTTACTTTTTTAATTATTCCTAGGCCACATTTTTTATGTTGATGTTGTAAATGCGTAGGGTACTATGTAACTCATACTCATCCAAGTGTGAGAATGGTGACTGGGGGCTTCCAGATTCCAAAAAGTCTTTCATCTGCAGACCCCCACAGCCACCAGTTAAGGGTTATGGGGGTGAGACTCTTGCCTTCATTAACATGTGGACAAGGTGCATTTGCTGGGGGATCCCCCATGGCAAGACACACATCCCCATGATAAGGACATATGGCCTGGTATGATTCAAGAGCGGGTGTCACACGCTTACCACCCCTTATTCCTGTCCTGATATAGATTTTTAGGGGGACTTTATGCATTTTTTTGTGTTTTTTTTTCACAGAGTCAAAAGGTCTGGTATGAATTATCTGGGGAACCACATACATTTTTTTTGTGTAAGGTAGCTCCCTAAAATCCATACTAGACTCAAAGGGTCTGGTATACATTTTTGGGGGCCCAATGCAGTTTTTTTTTACATTCTTGTTGTAGGATGTGCTACAGCACAAATGATAAAATGATGAAACAAAGACAATTTTAACCACTTGCCGACTGCCGCACGACTATATACTGCGGCAGTCAGCCCCCTACAGGCAAAGTGACGTACCAGTATGTCAAAGATGGGGGTGACCAGCGCTATGGAGTTATGAGAAAGATATCCAAACTAATTAAGAAGGTGTAAGCTGCCAACAACCAAACCCACAGGCGCTCCAGCAGACGTCCTCTGACGAAACGCGTAGGGTGGAGTCAAAACGTCATTACGTCACTTCCGGTTTTTGGAGCCTGGGCCGTGGAACGCGGAAGCTTCCCGGCCGCTACCACTGATCTCGGACAGCCTAAAGTGTGAGTCATTGCTATCTTTCTTTGCACTGCATATCGTATACGGCATCATGGGGTCCTCTTTCTTTATTTGAGGAGTTTAAAGCCGGAATAAACGTTTCTTCCGCTGGAGAACCCCTGGAACATTTCACCGCCTAAAGTAATACAGGTTGTATATCAGAGGTGACATCTAGTGGACACATTTGAGATTGCAACCCCATTTTTTCCTTTTAATTATCGTTCTCTTTTTATTCACCCTTCACCAAGTGGTATCTTCACAAAATACCACATACAGCACTGTTATTACTAAAAACAATTTGCTCATTTATTTAGTTATATTTTATTGAAGTTGGTTCTCACCAAATATTATTTATCACCAATAAATTGCACTTTATTTACTTTATTTTTTGGAATTCACTGTTTCATCATTCCAGTACCAGTATGTCGCTTGCCCATGAGCCTGAAGGGGGCTAACGCGCTCTGGCATGCTCCCACACCCACTCATTCCCTGCCATCCCTGCGCATGTGACCGGCGGCTCCGATGTCCGCCGGCCACTCGCAATCTCCCTCAGGAGAGGGAGAAAGACAGGCGGCTGATGTAAACACAGCCATTTGTCATTCTCCCTTAGATCATAACAGAGGCTATGCGATCCTGCTATGTAGGATCGTATGTCTCTGTGATGATCTAACAAGCCACGCCCCCTGACAGTTAGAATCATGCCCCTAGGGACACACTTAACCCCTTGATCACCAAAAAAGTTAACCCCTTCCCTGCCAGTGTCATTTTGACAGTAACAGTGCATATTTATAGAACTGATTACTGTAGTAATTAGTGTTGAGCGAACACGGACTGTATTATTCGTGTTCGTACCGAATAATTGGATTTTTTTTACCCGAACACGGACACGGACACTTTACTGTATGTTCGGGTAAAAATCCGTGTTCGGTCGTTTTATTTCCGGGTTTTGCATGCTTTGGCGCTCTTTTCATGGCGGGCTTTCAACAGCCAATCAACAATCGTTTAACTGGTGTGCCTTAAGCCATCCCAGCCATGCCTGCAAATGTCTTAGTAGCTGTGATTGGCCGTCTGAAGCATGTGACCAAGTCTTTATAAGTTCGAGGCAGCCGCCGCAGCAGCGTCATTCTGCTGCTTAGCTAAGGGACAGAGCACACATCAATGTGCTGGCTGCTGATTAGGGAAAGATAGGCAGGAAAAAACCATTTGTGTCCGGATAGAATTGAGGGACAGGTCGGAGTGTTTAGGCAGGGCGAGTTGTAGGCATTTTAGGGATAGAGTCTGCTGAATTATAGGGTCAGTGTCTTCTACAAACTACAATCGATATTGCTGTGTGGGGGGTGGGGTGAATCTGCACTCAATCCTGATCTACGATCTCTTCTCAATCCTGTTAGGGACAGAGTCTGCTGAATTTTAGGGAAACTGTGTTCTACAAACTACAATCGATATTGCTGTGTGGTGTGGGATTGGAGATAGGCAGGTGTCAGTGATCCACATCCATTTTTCTGTGTGTGAGCTGCAGTGAACACAATCTTTTTGGGCTGCAGTGAACACAATCTTTTTGGGCTGCAGTGAACACAATCTTTTTGGGCTGCAGTGAACACAATCTTTTTGGGGTGCAGTGAACAAAATCTTTTTGGGGTGCAGTGAACACAATCCATTTGGTGTGCAGTGAACACAATCTTTGTGGGGTGCAGTGAACAAAATCCTTTGTGGGGTGCAGTGAACACAATCTTTTTGGGGTGCAGTGAACAAAATCCTTTTTGGGGTGCAGTGAACAACATCCTTTTTGGGGTGCAGTGAACACAATCTTTTTGGGGTGCAGTGAACAAAATCCTTTGTGGGGTGCAGTGAACACAATCTTTTTGGGGTGCAGTGAACACAATATTTTTGGGGTGGAGTGAACAACATCCTTTTTGGGGTGCAGTGAACAAAATCCTTTTTGGGGTGCAGTGAACAAAATCATTTTTGGGGTGCAGTGAACACAATCTTTTTGGGGTGCAGTGAACACAATCTTTGTGGGGTGCAGTGAACACAATCTTTTTGGGGTGGAGTGAACAACATCCTTTTCGGGGTGCAGTGAACAACATCCTTTTTGGGGTGCAGTGAACACAATCTTTTTGGGGTGCAGTGAACACAATCTTTGTGGGGTACAGTGAACAGAATCTTTGTGGGGTGCAGTGAACACAATCTTTGGGGGGTACAGTGAACACAATCTTTTTGGGGTGCAGTGAACACAATCTTTGTGGGGTGCAGTGAACACAATCTTTTTGGGGTGGAGTGAACAAAATCATTTTTGGGGTGCAGTGAACAACATCCTTTTTGGGGTGCAGTGATCAAAATCCTTTTTGGGGTGCAGTGAACACAATCTTTTTGGGGTGCAGTGAACAAAATCCTTTGTGGGGTGCAGTGAACAGAATCTTTGTGGGGTGCAGTGAACACAATCTTTGGGGGGGTACAGTGAACACAATCTTTTTGGGGTGCAGTGAACACAATCTTTGTGGGGTACAGTGAACAGAATCTTTGTGGGGTGCAGTGAACACAATCTTTGGGGGGTACAGTGAACACAATCTTTTTGGGGTGCAGTGAACACAATCTTTGGGGGGTACAGTGAACACAATCTTTTTGGGGTGCAGTGAACACAATCTTTGTGGGGTGCAGTGAACACAATCTTTGGGGGGGTACAGTGAACACAATCTTTTTGGGGTGCAGTGAACAACATCCTTTTAGGGTGCAGTGAACACAATCTTTGTGGGGTGCAGTGAACAACATCCTTTTAGGGTGCAGTGAACACAATCTTTGTGGGGTACAGTGAACAGAATCTTTGTGGGGTGCAGTGAACACAATCTTTGGGGGGTACAGTGAACACAATCTTTGTGAGGTGCAGTGAACACAATCTTTGTGGGGTGCAGTGAACACAATCATTGTGGGGTGCAGTGAACTCAATCTTTGTGGGGTACAGTGAACACAATCTCATACTTCTGAAGATTTGAGGGTGCTGCCTGTTCCATACTCCCCCTACTCCTCATCTAGCCTTTTAGGGGTACAAACAATAGTAATTGGGGCCTAGTGTGGTTGTGTACGTGTGATATACATACACTTTTTTTGGATCATATTTTCTATTCCGCTATTTAATCAAAAACCTTTGGGGATCAGTTAAATTGGGGGATAGTCTGTGTTGGTACGTGTGAGAGAGATCCACCTTTCCAAGTTGTTGGGGTTCATCTCATACTTCTGAAGGTTTGAGGGTGCTGCCTGTTCCATACTCCCCCTACTCCTAGCCTTTTAGGGGTACAAACAATAGTAATTGGGGCCTAGTGTGGTTGTGTACGTGTGATATACATACACTTTTTTTGGATCATATTTTCTATTCCGCTATTTAATCAAAAACCTTTGGGGATCAGTTAAATTGGGGGATAGTCTGTGTTGGTACGTGTGAGAGAGATCCACCTTTCCAAGTTTTTGGGGTTCATCTCATACTTCTGAAGATTTGAGGGTGCTGCCTGTTCCATACCCCCCCTACTCCTCATCTAGCCTTTTAGGGGTACAAACAATAGTAATTGGGGCCTAGTGTGGTTGTGTACGTGTGATATACATACACTTTTTTTGGATCATATTTTCTATTCCGCTATTTAATCAAAAACCTTTGGGGATCAGTTAAATTGGGGGATAGTCTGTGTTGGTACGTGTGAGAGAGATCCACCTTTCCAAGTTGTTGGGGTTCATCTCATACTTCTGAAGGTTTGAGGGTGCTGCCTGTTCCATACCCCCCCTACTCCTCATCTAGCCTTTTAGGGGTACAAACAATAGTAATTGGGGCCTAGTGTGGTTGTGTACGTGTGATATACATACACTTTTTTTGGATCATATTTTCTATTCCGCTATTTAATCAAAAACCTTTGGGGATCAGTTAAATTGGGGGATAGTCTGTGTTGGTACGTGTGAGAGAGATCCACCTTTCCAAGTTGTTGGGGTTCATCTCATACTTCTGAAGGTTTGAGGGTGCTGCCTGTTCCATACTCCCCCTACTCCTAGCCTTTTAGGGGTACAAACAATAGTAATTGGGGCCTAGTGTGGTTGTGTACGTGTGATATACATACACTTTTTTTGGATCATATTTTCTATTCCGCTATTTAATCAAAAACCTTTGGGGATCAGTTAAATTGGGGGATAGTCTGTGTTGGTACGTGTGAGAGAGATCCACCTTTCCAAGTTGTTGGGGTTCATCTCATACTTCTGAAGGTTTGAGGGTGCTGCCTGTTCCATACTCCCCCTACTCCTCATCTAGCCTTTTAGGGGTACAAACAATAGTAATTGGGGCCCAGTGTGGTTGTGTACGTGTGATATACATACACTTTTTTTGGATCATATTTTCTATTCCGCTATTTAATCAAAAACCTTTGGGGATCAGTTAAATTGGGGGATAGTCTGTGTTGGTACGTGTGAGAGAGATCCACCTTTCCAAGTTGTTGGGGTTCATCTCATACTTCTGAAGGTTTGAGGGTGCTGCCTGTTCCATACCCCCCCTACTCCTCATCTAGCCTTTTAGGGGTACAAACAATAGTAATTGGGGCCTAGTGTGGTTGTGTACGTGTGATATACATACACTTTTTTTGGATCATATTTTCTATTCCGCTATTTAATCAAAAACCTTTGGGGATCAGTTAAATTGGGGGATAGTCTGTGTTGGTACGTGTGAGAGAGATCCACCTTTCCAAGTTTTTGGGGTTCATCTCATACTTCTGAAGATTTGAGGGTGCTGCCTGTTCCATACCCCCCCTACTCCTCATCTAGCCTTTTAGGGGTACAAACAATAGTAATTGGGGCCTAGTGTGGTTGTGTACGTGTGATATACATACACTTTTTTTGGATCATATTTTCTATTCCGCTATTTAATCAAAAACCTTTGGGGATCAGTTAAATTGGGGGATAGTCTGTGTTGGTACGTGTGAGAGAGATCCACCTTTCCAAGTTGTTGGGGTTCATCTCATACTTCTGAAGGTTTGAGGGTGCTGCCTGTTCCATACTCCCCCTACTCCTCATCTAGCCTTTTAGGGGTACAAACAATAGTAATTGGGGCCCAGTGTGGTTGTGTACGTGTGATATACATACACTTTTTTTGGATCATATTTTCTATTCCGCTATTTAATCAAAAACCTTTGGGGATCAGTTAAATTGGGGGATAGTCTGTGTTGGTACGTGTGAGAGAGATCCACCTTTCCAAGTTGTTGGGGTTCATCTCATACTTCTGAAGGTTTGAGGGTGCTGCCTGTTCCATACTCCCCCTACTCCTCATCTAGCCTTTTAGGGGTACAAACAATAGTAATTGGGGCCTAGTGTGGTTGTGTACGTGTGATATACATACACTTTTTTTGGATCATATTTTCTATTCCGCTATTTAATCAAAAACCTTTGGGGATCAGTTAAATTGGGGGATAGTCTGTGTTGGTACGTGTGAGAGAGATCCACCTTTCCAAGTTGTTGGGGTTCATCTCATACTTCTGAAGGTTTGAGGGTGCTGCCTGTTCCATACTCCCCCTACTCCTAGCCTTTTAGGGGTACAAACAATAGTAATTGGGGCCTAGTGTGGTTGTGTACGTGTGATATACATACACTTTTTTTGGATCATATTTTCTATTCCGCTATTTAATCAAAAACCTTTGGGGATCAGTTAAATTGGGGGATAGTCTGTGTTGGTACGTGTGAGAGAGATCCACCTTTCCAAGTTGTTGGGGTTCATCTCATACTTCTGAAGGTTTGAGGGTGCTGCCTGTTCCATACTCCCCCTACTCCTAGCCTTTTAGGGGTACAAACAATAGTAATTGGGGCCTAGTGTGGTTGTGTACGTGTGATATACATACACTTTTTTTGGATCATATTTTCTATTCCGCTATTTAATCAAAAACCTTTGGGGATCAGTTAAATTGGGGGATAGTCTGTGTTGGTACGTGTGAGAGAGATCCACCTTTCCAAGTTGTTGGGGTTCATCTCATACTTCTGAAGGTTTGAGGGTGCTGCCTGTTCCATACCCCCCCTACTCCTCATCTAGCCTTTTAGGGGTACAAACAATAGTAATTGGGGCCTAGTGTGGTTGTGTACGTGTGATATACATACACTTTTTTTGGATCATATTTTCTATTCCGCTATTTAATCAAAAACCTTTGGGGATCAGTTAAATTGGGGGATAGTCTGTGTTGGTACGTGTGAGAGAGATCCACCTTTCCAAGTTGTTGGGGTTCATCTCATACTTCTGAAGGTTTGAGGGTGCTGCCTGTTCCATACTCCCCCTACTCCTAGCCTTTTAGGGGTACAAACAATAGTAATTGGGGCCTAGTGTGGTTGTGTACGTGTGATATACATACACTTTTTTTGGATCATATTTTCTATTCCGCTATTTAATCAAAAACCTTTGGGGATCAGTTAAATTGGGGGATAGTCTGTGTTGGTACGTGTGAGAGAGATCCACCTTTCCAAGTTGTTGGGGTTCATCTCATACTTCTGAAGGTTTGAGGGTGCTGCCTGTTCCATACTCCCCCTACTCCTAGCCTTTTAGGGGTACAAACAATAGTAATTGGGGCCTAGTGTGGTTGTGTACGTGTGATATACATACACTTTTTTTGGATCATATTTTCTATTCCGCTATTTAATCAAAAACCTTTGGGGATCAGTTAAATTGGGGGATAGTCTGTGTTGGTACGTGTGAGAGAGATCCACCTTTCCAAGTTTTTGGGGTTCATCTCATACTTCTGAAGATTTGAGGGTGCTGCCTGTTCCATACCCCCCCTACTCCTCATCTAGCCTTTTAGGGGTACAAACAATAGTAATTGGGGCCTAGTGTGGTTGTGTACGTGTGATATACATACACTTTTTTTGGATCATATTTTCTATTCCGCTATTTAATCAAAAACCTTTGGGGATCAGTTAAATTGGGGGATAGTCTGTGTTGGTACGTGTGAGAGAGATCCACCTTTCCAAGTTGTTGGGGTTCATCTCATACTTCTGAAGGTTTGAGGGTGCTGCCTGTTCCATACCCCCCCTACTCCTCATCTAGCCTTTTAGGGGTACAAACAATAGTAATTGGGGCCTAGTGTGGTTGTGTACGTGTGATATACATACACTTTTTTTGGATCATATTTTCTATTCCGCTATTTAATCAAAAACCTTTGGGGATCAGTTAAATTGGGGGATAGTCTGTGTTGGTACGTGTGAGAGAGATCCACCTTTCCAAGTTGTTGGGGTTCATCTCATACTTCTGAAGGTTTGAGGGTGCTGCCTGTTCCATACTACCCCTACTCCTAGCCTTTTAGGGGTACAAACAATAGTAATTGGGGCCTAGTGTGGTTGTGTACGTGTGATATACATACACTTTTTTTGGATCATATTTTCTATTCCGCTATTTAATCAAAAACCTTTGGGGATCAGTTAAATTGGGGGATAGTCTGTGTTGGTACGTGTGAGAGAGATCCACCTTTCCAAGTTGTTGGGGTTCATCTCATACTTCTGAAGGTTTGAGGGTGCTGCCTGTTCCATACTCCCCCTACTCCTCATCTAGCCTTTTAGGGGTACAAACAATAGTAATTGGGGCCCAGTGTGGTTGTGTACGTGTGATATACATACACTTTTTTTGGATCATATTTTCTATTCCGCTATTTAATCAAAAACCTTTGGGGATCAGTTAAATTGGGGGATAGTCTGTGTTGGTACGTGTGAGAGAGATCCACCTTTCCAAGTTGTTGGGGTTCATCTCATACTTCTGAAGGTTTGAGGGTGCTGCCTGTTCCATACTCCCCCTACTCCTCATCTAGCCTTTTAGGGGTACAAACAATAGTAATTGGGGCCTAGTGTGGTTGTGTACGTGTGATATACATACACTTTTTTTGGATCATATTTTCTATTCCGCTATTTAATCAAAAACCTTTGGGGATCAGTTAAATTGGGGGATAGTCTGTGTTGGTACGTGTGAGAGAGATCCACCTTTCCAAGTTGTTGGGGTTCATCTCATACTTCTGAAGGTTTGAGGGTGCTGCCTGTTCCATACTCCCCCTACTCCTAGCCTTTTAGGGGTACAAACAATAGTAATTGGGGCCTAGTGTGGTTGTGTACGTGTGATATACATACACTTTTTTTGGATCATATTTTCTATTCCGCTATTTAATCAAAAACCTTTGGGGATCAGTTAAATTGGGGGATAGTCTGTGTTGGTACGTGTGAGAGAGATCCACCTTTCCAAGTTGTTGGGGTTCATCTCATACTTCTGAAGGTTTGAGGGTGCTGCCTGTTCCATACTCCCCCTACTCCTAGCCTTTTAGGGGTACAAACAATAGTAATTGGGGCCTAGTGTGGTTGTGTACGTGTGATATACATACACTTTTTTTGGATCATATTTTCTATTCCGCTATTTAATCAAAAACCTTTGGGGATCAGTTAAATTGGGGGATAGTCTGTGTTGGTACGTGTGAGAGAGATCCACCTTTCCAAGTTGTTGGGGTTCATCTCATACTTCTGAAGGTTTGAGGGTGCTGCCTGTTCCATACCCCCCCTACTCCTCATCTAGCCTTTTAGGGGTACAAACAATAGTAATTGGGGCCTAGTGTGGTTGTGTACGTGTGATATACATACACTTTTTTTGGATCATATTTTCTATTCCGCTATTTAATCAAAAACCTTTGGGGATCAGTTAAATTGGGGGATAGTCTGTGTTGGTACGTGTGAGAGAGATCCACCTTTCCAAGTTGTTGGGGTTCATCTCATACTTCTGAAGGTTTGAGGGTGCTGCCTGTTCCATACTCCCCCTACTCCTAGCCTTTTAGGGGTACAAACAATAGTAATTGGGGCCTAGTGTGGTTGTGTACGTGTGATATACATACACTTTTTTTGGATCATATTTTCTATTCCGCTATTTAATCAAAAACCTTTGGGGATCAGTTAAATTGGGGGATAGTCTGTGTTGGTACGTGTGAGAGAGATCCACCTTTCCAAGTTTTTGGGGTTCATCTCATACTTCTGAAGATTTGAGGGTGCTGCCTGTTCCATACCCCCCCTACTCCTCATCTAGCCTTTTAGGGGTACAAACAATAGTAATTGGGGCCTAGTGTGGTTGTGTACGTGTGATATACATACACTTTTTTTGGATCATATTTTCTATTCCGCTATTTAATCAAAAACCTTTGGGGATCAGTTAAATTGGGGGATAGTCTGTGTTGGTACGTGTGAGAGAGATCCACCTTTCCAAGTTGTTGGGGTTCATCTCATACTTCTGAAGGTTTGAGGGTGCTGCCTGTTCCATACCCCCCCTACTCCTCATCTAGCCTTTTAGGGGTACAAACAATAGTAATTGGGGCCTAGTGTGGTTGTGTACGTGTGATATACATACACTTTTTTTGGATCATATTTTCTATTCCGCTATTTAATCAAAAACCTTTGGGGATCAGTTAAATTGGGGGATAGTCTGTGTTGGTACGTGTGAGAGAGATCCACCTTTCCAAGTTGTTGGGGTTCATCTCATACTTCTGAAGGTTTGAGGGTGCTGCCTGTTCCATACTCCCCCTACTCCTAGCCTTTTAGGGGTACAAACAATAGTAATTGGGGCCTAGTGTGGTTGTGTACGTGTGATATACATACACTTTTTTTGGATCATATTTTCTATTCCGCTATTTAATCAAAAACCTTTGGGGATCAGTTAAATTGGGGGATAGTCTGTGTTGGTACGTGTGAGAGAGATCCACCTTTCCAAGTTGTTGGGGTTCATCTCATACTTCTGAAGATTTGAGGGTGCTGCCTGTTCCATACCCCCCCTACTCCTCATCTAGCCTTTTAGGGGTACAAACAATAGTAATTGGGGCCTAGTGTGGTTGTGTACGTGTGATATACATACACTTTTTTTGGATCATATTTTCTATTCCGCTATTTAATCAAAAACCTTTGGGGATCAGTTAAATTGGGGGATAGTCTGTGTTGGTACGTGTGAGAGAGATCCACCTTTCCAAGTTGTTGGGGTTCATCTCATACTTCTGAAGGTTTGAGGGTGCTGCCTGTTCCATACCCCCCCTACTCCTCATCTAGCCTTTTAGGGGTACAAACAATAGTAATTGGGGCCTAGTGTGGTTGTGTACGTGTGATATACATACACTTTTTTTGGATCATATTTTCTATTCCGCTATTTAATCAAAAACCTTTGGGGATCAGTTAAATTGGGGGATAGTCTGTGTTGGTACGTGTGAGAGAGATCCACCTTTCCAAGTTTTTGGGGTTCATCTCATACTTCTGAAGATTTGAGGGTGCTGCCTGTTCCATACTCCTCCTCCTACTGCTCAACCATCCTTTTAGGGGTACAAACAATAGTAGTTGGGGCCTAGTGTGGTGGTGTACGTGCGAGATACATACACTTTCTTTTTGATCATATTTTCTATTCCGCTATTCAATTAAAACCTTTGGGGATCAATTCAATTGCGAGATAGTCTGTGTCGGTACGTGTGAGATCCACCTTTCCAAGTTGTTGGGGTTCATCTCATACTTCTGAAGATTTGAGGGTGCTGCCTGTTCCATACTCCTGCTCCTACTGCTCAACCATCCTTTTAGGGGTACAAACAATAGTAATTGGGGCCTAGTGTGGTTGTGTACGTGCGAGATACATACACTTTTTTTGATCATATTTCCTATTCCGCTATTCAATAAAAACCTTTGAGGATCAATTGAATTGCGGGATAGTCTGTGTCGGTACGTGTGAGATCCACCTTTCCAAGTTTTTGGGGTTCATCTCATACTTCTGAAGATTTGAGGGTGCTGCCTGTTCCATACTCCTCCTCCTACTCCTCATCCATCCTTTTAGGGGTACAAACAATAGTAATTGGGGCCTAGTGTGGTTGTGTACGTGCGAGATACATACACTTTTTTTGATCATATTTCCTATTCCGCTATTCAATAAAAACCTTTGAGGATCAATTGAATTGCGGGATAGTCTGTGTCGGTACGTGTGAGATCCACCTTTCCAAGTTTTTGGGGTTCATCTCATACTTCTGAAGATTTGAGGGTGCTGTCTGTTCCATACTCCTCCTACTCCTCATCCATCCTTTTAGGGGTAGAAACAATAGTAATTGGGGCCTAGTGTGGTTTTGTACGTGCGAGATACATACACTTTTTTGGATCATATTTCCTATTCCGCTATTCAATAAAAACCTTTCTAGGGCAAGATCTTAAATTACAGAAATATGAGGAGACCGTCAAATAAGGGCCGTGGCCTGGGTCGTGGTGCTGCTGGTAGAGCTCCTGTTGCAAGGAGAGGACGTGGTCGATCTGTGCCAGCTACACGCACAAGTGAAACACCTTCCTCAAGTGTGAGTAGGCGACAGAACCTGCATCAGTATTTGGTAGGGCATCAAACGCCCCTAGAAGTGATGAGGCCAGAACAAGTTGAGGCGATAGTAGATTGGTTTGCTGCTGACAGTGCCTCCAGTTCCTTCACATTGTCTCCCACCCAGTCTACTGCAGAAAGGTCAGAGTTGGCACCTGCAGCCAATGTCCAACCGTCTTTCACCTCACCCCCTTGCAAATCAGGCCAGCAGTCTGAGCCCCAAGCCATACAGCAGTCTCTTATTCTTTTTGAGGACTCTGTCAGCAGGGTTTCCCAGGGCCATCCACCTAGCCCTGCCCCAGAAGTGGAAGAGATTGAGTGCAGCGATGCCCAACCACTTATTTCTCAAGATGAGTACATGCAAGGATCAATGCAGCACGTCTCCGATGATGACGAAACGCAGGTGCCAACTGCTGCGGCGTTCAGCATTGTGGAGACCGACAAGGAGGGCAGGGGTGAAGACTGGGTGGAAGATGATGTGGAGGACGATGAGGTCCTCGACCCCACATGGAATGAACGTCATGCAGGTGACCTGAGTAGTTTGGAGGAAGAGGCGGTGGTCGCACAGAGCCACCAGCACAGCAGAAGAGGGAGCAGGGTGCAGAAGCGGAGCGGCCGTGCCCTAGACACTACGCCCGCTACTGCCCAACGCAGCAAGGGAACGAGCGCACCAAAGTCAGCTCAAAGGAGTTCTCTAGCGTGGAAGTTCTTTAGAAAATGTGCTGATGACAGGACACGAGTGGTTTGCACCCTGTGCAATCAGAGCTTGAAGCGAGGCATAAACCTTCTCAACCTGAGCACAACCTGCATGATCAGGCATCTAAGTGCAAAGCACGAGCTGCAGTGGAGTACACACCTTCAAAACCAAGAAACGTCTCTGGCTCATCCTGCTTCCTCTTCTGCTGCAGTCTCGGCCGCTCCAGCCACATCTGTAGTGATACCGGCACCTGCCACCCCGCAAACAGACGATCTGTCAGCAACACCACCACCTGGGTCACCAACAACCATCTCCACAATGTCCCGTGGAAGCGTTCAGCTTTCCATCTCCCAAACACTTGAGAGGAAGAGGAAGTACCCCCCTACCCACCCGCGATCCCTGGCCCTGAATGCCAGCATTTCAAAATTATTGGCCTTTGAAATGCTGTCATTCCGTCTGGTGGAGACGCACAGTTTTAAAAACCTTATGTCGGTAGCTGTCCCACAGTACGTCGTGCCCAGCCGCCACTACTTTTCCAGGCAAGCCATCCCTTCCCTGCACAACCAAGTGGGGGAAAATATCAGGTGTGCACTGCGCAACGCCATCTGTGCCAAGGTCCACCTAACTACGGATACGTGGACCAGTAAGCACGGTCAGGGGCGTTATATCTCCCTAACGGCACACTGGGTAAATGCAGTGGCGGATGGGCCTGAGGCGGATAGCAATTTGGCGCATGTCCTTCCACCACCGAGGATTGCAGGGCGCTTCAGTTTGCCTCCTGTTCCTAACTCCTCCTACTCCGCTTCCTCATCCTCTACCGCCTCCTCATCCGGACAGCGTAACACCTTCACCACCAACTTCAGCACGGCCAGGGGTAAACGACAGCAGGCAGTTTTACAACTTGCCTGTTTGGGGGACAAACCACACACCGCGCAGGAGTTGTGGAGGAGCATGGAACAGCAGACAAATGAGTGGTTGCTGCCAGCGAGCCTCAAGCCCGGCCTGGTGGTGTGCGATAACGGGCGAAATCTCATAGCAGCTCTGGGCCTAGCCGGTTTGACGCACATCCCTTGCCTGGCGCATGTGCTGAATTTGGTGGTGCAGAGGTTCCTTAAAAACTACCCCGATATGTCAGAGCTGCTGCAGAAAGTGCGGGCCGTTTGTGCGCACTTTCGGCGTTCTCACCCTGCTGCTGCTCGCCTGGCAGCGCTGCAGCGTAACTTCGGCCTTCCCGCTCACCGCCTCATATGTGACGTGCCCACAAGGTGGAACTCCACCTTGCACATGCTGGAAAGACTGTGCGAGCAGCAGCAGGCCATAGTGGAGTTTCAGCTGCAGCACGCACGCGTGAGTCGCTCTGCGGAACAGCACCACTTCACCACCAATAACTGGGCCTCCATGCGAGACCTGTGTGCCTTGTTGCGCTGTTTTGAGTACTCCACCAACATGGCCAGTGGCAATGACGCCGTTCTCAGCTTAACTATCCCACTTCTATGCCTCCTTGAAAAAACAATTCGGGCGATGATGGAAGAGGATGTGGCACAGGATGAGGAGGAGGAGGAGGATGAAGAGGTAACATTTCCAAGGCTTTCAGGGCAGTCATTCGCAAGGGGCTCCGAGGGTGGGTTCCTGCACACGCAAACGCCAGGGACGCAATTGTCCAGCAGGGGCACAGTTCTGGAGGATGAGGAGGATGAGGAGGAGGAGGAGCTGGAGGAGGAGATGGAACCATGTTCACAGCAGGGTGGCACCCAGGCCAGCTCATGGCCATCACTGGTGCGTGGCTGGGGGGATACAGAGGACACGGACGATACACCTCCCACAGAGGACAGCCTTTCGTTGCCTCTGGGCAGCCTGGCACACATGAGCGATTACATGCTGCAGTGTCTCCACAACGACCGCCGAGTTGCCCACATTCTAACTTGTGCTGATTACTGGGTGGCCACGCTGCTGGATCCCCGTTACAAGGACAACGTACCGTCCTTAATTCACTCACTGGAGCGCGATCGCAAGATGCGCGAGTACAAGCGCACGCTGGTAGACGCCATGCTGCTGGCATTCCCATCTGACAGCGGGGCCACAGTGGAAGCACAAGGCAGAGGAGGAGGAGGAGGAGGTCGCCAACGCAACCAGGGCACCGCCAGCACCTCAGAAGGCAGGGTTAGCATGGCCGAAATGTGGAAAAGCTTTGTCAGCACGCCACAACAAACAGCAGCACCAGCAGCTCAGATGGAACGTCTTAGCAGGAGGCAGCATTTTACCAACATGGTGGAGCAGTATGTGTGCACACGCCTACATGTAGTGAATGACGGGTCTGCCCCCTTCAACTTCTGGGTCTCCAAATTGGGCACATGGCCTGAGCTTGCCCTTTACGCCTTGGAGGTGCTGGCGTGCCCTGCAGCCAGTGTATTATCTGAACGGGTATTTAGCACGGCTGGGGGCGTTATAACAGACAAGCGCAGCCGCCTGTCCAGAGACAATGTGGACAAGCTCACGTTCATTAAAATGAACCAGGCATGGATCCCACGGGACTTTTCCGTACCTTATGCAGAATAGCAATGGATACCGACCTTACCCACCCATTGTTCCATTTTTGCTCTTTCTCACTCTTTTGGGGTGTACCCTCATTTAAAATTTTTGAAAAGAAGCAGTGTTGGCTACCTCGTCCTCCTCCTCAGGGCCAGATTAATGTAGGGGCTATTGGAGCTGCAGCTCCAGGCCCCTACCTTTTATATAGGCCCCGGGTTGGCCATATTCACTGTTACCGCTCTTCTGTCACTTGTAAACACAGAAGTCTGGCTTCTATGCTCGCTTCCCCAGGCAGCACCCTCAGAACCTCCCCACACAGCGTGAAGGCCGGACAAGGAGGGACAGTTGGCGATGCATGGATGTGTTTATGGGCTTCAGAGACAGCATCCCATGTTGAATTAGGCATGCATGGCTGCACCCTTCCTCCTCTGGGTGCATGGCAAGGCACGGCCCTTAAGGCCCTTCAAAATCCTCAGCACCAAGCCCATGATGCTGTTAATCCGGCTCTGGTCCTCCTCCACCGCCGCTTCCACCTACACCGCCCATAGGTGTGCGCAGCCTATTGCATTAAGGTGTGCACCCCAAAGTTGAAATACACATGCATGTGTTTGCCAGCAGGGAGAGTAATGTATCGGGGCCATGTACCTGTAGGCAAGGAGAAATAGAGCAGAGCAGGTCCCAGGGAGATCTTTCCCATCTCCTCACTGGCAATGCTATGTGCCCTAGGTGATTAGGGTGTGCCCAGGCACACCCAGCACACCCTGTGCGCACGCCTATGTCACCGCCACATCCACCACCACCTCAACCTCCCTCCTACTCCATATGGGCCTCGTCCTTCAGAGATGAAGAAGAACATTGTTTTATTTTTCTGTTTTTTTTTGTTGTTTTAAGTTATTTCCCTATCCACATTTGTTTGCAGAGCACTTGCCATGCTCTTAATTACGTTTTGCTGCCATTTGCAGCACTCTAGCCCTTTCCTTTGGTGTTTTAGAGCCATTTTAGTGCCTTAAAGTTCGGGTCCCCATTGACTTCAATGGGGTTCGGTGTCCGGGAAAAGTTCGGTAAAAGTCCGGGACACGGACCCGGACTTTTTTTTAAAGTTCGGCCGAACCCGTCGAACACGGACATCTAGGTGTCCGCTCAACCCTAGTAGTAATGTCACTGGTACTACCAAAAATGTCAAAAATGTCAGTCAGGGGTCCGATCTGTCCGCTGCAATGTCAGAGTCCTGCAAAAAAAAATCGCAGATCACCGCCATTACTAGTTTAAAAAAAAACAATAAAAATTACATAAATCTTTCCCGTAGTTAGTAAACGCAATAACTTTTGCGCAAACTAATCAAAATACGCTTATTGCAATTTTTTTTACTAAAAATATGTAGCAGAAAACAAATTTGCCTAAAATGTTAAAAAATTTTGATTTTTACATTTTTTTCTGAGAATTTCATATAAAAAAATGTGAAAAATATTGTTATTTTTTCAAAATTGTCGTTCTTTTTTTGTTTATAGCGCAAAAAATAAAAATTGCACAGGTGATTAAATACCACCAAAAGAAATCTCTGTTTGTGGGAAAAAAAGGACGTCAATTTCATTTTGGTACAGCGTCGCACGTCCACAAAATTGTCTGTTAAAATCACGCAGTGCCGTATCGCAAAATAGGGCCTGGTCTTTGAGCAGCCAAATCCTCCGGGGCTTAAGTGGTTAAAATGAAAGCAAAGAAAATTACAAGGCTGGTTTCTTTTAAAAAAAAAACAGCTTACAGACCCCCAACATTCCCCACAATACATAACAGACCCTTAGGTGTCTGCTATATATTGTGGGGGATCACTGAGGTCTGTGTGCCATTTTTTCTTTAAAAAAAAAGAAGCAAGAGGTCAATTGCCAACCATTTAAAATCTTTTTTTTTTTTTTTTGTAAATGTCATTGTTGAAAAAACAAAACACTGTTCCTGACCTCATGGAATTTTTAATTTTTTTTTTTTGCATTGGTATATGTTACGCAGGGTAACTTTGGGGGTATGTCCTGGAATGTTCAATGTATGTGTTTTAAAAACAGAAAGTGAAGGGAAAAAGCTTTTTCTTTTTCTTTTTTGTTGGTCTCCTTTTTCTTGTTCGATCGTTTTTCTCTTTTATAATAGAAATAAAATATCCAGTTAGTATTAAATATAAACAAAATAATTCTCTATATGCCACAAAACATGGAAACAAATGTATTTAAGTACAAACTATCACAGCACAGAAAACTAAAAAGTGGCCTAGTAATAAAGGGGTATTAGACTGCTACTCAACTGGTTAAATACATTTGGGATGGTTAATGTGCGACTTTTGCAAAGCTACAATTAGATTTAATATATTGCTTTCAAAAGACTGTATGGGTAAATAAATATTTACATTGCTATAACAGTAACCATTGCTAATTATTTAGTTCGCATTAGTTGGGTCCCAGTGAGGTTATTGCATCACTGTCTATTTTCAGCTTATTATATTAATACAAATCAGTTCCATTTATTAAACTGCTTCCTGCAGTTTGGGCATTTAAAAAGCAGAATGTCATCATGCAGCTGTTAATTGCTGTGCAGAAAAAAGGTGGGGTGTATTTGATTTGAGTAGTGTACAAATTGAATTTCAAGTGACAGAGCATCCTCTTTATCTCTAGGAGACACAACTAAGGACTGTGGCAATTCTCTTACAGGAAATGAAAATCCAGAGAGCTGGTTTAATCATTAGGTAGTTACTGTGGGCTTCCCAGCAGTCATTCTAGAACTGCTGATGAGCGTGACCTTTACAAAAAATGCACAACGTCTTGATTTTTACACAGTTAACCTTTACATGCTGAAGCTCTGCTATGAAACACAACTGAGGGATGCCTGTTAAAAAATAATAAGCAAAACCTAAAAGAGCACACATGAGAAAACGAATTGAGTTGTTGAAAAAAATGATAGGCTTTTACTATAACCTCTTTTTCTTACTACTGTTTTCTTTATTTTGCAATTATCATTACAAAGCCACTGTTCTAGTCTAAGTGATTAAAGGCTCAACTACATGGTGATTATTGTGTCATTTTTGGCTGTTTGAGCCATATGATTGCAAAGCGTTTGTGATCGGCTGTAGATTTTCAGAATCAATCATGCATATCCCTTTAACATTCAGTGTAATTTCTTTCACTGAGAATGGGGGAGAGGCTTGTGAGATTGATTCTGGCAATCCGCAATCAATCTTACATGGCCAAAACTTATGCTGCATACACTTGTGTAGTTTTGCCCAAGGGTTAAAGACAGAAAATTGGAAGACTGCCAGATTTGACGGTGAAATGTATTTGTGGTGTCTATGTGTTATTTATTTAACATACATTCATCTAGGTACATAAACTATTACTGATACAAATGTGATGCTATTTAGTCTGTGATTAAATTTATCCTGATTTTAATCAGTAATTTTAAAATACAATCAACAATAGTGAATATATAATCCCACTAGCCGCGCATATATATAATGATGTGACAAAGTAACATGTACAAAATATACAATAGTGCACCATAAATGATTCCAAATATAGTGAAATAAATGAAAACAGTCCACTTCCACTGTGAATATAAATCACTCCTAGTGTGAAAAATAAATACACCTAAACAATCCTCATCCACTGAAAGGTGCTCCAAAGAATGTATAAGGAATAGTGATAGCAGATGGTCAGATGAGGTTTAAGTTGCATGCTGAATGAAGGGACACCAGAGAGCTCCACCACCTCCGTGCTGCACACCCCTCAGCCAAAAAACTCACCCCAAATGATTGCCCTACAGTATCATGGATCAGGCTTATAGCGCAAAAGTATCCAACTGTGGTAATCAGGATGTTTCTACCAGTGATAACTCCTTTTCTAGGCAGCCTTTCTTCACTCACATAACATGTAAAGGAAACAAAAAGGGCTCCACTGGTGTAGTACCACTTTAAACTTTATATTGAGAGATAAAAGCTCTAGTATTGCACATACATTTAGGACACCTTTAAAACGCATGTAATATATAAAAGAGGGGATTGGGGTGCTCCCATAGGTCCTACTGCCTCCACCATGGTATCATGGACCTCCTGGAGTCACCGCCGCTCATCCAACCGATCCTCTGGTACGTCGTGTGGCCGAGCCTACTGATGCGTTTTGTAACTTCCTGACTCTGTCAAAGGGGGATTTCTAAAATATGCTGTATTTTATTTGGATTATTTGGATTACTTGCAACTGCAATGCTGCAATGCCTTTTATTAAATTAAATAATAAATATTGTCCTTGTGTGAAATGAACTGTAATATATCTTTTGGATTTACATTGTTTTTTTTGAGATTTTATTAACATTTATGCACACCGACTAGAAGCTTTGATAAAACAGTATGGGAACCTTTGCTTTCTGCTTTTTATCCCTCAATAAAAGGCTAGATCAGTATAGTTAAAACAAGAAAATACCCATGTATTATTCTTTTTTTTATTAATAGTCGGTATTTTTTGCATTGTGCCAGTGATTTGGCTTGAGTGAACTGTTAAGGGGTACAAAGCATCCCCAATCCAGTTGCAACATACTTTACCATTAATCTCTCTGATGCCTGTGAAGGTTGTAGGTTATCCAGGTCAAAGTAAATCTAGTAGTGTTTAGTCACATTCAACACCCTTTATTCTGTAATGTTCAAGATACTTTGTAGCTAGCCTTCATCCAATTACCACGAAAAGTTATCCTTGTAGTTGAAATAGGTGCTGAAAAAGGCCTAGCAAGGAAAAATCTTGGTCAGCCTTAGGTTTTATTCCACTTCAGAGAGTCTTATTTTGTTTCAGATATTTTTTTTTATAATCTCAATAGCTTTTGCTGTTGGTAAACAAGTAAAAAGGGATATCACATCATAGGACACCACTGTTTCTTCTGGCTCTAAATTCAATTCACACTTCTTATTAAAAAATAATTTAGAGCTCTGTACATGGTGTAGCAAGGATAAATTCTACAGACAGAAACATGGTTGTGCTCTGCCCCTGAAAATTTTTAGGAGTCATTGGTTCATGTATGTGGATGATATGTGGGTCTAGATTAGAACATTGAAAACACAAGCTTTTAGTGAACACATAAACGCAGTGGACATCAACATAAAGTTTACATGGGGAGAGACACAGAATAAGAAAACACATTTTTTGGACTATGTGTTACATGTGAAGGGGGGCATGGAGGTCTCGGGTAAACCCACCCACACAGATCAGCATCTGCTTTTTGACATACACCGTCCACTGAAACACAAACTGGGCATTGTTAGAAAATTGAAACACATGGCTGAGACAGTAACAACAAATACAGAGTTTAAAGACAAAGAAAAGAGACAACTCAGGTGTTGAAAGTTTTTGGCTATACACAAAAAACACACAAGGACAAATGCACCTACAAAGGCTACCAATTCAAATACTATATACATTTATTGAAAACATAATATATTAATATTGTTTCAATGTGGCACAAGGAAACCCCCACCCACTCAGGGTGTTTCCACAACATTAAACAGGTCACCGCTGACCCCCCTTCCCCCCTCCCCACAGCACACCCAGGAAAACACCCCCCCCCCACTCCAGATGCCTTGGGCCATCCCTCTCTCAACCCTCATTCACCCTTCTACCCTCACTAAAACCTAGCTTCCCCCTCAGAAGATGATAATGTCTAGTCTGTATAAGGACTCTATGTGTAAAATTAGCCTTTGCTCCACCTGCCTTGGTTGACAAGATCCTGCTGTATTGTATAACTGCTGAGTCATCCGATATAAACGCCTGCTGTGTCTGGCACCCTAACCCAGTATACATACACAGGTATAGAGAACATCTGTTGACAATAATCAGAATGATAAAATGCAATATTGCCTAAATGTATGTGGTTGGTACTGTATCTGGTATCTCCAAATGAGCATATAGCAGTTGATGTGGTACAGTGGTCAGATGATGTATATCCCCAAATGCTCATTACATTCAAACAACCTGACATTCCATACTAGCTTGTTGGACTCTATTTTTCCAAAACCTCAAAAATAAATGTGTTATTGCAATCTGTTCTGAACCACAAATGTGACTGTAAATAGTGACAATAGAATGCACATGCAAACAATAAATCTTATAAAATCTTATAAAAAATGCATAAACATATACAGATAGCGTGATATGTGATAAATTGTAAAAAACATAAAAAAATTGAAAAAATGAAGAAATTGAGTGCTATATAACAAACATCAGCAAAAATGCTTGTGTGAGTTCCTCAATAGAGTTCAGAGTTTTTCTAACTAAACATATAGTCCTATCCACATGCTTCTATTAGGGTGATTCATTTAGGAAAGAATCCAGGCCTTTTTTTTAAACCAATCTACTGAGATGAACAGGAACAGCTCTTGAGGGAGCCTATTCCAAATTTTCACAGCTCTTACTGTGAAGAAACCTTTCTGTATTTGGAGATGAAATCTCTTTCCTCTAGACGTAAAGAGTGCCCCCTTGTGCTCTGTGATCTCCTTAAAGTGAATAACTAAACACCAAGTTTACAATATGGACCCCTTATGTATTTATACATGTTGATCATATCCCCCTTTAATTTCCTCTTCTCAAGAGAGAATAAAATCAGTTCCTCTAATCTATCCTCATATCTGAGCTCCTCCATGCTCTTCTCTGCACTTTCTCCAGTTCTCTGATAGCCTTTTTGTGAACTGGCGCCCAAAACTGAACTGCATATGCCGGATAAGGTATTACTAATGATTTGTACAGGGGCAAAATGGATTCTCTCTCTCTGCAGTCCACGCCTCTCTTAATACAAGAAAGGACTTTGCTAGTCATTTCTAGTGATGAGCCAAACTGTCCTGGGTTTGGTTTAGCAGGGGTTCTAAAAAATTAAATGAAATTTAGATGCCAAACCCAAAGTGCACTAAAATCAATAGAAGCCAAATCTGTCAAATAAAAATGAAAATGTTCTGGGCTAATATGCAAGGTGGTGTCAAAAAATATCATAGGCCGGGGGCGGAGCCGGCGAGCAAGGTGAATGGCAGCGTGAGCTCATAGCTCCTCGCTACACAGACAGTCCGGAGCCTATTAAAATGGAGAGGGTCACTCCACATATACCCAGCTACGATCCAGACACCCGTGAGCACACTCCGGTCATGCCTCAGAAGAGGAAGGATCGAGGAAAACCGGGTAAGATGTTGAACTTCTTCACCCCGCACAACAACAGGCCGCGCAGCCAAGTTTGCGCCGGCCCGCCGCGCTCCATCCCCTGCATGTACAATCCCCAAGCTCGGAGGATAGAGGGAGTACTTCAGGCACACTAAAAGGCGGTATGGGGACCCCTCCACAGTCTTCCCCGGCATCGCAATCTAACAGCCCCGTGAAGTCAAAACAAAAGACTGACCATACAGCTGCTGTCTCTCAGCGGGGCCTCACCATCAATGACACCCTAGAGTTTCAGGAAACTATGGCGGCTCTTCCTGCAAACGACCAGCCTGTGATGGCTTCTATGCTAAGGGACATGATGCTTTCACTGCGCTCGGCTATTCACTCTGACATGCTGCAGTTAATGTCCCAGTGTAACAACGCAGTAGTTGCGGTGACTGACAGAGTGTCCACAATAGAAGATAAAATGGGGGAGTTTGCCACCACATTTAACGATATGGTCGATGCCCATAACGATCATGATGATGAAATAACATGGCTTAAATCCAAAGTCACGGATCTTGAGGACCGTTCCAGAAGGAACAACGTTAAGATAAGAGGCATTCCTGAATCTGTTAAGCCCCAAGATCTGGCAGACTACCTCACCTCTATCATGCAGGAGTTGCTACCGAATACGACCATCTCTGATCTAGCAATAGACAGAATCCACAGGTTACCTAAACCTAAGCATATACCTGATAAGTATCCCAGAGATGCCATCGCTAGGATACATTTTTATACTGTGAAGGAGAGACTGATGGCACGGATGAGAAGGGCTGTGGATCTCCCAGACAGCGTGAAAGGCCTGTCCTTCTTTGCAGATCTATCAGCACATACGATGAACCGCAGACGGAACTTAATGACCATAACGAAACCGCTGAGAAATAATCATATACAGTACCACTGGAACTACCCAGCTACGCTTTTGGTCACAAAGGGAGACAGGGAATTTAAAATAGCGACGTTGGAATATGGAATTAACCTGCTCCGCCAATGGGGCATTCTGGACTCTGATGACCCGGAAAGTCAGCCCAATCCTCAGGGGTCTGATCACTCTCCTGCTAATTGAACAGTGGGTGCTCCCCAAATGTGCCCCATTAGCTCACACAGGAGTTGACCCTCCATATTCACTACAAGTCTACCCAACGATATCCGGCAGTTCTGTTCGGCTTTTTGAAGAGTGTTTATTCTAGTTGCCCCAAGTTAGCAGAATCCTAGTCTGCTCAGATTTCCATTCGGATATCGTCTAATTTTTACCAACAGGCGCGGCCTCTCTTGGCGCCTCTCGTTTTGTGTGTTTTTTTCTCTACTCCCCTGTTCATTTTTTCGGTTTAATTCTTTTTCTTCTCCCGCCCTGTCTCAAGCGAACTATCACCAGTGATCTTTCCTAAGGAGACCTTCAGCTGGCCCACATCTACTGAGTCCTCCACGCAGAACCCTCGAATATCCAGCTGCTGGGCCTCTCATTCAACATACGGATTGGGGTAGGAGCTATCATTTTTATTTTATTTTTGTACGTTTTTTCTCTTTTTTTTCTCTGTGATTTTCTACCGAACAGTACGCATCACTCTCTTCCACCATGGCTTTTAAGCTGACATCTCTGAACGTCCGTGGTCTCAACAGTCCATTCAAGAGACATATGTTGTGGAGAGAACTCAAGTTGCAAAAATGTGATGTCATACTAATACAGGAAACCCATTTCTGTGCTGCTGCACATCCCCTGGTCAAAGCTAAGCAATTCCCTCATGCCTACTATGCCAACGGCCCCAAGAAAAAGGGGGGCGTGGCCATCCTCATCAAAGATACTGTGGTATTTAAATATATTTCACATCAGTCTGACCCAGATGGCCGCTTTCTTCTCTTAACATGTGAAATTAACAATGTTGCCTATTCTATTCTCAATGTTTAAAATGAAAAAGTTGTGGAAACGCCTTAAACCTGTCATCAAGGGTTTTGTACTTCTTGGGGGGGACCTGAATACGGTTGCTAATATCCGCCAGGACATATCCAGGGACAACCCGATACACTCCTGCAGATCGGACCTTTCCTACTTTTTAAGAACCTCAGACCTACAGGATGTCTGGAGGTGTCACCATTCTACTGAACGGGATTTTTCATTTTTTTCTAAAGTACATTCCTCCTATTCCAGGATTGATATGATCTTAACAGACAAATTTTTGCTTCAGAAAGTAGTGGACTCGGCCATAGGCCAAATCACGTGGTCGGACCACGCACCAGTTTCAGTGACTATTGTCCCCCAAGCATGTACAACTAGAGCCAATAGATGGAAAAATGATACCAGTGTTTTTTGTGATCCGGAGTCTTCCTCTGAGGTCCGTGTGGCCCTGGAGGAGTTCTTCCGTATTAATGACAATGGGGATACATGCCCATTCACAGTTTGGAATGCCCATAAGGCATTTATGCAGGGTTTTCTCATGTCTAAAAGTGCAGCTAAGCGGAGGCAGAGGAGGCAGCAGATGCAGGACCTCTTAGCAAGGATCCAACATTTGGAAACTATTAATAAGCATGCCCCACTCCCTAACGTTAGTGACCAACTATCCCATGCCCAAAATGAATTGCGCCTGCTTTTAATAGGACAACACCAGGCTCATGTCCGTAGACTTAAAGCTAACTTCTTTGTTCATGGGAACAAGGCTGGTAAACTATTAGCTAACCACTTAAAGGACGAGCGTGCCCGCCAACGAATCTCTAAACTGACTCACCACTCTACTGGAGTGTCTCTGACCAACCCCAAAGACATTGCGGATGCTTTTAGCCACTACTACGGATCCCTTTACAACTTAAAGGACGACCTGTCCACTCCCCAACCGTCCCTGGAGGACATAGATGGCTTTCTAGCGTCTATCTCCTTACCCAAATTGAAATCTTCGGATCTACTTGAATTGAGCCTCCCTATATCTGAGGCAGAAATATCCAAAGCAATCCTATCACTACCTCTAAATAAAGCCCCTGGCCCCGACGGGTTCTCTTCAGAATACTATAGGCAATTTGTGCATATCTTGACTCCGAAGCTTCAGGGGGTGTTCCACAGGGCTGCCTCGTCTGCCTCCTTTCCTCCAGAGATGCTGGAGGCCACTGTGATAACATTACCTAAGCCGGGGAAAGCCCCGGACTGCGCAAAGAACTTCAGGCCCATATCTTTATTGAACGTGGACCTGAAGGTCTATGCAAAAATCTTGGCTAATCGACTATCTGGGTTCTTACCTGACCTTATAAAGCAAGACCAGGTGGGCTTTGTCGTGGGTCGTCAGGCCACTGACGCCACGAGGCGCCTCCTGAATCTTATCCACCATGCCGAATCCACCCAAACGCCCACTGTACTCCTGTCTCTTGACGCCGAAAAGGCTTTTGACAGGATACATTGGGGATATCTACGTAAGGTCCTGCAACGTTTCGGCATGGTGGGTAGGATTTTGGACGCGGTCATGGCTCTATACACTAGACCATCAGCATATGTTTACACGGAAGGCCTGTTCTCCATGAAATTTGATATCACTAATGGGACCAGACAGGGATGCACGCTTTCCCCATTGGTGTTTGCCCTCTTGATGGAACCCCTGGCAGAACAGATTAGAAGTCACCCTGGAATCCGGGGGTTAGATATCAAAAATATCCCAAATAAAATGTCATTGTTCGCGGACGATGTTATTCTGTCGGTGACTTCCCCCTTAACATCGCTAACAGCGGCTCAGGAAATCCTTCAGGAATTCCACTCTATTTCATACTACAAAGTCAACGATACTAAGTCACACACGTTAGGGGTAGCAATCAACGGCAAATTACAACAGGAGATCCAACGTTTAGTGCCCTTCCAATGGGGAAAGGATCATATCGACTACCTAGGTACCAAACTAACCAGTAGCACGAAAGATCTATTCAAATATAATTTCACACCATTTCTTGCCACCCTAACAAGCGATCTCAATAAATATTGTAAACATTTTCTCTCCTGGTCAGGCAGAAATGCTGCATTTAAAATGCTGACATTCCCGAAGCTCCTATATCTATTCAGGGCACTCCCCATTAAGATCCCACTATCGTTTTATCAAACGGTACAATCCATGGTATCCAAATTTCTCTGGGCCGGAAAAAGATCCCGCTGTTCTCACAAACACCTAGTTAGGCATCCCCGGGTGGGGGGAATGGGTGTCCCAGATGTAAGGGACTACCACATGGCGGCTATTCTCACTCAATCTCTTCATTGGTTGAAACCAACTCAAGCACCTAGCTGGAGCCAGTTAGAGCAGTCGGTGGTGACTAGTGTTGAGCGAACACGGACTGTATTATTCGTGTTCGTACCGAATAATTGGATTTTTTGTACCCGAACACGGACACGGACACTTTACTGTATGTTCGGGTAAAAATCCGTGTTCGGTCGTTTTATTTCCGGGTTTTGCATGCTTTGGCGCTCTTTTCATGGCGGGCTTTCAACAGCCAATCAACAATCGTTTAACTGGTGTGCCTTAAGCCATCCCAGCCATGCCTGCAAATGTCTTAGTAGCTGTGATTGGCCGTCTGAAGCATGTGACCAAGTCTTTATAAGTTCGAGGCAGCCGCAGCGGCGTCATTATGCTGCTTATATAAGGGACAGAGCACACATCAACGTGCTGGCTGCTAATTAGGGAAAGATAGGCAGGAAAAAACCATTTGTGTCCGGATAGAATTGAGGGACAGGTCGGAGTGTTTAGGCAGGGCGAGTTGTAGGCATTTTAGGGATAGAGTCTGCTGAATTATAGGGTCAGTGTCTTCTACAAACTACAATCGATATTGCTGTGTGGGGGGTGGGGTGAATCTGCACTCAATCCTGATCTACGATCTCTTCTCAATCCTGTTAGGGACAGAGTCTGCTGAATTTTAGGGAAACTGAGTTCTACAAACTACAATCGATATTGCTGTGTGGTGTGGGATTGGAGATAGGCAGGTGTCAGTGATCCACATCCATTTTTCTGTGTGTGAGCTGCAGTGAACACAATCTTTTTGGGCTGCAGTGAACACAATCTTTTTGGGCTGCAGTGAACACAATCTTTTTGGGCTGCAGTGAACACAATCTTTTTGGGCTGCAGTGAACACAATCTTTTTGGGCTGCAGTGAACACAATCTTTTTGGGGTGCAGTGAACAAAATCTTTTTGGGGTGCAGTGAACACAATCCTTTTTGGTGTGCAGTGAACACAATCTTTGTGGGGTGCAGTGAACAAAATCCTTTGTGGGGTGCAGTGAACACAATCTTTTTGGGGTGCAGTGAACAAAATCCTTTTTGGGGTGCAGTGAACAACATCCTTTTTGGGGTGCAGTGAACACAATCTTTTTGGGGTGCAGTGAACAAAATCCTTTGTGGGGTGCAGTGAACACAATCTTTTTGGGGTGCAGTGAACACAATCTTTTTGGGGTGGAGTGAACAACATCCTTTTTGGGGTGCAGTGAACAAAATCATTTTTGGGGTGCAGTGAACACAATCTTTTTGGGGTGCAGTGAACACAATCTTTGTGGGGTGCAGTGAACACAATCTTTTTGGGGTGGAGTGAACAACATCCTTTTTGGGGTGCAGTGAACAACATCCTTTTTGGGGTGCAGTGAACACAATCTTTTTGGGGTGCAGTGGACACAATCTTTGTGGGGTACAGTGAACAGAATCTTTGTGGGGTGCAGTGAACACAATCTTTGGGGGGTACAGTGAACACAATCTTTTTGGGGTGCAGTGAACACAATCTTTGTGGGGTGCAGTGAACACAATCTTTTTGGGGTGGAGTGAACAAAATCATTTTTGGGGTGCAGTGAACAACATCCTTTTTGGGGTGCAGTGATCAAAATCCTTTTTGGGGTGCAGTGAACACAATCTTTTTGGGGTGCAGTGAACAAAATCCTTTGTGGGGTGCAGTGAACAGAATCTTTGTGGGGTGCAGTGAACACAATCTTTGGGGGGGTACAGTGAACACAATCTTTTTGGGGTGCAGTGAACACAATCTTTGTGGGGTACAGTGAACAGAATCTTTGTGGGGTGCAGTGAACACAATCTTTGGGGGGTACAGTGAACACAATCTTTTTGGGGTGCAGTGAACACAATCTTTGGGGGGTACAGTGAACACAATCTTTTTGGGGTGCAGTGAACACAATCTTTGTGGGGTGCAGTGAACACAATCTTTGGGGGGGGTACAGTGAACACAATCTTTTTGGGGTGCAGTGAACAACATCCTTTTAGGGTGCAGTGAACACAATCTTTGTGGGGTGCAGTGAACAACATCCTTTTAGGGTGCAGTGAACACAATCTTTGTGGGGTACAGTAAACAGAATCTTTGTGGGGTGCAGTGAACACAATCTTTGGGGGGTACAGTGAACACAATCTTTGTGAGGTGCAGTGAACACAATCTTTGTGGGGTGCAGTGAACACAATCATTGTGGGGTGCAGTGAACTCAATCTTTGTGGGGTACAGTGAACACAATCTCATACTTCTGAAGATTTGAGGGTGCTGCCTGTTCCATACTCCCCCTACTCCTCATCTAGCCTTTTAGGGGTACAAACAATAGTAATTGGGGCCTAGTGTGGTTGTGTACGTGTGATATACATACACTTTTTTTGGATCATATTTTCTATTCCGCTATTTAATCAAAAACCTTTGGGGATCAGTTAAATTGGGGGATAGTCTGTGTTGGTACGTGTGAGAGAGATCCACCTTTCCAAGTTGTTGGGGTTCATCTCATACTTCTGAAGGTTTGAGGGTGCTGCCTGTTCCATACTCCCCCTACTCCTAGCCTTTTAGGGGTACAAACAATAGTAATTGGGGCCTAGTGTGGTTGTGTACGTGTGATATACATACACTTTTTTTGGATCATATTTTCTATTCCGCTATTTAATCAAAAACCTTTGGGGATCAGTTAAATTGGGGGATAGTCTGTGTTGGTACGTGTGAGAGAGATCCACCTTTCCAAGTTGTTGGGGTTCATCTCATACTTCTGAAGGTTTGAGGGTGCTGCCTGTTCCATACCCCCCCTACTCCTCATCTAGCCTTTTAGGGGTACAAACAATAGTAATTGGGGCCTAGTGTGGTTGTGTACGTGTGATATACATACACTTTTTTTGGATCATATTTTCTATTCCGCTATTTAATCAAAAACCTTTGGGGATCAGTTAAATTGGGGGATAGTCTGTGTTGGTACGTGTGAGAGAGATCCACCTTTCCAAGTTGTTGAGGTTCATCTCATACTTCTGAAGGTTTGAGGGTGCTGCCTGTTCCATACCCCCCCTACTCCTCATCTAGCCTTTTAGGGGTACAAACAATAGTAATTGGGGCCTAGTGTGGTTGTGTACGTGTGATATACATACACTTTTTTTGGATCATATTTTCTATTCCGCTATTTAATCAAAAACCTTTGGGGATCAGTTAAATTGGGGGATAGTCTGTGTTGGTACGTGTGAGAGAGATCCACCTTTCCAAGTTGTTGGGGTTCATCTCATACTTCTGAAGGTTTGAGGGTGCTGCCTGTTCCATACTCCCCCTACTCCTAGCCTTTTAGGGGTACAAACAATAGTAATTGGGGCCTAGTGTGGTTGTGTACGTGTGATATACATACACTTTTTTTGGATCATATTTTCTATTCCGCTATTTAATCAAAAACCTTTGGGGATCAGTTAAATTGGGGGATAGTCTGTGTTGGTACGTGTGAGAGAGATCCACCTTTCCAAGTTGTTGGGGTTCATCTCATACTTCTGAAGGTTTGAGGGTGCTGCCTGTTCCATACCCCCCCTACTCCTAGCCTTTTAGGGGTACAAACAATAGTAATTGGGGCCTAGTGTGGTTGTGTACGTGTGATATACATACACTTTTTTTGGATCATATTTTCTATTCCGCTATTTAATCAAAAACCTTTGGGGATCAGTTAAATTGGGGGATAGTCTGTGTTGGTACGTGTGAGAGAGATCCACCTTTCCAAGTTGTTGGGGTTCATCTCATACTTCTGAAGGTTTGAGGGTGCTGCCTGTTCCATACTCCCCCTACTCCTCATCTAGCCTTTTAGGGGTACAAACAATAGTAATTGGGGCCCAGTGTGGTTGTGTACGTGTGATATACATACACTTTTTTTGGATCATATTTTCTATTCCGCTATTTAATCAAAAACCTTTGGGGATCAGTTAAATTGGGGGATAGTCTGTGTTGGTACGTGTGAGAGAGATCCACCTTTCCAAGTTGTTGGGGTTCATCTCATACTTCTGAAGGTTTGAGGGTGCTGCCTGTTCCATACTCCCCCTACTCCTAGCCTTTTAGGGGTACAAACAATAGTAATTGGGGCCTAGTGTGGTTGTGTACGTGTGATATACATACACTTTTTTTGGATCATATTTTCTATTCCGCTATTTAATCAAAAACCTTTGGGGATCAGTTAAATTGGGGGATAGTCTGTGTTGGTACGTGTGAGAGAGATCCACCTTTCCAAGTTGTTGGGGTTCATCTCATACTTCTGAAGGTTTGAGGGTGCTGCCTGTTCCATACCCCCCCTACTCCTAGCCTTTTAGGGGTACAAACAATAGTAATTGGGGCCTAGTGTGGTTGTGTACGTGTGATATACATACACTTTTTTTGGATCATATTTTCTATTCCGCTATTTAATCAAAAACCTTTGGGGATCAGTTAAATTGGGGGATAGTCTGTGTTGGTACGTGTGAGAGAGATCCACCTTTCCAAGTTGTTGGGGTTCATCTCATACTTCTGAAGGTTTGAGGGTGCTGCCTGTTCCATACTCCCCCTACTCCTCATCTAGCCTTTTAGGGGTACAAACAATAGTAATTGGGGCCCAGTGTGGTTGTGTACGTGTGATATACATACACTTTTTTTGGATCATATTTTCTATTCCGCTATTTAATCAAAAACCTTTGGGGATCAGTTAAATTGGGGGATAGTCTGTGTTGGTACGTGTGAGAGAGATCCACCTTTCCAAGTTGTTGGGGTTCATCTCATACTTCTGAAGGTTTGAGGGTGCTGCCTGTTCCATACCCCCCCCTACTCCTCATCTAGCCTTTTAGGGGTACAAACAATAGTAATTGGGGCCTAGTGTGGTTGTGTACGTGTGATATACATACACTTTTTTTGGATCATATTTTCTATTCCGCTATTTAATCAAAAACCTTTGGGGATCAGTTAAATTGGGGGATAGTCTGTGTTGGTACGTGTGAGAGAGATCCACCTTTCCAAGTTTTTGGGGTTCATCTCATACTTCTGAAGATTTGAGGGTGCTGCCTGTTCCATACCCCCCCTACTCCTCATCTAGCCTTTTAGGGGTACAAACAATAGTAATTGGGGCCTAGTGTGGTTGTGTACGTGTGATATACATACACTTTTTTTGGATCATATTTTCTATTCCGCTATTTAATCAAAAACCTTTGGGGATCAGTTAAATTGGGGGATAGTCTGTGTTGGTACGTGTGAGAGAGATCCACCTTTCCAAGTTTTTGGGGTTCATCTCATACTTCTGAAGATTTGAGGGTGCTGCCTGTTCCATACCCCCCCTACTCCTCATCTAGCCTTTTAGGGGTACAAACAATAGTAATTGGGGCCTAGTGTGGTTGTGTACGTGTGATATACATACACTTTTTTTGGATCATATTTTCTATTCCGCTATTTAATCAAAAACCTTTGGGGATCAGTTAAATTGGGGGATAGTCTTTGTTGGTACGTGTGAGAGAGATCCACCTTTCCAAGTTTTTGGGGTTCATCTCATACTTCTGAAGATTTGAGGGTGCTGCCTGTTCCATACTCCTCCTCCTACTGCTCAACCATCCTTTTAGGGGTACAAACAATAGTAGTTGGGGCCTAGTGTGGTGGTGTACGTGCGAGATACATACACTTTCTTTTTGATCATATTTTCTATTCCGCTATTCAATTAAAACCTTTGGGGATCAATTCAATTGCGAGATAGTCTGTGTCGGTACGTGTGAGATCCACCTTTCCAAGTTGTTGGGGTTCATCTCATACTTCTGAAGATTTGAGGGTGCTGCCTGTTCCATACTCCTGCTCCTACTGCTCAACCATCCTTTTAGGGGTACAAACAATAGTAATTGGGGCCTAGTGTGGTTGTGTACGTGCGAGATACATACACTTTTTTTGATCATATTTCCTATTCCGCTATTCAATAAAAACCTTTGAGGATCAATTGAATTGCGGGATAGTCTGTGTCGGTACGTGTGAGATCCACCTTTCCAAGTTTTTGGGGTTCATCTCATACTTCTGAAGATTTGAGGGTGCTGCCTGTTCCATACTCCTCCTCCTACTCCTCATCCATCCTTTTAGGGGTACAAACAATAGTAATTGGGGCCTAGTGTGGTTGTGTACGTGCGAGATACATACACTTTTTTTGATCATATTTCCTATTCCGCTATTCAATAAAAACCTTTGAGGATCAATTGAATTGCGGGATAGTCTGTGTCGGTACGTGTGAGATCCACCTTTCCAAGTTTTTGGGGTTCATCTCATACTTCTGAAGATTTGAGGGTGCTGCCTGTTCCATACTCCTCCTCCTACTCCTCATCCATCCTTTTAGGGGTACAAACAATAGTAATTGGGGCCTAGTGTGGTTGTGTACGTGCGAGATACATACACTTTTTTTGATCATATTTCCTATTCCGCTATTCAATAAAAACCTTTGAGGATCAATTGAATTGCGGGATAGTCTGTGTCGGTACGTGTGAGATCCACCTTTCCAAGTTTTTGGGGTTCATCTCATACTTCTGAAGATTTGAGGGTGCTGTCTGTTCCATACTCCTCCTACTCCTCATCCATCCTTTTAGGGGTAGAAACAATAGTAATTGGGGCCTAGTGTGGTTTTGTACGTGCGAGATACATACACTTTTTTGGATCATATTTCCTATTCCGCTATTCAATAAAAACCTTTCTAGGGCAAGATCTTAAATTACAGAAATATGAGGAGACCGTCAAATAAGGGCCGTGGCCTGGGTCGTGGTGCTGCTGGTAGAGCTCCTGTTGCAAGGAGAGGACGTGGTCGATCTGTGCCAGCTACACGCACAAGTGAAACACCTTCCTCAAGTGTGAGTAGGCGACAGAACCTGCATCAGTATTTGGTAGGGCATCAAACGCCCCTAGAAGTGATGAGGCCAGAACAAGTTGAGGCGATAGTAGATTGGTTTGCTGCTGACAGTGCCTCCAGTTCCTTCACATTGTCTCCCACCCAGTCTACTGCAGAAAGGTCAGAGTTGGCACCTGCAGCCAATGTCCAACCGTCTTTCACCTCACCCCCTTGCAAATCAGGCCAGCAGTCTGAGCCCCAAGCCATACAGCAGTCTCTTATTCTTTTTGAGGACTCTGTCAGCAGGGTTTCCCAGGGCCATCCACCTAGCCCTGCCCCAGAAGTGGAAGAGATTGAGTGCAGCGATGCCCAACCACTTATTTCTCAAGATGAGTACATGCAAGGATCATCGCAGCACGTCTCCGATGATGACGAAACGCAGGTGCCAACTGCTGCGGCGTTCAGCATTGTGGAGACCGACAAGGAGGGCAGGGGTGAAGACTGGGTGGAAGATGATGTGGAGGACGATGAGGTCCTCGACCCCACATGGAATGAACGTCATGCAGGTGACCTGAGTAGTTTGGAGGAAGAGGCGGTGGTCGCACAGAGCCACCAGCACAGCAGAAGAGGGAGCAGGGTGCAGAAGCGGAGCGGCCGTGCCCTAGACACTACGCCCGCTACTGCCCAACGCAGCAAGGGAACGAGCGCACCAAAGTCAGCTCAAAGGAGTTCTCTAGCGTGGAAGTTCTTTAGAAAATGTGCTGATGACAGGACACGAGTGGTTTGCACCCTGTGCAATCAGAGCTTGAAGCGAGGCATAAACCTTCTCAACCTGAGCACAACCTGCATGATCAGGCATCTAAGTGCAAAGCACGAGCTGCAGTGGAGTACACACCTTCAAAACCAAGAAACGTCTCTGGCTCATCCTGCACCCTCTTCTGCTGCAGTCTCGGCCGCTCCAGCCACATCTGTAGTGATACCGGCACCTGCCACCCCGCAAACAGACGATCTGTCAGCAACACCACCACCTGGGTCACCAACAACCATCTCCACAATGTCCCGTGGAAGCGTTCAGCTTTCCATCTCCCAAACACTTGAGAGGAAGAGGAAGTACCCCCCTACCCACCCGCGATCCCTGGCCCTGAATGCCAGCATTTCAAAATTATTGGCCTTTGAAATGCTGTCATTCCGTCTGGTGGAGACGCACAGTTTTAAAAACCTTATGTCGGTGGCTGTCCCACAGTACGTCGTGCCCAGCCGCCACTACTTTTCCAGGCAAGCCATCCCTTCCCTGCACAACCAAGTGGGGGAAAATATCAGGTGTGCACTGCGCAACGCCATCTGTGCCAAGGTCCACCTAACTACGGATACGTGGACCAGTAAGCACGGTCAGGGGCGTTATATCTCCCTAACGGCACACTGGGTAAATGCAGTGGCGGATGGGCCTGAGGCGGATAGCAATTTGGCGCATGTCCTTCCACCACCGAGGATTGCAGGGCGCTTCAGTTTGCCTCCTGTTCCTAACTCCTCCTACTCCGCTTCCTCATCCTCTACCGCCTCCTCATCCGGACAGCGTAACACCTTCACCACCAACTTCAGCACGGCCAGGGGTAAACGACAGCAGGCAGTTTTACAACTTGCCTGTTTGGGGGACAAACCACACACCGCGCAGGAGTTGTGGAGGAGCATGGAACAGCAGACAAATGAGTGGTTGCTGCCAGCGAGCCTCAAGCCCGGCCTGGTGGTGTGCGATAACGGGCGAAATCTCATAGCAGCTCTGGGCCTAGCCGGTTTGACGCACATCCCTTGCCTGGCGCATGTGCTGAATTTGGTGGTGCAGAGGTTCCTTAAAAACTACCCCGATATGTCAGAGCTGCTGCAGAAAGTGCGGGCCGTTTGTGCGCACTTTCGGCGTTCTCACCCTGCTGCTGCTCGCCTGGCAGCGCTGCAGCGTAACTTCGGCCTTCCCGCTCACCGCCTCATATGTGACGTGCCCACAAGGTGGAACTCCACCTTGCACATGCTGGAAAGACTGTGCGAGCAGCAGCAGGCCATAGTGGAGTTTCAGCTGCAGCACGCACGCGTGAGTCGCTCTGCGGAACAGCACCACTTCACCACCAATAACTGGGCCTCCTTGCGAGACCTGTGTGCCTTGTTGCGCTGTTTTGAGTACTCCACCAACATGGCCAGTGGCAATGACGCCGTTCTCAGCTTAACTATCCCACTTCTATGCCTCCTTGAAAAAACAATTCGGGCGATGATGGAAGAGGATGTGGCACAGGATGAGGAGGAGGAGGAGGATGAAGAGGTAACATTTCCAAGGCTTTCAGGGCAGTCATTCGCAAGGGGCTCCGAGGGTGGGTTCCTGCACACGCAAACGCCAGGGACGCAATTGTCCAGCAGGGGCACAGTTCTGGAGGATGAGGAGGATGAGGAGGAGGAGGAGCTGGAGGAGGAGATGGAACCATGTTCACAGCAGGGTGGCACCCAGGCCAGCTCATGGCCATCACTGGTGCGTGGCTGGGGGGATACAGAGGACACGGACGATACACCTCCCACAGAGGACAGCCTTTCGTCGCCTCTGGGCAGCCTGGCACACATGAGCGATTACATGCTGCAGTGTCTCCACAACGACCGCCGAGTTGCCCACATTCTAACTTGTGCTGATTACTGGGTGGCCACGCTGCTGGATCCCCGTTACAAGGACAACGTACCGTCCTTAATTCACTCACTGGAGCGCGATCGCAAGATGCGCGAGTACAAGCGCACGCTGGTAGACGCCATGCTGCTGGCATTCCCATCTGACAGCGGGGCCACAGTGGAAGCACAAGGCAGAGGAGGAGGAGGAGGAGGTCGCCAACGCAACCAGGGCACCGCCAGCACCTCAGAAGGCAGGGTTAGCATGGCCGAAATGTGGAAAAGCTTTGTCAGCACGCCACAACAAACAGCAGCACCAGCAGCTCAGATGGAACGTCTTAGCAGGAGGCAGCATTTTACCAACATGGTGGAGCAGTATGTGTGCACACGCCTACATGTAGTGAATGACGGGTCTGCCCCCTTCAACTTCTGGGTCTCCAAATTGGGCACATGGCCTGAGCTTGCCCTTTACGCCTTGGAGGTGCTGGCGTGCCCTGCAGCCAGTGTATTATCTGAACGGGTATTTAGCACGGCTGGGGGCGTTATAACAGACAAGCGCAGCCGCCTGTCCAGAGACAATGTGGACAAGCTCACGTTCATTAAAATGAACCAGGCATGGATCCCACGGGACTTTTCCGTACCTTATGCAGAATAGCAATGGATACCGACCTTACCCACCCATTGTTCCATTTTTGCTCTTTCTCACTCTTTTGGGGTGTACCCTCATTTAAAATTTTTGAAAAGAAGCAGTGTTGGCTACCTCGTCCTCCTCCTCAGGGCCAGATTAATGTAGGGGCTATTGGAGCTGCAGCTCCAGGCCCCTACCTTTTATATAGGCCCCGGGTTGGCCATATTCACTGTTACCGCTCTTCTGTCACTTGTAAACACAGAAGTCTGGCTTCTATGCTCGCTTCCCCAGGCAGCACCCTCAGAACCTCCCCACACAGCGTGAAGGCCGGACAAGGAGGGACAGTTGGCGATGCATGGATGTGTTTATGGGCTTCAGAGACAGCATCCCATGTTGAATTAGGCATGCATGGCTGCACCCTTCCTCCTCTGGGTGCATGGCAAGGCACGGCCCTTAAGGCCCTTCAAAATCCTCAGCACCAAGCCCATGATGCTGTTAATCCGGCCCTGGTCCTCCTCCACCGCCACTTCCACCTACACCGCCCATAGGTGTGCGCAGCCTATTGCATTAAGGTGTGCACCCCAAAGTTGAAATACACATGCATGTGTTTGCCAGCAGGGAGAGTAATGTATCGGGGCCATGTACCTGTAGGCAAGGAGAAATAGAGCAGAGCAGGTCCCAGGGAGATCTTTCCCATCTCCTCACTGGCAATGCTATGTGCCCTAGGTGATTAGGGTGTGCCCAGGCACACCCAGCACACCCTGTGCGCACGCCTATGTCACCGCCACATCCACCACCACCTCAACCTCCCTCCTACTCCATATGGGCCTCGTCCTTCAGAGATGAAGAAGAACATTGTTTTATTTTTCTGTTTTTTTTTGTTGTTTTAAGTTATTTCCCTATCCACATTTGTTTGCAGAGCACTTGCCATGCTCTTAATTACGTTTTGCTGCCATTTGCAACACTCTAGCCCTTTCCTTTGGTGTTTTAGAGCCATTTTAGTGCCTTAAAGTTCGGGTCCCCATTGACTTCAATGGGGTTCGGTGTCCGGGAAAAGTTCGGTAAAAGTCCGGGACACGGACCCGGACTTTTTTTTAAAGTTCGGCCGAACCCGTCGAACACGGACATCTAGGTGTCCGCTCAACCCTAGTGGTGACGCCTGGAACGCTTGCCGATCTTGTACTCAGTATTCCTATATCTAACCACATGTACTCAGTGGCACATCCGACGGTATTAGCCACAATACATGCGTGGCACTACTTTTTCGCCCATAGCAATACGGCAGTTCAGAGAGTGGACATCCCTGTCCCTCTGACGGCTCTTTCCTTCCTCTCCCCGAACTTGAATCTAGCACACTGGTCCTCGTTTGGCCTACGCACAGTTCAGGACATCGCACGAACCCCCGTGAGTTTCTCCTTTACGGATTGGTGTGATAGATTCCCCTCCTTTGCCAGGGAGTATCTCACATTCCTCCGGGCTTCCCATTTGATCTCTGCCCTGGATACGACTAGCTTTTCTATCCCTGCACAGGTCCACTCCTTATGCTTCGGGACTAACAAACACTTGAAGGGTATAGGCACATTCTACACAGCTCTTCAGGACAAAAATTCATTTAGGAAAAACACCTACCATCACAAATGGGAGGGCGAACTTAGACAGGAGTTCACGGAAGAGCACATACTAGATGCTCTAACTAGATCACCTATGCACATACTAGATGCTCTAACTTTAGGAAAGGGCTTCAGAAAATACACCTCAGATGGTATAAAACGCCGTATACTATTGCCAAATTCTGTCAGGGGGCGTCTAATCTTTGTTGGAGGCAGTGTGGGCAAGTGGGCACCTTGCTACATGTGCTGTGGTCGTGTATTTCTTTGAGAGGCTTCTGGACCTCTATATCCAAACTTATAGCGGGGGTGACTGGGATGCTGAACAAAGTGACGGTGGAGCAGGACCTCCTGGGAGTCAACATTGACAGATATCCTCCCCAATTCAGAACGGTGGTCCAGAATATTCTCTTTGTCGCTAGACTTTCTATAGCTCGTAAGTGGAAAAGTAATGAAATCCCTTCCCAGAGGGAGGTTATTCAACTGGTGGGAGAATCATATATATATGAAAAAACTTTAGCTTTCACTGATTTTAAGATGCGACAGTTTCAGGCCAGGTGGTCTATCTGGAATGAATTTATTCAAAAACCAGGTTCACACTAGATCTAGTTGATATTTGGCGGAGTGATGGGTTGAGCCCAGGTGGGAGGGGGGCCCATGTTGTAGTCGGGGGGCGCAGCATGTTCCCGGTATGGGGCGCCCATCCTTCGGTGATAACAGTTGGGGCTGAACCCACTGTGTGGGGCTGGGACGTGGGTTCCCCCCTCCTCCCCCGGACAGGTGTGCCACTATGTGTAACTATACGCTCTAGACGACAGTACTTTTACAGTGATAGCCTGAGAAGGTTGAGTAAGTAAGATGTTATCTCTCCTTGGGCCATTTCATTGGCCATATGCCATACATGTTTGTTTTACTGCATTGATGCTCTCTCTTTTTTTTTTCTTTTATTATGTGACATTGCTATCTATGCATTTGTATTCACGTTTGCCTTGTTTATTTTTCTTGAAAACCAAATAAAAAGATTTGATTAAAAAAAATATCATAGGCCAGTGAGCACTGCCCTGGGAACATGTACTAATGCAAAAAAAAAATACATACTATATATATATATATATATATATATATTGTGAGGGATTAGCTCGGTAGCGGGTGTGGATAACCCCTTTTGGGGGGGGTTCGTCACACAGGGAGATAGCCGAGGAGTGGTTGAAAACAACAGATTATGGTTTATTCGTCCAATTTCTTCAAAACAGTGCATGCAGCAAAAACATCAAAATAAAACAAAACACAAAATAAATCCTGGCCACTGTGGGCGTCTACCTTCTCACACACCGGAACCTATCTAAGGAGTCTTCCCAACCTACTCTTTGGGCAGACCCTGCTGGTTCTACAGCAGACACTCAAATGTCCATTTGTGTTTTCTTTACACAGAAAAAAATTCAACACCTCACCTTTAGAAGTCTCTCATCTGACTGCTCTCCCCAGCTTACACAGCCTCAGGAGACAGCAATCAATAGACTCCCTTTGGACAAGTTATAGAGATATTAATTGCCTCATTCTGAACAGCTGAAAGTGTTCTCAACTTCCGTACACCTTCCTGCCTACCTCTGCAGCCGACACCTGATAGCAATTTTCCTGACTTCCTGTCACATACCCCCCCCTCTTGTTTCAACCCTAGGGTTGGGACACAGGTTGACAGGCACGCATGTGCACGGGACAAACCATCTGCATTCCCCATTTGAACACCGGGGCGATGCGTTACCACAAAACTAAATTCCTGAAGGGCCAGAAACCACCTATTTATTCTCCTATTGGTCTCCTTGTTCTGTGCCATCCACTTCAATGGGGCGTGATCCGTCACCAGTTCAAACTGTCTACCCAGGAGGTAGTATCGGAGAGAATCCAAGGCCCATTTCACCGCCAAACACTCTTTCTCAATGGTGGCATAATTCTCTTCATGGGCCTTCAACTTTCGGCTGAGGTACATAACAGGGTGTTCTTCCCCATTGATAATCTGGGACAGTACAGCTCCTAAACCCACATTTGATGCATCTGTCTGGACCACAAAGTCTCGTGAAAAATCAGGCGACTTTAAAACTGGCTGGCTACATAAGGCCTGTTTTAAAGCCTGAAAAGCTGTTTCTGCCTCGGGAGTCCATTTGATCATGACAGACTCCTTCCCTTTGGTCAGATTGGTCAGGGAAGCAGCCTGTGAGGCAAAATGGGGAATAAAACGGCGATAATAACCTGCAATCCCCAAAAATGCACGAACCTGTTTCTTGCTGGTGGGACGTGGCCAATCCTTAATAGCTTCAACTTTGTTTATTTGGGGCTTGATTAGACCTCTACCAATGGTATACCCCAGATACTTCGCCTCTTCTAGCCCAATGGTACATTTTTTTGGATTGGCTGTAAACCCAGCTTTCCAGATGGAATCCAACACAGCCTGAACTTTTGGTAAGTGTGAGTCCCAATCCTCACTGTGAATGACCACGTCATCGAGGTATGCAGCAGCATAGGCTAGATGAGGCCGAAGGGTCTTATCCATGGTGCGTTGGAATGTGGCAGGAGCATTCTGTAACCCAAAAGGCATCCTCCGATATTGGAAAGATCCGTCTGGAGTTACAAATGCTGTTTTTTCCCTGGCCGACCCCGAGAGAGGAATTTGCCAATAACCCTTGGTAAGGTCTAACGTGGTCATGTACCGGGCAGTGCCTAGGCGATCAATTAGTTCATCTATGCGGGGCATAGGATAGGTGTCAAACTTAGTGATTTTATTTAGGCGGCGAAAATCATTACAAAACCGCCAACTTCCATCTGGTTTGGGCACTAAGACAATGGGACTGGACCAATCACTATTTGACTCTTCTATCACCCCCAACTCAAGCATTTTTTTTACTTCCTGGCGAATGGCATCTCGCCGGGCTTCTGGAATTCTATAAGGCTTTAACTTGACCTTATCCCCTGGGGTGGTGATAATGTCATGTTTAACTCCCGAGACCCAACCTGGCAGGTCTGAAAACTTCTCCCTATTACGGAGCACAAATTCTTTAACCTCCTGTTTCTGAAGTTTGGACAGAGTCTCTGCTATCCCAACTTCAGGGACAGCCAGGTGAACTGGAGCAGAAACTCGGGTAGTCTCAGCGACCAAGGACTCTCTATCCTTCCATGGTTTTAACAAGTTCACGTGATAGAGCTGCTCAGGTTTTCGTCTTCCTGGTTGGCTAATTTTATAATTCACCATCCCTATTTTCTCCAATACTTCATAGGGCCCCTGCCATTTGGCTAGGAATTTACTTTCGACCGTGGGGACCAACACCAACACCCTATCACCAGGTGCAAAAGAACGGACCTGGGCCCCACGATTGTAAATCCTTTGTTGAGCCAACTGGGCTTGGGCTAAATGTGCCTTCACAATCGGCATCACTTGGGCAATTCTATCTTGCATTTGGGCAACATGCTCAATCACACTTCGATGAGGGGAACTCTCACTCTCCCATGTTTCCCTGGCAATGTCAAGTAGGCCCCGGGGGTGCCTCCCATACAGCAACTCAAACGGAGAGAACCCTGTGGATGATTGGGGAACCTCTCTTATGGCAAACATCAGATAAGGGAGCAGATAATCCCAATTCTTTCCGTCTTTATCCACCACCTTCCTCAACATTTGTTTTAACGTTTTATTAAACCTCTCCACTAACCCATCTGTTTGAGGGTGATATACTGAGGTACGTAACTGGGTCACTTTCAGGAGTTTACAAAGTTCTCTTGTCACCCTGGACATAAACGGGGTGCCCTGGTCAGTTAGGATTTCCTTAGGTAGACCCACCCGGGTGACAACTTGAAATAACTCCTTGGCTATGGTTTTAGCAGAGGTATTTCGGAGAGGAATCGCTTCTGGGTAACGGGTGGCATAATCCATTATCACCAAGATGTGCTGGTGCCCTCTTGTGGACTTCAGTAAGGGCCCAACCAAATCCATGGCGATCCTCTCAAAAGGAACCTCGATAATGGGCAGGGGTACCAAAGGACTACGGAAATGGGGCATGGGTGCATTAATCTGACACACTGGACAGGAAGAGCAGTACAATTCCACTTCCTTAGTGATCCCAGGCCAATAAAACCTCTGGGTGATTCTCTCCCGGGTTTTTTCTGCTCCCAAATGTCCCCCAAGAATGTGCCCATGGGCCAGTTCCAAAACCATCTTGCGGTACGGTTTAGGCACTACCAGTTGCTCAACAGTGTCCTCTATCCTCTGTGACACTCGATATAAGAGGTCCCTCTCAATAATGAAGTAAGGGAGGGCAATCCTCTCGTCAGGGTTAACTAGCTCCCCATCTATCTTCACTACATTCTCCCGGGCTCTTAGCAATGTGGGGTCCCTCAATTGCTCAGTGATAAAATTTTCTCGGTGCACTTTAAGGTCATCCAACCCTAACGGCCGCTGTTCCTCTTCTGAGGTAGCAGGCTCCTCCCTAGGGACTGGTGTTTCCCCGGCTAAGACTGAGCACGGAAACTCAGGATAATCCTCACAGTTAGAGGATTCTGGAGTAGATGGTTCAGGCTCAGAAGAACCACCTACTGGGGAATCTGGGCAATCCCAGAGTTCCCAGAATTTTGGGAAATCCCTTCCCACAATGGCGTCATGTGGCAGTTTGGGAACTAAACCCACTTGGTGACACAAGTTACCGAGGGAGGTTTCAAAGGAAACTGTAGTCACCGGATATTCTCGAGTGTCCCCATGTACACAAACTACCGCCATTTTCCTAGGATGTACGTTTTTTTTCACCACTAGATCACTTCTCACTAAGGTAACCAGGCTACCTGAATCCAACAATACCACAACATCTTTACCATCTAAACACATTCTATATAAAGGTTTCTCATTCCCCTTTACTGCAGTGTATGTGGTTGCAAAAAAGGACTGTCGTCTCTCTGTCAGAAAGTCACAATGCATGGGTTCATCATCCACTGGGCAAACCGCTGGGCAAACTGCTGCTACATGTCCCTCTTCCCGGCAACGGTAACAAATCAACCTTCCAGTCCTCTCCTGTGGGATGGGTCTTCCAGGTCGCTCTCGCCAAACATTAGTAGTAGTCCTACTAACACCTCGAGTTGCTCTTTGGATCCTCTCTCCACCCCCATCCCCTGACGCAGTCTTACTTATAGGTGGGGAGGGTCTGGTCTTGGGGTGAAAAGTCTGTGCATCTCTGGAAAAAGAGGTCAAATTCTCAGTTGTTAGGTACCTTTCGACCAGGTCTACTAATTTGTCTGCGGTTTCCGGACCACCATGGCTTACCCATTTCTGCAGGGTGTTAGGAAGAGACCTAAGAAATTTGTCCATGACTACTCGCTCCAAAATTTCTGGTCCGGACAGAATTTCTGGCTGCAACCATTTCTAAGCCAAATGGATGAGGTCATACATCTGCGACCGGGGTGGTTTCTTCAGCTGATAACTCCAATTGTGGACCCGCTGAGCACGGACATCCAAGGTTACCCCAAAACGTGCCAATATTTCCACTTTTAATCGATCATAGTTTTTTTTGCATCTGCAAGTTCCAAGTCAAAATATGCCTTTTGGGCTTCTCCAGCTAATAGGGGGGCCACTAGTCCAGCCCACTGTTCTTTAGGCCAACTCTCTTTCTCCGCTGTCCTTTCAAACGTGGTCAGAAACATCTCAGGGTCCTCATCTGTAGTCATCTTTGGCAATAAGTGGTTTACCCGAAAAGTCGGTATGTTACTGGCCTGACTCCCAACCTCGGTCTGCTGTCTCTGAAGCTGTTTCACAATGGCCTCCATTTGCTGCTGGTGTCTCTGTTCCACGCCTTCAATGGCCTCTCGGTGAGCTTGTTGTTGAGCTGCAAAGCTCCGCTGAAAATCCGCATTTGCCTGCTGTTGAGCTGCATTTGCCTGCTGTTGGGCTGCATTCGATATAATCAGTTGTTTCAGTATTTCCTCCATTTTTTTGGGTTTACTTTAACTGCCCGCGGCACTCCACCATATGTGAGGGATTAGCTCGGTAGCGGGTGTGGATAACCCCTTTTGGGGGGGGTTCGTCACACAGGGAGATAGCCGAGGAGTGGTTGAAAACAACAGATTATGGTTTATTCGTCCAATTTCTTCAAAACAGTGCATGCAGCAAAAACATCAAAATAAAACAAAACACAAAATAAATCCTGGCCACTGTGGGCGTCTACCTTCTCACACACCGGAACCTATCTAAGGAGTCTTCCCAACCTACTCTTTGGGCAGACCCTGCTGGTTCTACAGCAGACACTCAAATGTCCATTTGTGTTTTCTTTACACAGAAAAAAATTCAACACCTCACCTTTAGAAGTCTCTCATCTGACTGCTCTCCCCAGCTTACACAGCCTCAGGAGACAGCAATCAATAGACTCCCTTTGGACAAGTTATAGAGATATTAATTGCCTCATTCTGAACAGCTGAAAGTGTTCTCAACTTCCGTACACCTTCCTGCCTACCTCTGCAGCCGACACCTGATAGCAATTTTCCTGACTTCCTGTCACAATATATATATATTTTTTTTTTGGCCAGTGATTTTTTTTAATGCTTAACCACTTGCTGACCGCCGCAAGTACATATACTGCGGCGGTCAGCCCCTCACAGGCAAAGTGACGTATGGGTACGTCACTAGCCTGTGAGGCTCTGGGGAGCGAGCGCGCACCGCCGGAGGCGCGCTCCCGCTCGGTCACGGACCCCCCCACGTGTGTGCCGGCGGACCTGATGTCCGCCGGGCACTTGCGATCGTCCGTTAGAGCGGGAGAAAGGCAGGCGGCTGATGTAAACAAGCCGCCTGTCATTCTCCCCTGTGTAAGAACAGTGATGGCAGAAATCGTGGTGGTATAGCGGGAGAGACCGTTCAGTGCCACCTTCAGATATCAGCGTGCGCTGGTAGCCAACAGTCTCACCAAGCAGTGGTGCAACGCTCCGTCCGTCCTTGCCCCTCCCCTACGCGTGACGACACAGGGACCACGTGTCTTCCTCAGGGGGATATGATTGGACGGTGGATTGCTAATAGACTTATATAGGATAAGCAAGCGCCATCTTATTGTAGCCGCATTGTTATATGGATAAATACTTAAACGCTCAGCCTTTCAATTTCATAAAATCAAATATGTGGAACGTTTAAACATAATTTACCATTAAATATGGTATGTTAGTAGAACTATGTATAAAACGTATAAATATCGTTCGACATTCGACCAGCGTCCTCCACTTGTTCAATGTACAATAAAGCTTCCCTTCTGGAGTGGATTGAAAGGTGTATTATTATTCGTGGGACAGTTATATTTATCAACAATATCCTTCAAGAAATCTATGATACATTAATTCCACTATATCAGAATGATGGAACATTGTATGAGTTTTGCATCATAGACTATTGTAGGTAGGAGCTGGGCAGTCAGCTACTGGGTTCTCCTGATTTTGTCTGAAGGTGTTCTGTGTTTTTATTTGGAATAATGTGTAATATACTTTGCTTTAGTCGTGTTGCTGGCAATCTGGTACCAGGCTGGTTTAAGTGCTGAGTTAATTAGCATGTTAATTATATTATTATCAGCTAGTAGTTGCTAGAGGGGGGAGATCACTGTTTGTATTGTTATTGTGTTAATAACTCACCTATTGTCTGCTAGGGGGTGTGTTTGCACTTGTAATAATGTGTATTGTACTTGGGAGTTTGATGCCTGCAAATCTGTGATTTATCACAACATTGTCCAGATAGCTAGGTAATTAGCTCAGGTTAATTATGTTTCTGAATAAAAAACAGATAGGGTACAATTGCTGGATGCACAGGCTGGGCGAACCAGTAGGGACTCTATGGCAGTCACACCATTCATCACCACCTTTTCCAGCCAACATATGAGTGTTAAATATTAAATTCGCCGTCACTGGCATATCTTGACAAATGACCCTGTCCTTCAGAAAACCTTACCAGCCAAACCTTGGGTTGTATTTAGGGGAGTGCCCTCCCTTAGACATAGTTTAGCCCCTAACGTTTTAGAGCCTCCAGCACCCAAACAAAGTTTTTTGCAACAACTTACAGGCTTTTATAGGTGCAGCAGATGCCAAGTATGCCAAATAAACAGCAACAGACAACGCAATGTCAAAAGCTTTATTGCCACTAGTACCGGGAGATCCCATGTTATAGAACATTTTATATCCTGCAAGAGCACTGGGGTAGTCTATCTCCTTCAGTGCTCTTGTGGATATCAATATATAGGCCGAACCAAGTGTCCTTTACACATTAGGCTTAATGAACATTTGGCCAATATAAGAAAAGGCTTCAAATTTCATTCCGTTTCTAGACATTTTCTGTTGACACACAATAAGGACCCTAAGGGTATTATGTTTTTGGGGATTGACAAGTTCACCCCACATTGGAGAGGACAGCCCTTTGTGAGGGGACTGTCGCAATTAGAAATGGCTTGCGGAGTAAAAGCGGGCTAAAACTTTTAGTCCATTTGGATTAAATATAAATGTTGATTTAAATGCATTTATTGACAATTCTTAATATTATTTATTAATGTCCCTTGGGGTTTACATATATATATATATATATATATATATATATATATATATATATATATATATATATATATATATATATATTTTTTTTTATTTTTTTTTCTATTTTCTATTTTTTCAATTTTTTCTATTTTTTTTATGTCATCAAATATATTTCATTTATTTACATTCATATTTTTATGCATGTCATTTATTTTTATTTTTAATTTATAACATAATTTTTTGAGTACTCTTATGGATATAGATGTTGTTGATTTAATTATTGATTTTTGTTATTTGTGAACCGCAACTGATTTGCAGTTTTTTATTCATTTATTTATTGTATAATCTGGATATCGGGGTTGTCAATATCTATTTCCATTTATTACAACTGAATTCTTGTGAACCGCAACCGATTTGCAGTTTTTTCATTCATTTATTTATTGTATAATTTGGATATCGGGGTTGTTAACATCTATTTCCATTTATTACAACTGAATTCTTGTTTATAATTAATCTATTTAAGAGACTGCTCTATTCCGGTGCAAGCCCTGTTTACTACATGTCACTTACCCCGGTTTGGGCTATTTTTCCCATACCAAAGATGGCGGTTTCATTGACATGTGCATCCAATATTGTCTGTCTGATGACTTATGAATCTAACATCGTAAAATTATAAATATTCGCGGTCAAGGTGCCTTCCGATTTTTTGATTTATTTTCTTTTATTATTTTGTTCTATTAGTGGTAGCGGTTCCCTGACCTGGCCTATGCTCTGTTTGGGTCATCAGTACGAGATGGGCTTCGTTCCCTTAATAAAAATGGCTACCTCTGATGTTCCTGCATATCAGGTGCAGTGTATCACAGCTTTGTGTATCTATAAATAGGTGGCATCAGCACGCCCATACTCTTGATAACGTCATCTCGGGTCATGGTGTGCGGAGGTCACCCTCTGCTACCAGGAAGTGCGGGCAGTAAGCCGCCCGGCTTCAGCTCCTTCATCTTTTTAGGCGCTTATTTGTCATCATACATGTGAGTGTAACTCTTGGTTTCTATTAAATTTTGTTTGGTTTTATACTATGGCGTTCTCCCTTCTTTATTTATGATTGCAGAGTCCATTGACTTACATGTGCCATATCTGTGGAGAGTCTTCATAACCGTTGGGTTTCTTTGATTCATCTATCAACATACTTGCCCTAATTCCAAGCAATCTCCTTACTGGGTTCTGGTAAGGAGCTTTTTTACTGGGTGTGGTGAGATTGGGGTGAGTTCCCTTCCTCCTTTTTTCATCGGATGAGGATCCCCACTCTTTGTCCTTTCTCTCACTTACCTACTGGAGGTCCTTATATGCACACTTCTTCCCATTTCTGGTGAGAAGTATTTACTTAGATCTATATTCAATCACTGTGGTGTCCAATTTATTCACATTTTGAATTTTTAATGTACAGATTATATTTTTCACATTTGGTGTGGTTGGGTATCACTATTTACACCAACTGGGAGCAATATTTATTTAATTTTTCCCATTTTTTGGGGGTTTTATGCTATGGCATCCCTTTTTTCTTATTGTATATCTTTATTTCCCTTATTCTACTTAGCGCGACTTGTATATGTTTATTATCTTTGGGGTGTTGTCACTCTTGAAGTTGAAGCTCTTTATTTACACATTAGCGCGGTTATCCCACCGGTTTTAATTATGTTTCTGGTTACAGTTTGTATTGTTATGGTAATATGATCAGGAGGGGTATGTCCTCCTTTTTGATATATATTCTGTGTGAGTTTGATAAATACAAGCTATTGTCGGCTAGTCTTGCATATTGCAGCTATAATATCTGATAGCGATGTTTAAGACTGGAGGAAGCGGTATACTGACGGAAGCACTCAAGCACAGTATAGGAACAGTTCTGTCACAGTCACCATATTGTAGTAGGGTTTAAACCAGGCATAAATAATGCAGATCAAGTACCAAGGTGAGCGTGCACTTTACTAGGTGATGGAGCACTGAGTGGTTTGGGGTTAATCACCGCAGGGATTACATTAACTATTATTTAAAGGAGAAGACGCACTTATATTGCACTCTAAACATATGGATTGCTGGGACTTATTTTAGTTTGACTTTTTTTCATAACTATGGTGATTGCATATATTATTATTTAAAGGAGAAGATGCACTTTTAGTGCACTTTTATTATATGGACGTCTGGGACTTACTTTATCTTATGGGTTTTTTTTTTTTTTTTTGTTAAGGCAATTGTATTTAAGATCATTTAAAGGAGAAGTTTTACTCTTTTTGAACTTTATATGAATTTTTGAGATTTACTGTATATAATGTAATCTTTATGTTGGGGGATAGGAACTGATTTTTTATTTGTGGGAATAAAACTTCTACTTCAAAGCTTTTTTAAACCCAGTTTTCAAAAACTATACAAATTAGCTTACCTTACAATGATTACAAAGTGCTCTGGGAGGGAAAGAAGGGGGGGGGGTAAGATGCTGAGAGAATGACTTGAGCAATTTTGGAGCTTTGGCTGCAAACATGGAATAACTGTTCCAAAGTGCCTGCAGCTACAGAGGTCAGTGAGAGCTTGCTTAAAAGTTCAGATATTGATTTTGCAGAATATGTAACATGTTCCTAGCCTGCTACATTTTCACTTTAAAGCAACAGAAAAATAAGTAAAAAGACATAAAATACTAGGGTAATCATGCACAAGCACTGTATCATAACGCTAAGTTTTCATTGCAAGGGTTCAGATATTTTACCAACTGACATCTGCCAATTGTAGTTAAACAGCAGGACAGCACCTTTACTAGGTCTGATGGATAGGCCCCTAGGTCATTTTTATGTTTACTTTATGCATGCACCCAGCACACACACAAAGCCTATGCCCGGCTGGCATTAGACAGTGGAGATCATTGGTTAAAGGCATTAAGTGGCTCTGTACCACACGATTGCCATGATAGCAAATCACAGCAGAAGAAAGAGTCCTCTAAGCTCCACATCATGGCAAAACCCTGTGCATGAGTGTGTGTGACACCCTCAGCCTGTGCTCCAACCAGGCCATGCTCCCCAGCAGCACGTACTATTCAGTTTTGGTTTTCAGCAAATGACATAAATCACAAATCACTAACAGTTAGTACTGTTACATTGGTGAGTCCTTCTCTTTCTCTCACAAAGGAGGAAGTTGGGAAGAAAAATTGAATAAATAAATAATATTTTCAATCCTCTTAACTGCAGTGAAGGAACAGAGGAGGATGGAAACCTTCTCCCCTCTGAAGATGGGTCCTGGATTGATCTTCCAGCATGACAATGACCATAAAACATACTGCCAAGGCAATAAAGGAGTGGCTCAAGAAAAAGCACATTAAGGTCATGGAGTGGCCTAGTTCATCTCTAGACCTTAAGAAAAGTCCTTTAGAAAATGTATGGAGGGAGCTGAAACTTCAAGTTGCCAAGCGACAACCAAGAAACTTTAAGGATTTAGAGAAGATCTGTAAAGAAGAGTGGACCAAAAATCCATCCTGAGATGTGTGGAAACCTGGTAACCAACTACAATAAACATGCTTGCTAACAAGGGTTTCTCAACCCATTACTAAGACATGTTTTGCTTAGGGATCAAATACTTTTTACTCACTGAAATGCAACTTAATTTATAGCATTTGTTTTATGTGTTTTTTTTTTCTGGATTTTTGGTTGATATTCTGCCTATATCATTTAAAATACACCTATGATAAAAAATGATCGACCCTTAATTTCTTTGTGAGTGGGCAAACTTACAAAATCTGCAGCGAACCCAATTATTATGTTTCCCTACTCTATATTTTTATTTGGATTTCTCACATCCTAGAAAATATAGGAATTTCTAGGTAGATACCTCACACCCTATAAAATATACACAAAAAGTGCTTGAAACAACTTTTTATTCATTTTGTTGAGGTAACAAGGTAAACAATAACACAAACGTTAAGTAGTCTACATAGAAATATGGTATATATTTGGGTTTACAATTGCACAAGTATGAATAACAAATTTATAAAAAAAAAAAAAAGAACAAAATACTACAAAAACAACCATTAAGATTTAAATAGAGGCAGGAGGCATTTGGGGTTGATCAATGTAAATGTGCATGTTCCATATCTCACCCCACCTCGCCACCTGATCCAATCAGAGAATTCCTTCTATACATTTAAAAAAATGCATGTCAACATTCTGTGTTCTTAAAGCAGAAAGACAACCACTCCTAGACTTGAAACCTAATGTCAATCAATTTAGTAGTGATGCCTACTACAGTGATTTCCAGCTTCAACTGGCCAGGTATGGAACATGCATACTTTCATAAGTCCAAGCAAAACCAGCGTAACTATGCAGTAATAGCCATACCTGGAATACAGCAATAATCCAAAATATAAACAATATAGCTGTTATAAATATAAGACTAAACAATCAAAGTTATAAATCATTATTATACACTATGTCAAGGCTCTGTAGAAAATTGAAATGGCTACTAGATTTTCACCTATCTCTTTTAAGTAATTATTTTTTATTTCAATTATAGCTTTACAAAGATGGCACTGTCCTTGGGACCTTATATCATTATTTGTCAGGTGTAAATAACATTGGAAGTGGTTTAACACTTTTTGTTTTAGTGTTATTTTGATACTGGATTTCTTTCTTCCTGGACAGATTATTCTGTATATATTTAGGTGATCACAGTACACTTTTTCTAATGAAATACTGACTGCCTTTGATGATGTACTGTAGTTAGCAGTATTACATAATTATATTAAATACCAGTGTTGCAATAATATGTTACAGTTATTTATTTAGAATAATATGTGTGCAGAGGCAACAAAGTGAAACTCAGGATTTTCACATCAGCAATAATATAAATGATTTAAACTGCAGCCAGGAAAGCTGTCATAAAGTTAATTCCTCCAGTCTTGCAGTCACTTAAGAGAAACACTGGTGAATTTACATAACTACTGCAAAGATCCGAGTTGTTATAAATCACTTCTCCTTCTGCTGGGTAGTCTTCTAATGCTGAAAATTAAATTTATATGTTAGCTTTTCAGATATTCTTGGCTGACATCCACACTGTAAATAAACTGTACCTCTGCCAAGGTAATTAGAACTGCAGCAAATTTTCTGCCAGAGTTTAAAGTGGTAAATAAGCAACACAAGCCTCCCTTAGAGATACACACAATTATAAAATTGGTCTGAAACAAGCAAAACACTGAAAACATTTTTTTATTTAAGGAAAAAAGTTATAGCAAATTACATAGAGGCACACAGAGAACAAAACAATGAGTCTTTTTTTACTAGAAACATTAGTCTTAGACAACAATTCGATTCAACGGCTTGTTGTCATGGTGAAATTGTTCCAGTGTTCTAGAATGTTGGAAGAATTGATACAAGCCATGCATACATTTTCAGAATTATCTTTGTTTTTGTAACACTTTTTATATTGAAGGTTTAATAGTTTTTTTTCACAATCTCACATTAACATTCACAGGGTAAATGCAATGTTTTTTTTTCTAAATAACAATGACAATCGTGTAGAAAATATTTACAAATCAAATTGAGCAGGGTTGCTATGAGTATTTTCTTGCACTTGTCTTTAAAGCAGAGCTCCAGTCCCCCCACCAAAAAATTAAAAGTCAGCAGCTACAAATACTGTAGCTGCTGATTTTTATTATTAGGACACTTACCTGTCCAGAGATCCCGCAATGTTGGCTCCCAGCCGATTTTTCAATTGGCTCTAGGGTGCTGCCCTCTCCATTCCTTGTAGGGGAAACTGGCAGTAAAGCTCTGTGACCTCACAGCTGGTTCACTACTTTGCATGCGCAAAGCACTTTGTGAATGGCCCAGCGATGAGGAAAGGGGGAATGGGGGTGAACTTCCAGGGAGCCGAACTTCCATGGGGACATCGCTGGGGCTAGGTCTTCCGAAAGTGGAGTTGGGTACCTGTCAAATACAGGTACCCACTCCCCATCCAAAGGTGCCAAATGTGGCAGTGAAAGGGGGAGGAAGCAAACAAGCAGAGCGGAGCTCCGCTTTAAGATTGTTAATTGAGGATCTTATAGTATCCCCCCTAATGTATTCAAAGTACACTGTAGGTAGAGCAAATCACCCATCACTATGATATTCATTCTGATTAAGAGCTATGGACACATTCGGAAGTGTCAAATGTTTACATCTCAAACCACTTGCTGCGGTTCCTTCAGCTGATATCTATGTCACTACTGTGTCCTGTAGCAACATAGGAGCCAATGGAAGAAACTACAGAGCATATCAGGGAGCGTAAAATGGTCTAAAGTCTATTTTCCTTTATCCTAATATATAATGCATAGTAGTCATTAAGCACATATAATGGTCGGTAAGAGAAGGCCTAAATTGGGTTCCTTCTATCCATGCTTTAGCACTAAAGAAATGTGTGCTTCATTAAAGTCCAGGAAAGATGTGTTGAGCACTAAGACAGAGATGTAAACCTTATTAAAGATGCAGAAACAGTAGTAAGTTTAGCAGTATCCGGATATTTTTGTATAAGAAAATAGCATACACGTGCACTCTGATCAACTTCACCAACAGTGAGTTGACTTTATTGTCCATTGTCCAATCTAGAATTTTTTTTGCATTAACAGAGTATGAATGTGTACCATCGCCAACACATGAATATTAAGGGCAATCACTTCCATACCTTTTCAGTATGTAATTTGTTGCATTAAAGATGGAGTATTTTGTAATTCTGTGTTTGTTTTGCATTTGCATGTGAAGTACAATATAATATGGCCCCATATGACGGTTTTCAAGGTCCCCTACAGCCAGATAGGTTAACACTTTTCTAATACTATGGCCATTTAAAATGGCCTGTGCCAGATTCAAATACACCTTGCTCATTTTGATAACTTTACTAACTCATGTGGCAAATTTAGGCAATACTTAATAGCGCAATTTTTATGTTGGTATTAATGCACCAAATTAAGAAATAAGTTCTTAGGTAATGAAACTGGAGATAATTAAGACCTACTCAGTTGGCATACAGAGACATGTAGAGTGCCTGTCCCTGTATGTAGTGTAGCAGAGTGACATACAGTATTTGTTGCCACTACTATCTCCCTGTAACTGGTTGTTACAGTACATTTTAGTTGACTAAAATAATTTTAGTCAACTAAAATCAAATGTGTTTAGTTAAATAATGCATTATTTAAGCATTTCTCTAGAATTTCAAAACTTATTTTACACTCCTGGAGTAAAAAACAACACCTAATATCATTTTATTACTTATGGTTTGAACAAACTACACAGACAGAGATTTAGCCGTTATATAATGCCTTTACTTTGTAAAACCAAGTTTTGTTACAAATATATTGCTTTTTTGAGTCACAGCTTCATTCCTTGCTATAAGTGCATGGTACTTTGCTGTTGTTGAGAACAAGTAGCCCAAAGCCCACCCACACACTGCACAGTCAATTAAATCACTCTGTGGATAAATGCTTGCATGAGTGGGACATACCAAGAGGAAGATCATAAGAGTTATAGCAGACAATAGGATTAATATGGTGACAGCATTTAAACAAACCCCAGCAGCAGCAGAAGAACCACCCAGCTCTAGTGAGTAAGAATCCCCATGACAGAAAGTGACTGTGAGACCAAAATTAATGACCTTCCTCAGTGAGCTACTTTTATTATTCTTTTACATGATGACACTACAGTCAATTGTCAAATGGTTATGAGATGAATGATCTTGGGGCCATCTGCTCTACCAGTGTATCTTTGGTATTTTTCCACCTGTATTTGTATCTCATGTAAAACTATTTCCATAAGATTTTGGACCGGACACTGTGCGTGGTCTCTTCTGGTGAATACCTTGTGGTCCACATGATGCAGCAGAAGGAGGTAAGTGTTAAGAGAATCTTTGATAAAGCAAGATAAATAGTGAACATATTCAAGTCTTCCATTCCATTTCAAAACTGAATATATTGGAGCACTGTGGCCTTACTCTTTTAAATGACTGCCCCACATGCTGGTCAAGTAATACTACTAGTACATTCAACACGATCGAAAGACTCCTCAAACTGAAAGAGTCAGTCTGCCAAATCACAAACAACATGGGATGGGACACAACTTGCTCCTAGTTAAATGGAAAAAGCTCACATCATTGCATGATCAACTGCTACCTTTTGCAGAGCGGAACACACTAAAACCCTCCAGAGTGACACCATATCAATGTCCCTACCCTCTTTGATTTACTCTCTACTCAGCCACCTTGAGGACTTTAAAAAGAACACTAGCTACCAAGACCTTGCCACAATTGCACAGAAAATGAAAGAGAATGTGAACCAGCGTTTTGCTTCATTTATTCTTAGATCCAAGTAACTGATGAAATGTTCTCACCAGTGCTTGCAGCAGCAGCTTGTTTTTTTTTTTGTCAATACTGCTGTCTGTGAAAACCCTTGATGATGTGGCGGATGAGAATATTCAGGAACTGCTTAAGAAGGCAGAGGAGTATGCCCATGCCATAAGAAAATCCACATTGCCCCACTTACAAGATGAGGATCTGTCTGACTCTGAAGATGATGTGTAAGAAGAGGAGAATATTGAAAAATCGCAGGAAGTGGAGGAAGCACCATCCACATCAAAGCTTTCAGTTTCCTTCAAAATGCCACAGAATATCCAAGCAGAGCATCTACCAGTCCCCAAACAGGCAGAATAGAGCAGCAGATCAGTCTGACTGGTAATCCGGTGCACACAATCCATTTTGCTATGGCCTTCTCCCTTCTCACTGGCCTCAGTGGCCTGTTGTTCCTTATAGTCAATTTTGTATTTTGAAACACTTAAAAGAGCAGTGCAAATCAGTTTGCTGTGGTGGTGCACTGGCTTGACTTGGCTCGTCATTGGTGGTTTTATGTATCTTTGGGGTTGAATTAGGGGAAAAAAATCAAGTTATTCTGATTTTACTTTCTCTCTCATCCCACACAGTCAGCTCTAAGTTGTCTCTCTATAAAATACCTCATGTATGGCCATTCCCAGGGCCGGCCTTAGGCCTTTAGGCACCCTGTACCATGCAAAAATGATTAACAGTACCCCTCCCTCTCTATATATTTTGGTGAGATACTTCAATTCTGGGAAAGCAGCACTGCAGCAGCTTAGAGATATTATGAAATGACTCCCATTAAGATTCAGTGACTAAGTGCACAACATGACAGACAAACAAACTGCTATTACTTCAGAATAACAAAAGGTATGCAATCTGACTGCAAGAAAGTTTAATAAAAAAAATCCCTGCAATGTACATAGATAAGACTGTTCTCTACAAAAGTGTGTACTGTGCTTACCTTTGTATGAATTTCGGGAAACGAGTTGTTCAGAATGTCCGCAAATGAGGCTTCAATTTTTATTGTATTTTTACAAGTAAGTGTTGCTCCACAGGGTTTGCAAAGGGTCTTGTTGTCCTTAACATCACAGCTCTGGATGGTCTGAGGAAAGTGAGGAGGCCTGTGATGCTGCAGAGTGCTCTGGACTGTGGTCTGAGGAGGCCTGTAATGCTACATAGTGCTCTGGACAGTGGTCTGAGGAGACCTGTAATGCTTCAGCATAGTGCTCTGGACGGTAGACTGAGGAGGCCTGTAATGCTGCATAGTGCTCTGGACGGTGGTCTGAAGAGTCCTGTAATCCTGCATAGTGCTTTAGACAGTGGTGTGAGGAGGCCTGTAATGCTGCACAGTGATCTGGAAAGACAGGGGTTTGAGGGGAGGCCTCAGGCCTGCTGTAGTTGTAATGCACGCTACACTCAAAGTGGGTGCTCTGTCTGCTGTCTCTGCTCTGGAGGTGGGCGGTCATCTCGTGACTCTTGAGTCAGGACTTGGGAGTGGGACTCAGGAGTGGGACTCTCGTCTGGACTCGGGAGGCCTGACTCTAATGCACAGTGCTGCTCTGATCTCTGGCAGTGGTCACGGTGAACACAGTCATTTCAACTCACTTGCTGGGAGCGGAAGCAGGCGGAGCTCCATGAAAACCTGAAGTTAGTTCACAAGGGTAAAGTCCCTGCCTCACATTTTCGTTAGGTTTTTGTTCGTTAACAAAAATGGATTTGCTTTTTATCATAGTTTTCATCAGTGGGAGAAAATGTGCCGTCCTTTTCATTTCATTTTCATCACTGTAAAAATGCCGCTGATGAAAATTTTGACAAAAACTTTTTCGTTGATGAAATTAACACTGGTAAGCACAAATATAAAAAGAAAAAAGGACAAGATACATATCAATATTTCAAGAAGCTGTAATGGTGTTTATTAGAAGAGAAGAAGATTTGGAAGATTTTGCTCGCATGCATTAAGGACTTTTTTTGGGGACTTTATGTATATAATCACAGTGGTTTAATCAGTGGGATATTCTTAGCACCAGTAAACACTGGTGTGTTTTCACTAAGCGGATGAATGTTTGAATGAAGTCCTTTGTATTTTAAACACCTCAAGAATTGTCTAGGTGCAAATGCACCATATCACATGTATATATATATATATATATATGAATTTGCATTTATGAATCTTGATGCACTTTTTATATCTAGCACAGAGCACTATTTTTTTTATAATAGAAGCACTTAATATAGTTGAAGCACTGTATGTAATTTGAGTTGAAAAAAATACCCACGAAGAATTGTTTATTTACTGAAAGGATATATATCTATCTATATATATATATATATATATATATATATATATATATATATATATATATATAGCTTTTTTGTAACACTTAGATAATTTTATTTTAGTTTATTTTTGTTTGTTTGAAATTACGCAAAGTGCTACATCATCTTTTTATCATAAATTGTGGGAGACCACGGCATCCTTCCAAAAAAAGGAGCGTAGTCATGTGAGCAGGGATTGAAAAGGGCCCCACATGGTCCCAGTCCCCGAAAGGGAGGTAATATAAAAGAGATATTGTCCTGAAATTCATGAATAGAAATAGAGAGGAAGAACAAAAGGAAAGGCCAGGAGAGAAGGAAGAATTATGTGGCAGGAGTGCAAAGAAAGAGAAGAGGGAAATAAAAAAAAAAGAGAGTGGAAGGGGGAGGGACGTGAAGGGGAGGGGAAAAGCTAGACTACCTAACCAGAAAGGAAGAGCAAAAGAGGGACACTAGGCCCTCATGCCTCGTCTAAAAGTGCCTTAGCATAGTCTACTGTAGTCTTATAGTGAGTCCAGCACACCCATACCTTATTAAAGTGGAAGATTCTGTCCTGAGAAATATGGATCAACTCCTCCATTGCACAAATTTTGGTTATGTGGGAGAGTTCTTCCACCACCTTGGGAGGTGCAGAGGATCTCCAACAGGGACGTATAGCCTAGTGACATTCAATTATTTATTTTTTTATATACTGTCACAAGTCAGTGTCCCTGATCACCACCACACCAGTTTTATGATGATGATGCTGTGCTGCACTAATGGCAGTATGTAAAAAAAAATGTGAAAAAATACCTTTTTTTAAATGTCTTAATTTTTCAAAAAATGTGACAAAAAAATAAAAATTTTAAAAAAACTTGCCCTGCCTCTTACTAAATACATTGGACTGTCTAATTTTAAAAAGGGGTAATTTGTGGGATATTATTTTGTACTGTCTTGGCATTTTCGTCCCTCAGTAAATGAGATAGGCCATCATTACATTAGCATTGATAAATTTTCAGATATACAGATTTCAGATATACAGTATATACCATCGTTTGCGGACCTATTCCTACAGAATAAATAATACACATTGATTAGAGTTATTTTCACCAAAGGAATGTAACAGAACCCATTTTGGCCTAAATTTATGAAGAAAGAGTATTTATTTGTAAAAATGTTATAACAGAAATTAAGAATAGAAAGGTTTTTGTTTTCAAATTTTTCTTTTTTTTTTATTTATTTAGCAAAAAATAAACACCCAGCGGTGAATAAATACCATGAAAAGAGAGCTCTATTTGTGTGAATAAATGATAAAAATGTCACAATGCAATTGTCAGTCAAAGTGCAATAGCGCTGAAAGCTGAAAATTGGCTTGGGCGGGAGGGGGGTAAAAGCGTCCGATAATAAAGTGATTAGGATTCTACTTCACCTAAATCTGAAAGTCCAAGAACTTTTGCGTCCTGTACTGAATTCAAATCCATTGATGCTGATCTATTGCGATCTAGTTTATCATCTTTACTTTACTTTATTATCATTTTTGGGAGCAGATGCAAAACAGACAAACAAACACTTTTTTACAAATGTGTCCATTCTCTAAAAATCTGTGGAAATGTGGGTTAAACCATAATTCATACCATGTGGTTCATTTATTCCTGCTGCAGCATGGTGACGTTAATTTACCAAATGAGTAGAATCTGTTCACTTGATAAAATGAATGTTCTCCTTGTAAATTGTATGTTTACTTATTTTAGAGAAATAAAGGAAGCTGTGTTAAATGTAATAATCCAATCATGTGCAGGGGAAATGAATAAAAATGTACTTTTGCTAACTTGGATTATTAAATAGAATATACCCTAATTTCAGTGAACATTCTCCCTCCCTCTAGTAAATAAGATCCATTGCTCATATAGACTCCATAACAATCTCAAAATGACACTCAGTAGCTAAAAAGATAAACTTGCCATTAGTGAACATCAAAAGATGCTGAGCTTATCAGCAATTGCTTTTCCTGCTTTTCTCATATGCAAACTGGATAAAACCATCATGGCATATCTCCAGGAACAGTAAAAGTCAAATAAAATTCATGAGGCTTCACCTATAACATTGTGAAATATGCCTTTTACTTAAACATTAACACTGTTCATGTATTCACAAGCACATAAAAGCATTGTAAATATAGAACCACTGCCAGTACAAATCTTCTCAAGTGTTACATTCTTATTATAAACCCAACAAACAATGCTAGAGAGAAAATATCCAGGTTACTAATCATGTGTGACTTCTCGCAGAAAATAGTTTGAAGGATTAATGGACTTTGCTGTGCTACCTGAAAACCATTCCAAGACTTTGCTAAGGCTCCATATGGTACATTGATGAGCTTACATTTCTTGCTAAGTGCTTCTCTATCAGAAAACAAGAGCAAAGCTCAAACAAAGTGAGTCATCTGTTTTTGTCTCCGCATTCACTGCATGTGAAAATGTGGAGGTGTTAATTACAAGAATTTCACTGAGTCTTGACTAATAACAGTGTGTAAACAAATGAATGTCATACCCAGATACAGAAAAGCTTTTACTAATAAGGTAAAACTAGCAATTAGAGCTGACAGTAAAGTAATACTGGAACATTGTGCCAGAATTAAAAAAGAAAATATCCTTTTAATGCAATCCCTTACTTACTGGAAAAAAGGCATTCTGCTTTTTCTCAGCCAAATGGAAAAAGGAAGGAGCTTCCAGTCATTCATTCAAAATGAATTAATTGCAAATTGGTGAGTGAGCACAGAAGCTTAAATATCTTTTGTATAAATGCACTGACCCCTTTTCCTCAAAGGAAAAGAGACTCAGTTTCTCATTCCATGACCTCGAAATAATAACTAAGTTCCTAAGCGAGGGAAAATGTCAACGATCATATAACATTTTGTAATGTCTTTGAAATATCATTTACCTTGGTTAAATCTTGACCTTCTTTCTGTTCACATTGTAGTATCACAATTTAAAGTGGAAGTTAAGCCTAAAACTAAAATCTCTAAATCTACTTGCAATGATAATCTAAAACTAGCCTATCTAGCCCTGTAAAGCAAAAATAGTTATACATACCTTTTCTGAAACCAATCCGGTCCGGTCTCCAGTGGCGGAAGCTTTGTGCAGGAGACAGCCGACAATGGCTTGGAAATGCCTGGGAAGTGAGTTATATAGAGTTACTATGGGCCTTCGGATGTCTCTTTTGCAGACACCTAAACAGAAATGTTGCGGCTGACAGCTTGGAATGGGACCAGACTGTTGCAGCTCCAGAAAAAGTATGTATAGCGTTTTTTTTCTTTACAGGGCTAAATTTGTTAGTCTTAGACTGTGGCTTCAAGTAGATTTAGAGATTTTAGTTTTAGGCTGAACTTCTACTTTAACTTTTAACTCTACATTGTTGGTACTGGAATACTTTCTGTTTTACCATAAAAAATAGTGCAATTAAGCCTGAGCAGTCAAACATTCCTCTCTGCATGATTGTAATTATAATAAATGTATAATGTGTATAGTCCCAAAGAGTAGGGACCACATACTAAAATATCTCATATTCAAGTTTAGTCACTCCTAAAAGCTTTGCATGGCACACTGGAACTCCCCGCTTGAATGTGTTTTGCCCAGAGCTTGGTCACATTAAGAACTTGACTAAGCTCAGTGTGAGGTAAACATGTTAGAAGGAGGAGCTCTAGTGGATCATTGCTAGCTACTGGAAGTGAATATAATTTACTACAGATTATTTCAATTTTCAGCTTCAATTCTTTTGCATTTGATACAGAACAAACTGGCTAGAGCAAGCTGAGGCTTGATCTGAAATCTGTGGTAAGAGCGCCTAGAGCACGAGGACATAGAGCAGATCAGTGAATTTTCTTGATTGCATAGGACATTTATAAATGGATGGGTCCTATATTTTAATGGGGATGTTTAAAGAACTATATTGTGAGCTGTAAGATGAAATTTAAGGTTCCACAAAAAAACTGATTACCTACTAAATAAAAACTTTTTAGTCTTAAATAGTTAAAACTTTTAAGACCCACATTTGGTACACAGGGATAGATTTTATGTTTAGTTCCCTGTAGCTAAGCTGCAGTGAATTTAGTTGAACTTGATACAAAGAAAAAAAATAATTACCCTCTAACATATAGAGCCATTACATTGTGTAAATAACTATGCCAGCCTAAATGCAACTTGAGCTTTCTTGCCTGCATTAATGCTTACTTCAATTTAATCTCTTGGTTAATTTTTACCGGAGGCAAGCTTTACATATATAGAATTTTAATGATCAGGTTGTGTTATGGGTTCATTTAAAGGTTAGTATAAGTATTAGCATTAAAGTCATGTTTCAAAGTTATGTTAAATGTTACTGTTAAAATCAAACTCCAGCTATTTTTTATAGTTTTTAATAAAATGGGGAAAAGTTAAAATTTCTTTCTGATTGTAATTGATTTCTATTGATGAGATTTTTCCCTTACTTCCTGTCTTTCTGAAATAGTGAGTTTGGGTGTCACTAGGACAGCAAGGCACAGACAGCAATAGAAACATTTTAAGACTTTCTAACTCTTTCCCACACTAACTAAAAATCTCCTCATAGGGGCACATGCAGCAACGTAAAACTGACAGAGGTTCCAACCTTTTCCTACGCTATCAATAACTAAATATAAAGTCTTGGATGGTTTAGGGTTTTAGGCATTAAAGGTTATTTGTGGATTACATTAAAGGCTAGGATTACATTAACAAGCAGGCTAGAGTACAGTACAGTAGGTTAAAGTTCAGGAATGTCAAGGGACGAATCTTATTTTCAATTTTTCTTTTTTTTGGCACCAAAATCCCAGTGACAAAAACAATTTTGAAACATAAAAAAGGTCTCTATAGCAATGGAGAAAGATACATACCATTATTATAATGTAAGTGCAATTTTGCTGGCAACACCTTTTTGAAACAGAACTTTACTGCATGTCTACCCCATGCTGATGTTTATTAGCTTGTTAGAGAAACAAATGAAGCAGAGTGGTCAACTTCCAATAATGCTGCATATATTACTTTTTGCTTACAGTTCTCCCTCATGGTCCTGTGATGGGGAGTACAATCTCCAGTTTGTAATGTGAGCTGATATAACTCAGCGAGAGGTAGATAGGCATAGATCAAATTTTTGTACTGCCAATTTTAACTTAATGTTATAATCCAATTTGTTTTTCTTATACAGTATAATGTTATTAGATACAATGCAGACAATAATATATATAAAAAAAAAAGTTCCTTACTGCAAGTGGTAATGTAGAATGTGAAAGAAATATCCACATGTAAAATGTAAATGAGCACATCTCTTGGAATTATATGAAAAGAAAGTATAGCTTTGTGTGTGTTTTAGTAAAGCCACACGCAGTGAAGATATTTAACAAGAAAAAAAAAAAAAAAAGTACATTCTTGGTCTGTGAGCTGAGCTGTAAATAGCAATAAAATCTGTCATCAGTCTAAGGAAGAGTGATTGTAGATCAGGGTCTTTTCTCATTGAAAACTTTTTAAATAGAAAAATCGCCTTCTGGGAGATCTTTATGCCAATTATACCAGCATGCTTTAAGAATTGAATGTATATTACTTTGTTGTTCGGTCCCTAAATGTCATCTCATTATCATCACACAGGGCCGCACTGAATTCCAAACCAAACACAATAATTTGGTTTTGTATACATCTTTTGATGTGAAAATGTATTGCCCAATGATAAGAAAAAAGAATTGCTGAAAACTTTGCTTGAGAATGTAGGATACTTGACAATATAATCCGACTTATGTCTTTTTTTTGGTACAATAAAGTCTATTAGGAGTAATGCAAATGAATGTACAGAGAATTGAAACATTGGAACACACAATGTACAATACACAAAGAGCAGCAAGAACATGTGCATGTACATTTTTAAGAAATAAAGTATATATGTGTAAAAATATAAAAAAATCTACAATATAAAAATGGTATCAAGGTGTGCCTATGTAATGTTCTGGTACCTCTGGTACCCTTATTTCCACATTTCTCTCTTAATGAGCGGCTATTTCAATCGCCGGCTTTCTCTCACTCATTGCTCGTTCAAACCGCATGTTCACCGCACCTTCTCTTGCGAAGCTGGAGCTGCTGGCTATTCCCTTTGCCTGAACTGAACCGGAACCTCGCTGCCGATCCATATCTCGCTACTGGATCACCTCTCACTACTGAACTTTGTTACTACTACCTATCTAGTGATAAGTACCCCACAGGGGATTCCTTACTAACCTGCACTTCTACTGTCATCTACTGCATATACCAGGACTATCTCTATCTAAGCTATTTCCTATCATCTGCATAGACTGTTAGCTCTTGGGACTACCATCAACTATCCTTGCACTAGGTTACTCTGTCTTGTATACTCCATCTGCTGTCCCCTACCATCTGCACTATACTTGACATTAGAACCTATCTGCTTACTACCATCACCTAAAAACTCTCCTAATACTACTCCTAGGTGCTCACCATACTATAGCCTGTCTCTCACCTATATACTCTCATATATACTATCCCTCCATTAACATCAGATTGAGTGTATGTATATTGCATAAACAGGCTGTGCACAGTGATGAAGTCCTGAGAGTTGGATATGTTTGTTCAACAGAATCTCTACACGACTACTGAGTGTGACAATTCTGCAGCTGCAAATCCATCCACTAACAAAAACGCATGAGCGTTACAGATTGAACGAGCCTTAAAAAAATTATGGATTCAGCAGAATTACCCACTCAGGTACTACAATTAAAACAGCAAGTAGATGCATTGATCCTTGCTCTTACAGAGGTAAAAAACGAAAATCAGGCTTTAAGACAGCAGGTTGGCCGTCTCATGCAGCTTTCTGTTGCTCAGCCCCGTGAGCCTAAGATAAACCCTCCTCTAGTGTTTACTGGTGATCGGAGTAAATTTCGTGAATTTAGAAACGCATGTCGATTGCTTTTCTTGTTAAAACCTCTGACCTACACCACTGACCAAATTAAAGTCTGTACCATTATCTACTATCTGACGGGTGAACCCCGGGCCTGGGCAGACGCTCTCTTTGAAAAAGATGACCCACTCCTTAACTCCTATCCTTTATTCCTAGCCAACTCGCTAGTTTATATGAAGACCCCAATAGGCAGAGTACTGCTGATACCCAATTGAGGGCTTTAAAACAAGGAAGGAGACCTGTTGAAGATTTCGTGGCAAATTTCAAAAGATGGTCCCCTGATTCAGGGTGGAACGACACATTTTTGCGAACGCAGTTCAGACTCGGCCTATCAGAGGCCGTTAAAGACGAGCTCGCCCGAGCGGATTTACCTGGCACTTTGGATGGCCTGATTCAGACCAGTATCAATATTGACAGACGACTGCGAGAAAGAAAGGCTGAGAAGATGGGCTTACCATTTTTCAGTCCTTCTCGGATGTCGCCTGCTGACCCTACTCCTATGGAGGTAGGAATGATACGCCCACCTTTGACCCTTTCTGAACGTGCCAGGAGGAAAACCGAACATCTCTGCATGTACTGCGCATCCTCGGATCATTTGATAAGCGGCTGTCCCCTTGTCCGCAAAAAAGAGGGTGAGTGTTCAAATGTCTTGCTAGGGGGACTAACAACTTCCTTTTCTAATCCTTATCTTTTTGTTCAATTGACATTGCAGTGGGACCAAACTAGGATCACCACCAAGGCTATGATCGACACTGGATCTTGTGGAAACTACATTGATACTTGTTTTGTCTCCTTAAATAAAATACCTACTGTTCCAAAACCCAAACCTGTCTCTGTTAGTTTTATTAACGGTACCCCTTTATCCTCCGGTCCCATCACCAATCAGACACAGGCACTCCTTGTAACTGCTGACAAGTCTCATGTGGAGACCACCACCTTTGATGTATTAACCTCACCGCATTTTCCCATTATTTTGGGACTTCCTTGGTTACACATACATCAACCAATCATCGATTGGAAAACAAGAACACTAGCCTTCTCTTCTCATTATTGCGAAACTACGTGTAATCTCCCCCCATATGGTAGGATCCTATCTGTGGTGTCGGATGACATTATACCAAAATGTTATCAGGATTTATCGGAGGTTTTCCTTGAGAAAAACGCTCAAGTATTGCCTCCCCATAGGGACTATGATTGTTGTATCGATCTACTCCCTAATAGTAAGTTGCTTTTCGGTCACGTCTATCCTCTTTCACAAGATGAACTCTCTCATCTCAAGGAATATCTGGATGAAAACTTGGCAAAAGGATTCATCCGACCTTCTACTTCCTCCACTGCTGCTGGACTCTTCTTTGTCCGCAATAAGGATTCTAGTCTTAGGCCTATCATTGATTTCAGACAATTAAATACCATTACAATAAAGGATCGTTATCCTTTACCTCTTATTCCTGAACTTATCGAACATGTGCGCGGAGCTTCCTACTTTTCAAAATTGGACTTAAAAGGGGCATACAATTTAATTCGAATCCGTGAGAGGGATGAATGGAAGACAGCATTCAGAACCAGATACGGACTGTTTGAGTACCTCGTGATGCCATTTGGGTTGTGTAATGCTCCCGCAGCCTTCCAACGTTTTATAAATGAGATATTCAGAGACTTGCTTGATGTTTGTGTTGTAGTATATTTGGACGATATACTTATTTATTCTCATTCCTTATCTGAGCACATAAAACATGTAAGACTTGTGTTGTCAAGACTACTTGCACATAACTTATATGTTAAATCAAAAAAATGTTTATTCCATAAAGAGGAAGTACTATTCTTAGGATACATTATATCTAAAAATGGAATCAAAATGGACATGAGCAAAATATCCTGCATTCTGGATTGGCCTGTGCCAACCACTCGCAAAGCATTACAAAGGTTCCTCGGATTCTCTAACTACTATAGGAAGTTCATTAAGAACTTCTCTGCGATTGTGAAACCTCTCACACAACTCACAAGCACAAAAAAATCATTCAAATGGTCAGAAGAAGCAAATGGAGCTTTCTGTCTGTTGAAATCAAGCTTTACTTCTGCTCCCATACTACGCCATCCAGACCCATCCCTTCAATACATCTTGGAGGTAGATGCGTCAAATATGGCAGTAGGAGCAGTTCTCTCACAACGACCAACAAACACCTCACCTCTTCACCCAGTTGCTTTCTTCTCAAAGTCATTAAGCAGCCCCGAGGTGAATTACCCAGTAGGTGAGAAAGAGTTGCTAGCCATAAAACTGGCACTAGAAAATTGGCGACATCTACTTGAGGGTACTCAATTGCCAATCCTTATATATACTGATCACAAAAACCTTCAATACCTTCGGACTAATAGAACACTTTCCCACCGGCAGGTACGGTGGTCGTTATTCTTTTTGAGATTTAATTTTTTAGTAACCTACACACCTGCAGACAAAAATAAAAAAGCGGATGCGCTTTCACGATTAGCCGAGAATGATTGCACCGAGGTTCCCTCAGTTCCTATAATACCACATGAACGTATTGTCGGCGTCGTTCGTTCCCTGAAGGAGGAGATTTTGCACAGCATAGGACTGGATTCACCTCCACCACAACTAAATGCTGAAGCAGAAGGCTTCCTTTACTACAACGATAAATTATGCATACTCCCTACTATGCGAACCAAGATCTTGGAATTGTCGCATGATGTACCTATGGCAGGACATATGGGTATGACTAAAACTTTCAATCTACTTACTAGGCAGTTTTGGTGGCCAGACATGAAGACAACCGTAAAAAAGTTTGTTTCTTCTTGCGATATCTGTGCAAGGTCTAAAATTGACAATACGAAACCATCGGGTCTACTTTGTAGTTTACCAATACCCCAGGTTCCGTGGGAAGTGGTATCCTTAAACTTCATAGTGGAACTACCACCTTCCAAAGGATTCAACACCATCTTAGTGTCAGTGGACCATCTGACCAAGATGGCACATTTCACTCCTATCCGAAGACTACCTTCATCCAAACAAACAGCGGAATTACTTGTGAAACGTGTCTTTAAGTTACATGGTATTCCAAAAACACTGCTGTCTGACCGTGGTTCACAATTCATCTCAAAGTTTTGGCTCGCTCTATGTCAGATACTACGAATAGAGCGTAAACTTACTTCTCCTTACCACCCTCAGACCAACGGACAGACAGAGAGAGTTAACCAGTGCATTGAGCAATATCTACGTTGCTATACTTCATATCTACAGGACGATTGGGTGGATCTCCTCCCGCTGGCGGAATTCGCCTATAACAACGTGACCCACAGCACTACTAAACAAAGTCCATTCTACTTAAATTATGGGTTTCATCCCACACTCCTTCCACCACGTATTTTGCCATCAAGTAATCCAGTGGCATCTGATTATCTTGCCCAGATAAAGGATTCCCTGGGATTACTCAACAATACCATCTCACATGCTCATAGCCAACAAAAGAGGTACTACGACCTCCGTAGGAAACCCTCTCCCCAATATGCCATTGGGGATCTTGTCTAGCTTTCTACAAAAAATCTGAGATTAAAGATCCCTAGTAAAAAACTTGGACCTCTATTCTTGGGACCTTTCCCAATAAAGAAGCTTATTGGAAAAGCTGCAGTACAACTCACATTACCAACAGACCTCAAGATACATCCCATCTTCCATGTGTCGCTACTAAAGCCCCATGTTCCTAACCAAGGAATAAGGCCTACCATATCACCTCCACCTCCTGTACAAGTTGAAGGTGGAGAAGAATTTGAGATAAAGGAGATTCTGGATTCCCGTATACATAGAAGAAGACTCCAATATCTAGTACGATGGAAGAACTATGGGCCCCAAGATGACACCTGGCTGGATACCTCCGATATACATGCCCCTAGACTGATTCGCAATTTCCACTCGAAATACCCGGAAAAACAGTTCTAGAGGCCTTCCGGAGCCGGCCTTAAGGGGGGGGTACTGTAATGTTCTGGTACCTCTGGTACCCTTATTTCCACATTTCTCTCTTAATATTGCGTCCCATCTTGCTATCCAAATGGGACGCATACACCTTTAAGGGCAATGACATCATCGCCGAGCGCCGCTATGAGCGGCTATTTCAATCGCCGGCTTTCTCTCACTCATTGCTCGTTCAAACCGCATGTTCACCGCACCGTCTCTTGCGAAGCTGGAGCTGCTGGCTATTTCCTTTGCCTGAACTGAACCGGAACCTCGCTGCCGATCCGTATCTCGCTACTGGATCACCTCTCACTACTGAACTCTGTTACTACTACCTATCTAGTGATAAGTACCCCACAGGGGATTCCTCACTAACCTGCACTTCTACTGTCATCTACTGCATATACCAGGACTATCTCTATCTAAGCTATTTCCTATCATCTGCCTAGACTGTTAGCTCTTGGGACTACCATCAACTATCCTTGCACTAGGTTACTCTGTCTTGTATACTCCATCTGCTGTCCCCTACCATCTGCACTATACTTGACATTAGAACCTATCTGCTTACTACCATCACCTAAAAACTCTCCTAATACTACTCCTAGGTGCTCACCATACTATAGCCTGTCTCTCACCTATATACTCTCATATATACTATCCCTCCATTAACATCAGATTGAGTGTATGTATATTGCATAAACAGGCTGTGCACAGTGATGAAGTCCTAAGAATTGGATATGTTTGTTCAACAGAATCTCTACACAACTACTGAGTGTGACAATTCTGCAGCTGCAAATCCATCCACTAACAAAAACGCATGAGCGTTACAGCCTAACAAAATGATACTTTTGATTGTAACTAGAGTTGAGCGAACCCGGACTGTTTTGTTCGGGATGTACCGGACTTTTGGGTATTCGGTACCTGGACACGGACCCGAACATTTCACTGTATGTTCGGGTACTGTCCGTTATTCGGTAATGTTATTTGATGTTTTGGCGCGGTTTTAATGGCACGGTTTCAACAGGTGCAAGGCAGCCAATCAGCAAGTGTTAAACTAGTGTGCCCTTAGAAGCCATCACAGCCATGTCTACTAATGGCATGGCTGTAATTGGCCAGTGCAGCATGTGACCCAGAGTCTATATAAGCTGGAGTCACATAGCGCCGCGTGTCACTCTGCTCAAACTATACTAGGGAGAGGTTCCTGATGCTGCTGAGGGAGAGATAGGGAGATTATTGTAGGTTCAGGCTGGAGATTGCTTTGAGGGAAAGCATAGGAGGAATCTTCTTTAATCAGACAGCGATCTACATTGATTTGATTGTGTGGGGGTGCAGTGCACAATCATTTTGTCCAGAGAGAGAGAGATAGGAGATAGGAGATTATTGTAAGGACAGGCTGGAGATTGCTTTGAGGGAAAGAATAGGAAGAATCTTCAGATAATCAGACAGAGAGAGAAAAAAAACTTTTATCAGTCTGTTAGGTGGGCGGCGTGCGGTGCTGCACATTTAATGCAAGCTCAGTGCATATGTGTCTGCTTAATCTGCATTTAAAAAAGAAAAAAACTTTTTTCCTTCATATTTTACTTTGACATACATTGTTTAGACAGACACTGCTTTTCTAACCTGCTCTTCAAAAAGCACCAATGTAAGGGAAAAATAATTATATTTCAGTATTTAGGGAAAAAAAATATTTTTCATTCAAATGTTTTTTTTTTTATTCAATAGTGGAATAGAACAACAACAGTATCCAACCTGTTAGGCGTGCAGTGTGTAGCGGCCATTTCATGCAATATGTGTCTGCTTAATCTGCATTTAAAAAAGAAAAAAACTTTTTTCCTTCATATTTTACTGTGACTTACAGTGTTTAAACGCTGCATTTCAAATCTGCTATTCAACAAGCACCAATTAAGGGGACAATTTTTTTTCAGATTTTCATTCATACGTTACAGTGCGATACACCCATTGCATAATGTTGTTGTATTCTGCTTTGCAATAAAAACCCATTTAGGGGAAAATAAATAAATTTCAGCCTAGTCTGCATATGGTACAGTGAAATACCCCCATTGCATACTGTTGTATTCCGCTTTGCAATAAAAACCCATTTAGGGGGAAAAAAAGTTAATTGCGGCCTTGTCTGCATATAGTACAGTGAGATACACCCATTGCATACTGTTGTATTCCGCTTTGCAATAAAAACCCATTTAGGGGAAAAAAAGATAATTGAGGCCTAGTCTGCATATGGTACAGTGAGATACACCCATTGAATACTGTTGTATTCCGCTTTGCAATAAAAACCCATTTAGGAGAAAAAAAGTTAATTGCGGCCTAGTCTGCATATAGTACAGTGAGATACACCCATTGCATACTGTTGTATTCTGCTTTGCAATAAAAACCCATTTAGGGGATAAAAAGTTGATTGCGGCCAAGTCTGCATATGTTACTGTGAGATACACCCGTTGGATACTGTTGTTCTATTCCACTATTCAATAAACACCCATTTAGGGAACAAATATTAAATTGCGGCCTAGTCTGTATCTGTACGTGTGAGATACACCCGTTGTATACTGTTGTTGTATTCCGCTATTCAATAAACACCCATTTAGGGGGAAAATATTAAATTGCGGCCTAGTCTGTATCCGTACGTGTGAGATACACCCTTTGGATACTGTTGTTCTATTCTGCTATTCAATAAACACCCATTTAGGGGACATAAAGATATTAAATTGCGGCTTAGTTTGTATCTGTACGTGTGAGATACACCCTTTGGATACTGTTGTTCTATTCTGCTATTCAATAAACACCCATTTAGGGGACAGAAATATATTAAATTGAGGCTTAGTCTGTATCTGTACGTGTGAGATACACCCTTTGGATACTATTGTTCTATTCTGCTATTCAATAAACACCCATTTAGGGGAAAATTAATAATTTTGCAGCGTTTGCTGATTATGTTACTGTGAGATACACCCTTTAATTTTTTTTGGCGCATCTGTAATGATGTCGTGCCCGGAGTACCCTAAAAGCTGTCGCGAGCAACCATCCTTGTCCCACGGGCAGCCATCTTGTTCAGTGACACAAGCAAAATTGTACTCAGCAGAGGTATTCCCCCCCCCCGGAGTGAAGTAGCCCCCACCTTTGCACATTCAAGCATGTAACAGTTTCATAACTCAAGATATGAGTGCTTTTATGAATCTGTCAAACAGGGAGGTCACTTGGCAGTTTATAGACTCAGAGCCTATTGGTTGAGTACTTCTGGTGACACCCCCTGGAGGGTCACAGAAAAACACAGGAACTGAGAGAGCAGTCAGTTCTGATCCTACCATCGAAGCCATAACATCGCCCAAGGGGAACCAATCATACCTGTTCAGCTTCTGAAACTAAGGTAATACCACGACCGTTTTAATGCAAGTATTTTCACTCTTTATATTCATTTTTCTAAATTGCTGTATTGTGTCTCTATTTCTCTCTAACCCATTTTTCTGTAAATATTTTTATTCAAACAAACTTTAAACCTTTCTTATAATTAAACCTTATTTTGAGAAGTGTTAACTTTGTCTCTAAGCTCTTAAACGCAAACTGACCCAAACTAACCTGCCTCCTGAAATCGCGCTACTGTGTGGTACAGATGGTTATTTTAAAGTCATAATTGATATTTGTACTGTTTAGGCTAACCTATCTGAAACATTCTTGTCTGAGGTGACAGTGTGTGTGTTACAGACAGTTATTCTAAAGTCATAATTGATATTTTTAAAATCACGAGCGTCCTCTAGGCTCATTATAACGTAGAGGTGGTGGCAGAGAAAGGGTTAATTGTTTAATTAGCCTGGTGACAATCGCTCTCAGGCTGGTGGCATCTAGATTGTGGTCCCACAAGCTGGACAATCTGTGTGCTGGGTGCAGCTGAGAGTGGCATTGTTACGCAAGTGACAGCAGGGTGTGGGATTGCCTGGTCTTGGGTCACGAGGTGGATGAGAAGGCTAGGGGACTGATACCCGCCACCGTCACAGCATCTTCTTCCACCACCGAGGATTGCGGGGCGCTTCAGTTTGCCTCCTGTTTCTAACTCCTCCTACCGCTTCCTCATCGTCATCCTCTACCGCCTCCGCATCCGGAGCAGTGATCATTTCCAAGGCTTTCAGGGCAGTCATTCACAAGTGGCTCTGAGGGTGGGTTCCTGCACCCACAAACGCCAGGTACACAATTGTCCAGCAGGGGCACAGTTCTGGAGGATGACAAGGTGGAGGATGAGGAGAAGGAGGAGATGGAGGAGGAGGAACCATGTTCACAGCAGGGTGGCATCCAGATAACTGATAAGAACAGATACTACACTTGATCTTAGCCAAAAGGTCGAGAAGCAATGCAGGTGGCATTCCCACCTGACAGTGGGGGACACAGTGGAAGCACAAGGCGAAGGCAGAGGAGGAGGTCGCCAACGCAGCCAGGGCACCACCAGCACCTCATAAGGCAGGGTTAGCATGTATGAAATGTGGACAAGCTTTGTCGGCACGCCACAACCAGGACTACCAGCTGTTTTTTTTAAGCCTGTAGTCTGTGAACACACTCAGACTATCACCCGGTGGGTGCATGAAAAAGTGCACACCAAAAAAGTGAAACACAAAAAGTGCACAGGATGTACACATGGTCCTTGACCCTGATCCCCCAGGGTGCAAGGCTCCTGACAGGGACTGGGGTACTTACACTGGCTAACTTGGCCGAAACCAGGCAGCCCCGTTCTTTAGGAGGTCTGCTGAAACAGACCACCCCAAGTACTAGGTGGGGCTCTCCCGAAGAGAGACCCCATGAGAGAGGGCGAACCAAGCCAGAAGGCCATATCCACCCCCTCCCAAGACTTTCAGGGACTGGCCCAAGGACCTACACCCTACTAATCACGCTGTGCAAAATAAAGTGTACTGCCACAATAAAAAACACAAAATGTGAGACACACAACACATAAAAGTGGGGAAAGGGATAGTGGAGAAGCGCAAGGTTAGTGCCACATTGCAATACTTTGGCAGGCCCTTCGGCCAGGAATAAAAAATTCCTCTGGTCCTGACTCCTGACCAAAATGCCCGGCCCTAGAGGAAGGTGTGAAAAACGTGTGTAGGAAGTGCAGTGTTCTTGGTGCCATACTCATAGTGTTGCCATCCACCGTGAATTATGGCACCCCTGGACTGCCACTCCAGGGGCACATACACCACAGGCTTTTCTGAATCCCGGTCCCTGGCAAGACCAGTGCAGCCCATCCCTACCAGAAGGCCTCAGAACTTAGACAGCTTTGGGAGAGCCCGGCCCACAACCAGGGACACATACCTTTTCCAAGGCCAGACTCAACCCAGAAGGGGGAAAAAAAACCCCAGCCGCCATCACCGTTCCTTACCATATACCATATACAGTTCCTTACCATTCCTTACGTACTATACACGTACTGAATAACGGGTCTGCCCCTTTCAACTTCTGGGTCTCCAAATTGGGCACATGGCCTGAGCTTGCCCTTTACGCCTTGGAGGTGCTGGCCTGCCCTGCAGCCAGTGTATTACCTGAACGTGTATTTAGCATGGCTGGGGGCGTTGTCACAGACAAGCGCAGCCGTCTGTCCACAGCCAATATGGACAAGCTCACGTTCATTAAAATGAACCATTGCGGGGGGACAAGCCAGGTCATCGCGCCAGAACTGAGTACGTGCTAGTGCCGACAAGGGAGCCGCCCGAGACATGCTGGTGAATGCTCCCGACCCTCCAGCTCCCATGAGAAACTAGACCGGACCGAACATCCCCCTACCTGACCGCCTGCAACGCTATCGAAGGGCCCGGTGTATCGGTCGATCCCTGCTGAGAGGCAGGTACCTCCGTTGAGCGGTGTCCGATGGAAGGAAGGACAGCTCCGGGGATGTAGATCCCGAACAGCCACCAGGGTGCAGCAGTGAGGAAGCAGCCAGCCCGAGCCGTCTGTCCGGATCAACCCCACTCGACCCCGCTGACACAGGAAGATTCCCCACGTGGGCTCCGCATCTAGCCCGACATCGGGGGAACAGTTTTGTCAGACCCGGCAACAGCATCCGGGAATGAGAGGGTGCCCGCTTCCCGAGTGAGGCGGGAATCGATAGCCAGAGAAGGGGGACGCAGCGGCAGCCGGATACCCGACTAGGCACGCAACATAGGAGCTACAAATCATACGGTACAAGAGGCAATTCGTGATTGAGTCACAGAGGAGCGGTGAGAGGGTGAAAACCCCCCAATTTTTTCTATACAATATATACTGTAAGCTCTGCAGACTGTGATAATTATCAAGGTATACCCAGGTGGAAAGGCTCTGACAGACTGTTTCTTGTTGGGATAGAAACCCCGTAGACACCCCTGGTCATCTTGGGCATGCAAAGGCTCCCCAGGAGGGGAAAGGAATCATTAAAGGGATCCCCCTGATTTTCTGTTTAAATGCATAATGAAAGTATGGCCTAAAGTGACTGAGTGACAGAAACTATCCCTGACTCCTCCAGATCATATGCTTAAAGGGGATATCCCATAGATCCCTAGGGGAGGAAAGGAGCTAAGAACAAGCTGGTCTAGGAGATATACCTGGGTGTGGAGATCTTTCTTTAAAAAAAAAAAAAGAAAGTCTATGGGTTTGACCAATCCGGAAAAACTTTTCAGAAACCTCAGGATTAATTAAATAAACCGGTGATTCTGCTGACCCCACCTGAACCAGAAATTTAGCCAACTAGAAAGGAAACTACATAGAGGAATTTTCTGTGGTTCACTGAAGGCCTTCCCCATGGGAGATCACCATTATATACACATGGTGCAGACGACTACTTATTTCTAATCGAGGGTCTTCTATAATTTATCTCTGGAAAGACTGTATGAGAGTGGAGTGAAATATAATTACTATCTAACCCAGGTCCTTTAGAAAAAAAGCCTGAGGTAGTCCTACCTGGATGGTTTAGTCAGGGGAAGTTGGATCCATTGGACAACTATCCCCCTCTATCTTAAAGAAGTACTCCCCGTAAATACTTGGGGAGCTCCTCCCTTAAATATTATAGAGACCACTGTATGGTAGAATAGACAGTCGTTGATAGAGATCTAGTGGAGATCTAGATACTGTCTTTAAATAAGAAGAGAATAGGGGACCTGAAAGTTTCACTTGAGTGAAATATCGCACTGGAAAATATACATACTATTCTCTCTCTTAATACCCTCGGTTTTGGGCCCCAAATAGAGCACAAAAAGCAGTAACATGTCAAAAATAAAGAATAAACAGACAAAGGATGGGGCAGAGAAATCTGCAAAAATAACAGCTAGCCCCGGGACTATTAGAAAGTATATGACTCAGGATGGGAAAGGACAAACTGAAACAGTGGAAAGTCTATCAGTTGTAAAATCAAAACAAAACAATGAGGGGAATAAAAAGACTAAAGGCACAAAAAACCTGGAGTCACCGGTAGAGGAGACTCTAGACTTATCTAGGGAGAGTACACAAACTTCTGGAGACTGTGACTCAGGAAAGGAAGAAGATCAGAGGAGAAAAGATCAGCCACCGACAAAATCCGAAATGATAGAAATGTTCTTGAATCTGGAGAAATCAATTAAATCTGAAATGTCTAACCTATATAGGGACTTAGGACATACACTGGCTAGAGTGGAAGAAACAGAAATTAAAATAAACTCCCACGGGAAAAAATTAAAAAAATTAAAAGATCAAATGAAGAGAACGCAGTTAGAACAGAGGAATATGGCTTATAAGATGGAAGATCAAGAGAATAGAAATAGAAGGAAGAATTTGCGGATTAGGGGACTACCGGAAAAGAGCAGAGAAGAAAAATTGGAGGAAATGTTGGAAAGTATCTTCAATCCCCTCTTAGGGAAGGAAACTGTCGACAAAATAGAATTCAAAAGAGTCCACAGAATACGGAAACCTCCGAATGCTCCAAAAGATAAACCAAGAGACGTAATAGCGAGATTTCATAAATATGATGTAAGAGCTCAAATCTGGGAAAAGATGAGAGACAGACCAATAATGAGATACGAAGATGAAGTTATACAAATTTTCCCGGATCTTTCTCAGGATACAATCAACAGAAAACGCATTTTAAAACCAGTGGTAGATGCATTAAAGAAACAAAATCTTCAATACTTTTGGAGTCATCCGCCAGGTTTAGGAGCACTAAAGGATGGAAAAACGGTCCTGCTGAGGTTTCCAGAAGAGACCTTGACTTTTTGTGAAACTTTGAAGTTACCAGTAGTGGAGATTCCGGGATGGACACACCAAGGGTCCCTTGACGAGGACTCAGAAGAAGAAAATGAGTGGCAAGAAGAGATAAAGAAGAAAAAAAAGAATAAAGGGAAAAGTTAAAGACTGCTTCTGGACCGGGGAAGATGTGGTTGAATGAGGGGAAGGGTGGGGGGGAATGAGATGATGGGAGGTAGGGAGGAGGAAAAGGGGCAATATAGGAAGAGTTTCAAGAGGGTGGCCCCATGGAGGCAATAGGGTGTACTTTACCCTTCACTCCCAAAATAGGGAAGAAGGGAAGTGCTGGTGAGCCTGGGCAGAGCTCAACCCCGGGGGAATGTCGATGGAAATGGAGGGTGGACAAATCGACTAGCCTAGTTATGGGGCAAGGTGAAACTAGGTGCCCATGGAGGCGAGGATTGCCCGGGGGGCGGGGGGAGGGAGGAGGGGGGAATAGGTGGGTAAGTAAAAGTAAAAAAGTAAAAGTAGACCGTTTAAATATGTCTCGTATTTCCTACTCATATGAAAAACAAAAACCCACATATAAGAAGGAGAGCCCGAACCTTCGAGAACACTAGCCATACAAACCCAGGTGCGTTGAAAAGAAAAAGATAAGGTATAGAACTGAAATATGGGAAAATAGGAACACCAAGATAAAGGGATGGATGAGGTAAACATTATATCTTATAACATACGGGGAATGAACTCCCCGGTGAAGAGACAGAGAATTATGAGAGAAATTAATTACTTGAACGCAGATGTAATATTCTTACAGGAGACTCATATTACACATGCCACAAACATTAGGCTCTATTCACACCCTATATGGTATTATGCGGACTCATTTAAGAAAAAATCTAGTGGAGTAGCAATTGGTTTTTCCAGAGGGACAAGATTCGTACTGGAGGAAAGGCTGGTGGACCCGGAGGGAAGGTTTCTCTTCCTGAAAGGAAAGTTAAACGATGAGGAAGTTACATTAGTCAACTTATATAGTCCCAATGAGGGACAAGTGTCCTTCTTGGGCAAAATTCTGGGGAAATTGACAAACTTTAGGAAGGGAGGAGTGATCATGGCGGGAGATCTCAACCTGAGCCTAGACCCAAAGATAGATAATACAGCGAGGCACCAAAGAATCTCAATTCATCAGAACAAAGAGATCATGAAAAAAATATTTCAAAATCAATTGGCAGATATATGGAGAATTCTTCACCCAAAAGAAAGGGACTACACTTATTACTCAAATATACACGGGACATACTCAAGAATCGATTACTTCTTGGTGGAACACCGATGGATAGATAAAGTAATGGAGGCGAAGGTTGGGATCAGAACCTGGTCGGATCACTCCCCCATTTCATTAAAAATGAAATTGGGCAAAAAACAACCCAAAATGAATGTATGGAAAATCAATGAAGAACTAATCAAGGATAAAACATGGGGGAAAGAAATCGAGAAAGAACTGGAATTCTACTTCCAAAATAACGACATAGAGGAGACTCCTAAAAACATCATATGGGAGGCACATAAAGCCTATATGCTGGGGATACTAATATCTAAAGGAGTACAAAGGAAGAGAGAGAGAACCCAAAATAAAGATAGATTGATGAGAGAGGTGTATGACTTGGAACAAAAACAAAAAAAAATAAATAAGGACGAACTCACCCCCTTACTGGAGAGGAAAAAAGAGGAATCAAAAGAATTATTAGAACAGGAAATTAGACAAGACTTTAATAGGGTGACTAGAGAGAAATATGTGGAAGGAAATAAAATTGGAAAAAATCTGGCAAGAATTACTAAGAAAAAAAAGCAAGGAATTATATAGATAAGATTAAAAATAAAGATGGGGAACTAGTCCATTCAGTTACCGAAATAGCACGGGAGTTTCAAAAATATTATAGTAACCTTTATGCGGTAAAAGGAGAGGGGAAGCAAGATGATAGTGTGGATAGAGAAGAGAAGATCAAAACTTACTTAGAAAAGGCAAAAATGCAAAAAATAGATGAGGAAAAATTAAAATCATTAGAGGACCCAATTACAAACTTGGAGAAATTTAGAGCAATAAAAGAAACATAAAGAAGCCCTCCTAGCATCTATCACAGTTATTCTAAAAGAAGAAAAAGATCAAACGTTATGTTCTAGTTATAGACCGATATCTCTTTTGAACATAGACACTAAATTATTTACAAAAATATTGGCAGCAAGAATGAAAAGCCTAATGAATGAGTGGATCCATAGTGACCAGGTAGGTTTTATACCAGGAAGGCAAGGCAAGGATAACAGCATTAGAACAATCCTGCTGACGAAACAAATGCTTAAAAATATGACCCCAAATGTGATACTGTCAATTGATGCTGAGAAAACATTTGACAGGGTCAATTGGGAGTTCTTATTGAGAACATTAGAGGAATTGGGACTGGGGCCTAGGATGATGGCTTGGATTAAGATATTATATAACCAACCCTCCGCAAGAATAAAAGTAAACGGGATATTATCTGAACCTTTCGAGATGTACAACGGAACGAGACAGGGGTGTCCCCTGTCTCCAATGTTGTTTGTGATCTCTTTAGAACCACTATTAGCCACTATAAGAGGATGTATTGATATCAATGGGATAAAAGTGGGGGAGGTAGAACATAAGGTCGCTGAGTTTGCAGATGACCTGCTGTTCTACGTCTCCAATCCTAGAATAACCTTGCCAAATTTAATAAAGAACCTGAAACACTATGGAGAACTCTCACATTTCAAAATCAATCAAACAAAATCAGAGATATTAAGTATAAAGATGGATATACAGGAGAGGAATAGGCTGGAAAGTGAATTCCCTTTCTTGTGGAGAAAAGGTGATTTAAAATATTTAGGAATTAAATTAACCCCCTACCCAGAAAAGTTATATAAAATAAATGTTCTGCCCTTATTAAATGAAATTAAAACAGAAATAAATAGACTAATATTGAGATAGATAGGAAGAGTTAATATTATAAAGATGGTAATTCTACCTAAAATAACATACAAATTTCAGATGATACCAATACAGATCCCTCAGGTATTTTTCAAAACATTAAAAGCACTAATAACCAAGTTTGTTTGGAAAAATAAAAAACCAAGGATTAAGTACACAACATTAAGTAAATGTAAGGAAGAAGGGGGTTTAGCACTGTCGGATTTTAAAAAATATTACCAGGCATCAATCCTTTCACGGGTGTTGGAATGGGGAAGAAAAGAGAGTGGAAAAAAATGGGTTAAAATGGAAAATATAATGAGTGACACAGATTTAGGTAAAATGATTTGGATTCCACCAAAATATAGAAAGTTAAATAATAATACACATACTATTACACGACAGGCACTGAAAATTTGGGATATAATACACACTAGAGAAAAATGGAAATACAATTCACCATTAATACCACTGCAGGACACAAAATTTTTCGCACCAGGGGAGGGTAAGGAATATGGGAAATGGATGGGAGAAGGGGATGTAAGGTTAAAGGATATTATGAAACAGGGAAAAATTAACACGTTTGTAGATTTGAAAAAGAGGGGAGACTGGAACCTCACCGAATGGAGATACTGCCAGCTGAAACACTTCGTTGACTCTCTACCTCAGCCGATTAGAGAGATAAATGAATTATTGCCATTTGAACAGATATGTTTATCTGAGAAAACACGAAATAATGTCTCAAATATTTATAAAATCCTTAACGAGGGTGAGGGGCTGGCAGTGCCACCATTCGCGCATAAGTGGGAAAAGGAACTGGGTGCCCATAGCCAAGGGTTCCAATGGGAAAAAAGTTTGAAATTGGTCCATAACTCCGCAATAGACATGAGTACGGCAGAAACTAACTATAAATTGGTCTCCCGGTGGTATAATACTCCAGATAAAGTGGGGAATTACCACGGGGAGAACTCAAAAAACTGCTGGAGGGGATGTCAAGTAATAGGTACAATAACTCACATTTGGTGGGAATGCCCAAAAATTAGAAAATACTGGCAGGAAGTATTAGCTACAATTAAAAAAATTACCAATATAGAAATTGATGAAGATCCTTGGGTCTGTTTATTTCATGGGACTCAAATGTCGATAAAACAATATAAAAAATCCTTGATTCCACACCTGTTAAATGCAGCAAAAAGTTTTATTCCCCCCGAAATTGGAATGAGAAGGAACCTCCATCACATAAAGAGTGGCTCCTACGAGTGGAAAAAACGAGAAAGTTGGAATCTTTAAGAATGTGGGGAGAAGAACAATACGAGAACAGGATAGAGATTCGGGAGACATGGCAAAAATTTAAATAAAGTAGGGAATGTCTTTAGATATAAGATAGGGAGGGAGTAGGTTAAGGGGAAAATAGGGGGGAGGGAGTATGGGGAGTTCTATTGGGGAAAAAATGTTTTTTGGTGAAAAACGAAATGATTTGTATTATATTTTTACCTTTGTATTTGAAAAGCTTTAATAAAGAAATATAAAAAAAAAAAAAAAAAAAATGAACCAGGCATGGATCCCACAGGACTTGTCCCTACCTTGTGCAGAATAGACATGTATACCGGCATTACCCAGCCATTGTTGATTTTTTGATCTTTCTCACTCTTTTGGGGTGTACCCTAATTTAAAAAGAAATAAAATTAAAAACAAAAACCAGTGTTGGCTACCTCATCCTCCTCCACCGCCGCTTCCACCTACACTGCCACATCCACCACCACCTACACCTCCTACTCCATATGGGCCTCGTCCTCCTCCTCCACCGCCGCCGCCGCTTCCACCTACACCGCCATTTCCTCTGCCCCCTCAACCTCCTACTCCATATGGGCCTCGTCCTCCTCTTACATCATTCAAGATTATTATTTTTCAGTTTTTTCTGTTATTTTAAGTTATTTCCCTATCCACATTAGTTTGCAGAGCACTTGCCATGCTCTTAAGATGATTTTGCTGCCATTTGCAGCCCTCTAGCCCTTTCCATGTTTGTTTTAGAGCCATTTTAGTGCTCAAAAGTTCAGGTCTCCATTGACTTTAATGGGGTTCGGGATTGGGGTAAAGTTCTGGTTAAGTCTGGGTCACAACCCAGACTTTTTTTCCAAGTTCGGCTGGACCTGCCGAACCCGGACATCCAGGTGTTCGCTCAACTCTAATTGTAACCCTTCTAAACCCTTTTGAGTTGTATTGTAATTGTACTCTGTCCCTTCATTTAGCAAGGCGCTGTGAAAACTGTTGGCACTATATAAATTCTAGCAAATATATAAAAATACAAATAAAAAAAGGAAGAAGAAGAATCATGCTTTATTCCAACATTGGTTTTGGATTTGATGTGTGTTTTTCTCAGGATTCAAATTTCTGTTCTCAGAGTAAGCAGTATATAAATGAGATGGAGAGAGGTAATGGTTATGGAAATTTACATAGCAGACCATTTAAATAAAATTGTATATAACTTAATACCAGACCAGTATTCGGGCACACAGTCAGTAAACATGCATCCTGTATCCTGAACTATACCAGGCCAAATGCTCTCAATGTTGGGAGTTTTCCTTGCAAAGGGGTAGGTGATCAAGCCCCCCACCACAAGGTACTTGTCCCAACGATGATGGGAGCATCCTCTTCCCCAAAAAGGATGTTGGGGTCTGCAGGGGTAGCTTATCAGAAACTAGAATCCCCCTTTAGAATAAGGGGGCCCCAAATACTACAAATTCCCTACTAGGTGACTGAACACATGGTACAGAATACCTCTTGTTACTCATTCATAAAAAAATAGTCAATAAAAGCTCCCACACTGTGGAAAAGGTCCTTATTTAAAAAAATCTTTATGAGTGGCACCCGCTAATTTTGACCCGCCAACAAAATGACTCATAGCAAATGAAAGATATCTGATGCTGCTATATTACTATAAACTTCACTATATTGATTTTTTATTGTTGGTATTTATTCAAGATTGTACTTATATACAGTACAGTACTGTCTTACATGCCCATGCGGGCTATGGTACATAGAGAGAACTACCAGAACTTTTAGAACCTGAGTTGGTGAACGCTAGAGGAGCATTGAACAGGGCCTCCCCAATATAGTGTGCCCCAAAATTTTTAGACTTACCATAATAAAGACACTCCGCTGTTACAAGCGTTTACCATTTAGTCCATTCCCTCCTCATGGCCAGAAGGTGATTGATTCAAGAAATTGTGTACATAAGAAATCTTCTGGATTTTCCAAATGGGTATCCTCTCCTGGGAGACCTCAAAGAGGAGTTGGATACACTCCCCATTCTTTAGTGATTCTCTTCCTTGGGCACAGCATTGCCCCTCATCTGTGTCTATGGCTTCCACTGCCCTATCTATCCCTTCATGCTCCCACCTTCCCCTTAGAACTCCAAGGTGTCCTTATTGATCCGTTTTCATTTTTCGCTTTATGAATTGAGAAATTATTCTGTATAGGAAGAGTGGAGTTTCTAGCAGATAGATTTCTTTAACTGCCAATCATGGTCCATTATCATATGTTATGGGTCTCACACTGCCTTTTGTAGTATTCTTTCATATTCTTACACCTACTATATATATTGATCAGCCATAACATTATGACAAATACAGGTAAAGGGAATATCCCATTGGCATCTGAAAATTGGTGGGATATAGTAGGCAGCAAGTGAACATGTTGTCCATGAAGTTAATGTGGTGAAAGCAGAAAAAAATGGGCATCACAGTTTGTTGTATATGGGGCTGTGAAGACCATGGTGACCCATGCGCACAGCCAAAAAACTTCTACAATGGTCACATGAACATCAGAACTGGACTACGGTGCACTGCAAGAAGGTGGCCTGGTCTGATGAATCATGTTGTTATTTACATCATGTGAATGGCCGGCTGCATATTCGTCACTTACCTGGGGAAGAGATGGCACTAGGATGTAGTATAAGAAGTCAAGTCGGCAGAGGCAGTGCGATGCTGTGGGCAATGTTCTGCTGGGAAACCTTGGGTCCTGCCATTTATGTGGATGTTACTTTGGTGTCCATGCCTCAAATGAGTCAGGGCTGTTTTAGCAAAAGAGAGCCATACTCAATATTGGGTGGGTGGCCAAAATGTTATGGCTGATCAGTGTATTTTTTGTTGTTGCATTTTTCTTATGTGGATTATTTGCCTTGTGTTTTACATCCTGTTCATACACTTGCTTAATCAGAACTTCATGAGAACTTCATGAGGATAATTTTCCATTTTGTATGCGTTTAGGGTCTTTATCAATTTATTGTAATGTTTTGTATTTATGTTATATTTTTTATCACATGCATTGTGTTTTGACATTATGATTACATATACAGCCATATTCATATGCTTGGGTGAACCTACAATGATGCATTGACATATGAGGAGATTTGATTGTGTTTCTTCTCATGATCAATCCAAATATATTGTATAATGCTATTTACATAACAATTATCCATTACCAATAAAATATATATCTGGACACACGTATGTCAAGCAGGATATCTCTGCGCTTATTGGAGGAGTCAGCTGGTTAACTGCTAAAAAACAAACTGCTGCTACTTCACCAAATATCGTATAAATTGGAAAAACATGAATAGAAAGAATAGTAGCGCAAAAAGTCACTCTGATATGACTCATAAATTGCATAAAATACAACCATAAATAAAGGGTGTTTGTAAACACTCAAATAAGGGTAAAAAGTCCTTTAAAGTCCATAGACCGTCCAGGATAGAGTGATGTTGCTAATGGATCACCTTTTTCAACCACCACCAAGTGCCACACCGAGGGGTCAGTAGAAGTGGCAACTCACCAGATATAGTGGCTCAGGTGTTCTCACACAAGAGCACAGAAAGCGGGAATCAAAGATATTGATGATGGGTGTCAGCAAACAGCCTTGATATATCCTCGCTGTATATACTAGATCAGACCTCCTTTCCACAGACTCCACTCAGTATAATGGTCACATGTAAGGTAAAATGACTACAATAGTGAAGTACTATAAAACTCAGCTTTATTAAAAAAGAGAATTGCACTCACATATGTAGAGAAAAGTCAAGCTTCCATATAGCAATGCACAGCGGTCAGGCAGGAATCCTCACACGAATAGCCTCCCGGGTTGACTCCACGCCAACCCCGATACTTCCGGGTGGGTCCTCTACCGTATCACGTGGTGTCGGATGCGTCGTCTGGTCACGCCCCGACGCGTTTCGTCATTTCCGACTTCAACTGGGGGCGTGACCAGACGTCGCCATCCACTATCTATATACCTCCGCTGGAGCGCACCGCAACCAATCAGCATAGCGGTGAGCTGACCGGAAGAGAACCAGCGCTTCCGGAGGCGGAAGTAACCAGACACATCTAGATTACGTAAGTCCTCTGTAAATAAACAAAGGCCGTGACACTGCAAAGGATATTTAACAGTGCCGGAAGTGCCCAGCTTGATAGGCATCGGGCACACAGATGCTCAAATAGAAATAGAGCTTAATGATGGTAATTACCATATTTAAAGCATCATTCTAAGGGTCTCCCCTATGCTGATATTAAGTCTGCAAGGCGCTCTCAGCCGCACATATAAAATACAATATCAACAATTGCGCGCATGACTCATGAAATCATGAATATCATATACAAATAATAAATCATAAATCAATATATGTGTACATGGAATATATCAAAAACGGGATGCACATAAAAATACTATAAAATCACACCCATATAAATTGTAGTAAGTCTATCATAAAAATAATAATAAAAAAATAATAAAAATGATAATAAAAATCATCAACAACCCGATAGTCTAATGGGGTCCTTAGACATGAAGAGTAGCCCCAAAATAAAGCAGAATATATGTATCATGAATCACTAATGTAGCAATTCAAGTCCAATTCTATATTTAACCCCGTCGGGGCGAGGGCCCTGGTGAGGAAAATCCACTTAGTCTCACGTTTGGACAATTCTCTCACCCAATTGGCACCCCGCCACGACGGGGTCACACGCTCTATGCCCCAAAAGTGAAGACTCCTGGGGTCTCTCTGGTGGAATTTACGAAAGTGTGCGGACACATTGTGTTCTCGCACACCTTTCAAAATATTGGTGATATGCTCACCTATTCTCACCTTTAAGGCCCTCTTAGTGCGACCTATATATATTAGGTTGCAAGGACACATCAATCCATAGACCACATGTGTGGTATCACATGTGATCAAATTTTTTATTTTAAAAGTTTTAGCGATAGCCGGAACTGTGAAGGATTCTCTTCTCCTGAAGTTGGTCGGTGTAAAGGAACAAGCCCTACATCTACCACGAGCAATGCATCCTCGTGCTGGATGATGGTGTACAGGGACGACACGTCGGCCGTAACGAGAAAGACCGGCGAGCCATCCCCCAGCACAACACCATCCAGCACGAGGAGGAGATCAGCAGTGTCTTTCAAAAAAGCCTTGGTCTTACCCACACTCTTTTGTAGAAACTGGTCCAAGTACTGGCCCAAGCGTGCACTTACTGATCCAATCCCATTGACAATTGGGCGTGGAGGTGGGTTGGTAGCGTCCTTATGGACTTTTGGTAGTGTGTACAGGATAGGGATGCGACATGCACTTGGTGTTAAATAATTACGTTCTTTTTTGGTTAAAACACCATCCCTGAAACCTGTCTCCACCAAACATTTTAAATCTGCCACAAAGTTATTCGTGGGATCTCGAGATAGTCTAGTATATGTAGAGGTGTCGCTTAGCATGGTTTTGATTTGGTCATGGTAGAAGCTTTTATCCATGACTACCACTCCACCCCCCTTGTCAGCAGGGCGGATAATAATCTCTTTACGAGATTCCAACGAGTCGAGACCTTCATGTATATGCTTATACTTTTTATTTATCTCATACCCGGGTTCCAAAGCTTGTAGATCACGCAAGACTAGACTCTTGAATACTTCCACATAGTGGTTGTTACTCACCGGTGGGTTAAAAGTGGATTTATTGCGCAATCCACTATTAACCATCCCTCCACTGGTTCTATTGCTGATAGATGTAATGGGATTGTTTAAAAAATGTTTCTTAAGATTAACCTTTCTTATATATTTATGTATGTCAATGTACGTATTGAACTTATTGACTGTTTTTTTAGGGGCGCATTTAAGCCCTTGGTCCAAAATGTGGAGTTCACTTTTAGTTAAACTTACACTACTGATATTAAATATTCCCTCGTTTACCAGTCTCTCCTTCTTTTTTTGGAGCTGTATCCTCCTTCCGGCCCGTACTCCTCTTCGGGGCATATGTTTTCTTGATACAGTTGCCTGTCGGGTTGTGGATGTTTGTATGGTCGACTCCGACCTCTCCCCCTGCCCCTGCCCCGCCCCCGCTGGTGTTTTTTTATCTCATTTTGATTTATGAACCTTAACGTATTCATAAAACTTCAATCTACAGCATTTATTTTGCTTTAATCAGACTGGCTGGATGATTTTATTTCTATTTTTATTTAGCGGTATTGCAATATTTTATTTTTAATTTTTAGTTCATGCAAGGAAAGCCAAGAATCACAGTAGGTGCATTTATCACATTCAGTCTAATGCATGTTCAGCCTAATTATTCATACACCCTGGAGGGTCCATCAATGTTGGCGGCTGGTCTATTGTTCCTGGAGGAGATTTATTTTTGCATGGCGGTCTATTGTTGCTGGGGAGGTTTAATATTGTTGAAGGTGGGGGATATATTGATTCTGGGGGGGATCTTATGTTGCTGGAGGGCCAATTTTTGCTGCAGGAGATCTACTATTGAGGGGGATCTATTGTTACTGGCTGCTAGGGGATCTATTGATGCTGGGCTGGCTTCTGGGAAAACTGTTGTTGCTATCATAGTCTATGGGCATCTGCAGGTAAGGGCAAGGGGGGGGGGAATGCCCCCCCGGAATCTCAACTTCCCCTTTCAAGTGGTTAACCCACTTTATACCATTCTGTCTGGTCTGTTTTATAATCCTGCGTGCCCGTGTATGTGTTTTTAAAAAATTAAGCCGTTCTTTACCAGTTTTCAGAGGACCGAGCGCCGCTTGACCCATCAGCTCTCTCCTCTCCCCGTCTGACAAAGGATTCCTCACTGATGTCACTCGGGAGGGGAGGAGGAGAGAGGCGGTGGGTCACATGAGGGGCGAGTGGCGCTCTGAAAACTTGTAAAGAACAGCTTATTTTTATAAAACACAGACACAGGGGCACACAGGATTATTAAACAGACTGTAGACAGGATATGAAACTCTAAATAAAACTACAGCAGCAGGAGGGGAGGGGATGGTGGGCACTTACACAGGAGCAGACAGGCAGGGAGGGAGAGGAGAGAGAGGACAGGGTAGGACAGGTGGGCTGCAGATGATGGAGGCACGTAAACTGACCACAGTGTCAGGGCTCAGCAGCCATAGTATACCGTGGTCAGTTTACAGGGAGGATATAGCCAGGCAGGATCAGCCAGGTATTTTAGGTGATAGAAGGGACCAAATTACACAGCAAAGCACTGTGCTGGATAACATGCTTTAAGGGAACTGGATCATTTTTTTATTAGGTTAACAAATGCTTTAAAAATAAATGCTGCTGTTTGCTCTTTAAAAATAAATACTCAAAATAAGTATAATGACTAAGCCCCTCCCCTTCATGACATTGTTGAAAAGGGTGATCTTAAAATGATGCTCCCCCTTGAAAAAAGTTCTGCGGACGCCCATGTCATAGTCTATTGTTTTTTGGGTCCATTGTTGCTGGGGGAATCTATTGTTGTTGGGGGGTCTATTGCTGCAGATTGTGGGGGATATACTTTACTGATTTTCTTGTTGTACTCCAATACTCCATCAGCATTTCTTCCTGGTGGGCACACTTCCACTGAGAAGCAGTTTCCCTCCTCACACAGCTTGGTAGCCTCAGCTCTTGAAGCATGTTTATTCTTCTCAATCACTGTGAGGTTTCCCGATTTCCAGTATCTGTGACACTTGTGTGCCCCCCTCCCTCCCCTGTATTTGTGAGTGCATATTATTTTTTTTTTTTATAATAAACACGTCTTTAAACATACTACACTAATAACCTAACCTTTGCACTGGTTTCTCTCTGTTTATCTCTTACACAAACATACATACACATGTTTCTTCATAATCAAAAGGATCAGGTGAAGGACATTTAATGCCTAGCAGAGCCTTGACTTAATACAATTATTTTCATGTTTCCTCAGTGTGCTTTGTAATACATTGTGACCTCTCTTCAATTGTTACATCATGTCCAGTATATTAATATTATATGATTACATGCTGCCTGTTACAAAATTTGTGTCAAAAAGAAAATTGGTGAGGAGGGTATAAAGGGAACCACATCCCTATAGGACCATTTAAATAAATTAGTAGATAGAAAAATTAGACTTTTTAATGCCCATCATCTCAGGAAAATAACACAGATGAAAATAAATAAAAGAAAGTTATTTTTACATACAAAGAGTAAAATAAGAACACCATACAGAAGACAAAAATAAAAACATGTATACACCAGATATCATCAGCCTATACACCATTAAGCAATTCTAGAAGCCATACAAAAATTGCAATGCACCAATAACACAAGAATAAGTATAGATTGCGTAGAAAGTTGGCTTATGAAATCTCAATGTGTTTTGCTATAGTAGCTTCCTCAGGAGTCATTGAAAATATTGGTAATAAGGAAGTAATCATGAATATTCAAAAAGCATGATACGACACATACAATATGTAAGGTATGATTGCCCAAAAATTAAAAAATACTGGAAAGAAGTACTATCCCTAATTAAAAAAATCACCAATATAGAGATTAATGAAGATCCATGGTCATGCTTATTTCATGGGACAAAAATGTTGATAAAACAGTATAAAAAAACACTGATCCCCCATTTGTTGAACTCAGCAAAAAGTTGAATCCCCTTAAATTGGAAAAGGGAAGAGCCCCCATCATATAAAGAGTGGTTCTCACGAGTGGAAAAGACGAGAAAGTTAGAATCTTTAAGAGCGTGGGGAGAAGAAGAATATGAGAGCAGGTTAGAGGTATGGGAGAAATGGCAAGATTTTAAAAAATCAAGGGATTACCTACTGATTTAGGAAAGGGGGGGAGGAGGAATAGGAGGGGGGGGAGGGAAGAAAGTTAGGGTGGATATTTGATAAAAAGTTTCTTATCTTTTAAAATGGTATGTATTAAAATGTTGTATGTTAAAAACTTTCAATAAAGAAATATATAAAAAAAAAAAAACAAAACAATATGTAAGGTATGACATAGTATTACACTTTCAACTGTAAAACAGTAAGGTCAATCACAAATAGGGTAAGTGTATACAGGGGGCACCTACCATCAGTGGAGGAAAGAAAGCACAACTGTGAACACCCAATCCAGGGTCACCCAGTAGCAAAAGGTCCAGTTATATTTACAGGGCAGTAAACCTGTACATACTGTATAATTATTAAGTAATAAGTAACACAGAGGGAAAGAATTCCTATATAAAATGAGAAGGAAGTTACACTGTAGCAAATGAGACATAAAAAATGCGTACCATATTATAAAGCCTGTACAGGATTCTAATGGTCTCAAAAAATCCCAAAATGTGGACTGATGTCTACAAAAATTGTGTACAAGACACTATGTATATATACTAAGGAGAGATAATAAAAAAAGAGAAAGAATGGTAATAACTATCAGGCCCACATTTTGCAGCTTAAACAGCTTCCACTCTTTTGGGATAGCTGTCCACAAGGTTTAGGAGTGAGTCTATGGGAATGTTTAACCATTCTTCCAGAAGGGCATTTGTGAGGTCAGGCAGTGATGTTGGAGAGAAGGCCTGGCTCGCACTCTGTGCTCTAATTCATCTCAAAGGTGTTCTATTGGGTTGATGTCAGGACTCTGTGCAGGCCATTCAAGGTCCTCCACCCAAAAATTGCTTATCCACATCTTTATGGACCTTTTAGTGCTTTGTGCACTGGTATGGAGTCATGTTGAAACAGGAAGGGCTAACCCTCCGAACTGTTCTGACAAAGTTGGAATCATGAAATTGTCCAAAATTTCTTGGTATGCTGACGCCTTATGAGTTCCCTTCACTGGAAATAAGGGGCCAAGCCCAACCCTTGAAAAGCAACCTCACACCATAATTTCCCCTCAACCAAATGATTTGGAGCAGTACGCAAAGCAAGGCCCATAAAGACATGGATGAGAAGAGTTGAAGCTGTTATAGCTGGAAAGTGTGGGCCAACTCAATATTGAACCCTACGGACTAAGACTGAGATGCCATGAAAGTTCATGTGCGAGTAATGGCAGGCATCCCAATACTTTTGACAATTTAGTGTGTGTGTGCAGGGCCATGATTTTCAGCTAGGCTGTCATGTCTCCCAGGTGTGGCTGTTGAGAGGGGAGTCTCCCCACTGGCTCCATGAGAGGATTCTCATTGGGCAGTGGAGGAAACCCAATCAGAGGCACATTCAGGCCTGTATCTACCCCAGAAGGCAGATTCTGCCACAGGGGATCCTGGGAGTTGGTATATGTCTGAGGGGATTGCATGACGCAGCGTCTTTGGTGGGAAGCAGAGTCCCAGGAGGGAGGGTACGACTGTCTCTCCTCCTGTCAGAAGGATCGGGTGTCTCCTGTGGCTGCCTGAGAATCCAGAGAGAGAGCTGAGCTGCAGAGAGGATCCGGTGTGCCGAGGACCAGTGGAGATAGAGGGGCTCAGTTCCAGGAAAGCATTCCAAGTTCGTGAGTACTGTGAATTGCCCCTGAGGGTCTGCCTAGGTTAGAGGGGACCACTCCGGTGAAGGTCCCAGGGATCCAGGAGCCAGCTAGTGTCAAGGGGGTGCCTAGTGAGAGGACCCTGAAGTGTCAGAGGGGGTGCCTAGTGAGAGGACCCTGAAGTGTCAGAGAGGGTGCCTAGTGAGAGGACCCTGAAAGTGTAGAGGGTGTCGCCAGTGGTTGGGTCCTGAAGAGTCAAGTGTACAGTGTTAAGGGTTGCAGCAGCACAAACAGTTACAAGGAGCTACCTCAGTCAGTGAAGGGCTGGAGGGAGCCATTTGCAGGACTTTTGAGCTAGACAGAGTGCAAGAGTCAAGAGTTACTACAGTCCTGGATCTTCTGAGTTAACCAAGGAGTTAAAGTCGAAGTTTCAGCACATTTCAGCAAACGGTATTTTCAAGCGCCAGGAAGCGTTGGTCGGCATTCAGCTGGCATCAGGACAGCGCTAACAGGCATTTTCCTACAAAGTGTCCCAGTTAAACCTAGTTGAGCCAGAGGAGAATCCAACTCATTCCCTTCTCCCATCCCGATTACAAAATAAACAAAACAAACCAAAGATGCCAGAATGGTCATTGTCTCAGCTCTCACACTTGGGTTTTCAACTTAAATGTGTTGGAAGTGTTACCGGTAACAATGGCAGACCCATATCAGGCCCAATGGCTGGAATTCCTGCTACATACAGTATAAAGCAAAATAAGATTAAAATAACATTAAAAATGTAATTATATATATAAAAATAAAAATGAACTAAAATATAAATAAAAATAAAAAATATGAGAGTGACAACCAAAAATACACATGCTCAAACAGACCACACACATCAAATGTGTTCCTGCTACCCTGGAGACCATGCTACCAGGAGCCAACTTGCACACTGCAATCAAGTAAGTATCGAAGCCAACCGGCCATTAAGACATTTATTACACAGAAATCAAACCGTAATGCAGATAAAACTAACTTTGCAATTAGGTGCATAAGTGATGATAGACGTTTTCATAGACAAAGTAAAATGAAAAATGAAAATAAATTCCTGACAGGGGTCTTTAGAGAAATGGTTTAAAATGGATGTTCTTGTTTAAACCAGATGCCCTAGGAGCATTCAACTTGAAGATTCACTTTGTTTCAAGTTTTAGGAGTGTCTTATTTATATTTCTCCCTCACTTAGAACTTTTTACATGTTCTAGACTGCAAAACATTATTTTGCTGGCATCAAAACTTTGAAAAAGGCCCACTTGATGACTAACTATACTATATATGATGATTGATACATTTTCAAAACAGCCTTTTTATTTTCCCTACGTAAAAGGCCTTACATGTGCATTGCATAAGATATATTACACTCACAGTTTGACAATTGTGTTTTCCTTCCTCCACTGAAGGTTGGTGCCTTTTGTATACTCACACCAGATTTGTGAATAATCCGACTATTGTACAGTTGGAGGTGTGAATATTGTGTTGTACCTTACATATTGTATGCGTTGTATCTTGCTTTTTGAATTTTGATGATTACTTGTTCTCACCAGAATACTCAAGGATCTCCTGAGGAAGCTACTATAGTGAAACACGTTGAGATCTCACAGCCAACCTTCTATGCAACCATACTTAGTCTTTTGTTATTGGTGCATTATCCTTTTTGTATGGCTGCTACAATTACTAAGTGGCATATAGGTTGATGATATCTTGTGTATACATTACATGTTTTTTTTCTTCTGAATTGTGTTCTGATTTTATTATTTGTATGTAATAAAATGCCCTTTTATTTATATTCATGGGTATTATTTTCCTGAGATGTTGGGCAGCATAAATTCCCATTTTCTATCTTCTAATTTGTTTCAATATTACTAATTTTACTTTTCCCCTTTCTGCTTTTAAAATACATTTGAAGGGGCAAGGATATTAGATAAACCCATCTAAACAATGCAATTAAATCTTCCATTGACTACTTAGTCAAAAATAATAATAAACAATGTATTTATTATAAAAAGTTTAAACATCAATCATACACATCACATGAAAGATGAAGTAAGGATAAATAACTCTCTCAAAAATAAAATTTGGCATCTAAAAGTGTATTATATAGTAGAGACACTTTTAGATGGGTGAAAAATGCAACAGAACAGGGATAGCAAAAAAGGATAATAAAGATACCTGTAGTGTCATAAACAACTAAGTGGGATAAGAAAAAAAGATAATGTAAAAAAGATAATGTAAAAAAAAAAGTCAGCTGAGAGCTGACAAGGAGGTAGGAAAAATAAAGCAGGGCACATAATGTTAATATTAACCACATAACGACCGCCCACCGCAGTTTTACTGCGGCAGGCAGCCGCTCCTGGGCAAAGCGGCGTTATACTACATCGCTCGCTCAGGAGACTCTAGGGGGAGTGCGCACGCAGACAGTGGCGCGCTCTCACCCCCGCTCGTGAGCTGGGGAGCCAATGAGTGTGACCGGCTACTCCGATGGCCGCCGGCCACTCGCAATCTCCCGCAGCCGGGAGAGAAGGACAGACGGCTGATGTCTGTCACTCTCCCTGAAGTGATTACAGAGGCTATGTGATCCTGCTATATAGGATCGCATGTCTCTGTGATTACTTCACAAGCCATGCCCCCTGACAGTTAGGCTCACACCAGTAATGTTACCCCTTCCCCGCCAGTGTAATTTTTACAGTAACAGTGCATATTTTTAGCACTGATTACTGTATTAATGTCACTGGTACCCCCAAAAGTGTCAAAAATGTCAGTTAGGGGTCTGATCTGTCCGCTGTAATGTCGCAGTCCCACAAAAAAAATCGCAGATCGCCGCCATTACTAAAAAATAATAAAAATGACATAAATCTTTCCCGTAGTTAGTAAACGCAATAACTTTTGTGCAAACCAATCAAAATACGCTTATTGGGATTTGTGAAAAATATTGTAATTTTTTCAAAATTGTCGCTCTTTTTTTTGTTTATAGCGCAAAAAATAAAAATCGCACAGGTGATCAAATACCAGCAAAATAAAGCTCTATTTGTGGGAAAAAAGGACATCAATTTCATTTGGGTACATTGTCGCATGACCGCTCAATTGCCCGTTAAAGTAACACAGTGCCGTATCGCAAAATAGGGCCTTGTCATTGAGCAGCCAAATCCTCCGGGGGTTAAAGTGGTTAATTAATATTTATCGGGTCCCATTCAGAAATATTGTAGATGTTATGTAAAAAGACCCAGCGTTGCTCAACATGTTGTGCAGCATTGAAAGCTGCTTCTTCAGGAGTGGTAATGAGATGATGATGACAATGAGATGATTGTTAGATCGGCTTCTGTCGACTGGTCCTGCTGAAAAACCAATGGCTGCAGCAGCTGATCAGTGTAATCTGACATTAGATAAGTATCTGCTGTCAAAATACAATAGCACAGGAGGGAAGATTCCTGTATCCACATAGTGTGCGTGAATACAAGAATCTGTGAGGTTTTTTTTTTTATTCATTCTGCCCACTGGTTGACCAAAAAAAAAACTCACTGTTTGTACCCAGGTTTAAGCTTACTAATCTTCTCAAGTAATGCATAATGTTTATTTTGAATCTGATTAATTTCTGCTTGCTTTTATTTTCCAATTGCTGATTTACCTTATATTTAAAAAGGTTTACTACTGCTAACATACTGAAAAGATTCAGTTCATAGTCTACTTTGAGAATAGACATACAATTGTATGACATTACAAGAGAGAGATTTCTGCAATCAAGCTCTAGACTTCAAATAGAAAACAATCCATGTATTACTGTAACACATGAAAAATGACTGAGGATCTATTTTCTCAATCAAGCTTGTTGTCCCAAGAGAGCTCAGAGAAGTTATTAGCTACATGGTGGCCTAATTCACTCAAAATGTAATTTCCCTGACCTCACTTGAAAACAAGCAAATACAAGCTGTTTGCTTTCAGAGCTTTCAGGATATTACAATAAACCTGCTCACGTTTTTTAACTTGTTGTCATAATGACATAATTAAATTGTAAAGTGATCTTATTACAGTCCTAATTTAGCAATGGTATAAAATGATGAATCTTGATTTTACTATGTGTGCCTACTTTATTCTATATGTCATATTGCTGTAGGGTCTATATACAGAGGTACTGTATTTCTTTTTTATTCACTCTTGTTCTACTGCTATTTAAATAATTTTCCACTTTTGGTTACATATTTCTAAAAGACTAAAACAATTTTTTAGTGTTTTATCAAATATGTGTTTTTTTTAGCACAAATCAGTTTGAAAATTACTTTTTTTTTTTATCCAAACCATACTTGATTTGTAAAATACTGACTTGTAGTTTTTCAAGGTGAAAAAGGTTTTACACAAATCAGTTTACATTCTAGGCCAGGGGTAATTAATTAGAATTCAAGGAGGTCCGGTCGCTAAAATTTTCTTTGGGCCGAGGTCCGAATCTGAAGTCTGTGCTATGACTCAGAAAGATGGGCAAAACAAAACGTGTCCATCAGCGTTGCTCTTAACATAAAATATGCCCATTTGAGTGCCCCTTAACATAAAATGTGTCTATCAGCGTGACCCTTAGCATAAAATTTGCCCATCAGCGTGACCCTTAACATAAAATAAGGGGCACGCTGATGGGCACATTTTATGTTAGGGGGCACTCTGAAGGGCACATTTTATGTTAGGGGGCACGCTGATGGGCACATTTTATGTTAGGGTGCACGCTGATGGGCACATTTTGTAAGGGGGCACACTGATGGGCAAAACAAAACGTGTCCATTAGTGTTGCTCTTAACATAAAATATGCCCATTAGAGTGCCCCTTAACATAAAATGTGGCCATCAGAGTGCCCCCTAGCATAAAATTTGCCCATCGGCGTGACCCTTAGCATAAAATTTGCCCATCAGCGTGCCCCCTAGCATAAAATGTGCCCATCGGCGTGACCCTTAGCATAAAATTTGCCCATCAGCATGCCCCCAGCATAAAATGTGCCCATCGGCGTGACCCTTAGCATAAAATTTGCCCATCAGCGTGCCCCTTAACATAAAATATGCCCATCAGCGTGACCCTTAACATAAAATAAGGGGAACGCTGATTGTCACATTTTATGTTAGGGGGCACTCTGATGGCCACATTTTATGTTAGGGGGCACTTTGATGGGCACATTTTATGTTAGGGGGCATTCTGATGGGCACATTTTATGTTAGGGGGCACTTTGATGGGCACATTTTATGTTAGGGGGCACTTTGATGGGCACATTTTATGTTAGGGGGCATTCTAATGGGACCATTTTATGTTAAGGGACACGCTGATGGGCAAAACAAAACGTGTCTATCAGTGTTGCTCTTAACATTAAATATGCCCATTAGAGTGTCCCTTAACATAAAATATGCCCATTAGAGTGTCCCTTAACATAAAATATGCCCATTAGAGTGTCCCTTAACATAAAATATGCCCATTAGAGTGCCCTTTAACATAAAATATGCCCATTAGAGTGCCCCTTAACATAAAATGTGCCCATCAGCGTGACCCTTAACATAAAATAAGGCGCAAGCTGATGGGTACATTTTATCTTAGGGGGCACTCTAATAGGCATATTTTATTTTATGGGGCACTCTAATGGACACAAATGTGTGCCCCTTAACAAAATATGCCCATCAGTCTGTATTTTATAAAACTGTGCCCCACATACCTTTGGGAGCGAAAAATGTGGGAGCCAGGAGCAGCGAACATCAGGGGGGCAGGGCGTGCATGTGATGTCCCGCGGCTAGGCTGAGTGTGAGAGTCAGGAGCCGCAGTTAGGAGCAGGGGGGCGGGGCACGCACGTGACGTCACGCCCCAACTCGCGGCTGGCTGGGAGGGAGCCGAAGAAAGAAGCAGGGGGCGGGGCGCACACACGGACTGTCACTGGTTGCTGGGACACCCGCGGTCCCAGCAAACCAATGATTACTTACGGTGGCGGCCTGACGGGTCCGGGCGGAAGCCTCGTGCGGGCCGCTCCTGGACCGCGGGCCGCCATTTAGTGACGGCTGTTCTAGGCCATTAAAGGATATGTGTTTTGCTAAGAGAAGGATTTAATGTCCAATACTTTCTGGGAAGAAAAGGAAACGTATACAGTATGTTGTCTGGGGTCTGTAGCAAGAATCATATTAAAAGTGGAAGAAATAGGAAAAACACTACCATGGATGAGATTCAAGTTTGGGTTGAGCATAGAAGAAAACCCAACCAGTTTTTAGTTTGCAGAAACAGCAAACTAATGTGCCCATTAGTGCCATAGCAAGCAAATAATAACATTGCACTTAGGGATGATCGAACGGTTCGGGTCGACCATCGGTTCGACCCGAACATTGACTGTTCGAAATTCGGCCGAATTTCGAACTTTTTGCTGAAAAAGTTCGGAATTCGGCAACCAGAACGGACCAAAATGCAATGGGACAGGAACTGGGCTTTAAAAGCCTGTGATTTGACCAGAACCATCAGTAAAAGCCAATTGAGGGGGCATGAGGATGCTAGGAATGTGATTGGAGTGATTAGGGGGTCCAGAGGCCAATCAGTAGTGAATACGCCCCCCAGTATATAACATAGCCCCGCCAAATCTCTAGCATTGTAATACAGGGATGTGGAAGAGAGTGGAAGCAGTTCTGTTACTCCTGCTTCAAAGTGTCATTTAGCAATTATTAGTGTGAGGAAAGGGATATCTAGTGTAGTTAGGGCACTATTTTCCACTATAGTTAGATTTAATAATCTAGTTTCTGTATGGAAAGCGTTAAGTGTCAGGGGGACCGTAGTGTAGTGTAGTGTAGGGTTAACTGATTCTGACTGCTATGGCAGGGTGACCAAGCCCTTCCATGTCAGGGTGACCGCCATAGAAAAAATATTGTTTCTATTAGAATTGCAGTAGAGCAGGATAGTGGCTTCGCTACTTTCACACCTGGCCGTTTATGTAGCAGGCGTTTATTGGGCTTTTTTGTGGACGTCTTTGGAGGCAGGCATGACATCTGAACTTCTGTGTAGGGGTATATACACACACACACATGTATGTATATATACACATACACATATATAGGTGTGAAAGTAGCAGAACCCTATGCCTGCGCTAATGAAATAATTTGCAGGCATAGGGCTACTTTCCTATCACACCTATATGTGTGTATGTGTATAAATACATATAAGTGTGTGTGTGTATATATATATATCCCTATACAGAAGTTCAGATGTTATGCCTGCCTCCAAAGGCGCCCAAAAAAATGTCCAAAAAAAACGCCTGCAACAACACACCTGGGCGTTTTTGTTGCAGGCATTTTTTGGGCATTTTTTGGGCGTATTTGGAGGGAGGCATGACATCTGAACTTCTGTGTAGGGGTATATATACACACACACATGTATGTATATATACACATACACATATATAGGTGTGAAAGTAGCAGAACCCTATGCCTGCGCTAATGAAATTATTTGCAGGCATAGGGCTTCGCTCCACACCTATATGTGTGTATGTGTATAAATACATATACGTGTGTGTGTGTATATATATACCCCTATACAGAAGTTCAGATGTTATGCCTGCCTCCAAAGACGCCCAAAAAATGCCCAAAAAAAACGCCTGCAACAACACACCTGGGCGTTTTTGTTGCAGGCATTTTTTTGGGCTTCTTTGGAGGCAGGCATAACATCTGAACTCCTGTGTAGGGGTATATATACACACACACATATATGTATTTATACACATACACATATATAGGTGTGAAAGTAGCAGAACCCTATGCCTGCGCTAATGAAATTATTTGCAGGCATAGGGCTTCGCTCCTATCACACCTGTATGTGTGTATGTGTATAAATACATATAAGTGTGTGTGTATATATACCCCTATACAGAAGTTCAGATGTTATGCCTGCCTCCAAAGACGCCCAAAAAATGCCCCAAAAAAACGCCTGCAACAACACACCTGGGCGTTTTTGTTGCAGGTGTTTTTTTTGGGCATTTTTTCTTGGCATCTTTGGAGGCAGGCATAACATCTGAACTTCTGTATAGGGGTATATATACAAACACACTTATATGTATTTATACACATACACACATATAGGTGTGATAGGAGCGTAGCCCTATGCCTGCAAATTATTTCATTAGCGCAGGCATAGGGTTCTGCTACTTTCACACCTATATATGTGTATGTGTATATATACATACATGTGTGTGTATATATACCCCTACACAGAAGTTCAGATGTTATGCCTGCCTCCAAAGATGCCCAAAAAATGCCCAAAAAAACGCCTGCAACAAAAACGCCCAGGTGTGTTGTTGCAGGCATTTTTTTGGGCATTTTTTGGGCGTCTTTGGAGGCAGGCATAACATCTGAACTTCTGTATAGGGGTATATATACACACACACTTATGTGTATTTATACACATACACACATATAGGTGTGAAAGGAGCGTAGCCCTATGCCTGCAAATTATTTAATTAGCGCAGGCATAGGGTTCTGCTACTTTCACACCTATATATGTGTATGTGTTAATATACATACATGTGTGTGTGTATATACCCCTACACAGAAGTTCAGATGTCATGCCTGCCTCCAAGCACGTCCACAAAAAAGCCCTATAAACCCCCCTCAACAAAAACGGCCGGGTGTGAAAATAGCGGAGCCACTATCCTGCTCTACTGCAATTCTAATACAAACAATCTTTTTTTTCTGGTTCTGGACATGCTACAGAGCTGAAACTTCACAGGTACACTTTTTAGACCCCCCCAGACACTAAATCCAAAGAAATCAAATTTTTTTTTTCAATAATTTTTTCAATAATTGGCTCTCTATCAAAAATGACAATTTTTAAGAACTTTTTTGTGTGATTAATAGTCCCTGGGGCATGACCCAGAACCCTAGGCACGTTTTAGGGGCATTTATTGGGTTTTAGGGCTTCAAAATGGTGTTTTTTGATTACCAAAGTTTGGGTCCCATTGATTTCAATGGGGTTCTGAAATCCGGGCCAAACTTTCGGGAAGTTCGGGTGTTCTGGTCGAACCAAACTTTTCAAAAGTTTGATCATCCCTAATTGCACTTCCTGGCTATGCACTTAGGGCAGATGGCAGCCTACAGCCATATGATTGTTTTCTTATATTTTTGCTACTGCTTGGCCTTCCCCCAGCTGTATAATACTCCCTCCCCTATTTGATATTGTCTGCCCTTCTCCTTGCATTGTGGTAAGACAAAACCAGGGAGGGCAGGGTCATTTTATATGGGACAATGTCAGGTTTAGGCCTAGAACTTTTTTTTTTTTTTTTTAAGGTTGCACCCAGTTTGAATTGACGCCCCTGCCTGTTTTTACTTTACCAGGCAGGGCTGGCCTTACAAGTAAAAAAAAAATAAATAAATAAAACTTAAATAAAAATGTATTAAACATTTTTAAAAATCTGTAAGTAATAAAATTTGTTAAACCAATGAACGACCTCCGGCCACAATTTTACTGTGGCAGGTTGGCTCTGTGCTGCGAAACGACGTAACTGCACGTCGCTTCACGGGACCAGGTGTGCGCCCATTCACCACAGGGGAAGCCGATTTGCAGGTCCGGTGGCCGCGATTTTTGCTGGGCACCCGTGATCGCTCCCCGTGGAGACAGAATGCTGGCCTTCCGTTGTAAATACAGTAGACCGCTGTTCTGTCAGTTATGAGCACAAGAATCCTGTGTTCTTCTTATGTAGGTACCAGTGATGGAAGTAACTGCATTTAAGTAAACGGCGTTACTTAACGCAGTTACTTTAGAGGGTAACGAGTAATCTAACTGAATAATTGCGCCCTCCCTGTACGCCGTTGCCGCTACTTCGGCTGCGTTACCGCAATTACATCTACCGCCACCAGATGGCAGTAGTGTAATTGTAATTCCCCCTCTCCTCTATGACCACGGCCGGCGCTGTCCGCGGTACTGGAGAGAGAGAGAGGAGGAGGAGAATGAGGACTTGGAAAGGTGAGCCAGAGCACAGCGCGCCAGCCCCAGGAGGGCAGAGCATTGCCACTTTGCCAGCCAGTGGGTTGCCGGCGGCCATATAGATTTTATTATAAAAATATAGTCCAGGACCAGGAGTCTCCATGCCAGCAGCAGGAAGTCCACCACCAGTCAGCCAGCCCAGAAGAGAAGAGAGAAGCGCAGACAGACAGGCCTGGAGGAGGACAGAGCCAGACAGACCCGGACCACAGTGTGCCAGTGCCTGGGCAGGCCACACCACCACCAGAAGCCAGCACAGCAGGTACCAAAAAACTGACGTCATCAGGTGACGTCAGCTCTGACGATACGCGTCGTGCGCGATTACGTCATTTCCGCCCCACTGCAACGCAGATCTGGTCGCTGACCCGCATAGCGTCCCGGAAGTAGCCGCCAACGAGGGATTCATGGCCCCTACTGCGCTGGACGCTCGTTTACTGCATATTTGATGTGAGTACCTGATTTTAAACTGTTGAATAAAGGTTTTTAAAAATGGTACATCACTATATTAGCAATTCCCTCTTGCATACCATCACTGTTTGAGGAAAGAGAGGCTCCACTACCCAGGTTAAGGAATACCTTCTCCCCCAAGAGCCCTACACATTGAAATGGTTGGATAAGAGGCTATTATATCGAGGCATGTTACCCCTGTAGGGGTGCATATTTCTGGTGAGTGCGGGAGAAATTGGAGGGGTGCACTGGTCTTTCTCACCTATCACCCAGCACTTGGATCACCTGGTTTAGCACTCTTTGGTGGATCAAAACTTTTTTATTTAATTTTTTTGTGTGTTTTAAATACCATATGGACTATTTATTTTTTCTATTGGATTGCCCTACTGTTTCAATTTTATTATCACTTTAATTCCTTTTTGGCACATACCTCTTTTGCATATTAATTTATTTATTCATTATATATATTTTTTAGGAGCACTTTTAATTAGATTATTCAATATTGTATTCTCATAATTGTGATACTTCACTATTATTTTTCACTGGTACACAGTTTTTGCTTATCAACTTACTTAACTATTTATTGCACTTATCACTTTGAACACTACTCTGGGGAGAGTGTTCCCAAATATTGCTTTGTACCCTCTTTACATATCTTTTTTACATATTTATGCCCTATATCGTGGACTGCACATTATCATTCAAACCAGCACATTAGCACTTTATGTTTTGTCAACCAAGTTATACTCTCTCACACCATTTGTACACAATCAAGCAGCGCCATCTCACCTCACCCATCCCACATTCACTGATATAGTCTTTAGACTATATTTTGAGGTTGGCTGCAGCCTATTTCTCTTTGTCCATAAGCGTGGAATTTTTTCCACCCTCATCACCAAAAAACTAAAACCTCACAGTCACAGACTCAGTCACAGTCAGGAGTCAGGACTCAGACCCCCACCACCACCACCAGTGTGCCCCACCACCACCACCAGTGTGCCACACCGCCACCACCAGTGTGCCACACTGCCACCACCACAACCAGTGTGCCACACTGCCACCACCACCAGTGTGCCACACCACCACCACCAGTGTGCCACATCACCACCACCAGTGTACCACACCGCCAGCAGCAGTGTGCCACACCGCCACCACCAGTGTGCCACACTTCCACCACCACCACCAGTGTGCCACACCGCCACCACCACCAGTGTGCCACACCGCCACCACCCATGTGCCACACCACCACCAGCAGCCAGCCACTCCAGGCAGCAGGTACCAAAAAACAAAACAAAAAATACAGTTACTCACAAAGTCAGGAGGACTCAGGACTCAGACCCCCACAGTGTGCCACACCGCCACGACTATTAAAGATCTTATAGAACATAATTGCATTATAGAATAGTAAAAAAAAAAGTCACAGTTACTTTGCTGAGTAACTTATTACTTTTTCAATGTGGTAACTGAGTCACTAACTCAATTACTTTTTGGGAGAAGTAATTTGTAACTGTAACTAATTACTTTTTTAAGTAAGATGACACACTGGTAGGTACACAGGTCTCTGTGCTCATGCAGAAAGCCAATCCCACCTATAGTTAGAAAGCACCCCCTAGGGACAGATTTAACCCTTTGATTGCCCCCAGTTTTAACCGCTTCCCTACCAGTGTCATTAATACAGTAACAGTGCATATTTTTAGCACTAATTACTGTAGTAATGTCACTGGTACCCCCAAAAGTGTCAAAAATGTCAGTTAGGTGCCCGATCGGTCTGCCACAATGTCACAGGTCACAGTCCTGCTAAAAATTGCTGATCGTCGCCATTACTAGTAAAAAAATAAATAAAAATGACATAAATCTTTCCCCTAGTTTGTAGACACGTTAACTTTTGCACAAACCGATCAATATACACTTATATTGGCAAAATATGTGGCAGAATATAAATTGGCCTAAAATGATAAAAGAAAATTGATTTTTACATTTTGAGAATGTTATAAACAGAAAGAAAAAATATTGTTTTTTTTTAAGAATTGTCGCTCTTTTTTTGTTTATATATCAAAACATAAAAATCGCACAGGTGATCAAATAGCACAAAAAGAAAGCTCTCTTTGTGGGAACAAAAATACAATAATTTTATTTGGGTACAGCTTGTAAGTAAGTAATGCAGTGCCGTATCACAAAAAATTAAGGGTGTAAATCCTTCCGGTCCAGAAGTGGTTAACAAACTAACACGCTTCATTTTATTGCCACTGGTATTTTTTTTATAAAGGTAGTATGCAGTTTGCATTGCCAAATAGCGTGACAAGGAAAAACAATAAAACATGTAAGTAGAATTGTGAAAAAAATCATAAACAATAAAACATGAAAAATATGTCAGTAAACTAGGTCTATATTTGCAATTTAAAATATATTTGCCTGTGAGTTTTACACTGTTGTGTCATCTGTGGTCTCTTTATTTTTGTATTAAAACACCTGCCTAAATTGTTTAGAGCTATTTAACAAAAGGACAATAGGCTTTTTACTTGGTATTACGGGAATTTACAAGCTTAGTAAATTAGGTAAAGCACTGCTGACTTCCGTCACATGATATACTTTATTTTTTTTTTATTTTCCTTGTGATTGTTATTGGGTAATTTGCTCACTAAGCTATTTTTTTTCTTGCAAAGTTAACAGCCTATTTGCCTTTAGTAAATCTAGTCTCTAGTGAATGTTGGACATTTTGTGCTGTTCAATTTTTTTTCCCATATCTCATAAAAAGTCTTTACTAAGTATTGATATAAAAATAGCCATTAAATGTCTGTCTCATTTAGCTGGTATCTTTTCATTTTTTATGTTTATAAAATAGGCTTAGTTGAGTAAAATAATTGTATTTACTAAAAAATTGGGGTTAGGGACTAAAGCTAATAAAGCTGCATGTAAAACCCCTAATTAATCTTTAACTTGTTTGCCACTGGACCCATTTTTGCATTTTTGCAAACATGTTTAAATATACAAAGATTAATTAAACCCCCCCACACATTAAAAAAGGGTGATAGCTGCAATTTCACAGTGGACACGTTTATTTTTTGTAAAAAAAAAAAAAAAAAAATACATTAAAGTTCATTTTAAGGCCTTATGCACATGGAAAACAACTACAAAAAAAAACAAAAAAAAAAAAAACATTGCTTTAAATACATTTAACATTTTTATTTTACGCCTCTGAATGTAGCTTCATTTCAGTCAATGTGTCCATATATATTGCGAGGTTTAGGTTCATATTTTAGAGCAGATTTCTGGGACATTAACAAAAAGCCCCAAACCTGCATTTTGGGAAGAGGTTTCTTGCACAAATTATGCACATAAATACATAAACACACATACATGCACATGTATGAGTGTAAATGAATTTCAATGGCTTGTTTAAAGGGGTTTTAAAGGTTTGGATTTTTTTAAATAAAAATAACAAACATGTTATACTTACCTGCTCTGTGCAAGGGCAGAGCATCCACAATCCTCCTCTTCTAGGGTGCCTAGGTGGTGCTCCTTGCTCCTCCTCTTCATCAAGTACCCCCACAGAAAGCCACTTTCCCTGGGATCACCCGTGTGAGTCCTGCTGCTTTGTAATGAATGGGATCAGGTAAGAAAAGGGGGGGGGGGGCACTGCAGCAAAGAAGGTTTTTTTGCCTTAACGCATTGAAAGCATTAGGGTGAAAACCTTTGAGACTTTACAAGCCCTTTAAATGAAAATTTTGGCCAGTAGAATTAGTTCATGCTCATATACTTCTACATGTTATACACATGTAATGTGCATAAACACAAATAATTACAAGCTAAAGCAAGCATCTTTTACACTTTATTATTTGCGGCAACCATTAGCAACATGTGAGAACACTTTAAGGCCTTTTGTGGGCAATCCTTCAGTCAGTTTCTCTCTTGCTTCTTATATTTGTTCTTGTCTCCCTTTCACAGTATTTCCTAACGGAAGGGGGGGGGGGGATCACATCTTAAGCATAAGAATACCTCATATTTGATGGTTAGCAGTATGTATACAGGAATTGGTCATGTGAATGGGTGTGTATATGCTAATGTATTGTTTGTATATACATAGTATGTATGTATATATATATATATATATATATATATATATATATATATATATATACAGTATCTCACAAAAAATGAGTACACCGTACACCCCTCACATTTTTGTAAATATTTTATTTTAACTTTTCATGTGACAACACTGAAGAAATGTACAAGTTACAATGTAAAATAGTGAGTGTCCAGCTTGTATAACAGTGTAAATTTGCTGCCCCCCTCAAAATAATTGAACACTCAGCCATTAATTTCTAAACCACTGGCAACAAAAGCGAGCACACCCCTAAATGGAGATGTCCAAATTGGGCCCAAAGTGTCAATATTTTGTGTGTCCACCATTATTTTCCAGCACTGCCTTAACCCTCTTGGGCATGGCTTCACAGGTTGCCACTGGAGTCCTCTTTCACTCCTTCATGAAGACATCATGATATGGATGTTAGAGATCTTGTGCTCCTCCACCTTCCATTTTAGGATGCCCCACAGATGCTCAATAGGGTTTAGGTCTGGAGACATGCTTGGCCTGTCCATCACCTTTACCCTAAGCTTCTTTAGCAAGGCAGTGGTCATCTTGGAGGTGTGTTTGGAGTCATTATCATGTTGGAGTACTGCCCTGCGGCCCAGTCTCCGAAGGGAGGGGATCATGCTCTGCTTCAGTATGTCACAGTACATGTTGGCATTCATGGTTCCCTCAATGAACTGTAGCACCCAAGTGCCAGCAGCACTCATGCAGCCCCAGACCATGACACTCCCACCACCATGCTTGACTGTAGGCAAAACACACTTGTCTTTGTACTCCTCATCTGGTTGCGGCCACACACGCTTGACACCATCTGAACCAAATAGGTTTATCTTGACCTCATCAGACCACAGGACATGGTTCCAGTAATCCATGTCCTTAGTCTGCTTGTCTTTAGCAAACTGTTTTTGGGCTTTCTTGTGCATCATCTTTAGAAGAGGCTTCCTTTTGGAACGACACCCATGCAAACCAATTTGATGCAGTGTGTGGCATATGGTCTGAGCACTGACAACCCTGAGCACCCCTTCAACCTTTGCAACAATGCTGGCAGCACACACTCAACCAAAAACAACCTCTGGATATGGCGCTGAACACATGCACTCAACTTCTTTGGTCGACCAATAGCGAGGCCTGTTCTGAGTGGATCATGTTCTGTTAAATCACTGTATGGTCTTTGCCACTATACTACAGCTCAGTTTCAGGGTATTGGCAATCTTCTTATAGCCCAGACCATCTTTATGTAGAGCAACAATTATTTTTTTCAGATCCCCAGAGAGTTCTTTGTCATGAGGGGCCATGTTGAACTTAAATTGACTAGTATGAGTGAGTGAGAGCGATAACACCAAGTTTAACACACCTACCCCCCATTCACACCTGAGACCTTGTAACACTAATGAGTCACATGACACAGGGGAGGGAAAATGGCTAATTAGGCACAATTTGGACATTTTCACTTAGGGGTATACTCACTTTTGCTGCCAGGGGTTTAGACATTAATGGCTGTGTGTTGAGTTATTTTGAGGGGACAGCCAACTTGTACTTGCACTACACTTACACTGTTATACAAGCTGTACACTCATTACATTACATTGTAGCAAAGTGTCATTTCTTCAGTGTTGTCACATGAAAAGATAAAATAAGATACTTACAAAAATATGAGGGGTGTACTCACTTTTGTGAGATACTGTATATATATATATATATATATATATATATATATATATATACATTTTCTTTATACCTTTCCTCAAGATTGTTTACATTATTTGCATCTTTAAAAAGAAAGACTTTTCTTCATTTTGGATATATAAAACATTTACATTTGAAATATTTATTGCATACCTGTAATTATGCTGGTCACTAATTCTCTGAATCCTTGGGAATTGGTTTTATCTTTTAGATATTGAAAAACGTATTGTATAGTAATAAAATAAGTGTATCATGTTTTTATAAACCGTAGTGTCTTTAAATGCTGCATGCCAGAAAACAACCCACTATATACATACCATTTTGTTTTGAAATTATTTTAGTATCTTGTACACCTGATAACAGCTACTAAAACATTTTGTAAAAACCGAGAAAAAACAAGGGAAAGGGAAATGGAAAATATAGTACTGAAAAGATGTTAGACTTTACCAGTACCAAAAAGGAGTACTATACACAAATATACATATAAAGTATCAAGTTTATTGCTAAACATCTTTGTTAAAAGAGAAAAGAAAAAAAGAGCCATAGCTCTTACAGTATACCAAATGGTCTAACAATCACTGTTTCTATGCTAATTGTTCCAAGAGGTCGAAGCATTTCGCATTTATTTGCTTCATCAGGACCTAAATAACTTGGCAGCATGGAGAATTGTCCTAAACAACATAGAGAAAACATGGTATTTATCAGCTAAAACATACAAACACAACACATTGGTCAAGAGCTTATATCACTGCATTTACTTACAATATACTTTAGAGCTCCAGCAGTAGTGGCTGGGTGGTAGTATATGAAATAATCTCAGGCGCTTTTGCAGTTTTTTACGTAAGTTTCCTATACTGGAATTATTGAAGATAGAACACTATATAGAGTCAAATAACCAACCATTTGATCACCATCCCTAAGGGCAAAACCTAATTGTACTTATTTGATCATTCCCATATACTTGATACTAGCCTAAAATTTTCTGAACCAGATCAAGATAATCGGCCCACCATAGTATAGGTGTAGCGGGGTTAAATATGCCTAAAGACACTGTTTGATATGTGGGAAGGAACTAAGCTCCCTCTAGTGGTAGCTGCATGGAATTTCCCGGGCTGTGACTTCCTTTTGGCAAGATGAAGAAACTACATCTCCCATGCTGCTTTGCAAGATCCAGGGTGCACGGCTGCACCGCACGGCACTATGGGGGAAGTTATTTAAAGGAAGAGAGAGGCTAAGCCAGGGGGGCGCCTTTCTGCGCTGGACTCTGAGGAACCAGTGAGCGAGAGTGAAGGATTGATGCTGGATATTGGGCCAAAGCCTCTTAGCCTGGAGGGACGACGTGGAACCGTCCCATCTTAAGCACGAGGCACATTCCTGGAGGTCATACTGCTGTTTGCAGAGACCGGAAGTCATCCGCAAGAAGGACCTCGCGCGGCTGGCACATAGCCAAAGGACTGAGACCGTAGTGGAAGTGCGCGAAGGAGAAACTTCTGTTGGTGAGAGGGCACATGCCCAATAACTGACTTTATCTGCCAAAGAGATAGTTTTATCTACAGATAGCGGTAGCGCAACAGGAGGTGATAAAACCCCGGGGTTTATCAGCATACTCTCTCAGGAGACTCATAGACAAACAATAAGGTCTGAAAAGGAGTCGCCAGAGGCTTATCTCTCTCGCAGAAGTTATTGCTCAGTTACGCAGACACCCTGCGGTGACAACTAACAGCTCGTTGTTTTTCTCTCTCTTGATCTTCATTCCTAATTTGGATTACAAATGAGCTCTATTCAATAATCTTGCTAGCGAAGATCAACAAGAAAGAAGAGAACTCTGGGGGGGGGACTCAGATAGGCCTACCTATCTGGTACTGTGTCTAGCCTTAATGAAGGAGGAGTGTGGGGGTATTCTTTTATCTTTTTAAAGCTGTTTTAAATAACCTTTTATGGGCTTGTATTGTATTGTATTGTATCTCCCCTATTCAATTTGATATATAGTAAACTAAGTTTGGTTAATTACAATCCTGTGTGCTGTTCCATTGTGTCACCCAGAAGGGCTACCATTCAAGAAGGTAACAAGGTATTGTTGCATATTGAAGTATTGTATTCCAATCTGTGTATCCATTTGATAGTCCAGTCCTATTCTGGGTCAGTTGTGCCTGAGGAGGGATCGAGCCAATTTGATTGGGTTGTTAGGCAGGGTGTAGACCCAATAATATAATCAGCAGCTCCTGCGGGGGTGGTGCTACACGTGGGGGCTCGTCCAGGATTTCTACAGTCCTGCAACACAACCCTCTCAGCCCCAGAATCCCCTCCCACGCAGAAATGGATCCTGTCACTGCTGCTGAGTGGTGCAAGGAAGAGAATGTCATAGTGGAAAATGGCCTGGTGGTTGAAATCAAGGGAGAAGCCTGGACTGAAGAAAAGCTCCTCCCTGTTTTAAGGGCACTATCCATAGACAGGAAATTCTGGGTGATTGACATAAAAACTGACACCACTGTCCCACACACGTATGCACTGTGTGAGTGGAGGAAAGGGGTCCCTGATTATTTCAACGGAAACAGTGTAAAAACTACTGACCAAACAGAACTTTTCCTGATACATCCAGGAGTTCCTACTGCGGGTCCCTCATCCACCACTCCTGGGGTATCCAGCCAAGAAAAAGGTGTCCAAGAAGGGCATCCTAAGTCATCACCTTTGTCGACTTTTAGCTCAGAACTGTGTGCTGTTCTTGGGGAGATTGTAGCAAAATGTAGTAAGGACTCCTCAAGCTATCTGATGACTGGATATAGGAAGCTCCGGACATTCTCTGGGAAACAGCCTGTGCCTTCAGCAGAAGATGGGTTCGAAGAGTGGTTAGATACCGCCACTCAGGCTTTGGAGGAATGGGAGGTACCAGAACAGCACAAGAAGCAGAGGATCACAGAGAGTTTAAGGGGACCTGCATTAGAGGCTGTACGTAATCTAAAGCTTAGCAAGAAGAACTGCACTGCACAGGATTATTTGGACATTCTGCAAGATGTGTTTGGTCGGACGGAGAACGCGGCTGAACTTCTCTACCAGTTGGACCACTGTTATCAAGAAGAGGGGGAGAAGTTGTCCGAATTCATTAAACGTCTGGATAGGATTATCCACCAGATTCTGTTAAAGAAAGGAATAGACCCCCGGAAAATAGATGAGACTCGTGCACGACAGGTTCTGAAAGGGGCTCAACCTTTAGATCCCATTGCCATACTGTTATGAACTCGTCGAGATGGCGGCATTCTAGAATACCCCGACCTGATTCGAATGGTCAGAGAGGAAGAGGTCATGTTGGACAACAAGAAGAAAAGTCGGCAGTTTGACTCAACTGCCCGGGTTGGAGTGATAAGTGTGGAAGAGGGTGACTCTCAAGTTGAACTCCTAAAGACCCAAGTGTCTCAGTTGATAGAAATGGTGTCCATCCTGACTGGTCAGGTATCCACTCTACCCAAGGGGAGTATATCGGAGAGGCCAGATGAACCTGTTAGTCTCAGCACAGATCCAGAGCCACGGCCTGCAAGATTGTTAACTTGTTTCAACTGCGGGGGAGTTGGACATGTTAGAAGGGTATGTCCCAGCTCAGGAAAGGCTGCCGCGAAACCTCGCGAGCCAGCGGGAAACTTCAGAGGACACCGGTGAAGGAGTCAACCGGGTGTCCGCCAGTCTTAAGGGACTCCAGAAGTGGTGCAGGATCAGGGAAACTGAGTCAGGGGGTCAGACCCAAATATAACACCCCCAGTTCTAGACTCCGGGTTACTGAGGGAAGGAAAGTCAATGCACACCGGGTTCAGCGGGGGCCCAGATCAAGGAAGAAAAAGGAGAAGAGGGCCAGGGTACAGAGAACTGAATCAGACAACAAGGCTACATCAAGAGAATTCCCAACTAACTTGGTCGGGCCCTCCCCAGTGGTCTCGGTTCAGGTAGAAGGAATTTACGCAAGAGCCCTCCTTGACACAGGGGCCCAGGTGACTCTTTTGTATAGAGACTTCTATGATAAATATCTTACCCATCTACCTTTGCAGAAGTTGGAAGATCTGGAGATATGGGGTATTGGGACCCAAAGTTTTCCCTATGACGGGTATCTGCCAATCAAGCTGACCTTTGATCCATCAGTGGCTGGTGAAGCGGAAATCTTCGACACCTTAGCGGTGGTCTGTCCTCGTCCACCAGGGGCCAACAAAAGCTCTCTCATCGTAGGAACAAACACTGACCTGGTAAGGCGCCTTTTGATACAACTGGTCCAGGGACAAGATGCTCAGGCGCCAAGGATCCATCCCATGCTACGGCAGGCCTACCAACGATTAGTGTTGGAGCAAGAGACCCCCGCAGAAGGAGTTGGACGACTCTGGAAGCTGGACAGAGTGGAAAAGGTCTTACAGCCAGGAGAGGTGGCCTGTTTTAAGGCTTCTGTTAAACTCACATGGCAACAGCCGGGTCCTTTCATTATCTTTGAATCAGGTCAAAAGGAGAGACAGAGAGGGATAGAAGTGATCCCTGAGGTGATCCCTTTGAAGGTGTTACAGGAAAACCGTGGAAGGGTTTTAGTGAGTGTCAGAAACACCTCTATTACACCGGTGAAGGTACCGGCCAGAGTGCTCCTGGGCCAAGTCAACCCGGCTACCCCAGTTGCCCCCATTGATTTCAAAGAAAAGGAACAGGGTGAAGCGGTTATAGAGGAGCTCTGCTCTGGAAACGCTGCCCTCCCGCCGGAATGGGTGAAGAGGGCCAAGGCACAACTTGCTCGATGGAGGGAAATATTCTCTAAGGACGAGTTTGATGTGGGATGTGCCAGGAGTGCCACTCATAAGATCCGCCTGAGTGAGGACAAGCCTTTCAGGGAGAGAGTCCGGCGAGTCCCCTTAGGTGACTTAGAAGATCTACGTCAACAGCTGGCAGAGCTCAAAAAGATCGGGATTATCCGAGAATCCAGGAGCCCGTATGCTTCCCCGATAGTGGTAGTCCGGAAGAAAAATGGATCTCTGAGGCTTTGTATCGACTACCGAACGCTGAACAGAAGAACCATCCCAGACCAGTATACCACTCCTCGAATCGAAGATGCCCTACAGAGTCTGTCAGGGGCGAAGTGGTTCAGTGTGATGGACTTAAAGAGTGGGTATTATCAGATCCCCATGCACCCTGAAGATCGGGAGAAAACAGCCTTCATCACCCCTGTGGGGTTCTTTGAGTTCAATCGCATGCCTCAGGGGTTGTCCGGGGCCCCTGCTACCTTCCAAAGGCTGATGGAGAGGACCGTTGGAGATATGAATTTGATAGAGGTACTGGTATACTTGGATGATGTTATCGTGTTTGGCAGAACTTTGGAAGAACATGAGGAGAGGTTGGAAAAGGTCTTGAAGAGGCTACATGAAGAAGGTCTGAAACTTTCTCCTGAGAAGTGCCAATTCTATCAGTCCTCGGTCCATTACCTGGGCCATATCGTGTCTGAAGAAGGGGTGGCCACTGACCCGGACAAGCTGGATGCTGTTGCTTCCTGGCCGAGACCCACAAATGTGACCGAACTCCGGTCATTCTTGGGCTTTTGCTCCTATTACAGGAGGTTTGTGGAGGGGTTCGCCCAGATTGCCCGACCCCTAAATGAGCTCCTGAAGAATGAAGAAGATGATGTCCCTGAGTTGGTAAAGCCGGCGAAGTCCACCATGGGACCCCGGAAGGCTAAGGAATCCATCCAGGATCAGTGGACCCCGGAATGCGAAGGGGCCTTTGTCCAGCTGAAGGAAACCCTAACCACTGCCCCTGTGTTGGCCTATGCGGACCCCACAAAACCATATGAACTGCATGTTGATGCCAGCCGAGATGGGCTGGGGGGGGTACTTTATCAGGAGAATGAGGGTCATCTGCGACCTGTTGCCTATGTGAGCAGAAGCCTACTGCCTGCTGAAAGGAATTATCCTACCCACAAACTTGAATTCTTGGCCTTGAAGTGGGCAGTGGTTGACAAATTGAAAGACTACCTGTACGGAGCTGAATTCATTGTCAAGACAGATAATAATCCCCTCACCTATCTGTTGACTATGGCCAAGCTGGATGCAACAGGACACCGATGGTTGGCTGCCCTCTCTAGCTTCAATTTTAGCCTGAAGTATCGGCCAGGAATTGGAAATAGGGATGCAGATGCCCTATCCAGAAGGTTGTATGTTCCACAGGAACCTGCGGAAGAATGGACTCATTTGGCTCCAGAAGGGGTGCGTGCCCTATATCAGGGAACTGAATTTCGATCCCGAGGAGGGTCAAGAGCAGAAGAGATTGGGGTTTCGGCTATCGGAGTACCCAAATGCTACTGCCAGGTGACCCAGGTTGAAGGGGAGGATTTGCCCCGGCTGTCCAAAAGGGACTTGCGGAAGGAGCAGTTGGAAGACCCTTTGGGAAAACTTCTCTTGGAAGCCTTGGAGATCCAGAGCCCTGAGTTGCTTCTAACTGACTCCCCTCAGGGGGCCCGTCTGTTACATAGAGAGTGGACCCGGTTACAGATCAGAGAAGGAGTGGTCTACCGGAGAGGTCCATCTGAAGATCTGGAGGAGAAGTGGCAACTGTTCTTACCAGCTAAATATAGAGAGGGAGTTCTGGCCGCTCTTCATGATAATCATGGCCATCTGGGGCCCGAAAGAACCTTTCAGCTTGTCAGGGACAGGTTCTACTGGCCTTGTATGAGGGCCGAAGTTGAAGGATACTGTCATTCTTGTGTCCGGTGTATACAGAGGAAGACTCTGCCACGTCAAGCAGCCCCAATGGGCCATCTACAAAGCCAGGGACCCATGGAGCTGGTGTGCATTGATTTCCTTTGCTTAGAGCCTGATCTGAGTGGCCAGGGGAATGTCCTTGTGGTAACAGACCATTTTACCAGATACGCTCAAGCATTCCCAACAAGGGATCAGAAGGCCTCAACGGTAGCCAAAGTTCTTGTAGAGAAGTTCTTTGTACATTATGGGTTACCACAACGCCTCCATTCTGATCAGGGAAGGGACTTCGAAAGTAGACTGATCAAGAGACTGTTAGATATGTTGGGCATTCAAAAGACTAGAACCACTCCCTACCATCCACAGGGGGATGCTCAGCCTGAACAATTTAACAGGACTCTTTTGGATATGTTGGGGACTTTGAGCTCAGAGAAGAAACAGCATTGGGGCAAGCATGTAGCTGCCATTGTGCATGCCTACAACAGCACTGTCAGTGATGCTACTGGATATTCCCCTTATCGGCTGATGTTTGGAAGGGAGGCTCGGTTACCAGTGGATTTGGCCTTTGGCATTTCGCCTGATCATACCTCTTCAGCATCGCATAGAGGATATGTGGATCGACTGCGGAAGAGTCTGAAAGCGGCCTATGACAAGGCCCAGGCTACATCTGATCAACGTGGACTGCGGAATAAAAAAAGTTTCGACCTAAAAGTTCGGATCCATGACCTACAACCAGGGGACAGGGTTTTGTTAAGAAACTTGGGTGTCCCGGGAAAACACAAGTTGGCAGACCGCTGGAAGTCCCAACCTTATGTTATCTGCAAGCAACTGCCAAACCTTCCTGTGTACCAAATTCGGCCTGAAGGAAGTGTGGGTCCATTGAAGGCTTGGCATCGGAACCATTTGCTGCCTCTCTCTGAAGCGGTTCGTATGCCCCCTGTGGAAGACTTGTCAGAGGCCCCTTCGACTTCTCGCCGGTCCAGACCAGTTACCAGATCTCAGACGACGCTCCCAGATGAGGGAGAGGGAAGTTCTCCATCTGAAGATTTGGAAGATGAAGAGGAGGTACCCGACTGGTTGTGGTCATCTCAGTTGCCAGAACCCACACCTGCCTCCCTGTCTTCATCTGACTTGGCTGATAGAGGAGCCCTTCGGGCAGAAGCCCCTGAATTCATACCCTTTCATATGCTTCCAGAAGAAGCAGCTGAGGATGAAGATCCTGAGGAGGAGGAGGTTGCACCCTTCTCTGAAGAAGAACTGACCGCTCTTGAACCATCAGGTTCCTCTGTGTTGGAACATGAGGAGGTGGACATTGAAGAATCCTCAGAAGTGCCTGATCCTAGTACCTCTGAGAGCATGCCTCCACGGGAACAGAGGGAAAGGAGAGTCATTCACCCACCTAAGAGACTGACCTATGATCAATTGGGTGAATGTTCGGAAGAAGCTGTTTTTACCTCCAAAAGATCTCCTGACCAGCCTAGTTCCTCCACTGTAGATTTGGTGGGGGACAACCCTAGCTCACCCCCAGGCACAACTGTACAAGCCACCCAAGTTTCGGGGGGTCTGTGAGAGATCATGAGAACAAAGTATTGAAGTAGAAAACGTTTGCATTTAAGTTTGTACATAAGGATATTGGGTTTGGCCATTATAATAAGCACAGTTTTTGATGTTCACAATTTGGTTTACTTTGTGAGTTAATGTTTGCGCACATTTTGTTGCTCTGACCTCACTATATGTTTTTTCTCTTTCTCACCTTTTGATGTTTTTTTTACAACACAAACTTTAAGATGTAAGTGTTTAAGAAATTGCAAATGCACATGTGCTTTTTAAAGGAGCACTATATAAAAGCACTAGAAATCAGCACTATATTAACACTGTAGAAATCACTTATTTGCTTATTAATTGCACTTTATCGTTTTACTGTTGCACTGCTATCAGAATACAAAATTGGATATATTCAGATTGACTTATTTCAGCAAAATGTTAATGTTTTTGTTGTATAATGCCAACCTATGCACTAGGGTACATACTGTTGACCTCTTTGGGGACCAAAGTTTCTCAAGTGGGGGGGAGTGTGTAGCGGGGTTAAATATGCCTAAAGACACTGTTTGATATGTGGGAAGGAACTAAGCTCCCTCTAGTGGTAGCTGCATGGAATTTCCCGGGCTGTGACTTCCTTTTGGCAAGATGAAGAAACTACATCTCCCATGCTGCTTTGCAAGATCCAGGGTGCACGGCTGCACCGCACGGCACTATGGGGGAAGTTATTTAAAGGAAGAGAGAGGCTAAGCCAGGGGGGCGCCTTTCTGCGCTGGACTCTGAGGAACCAGTGAGCGAGAGTGAAGGATTGATGCTGGATATTGGGCCAAAGCCTCTTAGCCTGGAGGGACGACGTGGAACCGTCCCATCTTAAGCACGAGGCACATTCCTGGAGGTCATACTGCTGTTTGCAGAGACCGGAAGTCATCCGCAAGAAGGACCTCGCGCGGCTGGCACATAGCCAAAGGACTGAGACCGTAGTGGAAGCGCGCGAAGGAGAAACTTCTGTTGGTGAGAGGGCACATGCCCAATAACTGACTTTATCTGCCAAAGAGATAGTTTTATCTACAGATAGCGGTAGCGCAACAGAAGGTGATAAAACCCCGGGGTTTATCAGCATACTCTCTCAGGAGACTCATAGACAAACAATAAGGTCTGAAAAGGAGTCGCCAGAGGCTTATCTCTCTCGCAGAAGTTATTGCTCAGTTACGCAGACACCCTGCGGTGACAACTAACAGCTCGTTGTTTTTCTCTCTCTTGATCTTCATTCCTAATTTGGATTACAAATGAGCTCTATTCAATAATCTTGCTAGCGAAGATCAACAAGAAAGAAGAGAACTCTGGGGGGGGGGACTCAGATAGGCCTACCTATCTGGTACTGTGTCTAGCCTTAATGAAGGAGGAGTGTGGGGGTATTCTTTTATCTTTTTAAAGCTGTTTTAAATAACCTTTTATGGGCTTGTATTGTATTGTATTGTATCTCCCCTATTCAATTTGATATATAGTAAACTAAGTTTGGTTAATTACAATCCTGTGTGCTGTTCCATTGTGTCACCCAGAAGGACTACCATTCAAGAAGGTAACAAGGTATTGTTGCATATTGAAGTATTGTATTCCAATCTGTGTATCCATTTGATAGTCCAGTCCTATTCTGGGTCAGTTGTGCCTGAGGAGGGATCGAGCCAATTTGATTGGGTTGTTAGGCAGGGTGTAGACCCAATAATATAATCAGCAGCTCCTGCGGGGGTGGTGCTACATAGGATACAGACCTCCATTGATATTATCTCAACCTGTGGGGTTATTATATGATAAATTATATAGTGTAACTTTCATATTAATTATTATTGTTCCTAGGCCAGAGATAGCATTACCTATGCTATATGTTTGGGGCCCCTAGGCTTGATGGAAACACCATCCAGATGGATAATTTATATGTCCAGCCAATTATATAAGAAGGTTTTTCCAGCGCTGGAAATCCTTCACATAAGCGCCTAAAGAGTAATCCACAATCAAAGTAAATCCATTAGTATAGCTATAGCTCTATAGTGTAATCATAGTATACTAGGTAAATTCTTATTCTTACCAGAGATGTTTGACCATTAGCTGAATGTCTGTGAGTAAGTGTGTCTCTTGTATGCTAGTTTTGGCACCAAAAACCATGTGATGTCATAACTGTGCGTCACTATCATCCCTTCCTGGGTTTACACCCTTCCACCAGTCAAGCAGTGTGCCTCCATGAACCCCCACCTCCCTTCCTCTCGCACCCTATCCACCCCCCATCTGCCACCCAGCTCCAACCATAGCTCCACTCAGCACTCTGCTCGAGTGCATACGCACTAGGGGACTCACTTGCGCAGCATCGCCCGTGCCATCAAGCCGAGCCACTCACCAGCCACGATCGCTCCAGAGCATATGCGTGCCGGAGGGACCATCGCGCCGTCACCTATACTCAGCCCCTGAGCCGACACATAGGCATCAGACAGCCCCCTCAAAAATGCACATGTACTATCCCAAAAGTGGGGCAACACCACACCAAGGAGCAAAACCTACCATACACCAAAATGCAAAGGCTAAGGGAGGGGGGAGAGGGAAAAAAACAAAAAAAAGGTGCAATAGCCACAAAAATGAGGGATGAAAGAACAGAATATGCAAAAAAGGAGAACAATAAAGGAGGTAAAAGAGGAAGAACCCACAATAAAGAGGACCAGCACAAGGACTACATACTTCTCTTCCAGTGATAGGAATGCGGTCACAGTGGTCATATATAGTGTTGAGCGAACACGGACTGTATTATTCGTGTTCGTACCGAATAATTGGATTTTTTGTACCCGAACACGGACACGGACACTTTACTGTATGTTCGGGTAAAAATCCGTGTTCGGTCGTTTTATTTCCGGGTTTTGCATGCTTTGGCGCTCTTTTCATGGCGGGCTTTCAACAGCCAATCAACAATCGTTTAACTGGTGTGCCTTAAGCCATCCCAGCCATGCCTGCAAATGTCTCAGTAGCTGTGATTGGCCGTCTGAAGCATGTGACCAAGTCTTTATAAGTTCGAGGCAGCCGCAGCGGCGTCATTATGCTGCTTAGATTCAGGGACAGAGCACACATCAACGTGCTGGCTGCTGATTAGGGAAAGATAGGCAGGAAAAAACCATTTGTGTCCGGATAGAATTGAGGGACAGGTCGGAGTGTTTAGGCAGGGCGAGTTGTAGGCATTTTAGGGATAGAGTCTGCTGAATTATATAGGGTCAGTGTCTTCTACAAACTACAATCGATATTGCTGTGTGGGGGGTGGGGTCTGCACTCAATCCTGATCTACGATCTCTTCTCAATCCTGTTAGGGACAGAGTCTGCTGAATTTTAGGGAAACTGTGTTCTACAAACTACAATCGATATTGCTGTGTGGTGTGGGATTGGAGATAGGCAGGTGTCAGTGATCCACATCCATTTTTCTGTGTGTGAGCTGCAGTGAACACAATCTTTTTGGGCTGCAGTGAACACAATCTTTTTGGGCTGCAGTGAACACAATCTTTTTGGGCTGCAGTGAACACAATCTTTTTGGGCTGCAGTGAACACAATCTTTTTGGGCTGCAGTGAACACAATCTTTTTGGGGTGCAGTGAACAAAATCTTTTTGGGGTGCAGTGAACACAATCCTTTTTGGTGTGCAGTGAACACAATCTTTGTGGGGTGCAGTGAACAAAATCCTTTGTGGGGTGCAGTGAACACAATCTTTTTGGGGTGCAGTGAACAAAATCCTTTTTGGGGTGCAGTGAACAACATCCTTTTTGGGGTGCAGTGAACACAATCTTTTTGGGGTGCAGTGAACAAAATCCTTTGTGGGGTGCAGTGAACACAATCTTTTTGGGGTGCAGTGAACACAATCTTTTTGGGGTGGAGTGAACAACATCCTTTTTGGGGTGCAGTGAACAAAATCCTTTTTGGGGTGCAGTGAACAAAATCATTTTTGGGGTGCAGTGAACACAATCTTTTTGGGGTGCAGTGAACACAATCTTTGTGGGGTGCAGTGAACACAATCTTTTTGGGGTGGAGTGAACAACATCCTTTTTGGGGTGCAGTGAACAACATCCTTTTTGGGGTGCAGTGAACACAATCTTTTTGGGGTGCAGTGAACACAATCTTTGTGGGGTACAGTGAACAGAATCTTTGTGGGGTGCAGTGAACACAATCTTTGGGGGGTACAGTGAACACAATCTTTGTGAGGTGCAGTGAACACAATCTTTGTGGGGTGCAGTGAACACAATCATTGTGGGGTGCAGTGAACTCAATCTTTGTGGGGTACAGTGAACACAATCTCATACTGAAGGTTTGAGGGTGCTGCCTGTTCCATACTCCCCCTACTCCTCATCTAGCCTTTTAGGGGTACAAACAATAGTAATTGGGGCCTAGTGTGGTTGTGTACGTGTGATATACATACACTTTTTTGGGATCATATTTTCTATTCCGCTATTTAATCAAAAACCTTTGGGGATCAGTTAAATTGGGGGATAGTCTGTGTTGGTACGTGTGAGAGAGATCCACCTTTCCAAGTTGTTGGGGTTCATCTCATACTTCTGAAGGTTTGAGGGTGCTGCCTGTTCCATACTCCCCCTACTCCTAGCCTTTTAGGGGTACAAACAATAGTAATTGGGGCCTAGTGTGGTTGTGTACGTGTGATATACATACACTTTTTTGGGATCATATTTTCTATTCCGCTATTTAATCAAAAACCTTTGGGGATCAGTTAAATTGGGGGATAGTCTGTGTTGGTACGTGTGAGAGAGATCCACCTTTCCAAGTTGTTGGGGTTCATCTCATACTTCTGAAGGTTTGAGGGTGCTGCCTGTTCCATACTCCCCCTACTCCTAGCCTTTTAGGGGTACAAACAATAGTAATTGGGGCCTAGTGTGGTTGTGTACGTGTGATATACATACACTTTTTTGGGATCATATTTTCTATTCCGCTATTTAATCAAAAACCTTTGGGGATCAGTTAAATTGGGGGATAGTCTGTGTTGGTACGTGTGAGAGAGATCCACCTTTCCAAGTTGTTGGGGTTCATCTCATACTTCTGAAGGTTTGAGGGTGCTGCCTGTTCCATACTCCCCCTACTCCTAGCCTTTTAGGGGTACAAACAATAGTAATTGGGGCCTAGTGTGGTTGTGTACGTGTGATATACATACACTTTTTTGGGATCATATTTTCTATTCCGCTATTTAATCAAAAACCTTTGGGGATCAGTTAAATTGGGGGATAGTCTGTGTTGGTACGTGTGAGAGAGATCCACCTTTCCAAGTTGTTGAGGTTCATCTCATACTTCTGAAGGTTTGAGGGTGCTGCCTGTTCCATACTCCCCCTACTCCTAGCCTTTTAGGGGTACAAACAATAGTAATTGGGGCCTAGTGTGGTTGTGTACGTGTGATATACATACACTTTTTTGGGATCATATTTTCTATTCCGCTATTTAATCAAAAACCTTTGGGGATCAGTTAAATTGGGGGATAGTCTGTGTTGGTACGTGTGAGAGAGATCCACCTTTCCAAGTTGTTGGGGTTCATCTCATACTTCTGAAGGTTTGAGGGTGCTGCCTGTTCCATACCCCCCCTACTCCTCATCTAGCCTTTTAGGGGTACAAACAATAGTAATTGGGGCCTAGTGTGGTTGTGTACGTGTGATATACATACACTTTTTTTGGATCATATTTTCTATTCCGCTATTTAATCAAAAACCTTTGGGGATCAGTTAAATTGGGGGATAGTCTGTGTTGGTACGTGTGAGAGAGATCCACCTTTCCAAGTTGTTGGGGTTCATCTCATACTTCTGAAGGTTTGAGGGTGCTGCCTGTTCCATACTCCCCCTACTCCTCATCTAGCCTTTTAGGGGTACAAACAATAGTAATTGGGGCCCAGTGTGGTTGTGTACGTGTGATATACATACACTTTTTTGGGATCATATTTTCTATTCCGCTATTTAATCAAAAACCTTTGGGGATCAGTTAAATTGGGGGATAGTCTGTGTCGGTACGTGTGAGAGAGATCCACCTTTCCAAGTTGTTGGGGTTCATCTCATACTTCTGAAGGTTTGAGGGTGCTGCCTGTTCCATACCCCCCCTACTCCTCATCTAGCCTTTTAGGGGTACAAACAATAGTAATTGGGGCCTAGTGTGGTTGTGTACGTGCGAGATACATACACTTTTTTTGATCATATTTCCTATTCCGCTATTCAATAAAAACCTTTGAGGATCAATTGAATTGCGGGATAGTCTGTGTCGGTACGTGTGAGAGAGATCCACCTTTCCAAGTTGTTGGGGTTCATCTCATACTTCTGAAGGTTTGAGGGTGCTGCCTGTTCCATACTCCCCCTACTCCTCATCTAGCCTTTTAGGGGTACAAACAATAGTAATTGGGGCCCAGTGTGGTTGTGTACGTGTGATATACATACACTTTTTTTGGATCATATTTTCTATTCCGCTATTTAATTTAACTGGGCCTCCATGCGAGACCTGTGTGCCTTGTTGCGCTGTTTTGAGTACTCCACCAACATGGCCAGTGGCAATGACGCCGTTCTCAGCTTAACTATCCCACTTCTATGCCTCCTTGAAAAAACAATTCGGGCGATGATGGAAGAGGATGTGGCACAGGATGAGGAGGAGGAGGAGGATGAAGAGGTAACATTTCCAAGGCTTTCAGGGCAGTCATTCGCAAGGGGCTCCGAGGGTGGGTTCCTGCACACGCAAACGCCAGGGACGCAATTGTCCAGCAGGGGCACAGTTCTGGAGGATGAGGAGGATGAGGAGGAGGAGGAGCTGGAGGAGGAGATGGAACCATGTTCACAGCAGGGTGGCACCCAGGCCAGCTCATGGCCATCACTGGTGCGTGGCTGGGGGGATACAGAGGACACGGACGATACACCTCCCACAGAGGACAGCCTTTCGTCGCCTCTGGGCAGCCTGGCACACATGAGCGATTACATGCTGCAGTGTCTCCACAACGACCGCCGAGTTGCCCACATTCTAACTTGTGCTGATTACTGGGTGGCCACGCTGCTGGATCCCCGTTACAAGGACAACGTACCGTCCTTAATTCACTCACTGGAGCGCGATCGCAAGATGCGCGAGTACAAGCGCACGCTGGTAGACGCCATGCTGCTGGCATTCCCATCTGACAGCGGGGCCACAGTGGAAGCACAAGGCAGAGGAGGAGGAGGTCGCCAACGCAACCAGGGCACCGCCAGCACCTCAGAAGGCAGGGTTAGCATGGCCGAAATGTGGAAAAGCTTTGTCAGCACGCCACAACAAACAGCAGCACCAGCAGCTCAGATGGAACGTCTTAGCAGGAGGCAGCATTTTACCAACATGGTGGAGCAGTATGTGTGCACACGCCTACATGTAGTGAATGACGGGTCTGCCCCCTTCAACTTCTGGGTCTCCAAATTGGGCACATGGCCTGAGCTTGCCCTTTACGCCTTGGAGGTGCTGGCGTGCCCTGCAGCCAGTGTATTATCTGAACGGGTATTTAGCACGGCTGGGGGCGTTATAACAGACAAGCGCAGCCGCCTGTCCAGAGACAATGTGGACAAGCTCACGTTCATTAAAATGAACCAGGCATGGATCCCACGGGACTTTTCCGTACCTTATGCAGAATAGCAATGGATACCGACCTTACCCACCCATTGTTCCATTTTTGCTCTTTCTCACTCTTTTGGGGTGTACCCTCATTTAAAATTTGTGAAAAGAAGCAGTGTTGGCTACCTCGTCCTCCTCCTCAGGGCCAGATTAATGTAGGGGCTATTGGAGCTGCAGCTCCAGGCCCCTACCTTTTATATAGGCCCCGGGTTGGCCATATTCACTGTTACCGCTCTTCTGTCACTTGTAAACACAGAAGTCTGGCTTCTATGCTCGCTTCCCCAGGCAGCACCCTCAGAACCTCCCCACACAGCGTGAAGGCCGGACAAGGAGGGACAGTTGGCGATGCATGGATGTGTTTATGGGCTTCAGAGACAGCATCCCATGTTGAATTAGGCATGCATGGCTGCACCCTTCCTCCTCTGGGTGCATGGCAAGGCACGGCCCTAAGGCCCTTCAAAATCCTCAGCACCAAGCCCATGATGCTGTTAATCCGGCCCTGGTCCTCCTCCACCGCCGCTTCCACCTACACCGCCCATAGGTGTGTGCAGCCTATTGCATTAAGGTGTGCACCCCAAAGTTGAAATACACATGCATGTGTTTGCCAGCAGGGAGAGTAATGTATCGGGGCCATGTACCTGTAGGCAAGGAGAAATAGAGCAGAGCAGGTCCCAGGGAGATCTTTCCCATCTCCTCACTGGCAATGCTATGTGCCCTAGGTGATTAGGGTGTGCCCAGGCACACCCAGCACACCCTGTGCGCACGCCTATGTCACCGCCACATCCACCACCACCTCAACCTCCCTCCTACTCCATATGGGCCTCGTCCTTCAGAGATGAAGAAGAACATTGTTTTATTTTTCTGTTTTTTTTTGTTGTTTTAAGTTATTTCCCTATCCACATTTGTTTGCAGAGCACTTGCCATGCTCTTAATTACGTTTTGCTGCCATTTGCAGCACTCTAGCCCTTTCCTTTGGTGTTTTAGAGCCATTTTAGTGCCTTAAAGTTCGGGTCCCCATTGACTTCAATGGGGTTCGGTGTCCGGGAAAAGTTCGGTAAAAGTCCGGGACACGGACCCGGACTTTTTTTTAAAGTTCGGCCGAACCCGTCGAACACGGACATCTAGGTGTCCGCTCAACCCTAGTCATATACTGACCAAATGTGGCACGATCATCACTCACATCTATACACCATGACTTCCAACATCATAACAATGAAAAAGAGTTTGGCTCCATAAGCCTCCGCCTCAGGCTTACCACCCTGGGTACTATAAGCCTGTATGTGTCAAAAAGGCTTAAGCCCCAGAAATATACCTTACTTGGGACCAACATAAGTAATTAATTGTACTACAACCCATCCAGCCACCACTAGAGAACAGCTCACAGCATACATTTGCAATGCAGTATATATTTGCCTGTTATATCCATTTGGTGTATAAAAACATACCCATATTCACCACATAAATTATATATTTGGTATATATAGCCAAACAAATATACAAATAAGTAATATCCATGTATAATTATATATCAGGCTCAGTATTTATCCCCCATTGACGTCTATATTTACTCGTTGGGATAGGCCGTATATTTGTTTTATTGAAAAAGTTACTGTTGATAGTTCTAAAGGAAGGGCCAAATTTAGGCCTGGCGATATGTTAGCATTTAGGTTGTATATCCACTTGGCCTCCCGTTGTAGGAGTTTCCTATCAAAACTACCCCCCTAGGGTCTTCTACCGCCCTCTTAAGAACTGTAAATCTGACCAACAATGTGTCATGTTTGTGTTTCAGAGCCACATGCCTCCCAATAGGGGTATACAGAAAATGTTTCATAATATAATAGATGTGGTCATATATTTTCCTCCAATAGTTCCTAATAATTTTTTCGACATAGAAAGCCACACATTGGTAAAACATAATATATACCACACCCTGGATTTGGCAGACAACATAATGATTATTTCTATGTAACATTCTATGTAACTGACCATTGGAAAGAGTAAACAAGGGTCCTTCCAGAATCCATTTGCAATAATCGCATGCATCACATTTGTGCATGCCCATAGTGCCTTCCAAATATGTTGGATTTTCCTGAAAGTGACTCTTAACCAGCTAGTCCCTCAAAGATCTACTCTTTCTGTATGTCAGTTGTGGATAATTTTTGACATGTTTACATAATATAGGGTCACTAGTTAGGAGATGCCAATGTCTATGGATGGCATCTTCCTCTAGTTTACAGTGACTTGAATAGGTTGTGATAACCCTAACAGTTTGTTTCTGTTTGGTTTCTCTGACACCAAATAGCATGTCATGTCTATCTTTTTCTTTTTCTTGTAGGCCTTTTTCAGGGTGGTGTTAGTATATCCTCTCCTCCTCTGGATAACTCTACTGGATACTGGGGGTAGTGGTATATTCCTCCTTACTCCTCCTCCCTGGGTCTGTAGACTCCCATTTCAGATACTGGCATCGAAAAGACAACAGCTCAGTCGGAGTCTACAGACCCAGGGAGGAGGAGTAAGGAGGAATATACCACAACCCCCAGTATCCAGGAAGGTTTATCCTGAGGAGGAGAGGAGAAACGAGTGGACCCCCTGGTAGACCTTTAAGGCATATGATCTGGGGCATGGAGGTGAGCATTTAGCACACCTAGAGGTGACGAACACCGAAGAGCACCCGTATGCACAGTGTATAAGTGGAAGAAGTCACTGTAATTGTCAGAAAAGGAAGACTCACGCTATTATTAATTTATTTTGGGACACTAGAGCACTATTTACATCCAATCGCCATTGTTTATGCATTTGGGCAATTTTTACAATTGCAATACAGCGAGAAATCCAGTTTAATAGAGATCACCAATCACACCTTGAGCACTTTATCAGCACGTGATATCACTTTATTTGTATTTATTTATATATTGATCCACCCTAAGCACCTTTGCCATTTTTTGCACATATTTATATATCGAATCACTATAAGCACTTTTGTTATTATTTGATGTATGTTTAATATTTATAGAAGATAATTTATATGAAGATATAGACATATGATTTTATATGATTTTACACAGACATAACTATTAACACTTTTCACATCACCAACATAGTAGGAATTAATATTATCGATTATTTATTTATTTATTCATTTATTTAAATATATGTAAATATATGTACTATTGGTGATTAGGTCCGTTTCCTTATCCAGATTGAGGCTTGGAGTGCAGACGTCAGCTTGGTCAGTAGGTGCCGCTTGTCTGGTAAAGGGATGGCCTCTTTCACATTTTTCCAAAAAGTTTTGGCATTGAGGCCTGGTTTGTTTGAAACCGAAGCTTGACCCGGAGCCATTTTGGATTACTATGGTGATGTACAGCTCCATGACGGCTGCCAAAAGGTGTATTGTATTTATTGATATTTCAAATATTTCAAAGGTATATATATATATATATATATATATATATATATATATATATATATACATACAGTATCTCACAAAAGTGAGTACACCCCCTCACATTTTTGTAAATATTTTATTATATCTTTTCATGTGACAACACTGAAGAAATTACACTTTGCTACAGTGTAATGTAGTGAGTGTACAGCTTGTATAATAGTGTAAATTTGCTATCCCCTGAAAATAACTCAACACACAGCCATTCATGTCTAACCCGCTGGCAACAAAAGTGAGTACACCCCTTAGTGGAAATGTCCAAATTGGGCCCAAAGTGTCAATATTTTGTGTGGCCACCATTGTTTTCCAGCACTGCCTTAATCCTTTTGGGCATGGAGTTTACCAGAGCTTCCCAGGTTGCCACTGGTGTGCTCTTCCACTCCTCCATGATGACATCACAGAGCTGGTGGATGATGGAGACCTTGCGCTCCTCCACCTTTCATTTGAGGATGCCCTACAGATGCTCAATAGGGTTTAGGTCTGGAGAAATGTTCGGCCAGGCCATCAATTTTACCCTCAGCTTCTTTAGCAAGACAGTGGTCGTTTGGAGGTGTGTTTGGGGTCGTTATCATGTTGGAATACTGACCTTTCTGAAGGGAGGGGATCATGCTCTGCTTCAGTATGTCACAGTACATGTTGGCATTCATAGTTCCGTCAATGAACTGTAGCTCCCCAGTGCTGGCAGCACTCATGAAGCACTCATGCAGCCCCAGACCATGACACTCCCAGCACCCTGCTTGACTGTAGGCAAGACACACTTGTGTTTGTACTCCTCACCTGGTTGCCGCCTGTATCAGTTGTGGATTTTTTTACAAATGTTCCCAATACATGTGTAATAATAATAATCTCTCTCACCCACAGGTAGTTTTAAAATGGCTGCTGCATATTTAATGAGCTATGTGGTTGTGGGGGATGATGCAGCCATGTGTGGCTGCAAAGTGACCTAGGAGTGGTCATAAGATATGACCACATCCGGTGGGTGGTCTTTTGTGTACAGGACTATAAAGGAGTGATTTGCATGAGAAAAGGCCCTTTTTCCTTTTACCTTTTCGCTCTCTCTCTCACTGGATAAACAGCTGTGGGGACAGCCATGATGCAGCCAGGATTTTCGCAATGCCTTGCTTGTTTGTTCCAGAGATCTATTGGAAGCTGCTGAATCCACCACCAGAGCTAAGTATTTATTCAATATTCTTGGGACAAGGGTTGTATGTTTAAGAAGCGTATTTCTGCTGTTTGCAGACCATAGGCTGTTCATGTGTTAGGCATTGTTATATCTGCCAGTCTTGTGATATGTTCCTAATATTGTAATAGTTTGTATGTACAGCATGCTTTTGTTTAGTAAAAGTACATTTATACCCTGCAGAGGTCTGAGCTTCCTTGTTTGTACCACAACGTAACCTTGCTAGATATGCAAGCAAAACACCGCCACACACGTTTGACACCATATGAACCAAATAAGTTTATCTTGGTCTCATCAGACCACAGGATATGGTTCCAGTAATCCATGTCCTCAGTCCTTGTCTTCAGCAAACTGTTTGTGGGCTTTCTTGTGCATCATCTTTATAAGATGCTTCCTTCTGGGATGACAGCCATGCAGACCAATTTGATGCAGTGTGCGGTGTATGGTCTGAGCACTGACAGGATGACCCCCCACCCCTTCAACCTCTGCAGCAATGCTGGCAGCACTCAACGGGAATATATCTATTTCCCAAAGACAACCTCTGGATATGACGATGAGCATGTGCACTCAACTTCTTTGGTCAACCATGGCGAGGCCTGTCTGAGTGGAACCTGTCCGGTTAAACCGCTGTATGGTCTTGGCCACCGTGCTGCAGCTCAGTTTCAAGGTCTTGGCAATCTTCTTATAGCCTCAGCCAAATTTATGTAGAGCAACAATTATTTTTTTTAGATCCTCAGAGAGTTCTTCGCCATGAGGTGCCATGTTAAACTTCCAGTGACCAGTATGAGAGAGTGAGAGTGATCACACCAAATTTAACACACCTGCTCCCCATTTACACCTGAGACCTTGTAACACTAATGAGTCACATGACACTGGAGAGAAAAAATAGCTAATTGGGCCCAATTTGGACATTTTCACTTAGGGGTGTACTCACTTATGTTGCCAGTGGTTTAGACATTATTGGCTGCGTGTTGAATTATTTTGAGAGGACATAAAATTTACACTGTTAAACAATCTGTACACTTACTAATTTACATTGTAGCAAAGTGTCATTGCTTCAGTGTTGTCACATGAAAAGATATAATAAAATATTTACAAAAATGTGATGAGTATACTCACTTTTGTGAGATACTGTATATATATATTTGGAGTGGTTAGTTGGGTTTGCAAACCCTATTTATAGGTCATATATGACGAAATGCATCAAGGCCGTTTTTTGTTGCCTGTAATCATTCTGTTTACTACTACATGCTGGTTACCTGCCGATGTCTATAAGTGTTTTTGACCATTTTAAATAAATCTTATTGAAGCAGTTTTACACTATGTGTGTGCACTTATTTCCATATATCGGTGTGCTGCTGGGAGACAAAGCCATCATAACTCAGGAGTATATGGATACACTTTGATCGACCATCCCTCACGATTGGACTACTTTCTTCTATGAGGATGACATGGCTTGGTTGACCCATATACTATAAGGTACCTGGGTACATATTTTCTGGTGAGCGCATATGCCTTCTATGTTGATGCTGAGTTCTTTCTCACTGACAACTTTGGATATTTGAACACTTCAGCTTCACTTTTGGTTTTCCAGTATTTTTCACATTGTTATATGAACTATGGACTCACTTTTTGTGACATAAATGTATTGTTTATTCATCCAATCTTTACAATTATATGCACAATTCTTGGATTGCAAATTGATTGAGTGCTGCACTTTTCTCTATGTTATTTATTTATTTATTGTCCATGCTGCCAAGTTATATAGGTTCTAATGAAACAATTAAATGTGAAACGCGTCAACCTCTTGGAACAATCAGCATAGAAACAGTGATTGCTAGACCATTTGGTATACTGTATGAGAGCTATGGGTCTTTTTTCTTTTAAATCCTTTTACCAAAGATGTTGTGCAAAAAACTTGATACTTTTATATGTACAGTATATTTGTGTACAGTCCTCCTTTTTGGTACTGGAAAAGTCTGACGTCTCTCAAGTACTGTTTTTCTCCTTTTTCCCTTTGCCTTGTTTTTTTCTCCCCTTCCCCCTGTTTGGGCTACTAAAAACTTACATAATTATTACAGTGCTGTTATATGACATTTAATAATTTGGCCAGCAATGCACCCCAACCCCCTCCCCTCTACATGGCCAGCACCACAACACTTCTCCTCCTGAAAACCCATACTACAACCTCCCTCCTCATTGCTAACACCAGAACCTTACTCATACTGCCTCATGGCAATCTTTATGCCATGATTTTATTATGTGTATAATGTTAAATTAGATGCTGTGTTTTTGTTAAAGGCATTATAAACCTTTCTTTCACCTGTTTCCCTGTATGCAATGTCTATAGTAAACTAAATGTTCACATTCCTGTGTCAGAAGTCTCTGACTGTGTTGAAACATGAGTCATGTGGCATGGCAATGTACATGATAATACATTCCCTATGTCAGTAGTTTCCTGTGAAGAAATTACATATCCCACAGTCCTTGGGTCTCGCAGTCTAGTGCTCTGAAGGGGAGTACTAAAAAGTAATTTGATCTGAAACAGATGCAAACAGGCAAAGCAATTAAAAGAGAGATCACTTGAGCAGTGTTTCATTACGGTAGCACTCCCACATTTGGAGTGATCAATTTAGTGTACAGTTTACAGCAATTGTCCTGTAGTATAGTGGACAGGCTTACATCTGCTGTGCCAATCTTTTAAACAAATATATTTATGTTTAAATCAATGAATAATTTATTCTCATCTGGATGTGACATAAGAAACTATAGTTATAGCATAAGTATCTATAGAATCACGAAGAGATTGTTAGGAAATCCAACCATTTTTTTAAAATACTTGGATACTGTAGAGCATTATTCATTCCTCATATGAGTGATACTGTTCAGATTACTAAAGTTGGAAGAATGTATATGTGCTGGCATCCAAGTAGGAGACATTACCACTCATCATCTCCAACACCATGTGGTCTTTTCACATCCTGAATCAAAACTGTACAATGATTAATTTTAACCACAAAGCATTATGTTTAAGCATATTTTAAATATTTTAAACTCGTCTTTGAAGGTTTTATTAACCACTTAAGCCCCGGAAGATTTTACCCCCATTCCGACCAGGGGGTATTTTGCGATTCGGCACTGCGTGACTTTAACGGACAATTGCGCGGTCGTGCGACGCTGTACCTAAACGAATTTGGCGTCCTTTTTTTCCCACAAACAGAGCTTTCTTTTGGCGGTATTTGATCACCTGTGCGATTTTTTGATCACGCGCTATAAACAAAAAAAGAGCGTCAATTTTGCAAAAATAGCAATATTTTTCACATTTTTTTATATGAAATTCCCCCCAAAAAAAATGTAAAAATCAAAATTTTTTAACTTTTTTGGCCAATTTGTTTTATGCTACCTATGTTTGGTAAAAAAAATCGCAAAAAGCGTATTTTGATTGGTTTGCGCAAAAGTTATCGCGTTTACTAACAAAGGGAAAGATTTTTGTCATTTTTGTTGTTTTTTTTTTTAACGTGTAATGGCGGCGATCTGCGATTTTTTTTGCGGTACTGCGACATTGGGGCGGACAGATCGGACCCTTGACTGACATTTTTGACACTTTTGGGGTTACCAGTGACATTTCTACAGTAATCAGTGCTATATATATGCACTGTTACTGTAAAAATACACTGGTAGTGAAGGGGTTAACTTTATTTGGGAGGGAGGGGCTGTGTGTATCCCTAGGGGCGTGCTTTCTACTGTGATTGGCTGTGGCTTCAGCTGTAAGGACACTGATCAACGGATCTACATACTAGATCCGAGTGATCAGTGTCTTAACAGCAAGGAGAATGACAGGTGGCTTGTTTACACAAGCTGCCTGACATTCTCCCTCTCCCCCGCCGATCGCCGAGTGACCGGCGGACATCGGGTCCGCCGGTCACACGCGCGGTGGGGTCCGTGACCACGCGGGAGCGGGAGCGCGCCTCCGGGGGCGCGCGCTCGCTCCCGAGACCCTCACAAGCTAGTGACGTAGCCCTACGTCACTTTGCCTGTGAGGGGCTGACTGCCGATGTAGATTGGCGTTAGGCAGTCGCAAGTGGTTAACAATCCATTTATATAAGCAAAATATGTTCTTTGGTAAAACAAAAAAAAAAGTAGATTTGCATGGTCTCCCTGTGCCTGCATGAGTTTCCTCTGGGTACTCTGGTTTCCTCATACACTTCAAAGACATGCTGGAAGGTTTTTGGCACCTGTAAAAAATTGGCCCTAGTATGTTTATGTATGAATGTGAGTTTGGGACCTTAGATTGTAAGCTCCTTGAGAGCTGGCATCTAAGTAGGAGACATTACCACTCATCATCTCCAGCACATTGTGGTCTTTTCACATCCTGAACTAAAACTGTACAATGATTCATTTTAACCACAAAGCATTATGTTTAAGCATCTGTTAAACTAATATTAAAAGGTTTGAATTATAATCCGTTTATAATCCATTTATATAAGCAAAATTAGTTCTTTGGTAAAAAAATAAAAATAAATAAAATAATGTGCCTACATGGGTTTCCTCCAGGTACTCCCACACTTCAAAGACATGCTGGAAGGTTAATTGAACCTGTCTAAATTGGCCCTGGTATGTGTATGTATGAATGTGAGTTAGGGGCCTTAGATTGTAAGCTCCTTAAGGGAAGGGACCTGTGTTAAATAAATAAATAAGAGTGACCATATATTGTATCATTAAAGACAGATGTCTGTTTGAGAAAGATGCAGTCTGCTCTAGTCTTCAGTATGATTTGACTGATGCTTCATAGGTACTTCATATCCCTCCATAGAAAAAAGATGTAAAAGCCCCAACTAGTATGAAGAAAATAAGAGCATAAGATGGTTGGATATGCTTGTTATCACCCCCCCCCCTCCCCTTGGAAACCCCAAAGATTGCCTTCGTTCAGGTATTTCATAGAATTAAATAAATGGAAAATTAGAAAGCATCATACCTTCCCTATTTACTGACTGACCAGAAAACACATAGTAAAGAAGTACATGTCTATTCCATATATTACTGTTAACCAAAAACACAGAGGGAGTTGGGGGGGATTACTAAACATGGTGCACACAGAATCTGGTGTGGCTGTGCATAGTAACCAGTTAGCTTTTAGGTTTTATTGCAAAAGCTTAATTGAACAAGTTGAAGTTAGAAAATGATTGGGTACAATGCACAGGTGCGCCAGATTCTGTGTGCACCAGTTTTAGCAAATATCCTCCAGAATGTCACCTAATCCTGTACCTTGTCCATATAAATGTTGAATCAGCTTCATATTGGGAAGCCATTCTAGCTGAAAAAAAGGTTACATGAGACAATATGTTTTGTGATTTTTTTGAATCAGGCCCATTCTGTAAAATTAAAATGAAAGAACATAGGTCTTCTGAAAGAAGTTACACAATTTACATTTTTTTTCACAGGGCAGGAGATCTGAGCACAAGCAGTTGTAGCTCTAAGAATGTAGTATTCTATATTTAAATACAGGCTGTATGTGTCCTCTGAATAGAACCCTAAGGGGATAGAGGTTTATTAGAGCTATTGGCCATGTTGCAATTTACTTGTCAGATCCGATGCCAGCATTTCCTTGGCTGGAAATCATTGTGGTAAAGTAACCGGCTTTAATAATGGATACATGTACTGAATTATTCATAAGAAGCAGAGTGAGCCCTGATGCTTTATGCTCAGTACTTTCATTAACAGTGAAATGCTGACTGTTCACATAGTGCCTCTGCATGTTCATTGCTGCTCCCTTTAAAGCATACAAAAAATTATTTTAGCAGCATTTTAATTATAGACCTAGGGCAAATTACTAGCACTGTTATTACCTGTTATCACAACAATACATTTGTATACATGTCTTTCAATCATCAAGCCAAAGGCAGCCATATATAAGTAACAGAGAAGACATTGGGGTTTACTTACTAAAACAGTGGACAATGCTCACTAAGCAAAGTGAATGTCAGTAAATAAAGTGCAGCTGTTTTTGCACATCTGTTAATTTGTGAAAGGAATACGTTTTTCTTCACAAATTGGCACATGGATAGGAAAAAGTTGGACATACTGTATATAAGAAAAAACACACATATTTTAACATGAGCAATTAAAACCCCTTTAATGCTCATAAGTGCTCCCTGTCATATGGAAATAGCATCTGTGTACCCTGACTTTTGAAAGGAAACAAAAAGCTTTATTTTGGACTTCCTGGGAACACAACACTCATATTAATAAAATACTGTATGTCAATTGTTGTTATTGTACATTTAAAATCATAAAATCAGTTAAAACCAAAGAAAGTACAGTAGCATATTTGCACCTATGTGTTGATAAGGATGGTAGACGCTATTAGGATATACAGTATCTCACAAAAGTGAGTGCACCCCTCACATTTTTGTAAATATTTTATTATATCTTTTCATGTGACAACACTGAAGAATTGACACTTTGCTATAATGTAAAGTAGTAAGTGTACAACACACAGCCATTAATTTCTAAACTGCTGGCAACAAAAGTGAGTACACCCCTAAGTGAAAATGTCCAAATTGGGCCCAAAGTGCAATATTTTGTGTAGCCACCATTATTTTCCAGCACTGCCTTAACCCTCTTGGTCATGGAGTTCACCATAGCTTCACAGATTGCCGCTGAAGTCCTCTTCCACTCCTCCATGGCGACATCATGGAGCTAGGGGATGTTAGAGACCTTGCGCTCCTCCACCTTACATTTGAGGATGCCCCACAGATGCTTAATTGGGTTTAGGTCTGGAAAAATGCTTGGGCAGTCCATCACTTTTACCCTCAACTTCTTTAGCAAGGAAGTGGTCATCTTGGAGGTGTGTTTGGGGTCATTATCATGTTGGAATACTGTCCTGTGGCCCAGTTTTAGAAGGGAGGGATCATGCTCTGCTTCAGTATGTCACAGTGCATGTTGGCATTCAATGAACTGTAGCTCCCTAGTGCTGGCAGCACTTATGCAGCCCAGACCATGACACTCCCACCACCATGCTTGATTGTAGGCAAGACACACTTGTCTTTGTACTCCTCACTTGGTTGCCGCCACACACGATTGACACCATCTGAACCAAATAAATTTATCTTGGTCTCATCAGACCACAGGACATGGTTCCAGTAATCCACATCCTTAGTCTGCTTGTCTTCAATAAACTGTTTGCGGGCTTTCTTGTGCATCATCTTTATAAGAGGCTTCCTTCTGGGACGACAGCCATGGAGACCAATTTGATGCAGTGTGCGGTGTATGGTCTGAGCACTGACAGGCTGACCCCCCCACCCCTTCAACCTCTGCAGCAATCCTGGCAGCACTCATAGGTCCATTCTCTCTGGTTATGATGCTGAGCACGTGCACTTAACTTCTTTGGTTGACCATGGCGAGGCCTGTTCTGTTAAACCGATGTAGTCTTGGCCACCGTGCTGCAGCTCAGTTTCAGGGTCTTGGCAATCTTCTTATAGCCTAGGCTATCTTTATGTAGAGCAACTATTCTTTTTTCATATACTCAGAGAGTTCTTTGCCATGAGGTGTTGAACTTCCAGTGACCAGTATGAGAGAGTGAGAGCGATAACGCCACATTTAACACACCTACTCCCCATTCACACCTGAGACCTTGTAACACTAACGAGTCACATGAAACTGGGGAAAATGGCTAATTGGGCCCAATCTGGACATTTCCACTTAAGGTGTGTATTCACTTTTGTTGCCAGCGGTTTAGACATTAATGGCTGTGTGTTGAGTTATTTTGAGGGGACAGCAAATTTACACTGTTATACAAGCTGTACACTCATTACTTTAGATTGTAGCAAAGTGTAATTTCTTCAGTGTTGTCATATGAAAAGATATAATAAAATATTTACAAAAATGTGAGGGTTGTATTCATTTTTGTAAGATACTGTATATCAATATCCACAAAAAACAGCAACCACAAATCCTGTAGGATATCAGTAATTGGGAATGCCACCATCCCTTTACATGAGCCTTGACAAGTTATTATTATTATACCTATTATTATACAGGATTTATATAGCGCCAACAGTTGGTGCAGAGCTTTACATTAGGGCAAACAGTACAGTTACATTACAATTCAATACAGGAGAAATATGAGGGCCCTGCTCATTAAAACTTTCAATCTATAAGGGAGGGTCAAGTGATGCAAAAAATAATAACTGTGGGAGAGGAACTGATGGAGAAAAAAAAACAGTTGTTTGGTGGAGACAGGATAGGCTTCTCTGAAGAGAAAATTTTTCAGGAATCGCCTAAAAGTGTAGTAGACAGTCAGACAGATTGGGTTGGGGAATTCCAAAGCATTTGAGAGGCTTGGGAGAAGTTCTAGAAGTGAGCATGGGAGGAGATGACAAGGGAACTAAAGAGCAGGAGGTCTTGGGAGGAGTGAAGAGAATGATTTGGTTGGTATTTTGAGACTAGGTAATCTAAGTTATTGTTAGTATTTTTAAATGAATTTGTTGGGTGACTGGCAGGCCATGGAAGGATTGGCAGAGATGGGTAGAAGATGCTGATCAGTTTGTAAGGTGGATGAGTCTGGAAGCAGCATTCATGATGGACTGAATAGGGGATAGCCTATATAAAGGTAAGCCAAAAAGGAGGGAGTTGCAGTAGTCGAGGCAAGAGATAACCAGGGAGTGAATTAGGAGGTTTGTGGCGTCTTTGGTTAGGAAGGGGCATATTTTGGAGATGTTCCGTAGGTTGAGGTGGCAAGCTTTGGAAAGTGATTCGATGTGGGGCCAAAAGGAGAATTCTGATTCCAGGACAACACCTAGCACCCTGGCATGCGAGATGGGTTGACAGTTGTGCCGCTGATCTTGACAGAGAAGTCAGGGGAAGAGCACATGTGGGAGTAAATATTATGAGCTCAGTTTTGGATGAGTTGAGCTTGAGAAAGGTTGAGTTGAGTAACATTGTGCATAGTTCTTTGGCACAGAGGGTAAAAAAATAAAGATGCTACAAAAATATGTCAGCTTGGATGAAAACCGAAAGCTATGTCGCCAGTATAACACGTGTAATAGGTAGGGGGCCTCATACAACATCAAGAGTTAAGAGGATGTTTATAAATGGCTACAAAGCCTAATCACAGGTAATAGACGATCCTCAATATAGTTCAGTTCGTCTATCCTGGTGCCAGTCATCCTCATAAGTATGCAGAACTTGAGAAAACAGGTAATAATCTAGCTAATTTGCTTATCTCCTCCTCCACTAGATCTGAGGTCCCCCACTGAGTCCCTGACTTTTGGAAGGGGACTAACTTTCAAAGTTAGTATGAATATATATGTGTCCTTAGAGATTTAGCAAGGGGAAAATGTAAAATTACTTAAAGCGGGACTATTATTAGGACTTATCAAAATCAATAAAATTCAAATTAACTTTAACCTATTATACACCTGCACTGAGTGACTAAATAATGTCAGCTGCTGTGTGTGACACCTAAAATACTGTGACAGTGGTTCAGCACAAGTGGTGTATATTCCATTAGATACTAAATATTGCATCCAACATCTACTGTACTATATCAGTAATACAACTCAAAATGGTATGTGATAGAATTGCCCTCACCAGAATATTTGACCACCTATTTCTAGTATGGACAAACACGCTTATGGGGCATGTCCCCTTTAAATTCAATGTCCTTTAATCCTGGGTTAGTCCGGTGATATAGATCCAGTGATAGCACTGGAGCCCATAGGGTTAAATCATATTGTTACGTTTATTAAATATAAAGGTAGTTTTGGACACCACAGTAGGCACGAAATATAAACCTGCTCTTTGATGATGCATCTTGGTGAGAGCACTCTACATCAGCAAAGAGCAGGTCTATATTTCATGCCGTACTGTGGAGTCCAAAACAAGTGAGTGTACTACCTACCTTTAAATTTAATAAACGTACCAAAATTATTTTACATGGGATTCCCTCTACTTTCTTCTGAGTGGTTTCACTGGATCTCTATTACTGGACTAAGCCAGGAGGATTAAAGGACACCAAATTTAAAGAGGACATGCCCCATAGTTGAAATCAATGGTCAAATATTCTGGTGAGTGCAATTCCATGTGGGGCACCTTCATTTACACAAAGTCAACCGAGTGCCTAATCTTGTTTATTAAGAGCACTTACATCTGCACAGCAGCATTTTTCCAAATATTTGGTGAGAGACCGGAGTGACCAGGAGAACAAGCAGAGCTCACTTGTTATAGTGGAGTCAGTTTCTAACACAAAAACGCTATATAACATTATAAACTGTTACCCAAGCTTCTTCTGTTGGTGAGGGCTGTTGGTGTCTGGAGAGAGGAGACCTATGTGCAACGTGGATCTCTCTGAAAGGCTTGAGTAACTGAAACTATCCTGGTGGGCTTGGGTTCCGATAAAACACATAGGGTGCAGTTTCAGCGTTGATTTCATTGCATTTGCCCGCCGCTCGATGTTTTATGCCATGCTTCTCTGTTGTGTGAGTAGATATACCCTTCTTTTATTAAATAGGGTTTTTAATACTACACAGTGAGCGCTCCTCTTCCTCTTTGCATATGATTGTTTGGCTTTATCTGGTTTGAGAATACATTGCCTTTCCTTTAACATGTGGCAGTGGAATAGTAAAAAACACCTAATAAGGCTATGTGTGGCTGTCTGGCACTCTAGTTGACCCTAGACTGCATTCCATCCATCCATCCACTGGAGAGCTTTCTCCATAAAGCGCAGTTAGACCTTTCCTGAAGGTCTTAGAATCTGGTAAGATGCTTTGATATCCTTCTTGGTTAAGCACATTCTGCTGATCACTGGAAGCGCAAGAATTTTCAGATGTTTTCTGATGAACAAATGGAGCACCTTGATTTTTTAGCACTTGTTTCAGACTGTTCTGTTTCATTCTCCTTGAATTTTATTAATTTCAGAGATATTTATTTTGTATATATTATTTATTAATTAACTGATATATGTTATATATTTTTATTAATATGAATTAATATTTATTTGTTAGTACATGAATGATGGTATGATTTGTTTATGCATTTTATTAGATTACATTTTTTATTTTGCCATAGATTATGCAATTGTATTTCCTGCAACACTGACTGTGTTAATGGGGGAATCCCTCCCACTGAGCTATTGTGTTCTGCTGGCAGAGGGGCATGGGGAGTCATCTCTGTTGGGAGAACATGGTGATTATTGCTAGCAGCTATAGCCACTGGCAATAATCGCATGTAAAAACATGACATGTTGGTTGTACCCAAGTTGATCGAAGTATCAACTTGAGTATAATCAGCTTGCCCATAGATGGTTTCAATCTCAGCCGGGCCCTGCTGAACTATGAGAATCTAACCATCTATGGCTGACTTTAGAGAAAAGAGGATACTTGCTAAGCAGTCAAATCAAAGCTGTGCAATACATTTCTGTTTAGTAGGTTACTCGATTACCCCCATTAACATGTATGTGCACATGCTATGTAGAAAAAAGAAGGTATTAGGAAAAGGGGGGGGGGGTGGAATAGGAATGAAATTATAATAGCGGAAAATGGGAAGGAAAGGAGAAAAAAAAGAGGAGGAAAAAAGGAGGAATAAGTGAAGAAACAGGGGTAGGAAGGGGGGAGGGAAGAAGAACAGGGATTGGGTGAAGGGAGTGTGAAGGAGGCATCAAAGAATCTCATTTCATTTCAGGGAGACAATGGTCAGATAATAGCTCTATGTTTAGCCCAATGGGGCCAAAGTACCCAACATATACTGTATACATCCACATTTTTTCCTTTTGAAAAAGGATAGTATCAAAGTCAACCATTCATGGTGGTACATTTAACACATACATTCCTTCTATTCTCAATCCAGTTGGTTGACTACTGTGCACCTTTATAAAGTGTTGTGCCAACAGACTTATTTTCTCTGTTTTTTTTTATCCCTATGGTGTTCGCCAACCCTCATCCATACTTGGTGTTTTGTTTTTCCCATTTAAAATCAATAAAAATCTATTGAAAGTAAAAAATTTGACACCTGAATTTGCACCCTGCTGCTTAATTAGTATAAAAAAACTGCGCTCCAAAATGTAGTGTATACCAGCAAACATATGATCACAATCAAAATAAAGAACCATAAAATACCACCAAAGAGATATAATTAGTGCCACTAAAATATACAAAACATATAGGTTGTAAACATAAGGTCCAAATTAAATCCGGTTACAGTGAAATGATCATCCACCAGAATGTGAAAACAAAGTGATGTCTTTTCCACCAACAAATAAATGCATAGTGCACTCACCAGACCCTATTGACCCCAATAGAGAGAGTCAAAAACAGCAATGAGGTATATCCTGAAAATTCACCACACACCTGAATCCAGATAATTCCTACTATTCACCCAGATATCCTGATAATGAGATGATGTCTAACACGGCGTTCCAGTGCCCTAGTAAAGCTCAGCATGGAATAACAGGTAGGAGGAGAGAAAGAAGAGAGCTCTCATGGTGTAGTATTTAAAAACGACTGTATACTTCACTTACATTCCAATAGACAAATTTCGGCATTTAGGACATTGGGAACGGCGGTTTGCATTCCACGTACAGTAGTAATGCAAACCTGCGTTCCCAATGTAGTTTGTTTTAAAGCAAATATAGTTTGTTTTAAAATAAAGGTTTTACTACTACACATTGAGAGCTCTCTTCTCTCTCTCCTCCTACCTGTTAATCCATGCTGAGCTTTTACTAGGGCACTGGAGCACCATGTTAAACATCATATGAGGATCTCCTTATCAGGATATCTGGGTGGATGCTAGGAATTATCTAGATTCGGGTGTGTGATGACCAGTCTGTGAATTTTCAGAATATACCTCATTGCTGTGTTTGACTCTCTGTAATAGGGGTCAATAGAGTCTGTTGAGTGCACTGTGCATTTAGTTGTTGATGGAAAGGACATTACTTAGTTTTCATAATCTGGAAAATTATCACTTCACTGTAATTGGATTTAATTTGGACTTTATGGACTGTCACACTATGATATGTGTACATGTTTTGTATATATTAGTAGCACTAATCACATCACTTTGGTGGTATTTTATGGTTCTTTATTTTGATTATAATCATATGTTCACTGGTATAACCTATAAGTGGGAGCACTTTTTTTTACACTAATTTACCATTTAAAGTTAGTTGTCGCACCTTATAACAAGCAGCTCCTCTAATTTTAATTATAATTTTATTTAAAATTTTCATCCTCACATTTATAACTATTTTGATTTAAGTCACTGTCTATGCAGGTGTAGGAGCCTTATTCAGGTACTATATTTATTACCCTGCTGCTGTCACATTTTAAAAATTGATTTGTCCAAAATTTTCTGCTACCATCAGCACTAAAGAGCTCCTTCGTTTCGAGAAATTTGGCACATGGGTGAATCCCTTTTTAATCCTGAAATGTCTGTTAACCAGGTTTTTCTTTCCTTATAAACTCAGAGTAGAATAGATGATCATACAAATTCCTGCATCATCTAGCTACCATTAGTGGTTTTGAACCAACTATTTCGGCCAATTTTGAACACATGTGAAGCATATGCCAATATTTTGCGAATACCCATTTTATTTCTTGTGAGCTAAACTGCATGAACTTTTATGCTTGCTCCATTCCCTGTTTTGCTTCAGTCTCCTTCAATTTTAACATACCCCTTCTTTCTTGTATACTTGCTTTTGCCCAGCTGTTTTTGATACACCTATAATGAATAGACTGTCTTTTAACCCCTTCAATACAGTGCATTTTCATCCCCTTCCTGCCCAGACCGATTTTCAGCTTTCAGTACTCTTACACTTTGAATGCCAATTACTCAGTCATGCAACACTGTACCCATAAAAAAGGTTGTGGGTACCACCTTTTTTTCCACACAAATAGAGCTTTCTTTTGGTGGTATTTAATCACTACTGGGTTTTTTATTTTTTGTGCTATAAATAAAAAAAAAATGAAAATATTAGTATAAAGTATTGCCTGTGGTTTTAGTAGTGCAGTTGTCCACAGAGGGGAGCATTGGTCCAGGCAAAAGGCAGGGACATGCTTAGCGACTACAACAGTAATTTTCCAGGCAACAGGCAGGAATATCGTCTATAGTCAATACTGGTATATTGTCAGCACAGCCACAGCATTTGTCCAAAGGAATTGTCCATGGCAGAGACATGGTCAGCACAGCCATAATATTGGTCCTGGTACACTGTTACCTGCATACACTCATTGTACCTCTCTCCAGCCCTTCATAAACATACTGCCTTTTGCTGCAGCTAATTTAATGCGGCAGGCAGAGGCATGATGGTAGTAAGTCAGCAGCAGGCTGACAGTCTCGGTCAGGTAAGACCTGGGGACAGGGGTAGAGGCTTCTCCCACCCAAATCTCTTTGAAGACTCTGGACTACAGGCCCTAATCTGGAAATTACGAAACCCAGAGAGAACCAAAAAATTAGTTTTCTCCATCCGGAAAAACAATTCTGGAGCTCCTCACAGTAGGGCAACACATCAGTTCAAAAAGAAAATTGCGATGCTGAGCACCCTGCTCCTGCGCTCAGAACCAGGTTCTCAGGCTGCCTCAATTCTGGAACTCAGACTTGGCATCCACTATTGTTAAGCTTTGCTGCCCTCCACGACCTGGCTGGTCGACAAAACACTGCAAAAAAAACAAAGAAAAGGGGGCACCAGCTCCTCAGTGGGCTTTTATTGAAAAAATAAAAATGAACTACTCACAAACATGCGATAACATCCAGCATCTCAATTCCATAGAACAACGTCCTTATTATGAGTCCATGTCTCGTGGAGACGAAGGGCTAACGCGTTTCAAGAGGGCTCTGAGGAAGAGGCATGGACTCATAATAAGGACGTTGTTCTATGGAATTGAGATGCTGGATGTTTGTGAGTAGTTCATTTTTATTTTTCCAATAAAAGCCCACTGAGGATAATGCGCTAGGCTGGTGCGCCCTTTTCTTTGCAACACATCAGTTCAAGCAGTAGGCAGAAGCATAGTCAATAAAACAGGCCAGGGTCAGTTCACGTGCAAGCAGTCTAAGCGGCAGGCAGAAGCATAGTTGATAAAACAGGCCAGGGTCAGTTCACAGGGAAGCAATCCAAACGGTAGGAAGAAGTGTAGTTGATAAAAAAGGCTAGGGTCAGTTTACAGAGAAGTAGTCCAAGCGGTAAGCAGAAGCGTAGTTGATAAAACAGGCCAAGGTCAGTTCACTGGGAAGCAATCCAAACAGTAGCAAGAAGCGTAGTTGATCAAACAGGCCAGGGTCAGTTCACAGGGAAGTAGTCCAAGCGGTAAGCAGAAGCGTAGTTGATAAAACAGGGTCAATTCAAGGGGAAGCAGTCAAAACGGTAGGCAGAAGCGTAATCAGTAAAATAGGCCAGGGTCAGTTCACGTGAAAGAAGTCCAAACAGTAGGCAGAGGCATAGTGGAAAAACAGGCCAGGGTCAGTTTACGTGGAAGGCAATGGCATGGTTATTTGAGGAAACATGGAAAATGGTAAGCACAGATGAAAACGGGGAGATTATTAAAATATGGGCTAGTATTTTATGGATGTATGATAACATTGGAAGCATTCTCCAATGCACAGGCCGGGTTGGGAGGGACAGTCCGGACAATGGTAGCCGGTATCTCTACGAAATCCTCTTTTGCTGCATATACAACATCTTTTTTGGCGTCTTCGGCCTGCTTCAGATGGTGGAATGTTGTCTGGGAAGTGGCGCTCATGAAGTCGGCTAACAGCATCAGAGCAAAGGTTTTCTGGGGGGGGTAGGTCCTTGTTGGTAGATGAGGGACGTGACAATTTCTTCAATGAATTTTAGGAAGGGGGTGGGTCTTTCCGTGGATTTCATGTAGATAACATATGCATTATAAATGGCCAATTGAAATAAAAAAATTGCGACCAGAAACAGGACTTCCTTGTTGCTAAGTAGGGCTGAAGCATTTGGTCATTAAATCCCCCCCTCCATGTAAAGATTATAATCCTGGACACACGTTGGCTTTTGAATGGGACCTCGTCTTCCTCGAACCTCAACTGTGATGTCATTATGGATGGTGGACATCATATATACATTTCTAATATCCTTCCATCTCAAGGCCAGCACTTTGTTGCTTCTCAAAGCTGCTTTTTCCCCCCTTTCGCATTTTTTTATTGACCAAGGATTGTGGGAAGCCCTTCCTGTTATTTCTGGTGGTTCCGCAGGCCAGGGTTTTTTCAAGGTATAGGTGTTTGAAAAGGGGCAGGCTAATAGTTATCCAGATATATATGATAACCTTACTTCAGCAGTGGGTATGCTAGGTCCCATACAACTTTTCCGGTTGTGCCCATGTAAGCCGGGCACTCAGGGGGCTTAAGCTGGGAATCTCTTCCTTCATATATGCGGAACCAGTGGCGTAGCGTGGGGGGTGCAGGGAGGGCCGGCCGCACCGGGCGCAACATCTGGGGGGGCGCATCCCGCAGTATCACTCTGTCTGACCTTATACACAGTATCACACACTGATGTCCAGCGGGCGCCCTATGGATGAAAATGGCGGGGCGGAGCTGGACTATGCCTCACTTGTCCATTGGCATAGGGTGGGGTGGCGCTGTGGCGCATGTGGAAATGTTACAAGCCAATCCCCGCCTGTGCCGCCTCTCCTCACAATCGGCTGCATGTTCAGAAGAGCTCAGTCAGCTCAGCGAGTCAGCAGCCTGGCACTGTCACAGAGTCAGTAATCATTCATCCATCTATCTTTCCCTGTTGTCGTGACACTCAGCCAGCCGTTGTGAGAGGTGAGGTGAGACCGTTGTTTCTGGACTGATACACCAGGCATCTGGGGGGTGGGAGCAGCCTGGACTGGAGAACACTGACTGCAGACTGGCAGGAATGGAGGGAAGAGGAGGGAGGAGGGGAGCAGCCTGGACTGGAGTGGAGAGCCCTGACTATGTATAAAGTAGTGCAGTGTGTAGTGGACAGTGCAGTGGGCAGTGTAGTGCAGTGGACAGTGTAGTGTAGTGGACAGTGTAGTGTAGTTCAGTGGGCAGTGCAGTGTAGTGGGTAGTGTAGTGTAGTGGACAGTGTAGTGCAGTGGACAGTGTACTGGGCAGTGTAGTGTAGTGGACAGTGTAGTGGGCAGTGTAGTGGGCAGTGTAGTGTAGTGTAGTGGTCAGGTAGGAATCAGGTAGGTCAGTGTAAGGGTCAGTGTCGTGGACAGGTAGGTCAGTGTAGAGGTCAGTGTAGTGGCCAGTATAGGAATCAGGTAGGTTAGCGTAGTGGACAGGTAGGTCAGTATAGGAATCAGGCTGGTTAGTACTATTGTAGGAAGGGACTCAGGGAGTGCTAAAAGTCCGCAGGTTGGGGGGCGCAAATTACTTGCCTTGCCCCGGGCGCTGACAACCCACGCTACGCCACTGTGCGGAACGCATACAGATATCCCGTGGCTCTTTCACATAGTTTGTAGAATTTGACCCCATATTTGGACCTTTTGCTAGGAATATATTGTTTGATTCCTAGCCGGCCTGTAAAGTGTAGAAGGGATTCATCCATACATATGTTCTGGTCAATTTGAACTCCTCCAAATTCAAATCTCTCCACTCAAACAGACGGGCATAGGATAATTGGGGGTTGTTTACATATACTGCTGGGCATAGAGATTGGTTTGGTCCACGATAAATTGCAGAAAAGTTTTGGGGCAAAAATAAAGAAAGAAAATCGATTTCTGAGAAATTCTCGGTATTGGCCTGCACGCCTGGACGTGCGGTGAAAGGGAGAATACTTGCTGATCCCGAGTTGGAGGGCAGCAATGTTGGGTTAGCAAGAGCTTCTGGGAGGTATGTAGTGGCCCTGGCTCTTGGGGGATATGACACTCCAGTGCTGGTAGTTGGGGGATTTTAAATTTCTGCTCTGGTACTTGGGAGTGATACCGCAGTGCTGGTGTTGGGCCTGGGCATTGCATCCTGGGGTGTATCTCTGGTGGCAGTGCTGGTACTGGGCCTGGGCATTTGATCCTGGGGTGTATCGCTTGTTCCTGCCTGGTTTCCAGACCACCGTGCCCTTTTAGGAGGGATCCATTCTTCCTCCGAGTCCATTGCCGATCCGCTACTATTTACTATTTCAAATTCCAAATTGGATTCAGAATCGGAATCAAATCTGTTGAGAACTCCCCGGTGCTCTCATCAGTCATGGAGAGGATCTGAAATGCCTCCTCGCTGCTGTACATTTTTTTTGACATGGTGGCTGTGATGGGCTGTGCGACGGGTGACAGATGACTGCTGATGATCACTGATGGGTGGCAGGTAAATGATAGGTGGCAGGTGACGGTCATTGATGGGTGACTGATGGGGTGACAGGTGACGATCACTGATTGAGTGACAGGTGACCATCACTGATGGGGTGACAGGTGACGTCCCTGATGGGTGACTGATGATGGTCACTGATGGGTGACTGATGATGGTCACTGATGGAGAACAGGCGACGGGCAATGGTCACCGATGGGTGACAGGTGCACCGCTGACGGTACCGATGGCAGCCTCTTCAAATTCCAAATTGGATTCAGAATCGGAATCAAATCTGTTGAGAACTCCCCGGTGCTCTCATCAGTCATGGAGAGGATCTGAAATGCCTCCTCGCTGCTGTACATTTTTTTTGACATGGTGGCTGTGATGGGCTGTGCGACGGGTGACAGATGACTGCTGATGATCACTGATGGGTGGCAGGTAAATGATAGGTGGCAGGTGACGGTCATTGATGGGTGACTGATGGGGTGACAGGTGACGATCACTGATTGAGTGACAGGTGACCATCACTGATGGGGTGACAGGTGACGTCCCTGATGGGTGACTGATGATGGTCACTGATGGGTGACTGATGATGGTCACTGATGGAGAACAGGCGACGGGCAATGGTCACCGATGGGTGACAGGTGCACCGCTGACGGTACCGATGGCAGCCTCTGGTGGTGACAGGTGCACTTCATGTGTGGCAGTTGCACTTTATGGGCACTGATGAGGTGACTGTTGGGTGACAGGTGCAATGGGGGGGGGGGCTGAGGACTGTATGGGGACAGGTTCTCTTTATTTGTGTGCTTGTGCAGAGTACACTGACAGACACAGATCAGTAACTTTCTGTTCCTGGCTCTTCTCTCCTCACACTGGAAACGGTGTGTGAGGAGAGAAGAGCTGGTAACAGTAAGTTGCTGCTCTGTGTTTACATTTGTGATCGGCTGTGAATGGATTCACAGCCGATCACGTGGTAAACAGCCACTGTCATTGGCTGTTTACCACTGTCGGTGACTAGCTGTGTTCCTGGGAACACACCACCAGTGTCATGACCGTGCAGCGTGCTCCCGATTACGCATGCGCATTCTACATTGTGGGCAGCACTATGTGATCGGCTGTGATTAGATCACAGCCTATCACGTGGGAAGAAGCCATGCTCATTGGCTGTATGCCCCCTGGGGGTGACACGCTCTGTCTCTGGGACACACCGTCACCGACAGTGCACGGTGGCGCGCACACGATCACGCGCCTGCCCTGCCTGAATGGGCTGCCGTCATATGACGTTGGCCCAGAATAATAGCCGCACCGCTCCGCCGTCATTTGACGGTGGGTGGGCGGCAAGGGGTTAATCTGGTTTTTACCTCCACTTTAAAGTACTTCTTGTGAGTACAATTTCACTGCCCCACTGGGATACCATCCAACAGTGGACCAAGATGGTGACAGGGATGCATGTAGCAATATGTTGTCTCCAGTTTCTGTTCTGTCCGTCTTCACGATTAATGTTTTTTTCTTATTTATGGATATCCACAGATCCAAAAAGGAAATCTGCTTGGTATCCAAGTCTAATATTTCTTTCATTTTTATTAAGAAGCAACTAAAATGTATGTAGTTTTTTTATCTTTGTAATAATGTCAACATATCATCAGTGTATCACACCATAAACCAACACAAATTGGATTGGGATAAACTACCTACTCCTCCCAGAGGTCCAAATGCAAACAAACACATACGGTTGTCCAGGGTTCCCCCATAAAAGAATCTCTAATCTGCTTATAGTTTCCAAGAACTTAAAATAGTTGTTAAGAGTAGTGTTGAGCGAACACAGACTGTACTATTCGGGTCCGTACCGGATAATTGGATTTTTGTTACCCGGACACGGACCCGAAAACTTTACTGTATGTTCGGGTTTAAAATCCGTGTTCGGTAATTTTATTTCCTGCTTTGTATGTAATGGTGCGCTTTTAATGGTGGGCTTTCAACAGCCAATCAACAAGCGTTTAACTGGTGTGCGCCATCACAGCCATGCCTACTAATGTATTAGTAGCTGTGATTGGCCAGCTGAAGCATGTGACCCAGGTCTTTACAAGTTCGAGAGACACAGTGCGGTGCGTCAGTCTGCTGTAGTGTAGGGAGAGAGCACACAGAACGGTGCTGGCTGCTGCTGATTAGGGACAGACAGGGTAAAACAACATTGTGCTGAAAAGAATGCAGGGACAGGTCGGAGTGTAGGCAGGGAAAGATATTTGAGCATTTTAGGGACAGGCTGGAGAGATTAGGCAGGGAGAGATTAGGAGACACAGGACAGAACAATCGTCCGTTAGCGATCTACATCGATTTTGCTGTGTGGGGGGTGGTGCAGTGAACAATCTTTTTGCCCTCACTTGAGCCCACTGAGGAGGAGGAGGGAGAAAAAAATATATTTTTATCAGTCTGTTGTGTGCAGCGTTCAGCTATATTTTACTACAGAGTGCTGTTCTAATCTGCTATTTAAAAATTACAAATTTAAAGGGGAATTTTTTTAAGAGCACTTGCCATGCTCTTAACTACATTTTGCTGCCATTTGCAGCACTCTAGCCGTTTCCATTTGTTTTTTAGAGCCATTTTAGTGCCTGAAAGTTCGAGTCCCCATTGACTTCAATGGGGTTCGGTGTCCGGGTAAAGTTCGAAAAAAGTCCGGGATACGGACCCGGACTTTTATTTCAAGTTCGGCTGAACCCGCCGAACACGGACATCCAGGTGTCCGCTCAACTCTAGTTAAGAGACAACAATCTCAATACATTCCCCATCATAAAGAAAAGTTTCTCCAATACTTCCCAGCAGCATGTAATCAAGATGTACAACTACTCCACTAGGATGGTCCCATCATCAACCATTTATTGTCTTAGTTTAAGATAGCACATATTGTGTGTCTTGGATAAAGGATGGCAGGCTATCAATCATTTCCTTTAAATTAATATCTGTGAACTTTCCTAATCTTTCTAAAGGTCTATTAATTGTAAGATATAAAAGGTTGCTTTTTCTTTATTGTTATGCATCTTCAGACTAATGTAAAATGTGCAGACATTATAACTATTCACACATTCAGTAAATATTTAAATTTATCATTACTGATTAGGCCCACTTCCTTGTCCATCTCCAACTAAACATTTTTTGTTGAGGTCAAAGATAGAAAAAGGGGTATTTTGTCATTTCCAGTATGTTCCTTCATCCACTAATAGTCATTTCACTTTACCCACATGGAGATCCTCTACTAATAGTACTACATTGCCTCTCTCATTAACCATCTTTACTACCTACCTGGGTCTATTTTAAATTCTTGCAATGCTTTTCACTCGGCCTGGGTCAAGTTATCCTTCACCTTGTGATACCATTCCACTGTCTATATGTCCCTATGAACCAGCTCCAAGAAAAGACTGATCCAATGATTATTTTTTTTGTTTCATTTTAAATTTGATAATATTTGAAGATTCCCCTCCTTCTTCATTAGCTTTGTGTTCATCTTCTTGCCAGTTCTGTTACAGTAGACGTACAAAGTTTTCTAAGGCCCTCTGTTTTCCATTGTAGTTGTCTTATTAAGTCCACCTTCCACACCTAAGTTTTCCATTTTCTCTCCATAGGGATGCATCAAAAGGACCTTTCTCAAAAAGAGATATAGATCCTTATCCCTATTTCTGATTCCTGGAATTGGTTTATTCTGCCTCTCCTTTGTTACCCTGGTCCTTTAACCACTTCTGGACTGGAAGGTTTTACCCCCTTAATGACCAGGACATTTTTTGCAATTTGGCACTGCGTGACTTTTATTGGTAGTTGCGCAGTCATGCAATGCTGTACCTAAACAAAATGTATGTCTTTTTCCCCACAAATAGAGCTTTCTTTGGTGGTATTTTCTCACCTCTGTGGTTTTTATTTTTTTAAGATATAAATGAAAAACATTTTGAGAAAAAATCAAATTTTTTACTTTTTCATATAAAAAATATCCAATAAACTAAATTTTGTCATATATTTAGGCCAAAATGTATTTAGCTACTTGTATTTGAGTAAAAAAAAAAAAATCTCAATAAGCGTATATTTATTGGTTTGCGCAAAAGTTATAGCATCTACAAACTCTTGTGTATACTGTATACTGGAATTTACACAGCTTTTAATTTCTGACTGCCTATCTCATTTGTTTAAGTGCTAAAATGGCAGGGTAGTACAAACCCCCCTCCCCCATATTACACCTTTTTAGAAAGTAGACACCCCAAGGAATTTACTGAGAGGCATGTTGAGCCCATTGAGTATTTTTTTTTTTTTGTCACGTGTGTTTAAAAAATCTTAATTTTTTTTTTTTACACAAAGTTGTCATTGAAATTATATATTGTTCACGCATGCCATGTGTATATGTGGAATTATACCCAAAAAGACATTATGCTGCTTTTCCTGAGTATGGGGATACCGCATGTGTGAGAATTTTTGACAGCGCCCTCACATACCTATGTGAGGACGCTGTATCTTTGCTCCTCTACATCTGCTACATGGGAATACATGCCCTTACTGGCTTTGTATATGTGAGTGCACTGTTTTATTTTAATAAACCATTTTAGTTGTACAATATCACGCAATGTCCTTGCCCATTTTTATCTTTTTTGGCACCTGAGTTTCTACCTTGAACATCTCCACACATATGTTCCATGCTACAAGTGAATCATACCTGGCGGATCTCTCTGCAGATAATAAGCTAGCTAAGGTTTATCCATTGATTTGGGTGACCATAATGATTTGGTAAGCAGCCTCTCTGGATACCTTTTGGTGATCAGATCACGAGTGCTTTACAGGCACCCCGTATAGGGAACTTGCTGTGCCTGCGTGGGGTGGTGCGACCACCCGTAAACTATCCTGCAGAGAGAAGTGTCTCTGAGAATCATCCAAATATTACAAGAAAAACAAAGCAACAATGCTGAAGTTAAAAACTATGTTAGAGTTAACAGGGGCTAGGGTTGAGGATTGAAAAAAAGAGACATGGATCTTGGTGAGTTCAAAGGCATAACCGTTCCTGTGGGGTTCATCATACCTGGAACGTGTTAGCAACCGTAGTAGAGCACATACAGGGGGAGAAAATTAAGTGGGAGAAAGAGAGCTCAAGGAGAGAGAGAGAGGAAGAGAGAGGGGTCAGGGGTGAGGGGAGAGGGAAAAGGAAGAGGGGTGTCACTGGGAGGAGAGAGAGCTGGCGCCATAAAAGTAACTTAGTAAAGTACAAGGAGGCGCATCATGGCAACTGAAGAGAGGTATCAAAGTTAGGTGGGAGGAAATGGTCGACCCACGGTTGCCAGAGCCTATCGTGTTTATCAACTTTGTCTAATAGTATTGCTTTGATTTTGGCATGAATCATTGCTTTTGTGATTCTATGTTTTACTTCAGGTAATAGTAAGCGTGGGGATTTCCAGGCTTTCGCAATGTTTTTTTTGGCTGCAGTAGTAACTTGTAGAAATAATTTGTGTCGGGATCTGGAGACATTGTCCGGTTTCATGTTCAAGAGGGCCAGAGAGGGGTCTGGGGAGATGGATGTGTCCAGCAAAGTGGAAAGAATGTGAAATATAGCTTTCCTGAACTCCCGCACTTTGGGCCATGTCCACCATATATGTAGGTGGGTACCTGCATCTGGGTAACCTCGAAAGCACGTTGAGGGATAAGATGCTAGATATTTTGCTATATGTCCGGGTACTAAATACCAGCACATTAGAACCTTGTAGTTAGTTTCAGAGGCTACTATATTCTGTGAGGCTGCCTTTGTCGTCTGCCAAATCTTCGGGGTCTAGGTGTAGTGCTAAGTCTAGTTCCCATTTATTGGTGTAAGAGGGAAGAGCCCGGCTGGGGGAGTTAGAGAGCCTGGAATAGAGAAGGGAGATAAGGCCATGGGTGTGCAGGTCGTGCAGGCAGACATGTTTAAAGGAGGTCAGGTTGGGTAAGGTAGAATCAGTGTGAATACATTGGGTTAGAAAATGTTTAATTTGAAGATATCAGAAAATTCCAGAGCTTGGTAAACCGTGGGATTCACCGATGGCTGGAAAGGGTTTCTGTGAATTAGAGACAATAAGCAAGTGAGCCTGGACAAGGCCGGTAGCAGACCAGTGACGGAATGAAGATAGGGATTTCCATGCAGCGGGAAAGATGGATTGTGTAAGTACGATAACAGGGGGTTATGGGGTGAATGGAGCTTATATTTAAACTTCAGAGTATCCCAGAGATGTAGAGAGTGACGTATAAACAATTGACTTACGGTCAACTGGTTTTAGCCATAGAAGGTTGGCTGTGGATAAAGGGTCGCAGTCAACTGCTTCTAGTGCTACCCAGAGGGGAACCTCCTAAGCAGCAAGCCACTTTAAAAGTTGGGCCAGTTGTCTGGGCCAGGTCTCTTATTAAGTTTGAGGGATCTGATTGCGTTGAGGATTTCTATTTCTGAGATGGGTCTGTCCAGGTTTTCTCGCTGAGAGGAAGATAGGGAAGGCAATGAAAGATTTGAGAAGGATTCTGTGACCTGAGATTCTTCTAGAGGCGTAGTGGTGGAGTAAAGCTTTGAGAGATGTCAATGAAAGGTCTCAAGAATTCTAATGGGGTTGCTGGTGTGTGTACCCAATGGGGTCTTTAGGCGGATCAGTTTCCGAAATAGATTGAAATAGAGTGAAAGGGCCAGGAAGGTGTAGGGTTTATTGGCTTTAGTATAGAACTGATGTTGAGAACGTCTCAGAGCCCTTTCCGCCGATTCAGTAAGGAATAGATCTAGCTTTAATTCTGCTTTATGAAGGGAGTTTTTATTCTCTGGGATAGGCTGTGTCTGAAATCGATCGTGAGCTTGGGTAAAATTAGAATTCAAGGTTTGGTAGATGAGCTGACACTCTTTCTATTCTTACGGCGGGAGGCCAGACTGATGAGGGTTCCCCGAATTACTGATTTGTGGGCTTCCCAGATTGTAAGTGGGGTTACATCTGTAGTAACATTATGGAGATATAGTCTTTTATAGCAGTGGCTACTTCGAGTCTATGGGAGGGATGTGCCAGAAGAGTGTTATTCAAGGATCAGGGAGTCAAAAGTTGTGATGACTGCATTGTGATCGGACCATGGATTGGCAAAATAGAAGAGGTTAGGAGTGACAGGGAAGTTGCTACAGGTGTGAGGATGTGGTCTATACCCGAGAAAGTCTTGTGGGGATTGGAGTAGTATGTATATTGTCGCCTAATAGAGTTAAGTTCACGCTAAGTGTCCACAAGTGAGTGGTTTAGGAGTAGTTTTTGGAAGGAGAGTTTGTGTGGGGTCGAGGATGGCGAGACGGGGGTTTTGTCCAGGAAAAGGGTAAATTACCTGATTCGAGTACCCACATAATATGACCGTGGAAGTGGAAAAGGAAGAAATGTGGAAGTTTGGCGCATAATAGGAAGCCAATGTTACCTCTGTGTCTAGCAATGAACCTATGAGTATTAGGTACCTACAGTACCTTCATGGTCAACGATGGATGAGTAAAGTGTGAATGGAGCCGTTGGGTGGAACGCTATCAGAACCCCTCTCTTCTTGACATTGGCAGAGGCTGTGAAGAACTGTGGATAAGAGGCAGTTAAATATTTAGGCGCATGAGAGGTGGTGAAATTAGTTTCTTGCACGCATGTGACATGGGCATTGATGGAAGCAAATGAACGGAAGGCTTTGCACCGCATTTGAGGAGAATTTAGGCCCTGAACATTAAGGGTAAGCACATTCAGGGAGGCCATTTGTCAATAAGGTGGAAGAGGCTAGTGGTGAGAACCAAAGGAGTACCAGTACCAGGGTCCATGGCTTGTCACGAGGGCCAGTCTAAATTCAGGTGAGAAACAAAAAAAAAAAACAGTAAGTAACAGTAGATTGCAACGTTTCAACTCAGCCGGGTTAGGAGACACGAAGATCCTGGGCTGTAGGGTTCAGGCAGTCCATGGAATCAACAAATTCAGGTAGAGGGAGGACAAACCAGCTCTGTTTAGGGGTAGCAGATGTGGAGGTGGCAGCCTTCTGGTGAGATCTCGAGGCAGAGCATCTGCGCTGTTGTTGAGAGGCTGGGGTGGCAGGGGGAGATGACAAGTGCAACTCATAGAGGAGGTGCTGGAGATCCTCAGTAGATTTCCAGGTGTGTTTGTGCCCCTGATAGCTGAATCTTACAGAAAAGGGGAAGCCCCAGGAATAGATGATCCGATGTTGCTTGAGAACTTGCAAAAAAGGGTTTGAATGCACTACGATTTGTGATTGTGGCCTTGAATAGGTCTGTGAAAAGCTGGTAATTATGGCATTGCAATATCAGGGCTTCTTTTTGTCGAGCTGCTTGTAGTAGCTGCTCTTTGGTCCTGTAGTTGTGAAGTTTGGCAATAATGTCCAGGTGCGGGGGGCTAGGGCTCTGTGAATGCGATCCATTTAAAGGTGCTCAATGGGGATGGAAGGGTAGAGCTCCTGAAAGAGAGCGGTTATGGTGGATTGCAGATCTATCACAGTCTCTGGGATCCCTCGAATTCGTATATTAGAGCTCCTAGCTCTGTTTTCCTGGTCCTCTAGTTGGGCCTGTAGGGCTTGGTTTTCTTCTCTGAGGGCCTCGTGGTCCTCTGAGTGGTTAGTGATGCAGACTTCAAACTCATCTGGTCTAGTTCTCTAATTTCCTTAGTGAGCCTGTCAGTAATTTGGTCTGAGGTCTGTTTCAGGGTCTTGTGGAGAATATGTTCAAAACGCTGGATCAGATCAGCTTGTGGGGTGTCATATGATGGATCCCTTGAAAAAACGGGGCTTCAGTATCCGACTCACCTTCATCAGGGTGAAGCATGTTGAGCCTGAGGGCTCTGGATGTGCTTGAGCTGGCGCGTGAGGTGAGTGGCGGCGCCATCTTGGATGAAGCCAGTGCCAGAACATCTTTAATATTGTGGCTTTTAATCCACAATTTAGCTCCACCATCATGGAGTGGCGGAGGGTGGTGGCAGTCTGTCGGGCGCGGTGTCCGGAATGAGAGGTTGGTCACCGGTGAGGGCGGCGGTATGTCTCGCTGCGGTGCGGAGCTCCAGCTAGACATGTCCGTCACGCTGAGCTTCGAGCATGCGCCCTCCTTAATATTCAATATATTTATATTTTATATGGACAATAGAAGCATGAGTGTATAATAATAAAACATTACAAATACGACAGTATACAGTGCAGTAAAACAGTAGAACGGTGGTATCTGCAACGAAAACTATGGTTAACAATAAAAAACACAGCAACAATAAAACATTACATTATAATAGCATACAGTACAGTAGAATGGTGTTATCTGCAAAGCAAACTATGATTAACAATGAAAAACAGTAAAATTAAAACATTACAGTATAACAGTATATTATAAAGTAGAGTAAAAGTAGAAAGAGTAGAAAAGTAGATTAAGAACAGAAAATTAACTCAATAAAATGACAACTATTTTTGGCTTTTTTATTGTTAATTTATTTTTACATTTTTTAAAAAAAAATTTGTAACTTTTTTTTACACTTTTTTTGTAACTGTAAAAAAACTTTATATGTTCCAGGCTAGGGTCTCTCAAAATGTGATAGCCATTCCAACATCTTTCAAGACCCTGTGTGAAAGTGTGTGTGCCCTTGACTGTGCCATGCTGTACTCTATACTAATTCTCTACTAGTGTGTGGTAGCGACCAAAACAGTCCCCGATGCAGAGACCAGGTTGGCCAGGACAGGAGGGACAAAAAAGTGGGTGTCAACCCTATATCGGCATTTTCCACAGACACAACATCTTCTTTGGGGTGCTCTTTGAGAAGGGGTACAAGGGAGGACATCAAGAAAATGCCTCTTATGCAGCCGGCTCACTGCATCTGGATTGCGAATTTGGGCCACAGCACCTTCTGGATACAGAAGGGCTGTGATGAATTTTAGGAAGGATCCACTTCTTCCTGATGCTTTGTATAGCACATAAGCGTTCAGCAGAGCCAATTGGAATTCCTCCCTGAGGAAGTCACGTGACGTGACGTAACGCGTAGGAGGAGCCGCCGTAACTGGAAGTGACGTTGAGAATCGGAGCGAAGTTCCCCCAGCGCTATTGAGATTGTTTATATGCCTGAAACAAGTGGGCTGAATGTAAGTGCATTTCTTTTTATGCGAAATAAATTTGCTTTTAATACTGCACCATGATGGCCCTCTTTATTTGATGAGCCCCTGAGGTCGTGGCAGCAGTTAAGGAATCTACAGTAAATAGTGCCCCAATACGGACCCCTAGAGGCACATCGGGACCACTGATAAGATCCTTCAGGCAGGACCCGGTAGCCGTGAAGCACGAGATCGAGGGAAAAGATATATATACACAGGCGATTTATGTATAATAGTGAACAAAGGGGATGTAGCGCTCGACAGAAATATATAAATAAATACAAACATGTGAACCATATGGTTCACATGTTTGTATTTATTTATATATTTCTGTCGAGCGCTACATCCCCTTTGTTCACTATTTATCACGATTCCACGTTTGTGTAGCAGCTGACAGCGTGGGAGAAATCCCACTTCATCACTATATATTCAAAATTTATTTATGTTAATTAATTTTTCACACCATTTGCGCAGTTTTTTACCCCTTTTCTCTCGATTTATGTATAATACTGAGGTGAGAGTTTAGAGCACCTAGAAGTGACACCTGGTGGAGGAGAAAGTCACAGCACCTTAACTGCACGGAAGCACTTTGCTGTTTAAGTTTCAGATTGAAGTCACACACCTGATTGCATTATTTGTGGTGATTTGGAAGAACGGACATTTATTTAAATCACAAATTTTGTTTTTTAAGGATTTTAAGGATTTTTTCTGTATCATTTGCATTTTTTAAGGATTTTAAGGATTTTTTCTGTATTATTTGCATTGATAGATGAACTACAGCACCCAGCACTTTAGAGATTGATTGTTTTATCTCACAATTAATTTTTTTGATCACATGGTTTACTGAAGCACTGTTATATATTAAAGGTATGAGGATGCGATTTAACAAAATATAAACACCCCATTCCCCATAAGCACATCACCGTAATCAATTGTAACAAATCAACTATAATTTAATATTCAATAATTTTCTTTGGAGTTTAATTCACTTCTGAAGCGCACCATAACCCCCCTGTTAAAATCAATTGGAATAAGTATACAGACACTTTTTTGTACCAGCGTCTGGCATTACAGGCAATTAACCACTTGCCGACCGCCGCACGACTATCTACGTCGGCGGTCAGCCCCTCACAGGCAAACTAACGTAGGGCTATGTTGCTTGCTTGTGAGGGTCTAGGGAGCGAGCGCGCGCCCCCGGAGGCGCGCTCCCGCGTGGTCACGGACCCCCCGCGCGTGTGACCAGCGGACCCGATGTCCACCGGCCACTCGGCGATCGGCGGGGGAGAGGGAGAATGTCAGGCAGCTTGTGTAAACAAGCTGCCTGTCATTCTCCTCGCTGCAAAGACACTGATCACATGGATCTACTATGTAGATCCATTGATCAGTGTCCTTACAGCTGAAGCCACAGCCAATCACAGTAGAAAGCACGCCCCTAGGGACACACACAGCCCCTCCCTCCCAAATAAAGTTAACCCCTTCACTACCAGTGTATTTTTACAGTAACAGTGCATATATATAGCACTGATTACTGTAGAAATGTCACTGGTAACCCCAAAAGTGTCAAAAATGTCAGTCAAGGGTCCGATCTGTCCGCCGCAATGTCGCAGTACCGCAAAAAAATCGCAGATCGCCGCCATTACGCGTTAAAAAAAAAACAACAAAAATGACAAAAATCTTTCCCTTTGTTAGTAAACGCGATAACTTTTGCGCAAACCAATCAAAATACGCTTTTTGCGATTTTTTTTACCAAACATAGGTAGCATAAAACAAATTGGCCGAAAATGTTAAAAATTTTTGATTTTTACATTTTTTTTGGGGGGAATTTCATATAAAAAAATGTGAAAAATATTGTTATTTTTGCAAAATTGACGCTCTTTTTTTGTTTATAGCGCGTGATCAAAAAATCGCACAGGTGATCAAATACCACCAAAAGAAAGCTCTGTTTGTGGGAAAAAAAGGACGCCAAATTCGTTTAGGTACAGCGTCGCACGACCGCGCAATTGTCCGTTAAAGTCACGCAGTGCCGAATCGCAAAATACCCCCTGGTCGGAATGGGGGTAAAATCTTCCGGGGCTTAAGTGGTTAAGTATGGCGCCATCATCTGGTCTTCGAAGTCCACCCCTCCCAATATTAAGGTTGTGGACACAGAGGGGCTTCTCAACAGCACCAGTTGCCGTTGCAATTTGGACTGTTGTATCTGCATGAATGGAGGCAGAACGAAAACATTCTGTGTGTCCCTCCACTTCACTGAAAGCAATTTATTACACTTCAAAGAGGCTCTCTCCCTCAGTCTAAGTCGGGAACCTACAAACCTTTGAGCACCAGCAATTAGGTAGCAATGTGCCACATGCGCCAATTCCAAAATCAAAAAGGTGACTAAAAAGTGTCACGCTTGTGTAATAATTGTCCACGTATAAATGGTACCCCTTTCCGAATAAGGGTGACGCCAAGTCCCAAACAATCTTGCCGCTGCTCCCCATGTAGTCTTGGCAGTCAGAGGGCACATTGCTATCTTTTTCCTCGTAAATCTGGAAATGACATGGCCTGTTGCACTGTCACAGAGCTTATACACCTTGACCCCATATCTGGCAGGCTTGCTGGGAAGAAACTGTTTGAAAGCAAGGTGTCCAGAAAATTTAATTAGGGACTCATCAACACAGACAGCTTGTTGGGGCAGTGCTGGTTTGACTATGACCAGGATGTACTGGGCTGCTAGTGCTTGCCAGTTCAGCAGAAGGTTGAGCGGTACTAGTACCGACACTAGTACCGACACTCTGCTGCACACGAGAACCCTGCAGTTGTTGCACCTCAGCAACAGAAGAACGGGGTCAGGTATGCCTGACCTTAGCAGGGACCACTACCCTGTCGTCATAGCTATCTGTCAGGGTGTCTCTGCTGTCTACAGGTTTGAATACTGAGCCTGATTCTGACAGTGAGGCTTCCCCATCTTGGGGGCTTGACCCCATATCTGGCACGCTTGCTGGGGAGAAACTTTTTAAAAGCAAGGCAGCCAGAAAATTTAATCAGGGACTTATTAATGCAGACAGCTTTTTAGGGTGTATACAATCCTGCAAACTTCTGGTTGAAGTGATTTACGAGGGGCCGAATTTTGTGGAGCCGGTCATATCCAGAGTCACCCTGAGGACAACAGAGTTCATTGTCACTGAAGTACATGAACTACAAGATTTTCTTGTATCTAGTCCTGGCCATGACAGCAGAGAACACAGACATATGATGAATTGGATCAGTGGACCAATATGACCGCAACTCACTCTTTCTAGTAAGGCCCATGAGGAGGGATAGGCCCAGAAAGGTTTAAATTCAGAAACAGTGATATGTTTCCATGAAAACTCTCTGGCAAGGTTCAAATTTGGATTTGCAATGATGAATTGATCGACATATAAATTGCTTTGGTCCACAATAGATCTGTACAGATCTTCTGTGAAAAACAGCTCATAAAAACCAAGTGGAGTAAAATCGGCTGTTTCCACCTGAATTCCAGGTTTACCTGTGAATGGGGGAAGTACAGGCACTGCAGAAGAGGGGGGCTCCCAATCAGGATTTGCAAGTGCATCAGGAAGGACACTATGGACTCTACGGACCTGTCTTAGAAATATTGGTGGCTGCGGGACACTACTTGGTACTGGCTACCCTGGTGCTTGCCAGTTCACCAAAAGGTTGAGCGGCACTAGTACCGACACTCTGCTGCATTTAAGAACCCTGAGATTGTTGCACCTCAGCAACAGAAGAACGGGGTTGGGTATGCCTGACCTTAGCAGGGACCACTACTCTGTCATCAGAGCTATCTGTCAGGGTGCCACTTCTCTCTACAGGTTCGAATACTGAGCCGTATTCTGACAGTGAGGCTTCCTCTTTGCTCTCAACTGTCATGCTCAGCATCGTGTAGGCTTTTTCACTAGTGTTCCTCTTTTTGGACATTTTGACCAGTAAAGTAATATGTACCTAGTGTGACTCACAGGTAAAAAAGCATCTGGTTGTCAAGGACTGTTTGAACCACTACCAAAAAATTTAATTTATAGTGCTAGCAGAGATCAGGCCTGACTCTATTAACGCTACAGTTTAGTGTGTTGTGTATCGGAAGTGACAGTAATCTGCTGATACTGCACTTCTTGGGGGATGGGGGGAAGGGCTAAACACAGGTTCTGGCAGGTTTCAGGGCTGACGCTGCATTTTGGGAACACTATACTAAACTATTGGGAACGCTAGAATAGTTCTGATCAGATCAAAGATATTGATCTGTTCAGACACTATACTAGTAGTGGAGGTGTTTAGTGTGTTTATGTCACTGGCAATCAAAGGGTTAAAATGTATTCCTAAATATGCGGTGGACAATCTGACCCTATCCTTTATTGACGCTAACTAGCGTTAATGCTAACTGATGTCACCTTTGACACTAATATAGTGATCAGAAAAAAGATCTGTACACTATAATAGCAACACTGTGACAGGGTAATGAAGGGGTTAACTAGGGGTGACTAGGGGGTTAAATATTTATTAGGGGATGTGTGGCAGGTACTGTAAACATATCTGGGACTGCCTCTAACTACCACTAACTGTCTCTCACACTAACTGAAATCACAACTGACACTAATACAGTGATCAGAAAATTATCTGTATACTGTATATAGTATACACTGTGACAGTGAGTGAAAGGGTTAACTGGGGGGGGGGGTAATCAGGGGGTTAAATGTGTGCCTATGTGTACTGGTGTCAGTGTAGTGCTTGTGTACTCAGAGTTGATGTTCTCTTCTCTCATGCTGGAACCAAAAAGGGCTCCAGGGGAGAAGTCTGCATAATTTCCTGTGCCTGTGTTTACATTACACAGGCACGGGGCATTCTGCAATTGGTCAGAACTGGTCACCAGGTCCAGGCCAAAAATCAACTGCGGCAGGTGGTCGGCAACTGGTTTAATTACCTATTTCCTTTTCTTACTTTTCATAGATTGTCTACTGCTTCATTTTGCCTTTCTGTTGGTTACAAAGTCACCATTGAACAAAGAAGGAAAAATCCACTCACATTTATAATATAGATTTAGCACCCTCCTTGCTAGATAAACTAGATAAATGTAGTTGTTTTTGGCTTCACTGTAGCAGCAGTGATTACTTTGAGCTGTTCTGGGCTACACTGGTTGCAGGTTTGATTGTTTCCTGATGACTTATGGAGTATTTCTAGAATTTAGAGGCCTGGAAGGGAAAATCAGCAACCTGAATATTTATGTTGTCTCAGCCAATTCCTGGGGGAGGGTGGCCTGGGAAAGCATAAATAGTCTTGGGTTTGGAGCTGGCTGGTTCTTGTCTAGGAGAAGTTTACAGCCTGAAGGGCACAGCTGAAATTCTACCTGTACTCATCAAAGTCACAGCTATGCTAAAGCTGGGGGAGGCCTTTTGCTGAGACTCTCTGAAGCTAAGGATCCGGCATGGAAAGTTTACTAGGGAAATGTCTGTCTGATATTAGAAGGAGGCATCTAAGTATCCAGGGAGTAAAAACCTGAGTGCAGGATCCAGGTGACTGTTGCTGCTGCTATCTCTTCTGTGTTAGTACTAGTGCTTCCCTGGCCTGGGATATCTCTGACAGTGTCTTAGTGAAATACAATTTCTGAGCCATTACTTAAGAGGACTGTTCTAAAGATCAATGCCAAAGGGAAGAGTGTCCTCTCATTGCTGTTTAGATTTACTTTAATATCCCATAGCTCCCTATGCCCTATTCAGGAATACATTTCAGAAAAATCAACCCCTAGACTGTGTATTGAGCCAGAGAGTAACATTTGCTGTGTGCCTAGCTGCCGCTGTACTAATTTAGGAGGGAAACCTGGGCAAAACAGCGTCCCTGTCCTGTAGTGTAGCTGCTGCCATTGGGGAGCTACAATTCATTGGGGGGACCATGAATGCCAACATGTACTGTGACATACTGAAGCAGAGCATGATCCCCTACCTTCGGAAACTGGGCCGCAGGGCAGTATTCCAACATGATAAGGACCCCAAACACACCTCCAAGATGACCGCTGCCTTGCTAAAGAAGTTGAGGGTAAAGGTGATGGACTGGCCAAGCATGTCTCCATTGAGCATCTATGGGGCATCCTCAAACGGAAGTTGGAGGAGCGTAAGGTCTCTAACATCAACCAGATCTGTGATGTCATGATGGAGGTGTGGAAGAAGAGTGGTAAACTGTGAAGCTCTGGTGAACTCAATGCCCAAGAGAGTTATGGCCGTGCTGTAAAATAATGGTGGCCACACAAAATATTGACACTTTGGGACCAATGTGGATATTGTCACTTAGGGGTATATTTACTTTTGTTGCCAGTGGCTGTGTGTTGAGTTATTTTGAGGTGAAAGCAAATTTACACTGTTATACAAGCTGTACACTCACTACTTTACATTGTAGCAAAGTTTAATTTCTTTAGTGTTGTCACATGAAAAGATATAATAAAATATTTACAAAAATGTGAGGGGTGTACTCACTTTTGTGAGATACTGTATATACACAGTATATATACGGTATATTAACTGTCCTGACACTTTTTATAACTATTTATGAAATCTATTCAACACAAAAACATATTATTGATCTAATAGGATTCTAGTGGCTTTTTAAATTATAAATGTATTGCACAGAAGATCTGCATTCATTTTTCTTTCTCAGGCTTTTCAACTTAAGCCAAAGTTTTGATATGTATTTTAACTTATCACCTCATTACAAAAATGAAATGAATACTTCCATAAATCTAAGACTGCATTTATTGGGTAATGTTCTATAATATATTAAACAACATGGAATATGAAATTACTATAGCTCCAGAGCCAAGGCAAATCAAAGTGGCTTTATGAAGGTATAAACATTTGCAATACTGGATAAGGTTGAATAAACCTAAGCACTTATTCCTCAGGGGATTTTTGAGTCAAATTAATCTGCTCACTTTTTTAAGCTTCAAGGGAAATAAGTAACTTCATCTGTACAAGACTGTACTTTAATAAATGTGGTATATAAACACTGCAAGGTTTAGCTAATAAAGTAAAAAACAAAGCAATTATGTTTAAATGGTATGAATATATATGAGTCGGAGATATCCTACGATTGGAAATAATTTACTGTATGAAACAATCATTTACAATTTTTACAGCTACTTATAGGCAGTTTTTGTAATATTTTATTACCACTTTTTTAACCCCTATAGAAAGTAATAGCTTTGCTACTCCATTTTATTTCAACAGATGTTTAACCACTTCTTGTCTGGACACTTTATATAAATGTCTGCAGTCAGGAGGGTGTACTAAGATGTTCTACCACTCCCACCACTCATGTGTACGGCATGCCCTGTGATTGATGTGTCCTTTGGACACAGCAGGTCACAATTTTGGGTACAGGGCCAATTCAATTGGCCCTGTACCATGTGATCACTGTTACCAACTACAGTGATCACAGTTGTAAACAAGAGCTGCATGCTGCTGCCTGTGCTGTGTTTTTACCTTTCATAACAATTGGCTTCGGGAGGAAACTGAATGCTTTCTATAATAATCGGCACTGTGTGAAAAAAAAAAAAAAAAAAAACAATTACAATCCTGGACCAGTACCACATCATTATAGGGACACTGGGACTGATGTGGCCAGTGTTCAGAGACACTGCTGCTCTGATGAGATTAAATGACAGTCAGTCAGCCAGTGTCCCTATACACTAGCCATTTCATTCCAAGACTACTGCAGCCAGAGTTACCAAACTAGAGCAGCAAACCTTGTTCACATGGGCATGCCTGTGTGATGGTTGTGTTTAACCACATGGGGATGCAGAGGTGCATGGACACAGACACTGCTCCTAATTGGAAATCTATGTGAGTGTTGGTGCATGGCCTTAAATGCAAACAGTGTGCATTTGATCTGTGTCAGTAAACACAGCCCTGACACAATTGTATGCTGTAGTATGCACAGTATGAATGAAGCCTTGGTGTCAGTGATCTCCACCGTACCAGTGCAGTGTATCCAGCAACAGTGTTCCTGATCACCACTTCCTGAGGTTGGGGGCAAATTAAAACACCCTTAACGGTGGGTGCTGTGATTGCTGTGTCCTTTGGAAAAAATCAGAGTACAGGACATCCTACAGTCTTTTCTGTAATTCAAACAGAATGTTTCTACAGTGATTGGCACTGTTGGAAACATTCAATGTGGGAAAAAAAGCAATAAAGTCCTGGAACAGTGCTGACTATTTGTATGACACTGTATGCCAGTGCAGCCAGCCAGTGTCCCTGACCTTGAGCCACACCAGTTCCAGTGTCACCAAACCAGCGCAGTCAGAGTTTCACTGCTACACCAATACAGTGTACTTAGAAATGTTCCTAATTTTGGTCATACCAGACCAGTGTAAGCCAGTAAAAATGTTCTTGATTGCCACTACACCAATCCCAGTGTCCCAAGACCAGTTTAAGCCAGCAACAGTGTTTCTGATTGCTTTTACATCATTACCAGTGTCACTGCAACCAGTGCAGTCAGCAACAGTGTCCCTGATTACCAACACAGCAGTCACATTAGATTAGTTTAACCCAACAACAGTGCTCCTGTTCAACACCAGGGATGAATTCTGCCATGATCAGACAAATCCAAACCAGCACGGCTTATACCATTAGGAAGCTGTTAAAGCTGAAAGCCAAACATATGCTGTGGAAGCATTCCCCACCCTGAAGCACTCCCCTTGCATATGTGCAGCTGTTGGGAATGCCCCTACCGACTATGATTGGCTGATCCCAATGATTGTCCCTGATTACCTTTGCACTAGTCTCAGTGTCACCAGACCAATGCAGCCTGCAACAGTGTTCCTGATCACTACCACCCTAATCCCAGTGTTACCAGACCAATGTAAGTCAGCCGTCACATTTCTGATTACTGTCACACCATTGGCAATGCAACCAGACCAGTGCAGCTAGCATCAATGTTCCTGATTGCTAGTCACACCAGTGTCAGTGTCACCAGAGCTAGTGCAGCCATCAACCATGTCCCTGATTGCCCCCACATCAATACAGTGTCACGAGAGCCACTACAGCCACCAACAATGTTCCCTGATTACTAACACACCAGTGTTCCCTCTGATTTGATGCCTGTAATAAACCTGACTGTTTAATGACCATGTTTTTGCTTGATCATGTCTCTGCCTTCCACCTGAATTGACCCATTTGCCCGTCTCACTGACAATTTTCCCAAGAGACACTAGTCCCAGCCTTCCTCTGTGGACAACTGCACTCTTCGAATCACAGAAATGATTTTGTTCACCCTTTGTTAAGCCTCCTGTACTTCCTGGCCAGTGAACATTGCATTCCCGGGGACAGCCACGTGACGTACCAATAGGCTAGACTTGCTTAGCTTATGTGGATGGGGACTGCTTCAAGTGATACTACATTAACCCTCTATTTCCTGACTACTCATGCACAGGCAAGCATTACAGTGCACTTTTATATATATAGTTTTTATTGAGATTTTTAACAAAAGTACAGGTTCCAACTAGGGATGATCAAACTTTTGAAAAGTTCGGTTCGGCCAGAACATCCGAACTTCCCGAAAGTTCAGCCCGGATTTCAGAACCCCATTGAAATCAATTGGACCCGAACTTCGGTAATCAAAAAACACTATTTTTAAGCCCTAAAACCCAATAAATGCCCCTAAAAAGTCCCTAGGGTTCTGGGTCATGCCCCATTAACTATTAATCACACAAAAAAAAGTTCTTAAAAATTGTCATTTTTGATAAAAAAAGCCAATTATTGAAAAATTAAAAAAAAAAAGAGAGATTTTTTGATTTTTACTTTGGATTTCGTATCTGGGGGGTCTAAAAAGTGTACATGTGAAGTTTCAGCTCTGTAGCATGTCCAGAACCATAAAAAAAAGATTGTATTAGAACACTTTCAGCACAGGAGTTTTCACACCTTGCCTGTTTAATAGCAGGCATTTTTTTGGGTTCTTTGCAGTCAGGAAAAACATCTTAACTTGTGTATAGTGGTACTGTGCACAAGTTCTGATGTTTTGCCTGCCTCCAAAAACCCCCAAAAAATGCCAGCAAAAACACACCCGGGCATTTTTTTTTGACGCTAGCGTTTTTTTTGGCATTTTTTGGGTTCTTTTGGGGCAGGCAAAACATCTGAACTTGTGTATAGTGGTGTATATACACACATACATATATTTATATACACACCTAGACATATATAGGTGTGATAGTAGCAGAAATATATGCTTGCGCTAATGAAATCATTTACAGTAATATATTTCTGCTACTATCACACCTATATATGGCTAGGTGTCTATATACATATAATTATGTGTGTATATATACCACTATACACAAGTTCAGATGTTTTGCCTGCCTCCAAAAACCCCCAAAAAATGCCAGAAAAAACACACCTGGGCATTTTTTTTTTGACGCTAGCGTTTTTTTGGCATTTTTTTGGGTTCTTTTGAGGCAGGCAAAACATCTGAACTTGTGTATAGTGGTATATATACACACATAATTATATGTATATAGGCACCTAGCCATATATAGGTGTGATAGTAGCAGAAATATATTACTGTAAATGATTTCATTAGCGCAAGCATATATTTCTGCTACTATCACACCTATATATGTCTAGGGGTATATATACAGACATATATGTGTATATATACCCCCTATACACATGTTCAGATGTCATGTCTGACATCAAACATGTCCTCAAAAAAGCACTGGCAGTGGCAACCCCTGCAGCATGAAAAATGCTTGCTGGTGAGAAGCCATATTCCTGTCCCGAAGCAACTCAGAGAAATTATCATTTCTCTATAGTGGTCACCCTGCTATGGAAGGGTTTTGTCACCCTTCCATAGCAGTCACTGTCAGTTAACCCTACACTACACTACGGTCCCCTTACACTTAACACCTTCCCTACAGAAACTAAATTTTTGAAGCTAACTTAAGTGTAAAGGAGCACTCTAACTACACTAGATATCCCTTTCCTCACACTAATAAATGCTAAATGACACTTTTAAAGTAAAATTAACAGAACTGCTTCCACTCTCTTCCATGTCCAGTATAACAATGCTAGGAATATGGCGGGGGCTATTTTATATACTGGGGGGCGTATTCACTAATGATTGGTCTAGGGACCCCCTAGTCACTCCAATCACATTCCTAGCATTCTCCTGCCCCCTCAATTGGCTTTTGCTAATGGTTCTGGTCCAATCACTGGCTTTTAAAGCCCATTTCCTGAAGCATTGCATTTTGGTCGGTTCTGGTTGCCGAATTCCGAACTTTTTGGGCAAAAAGTTCTAAATTCGGCCGAACCTCGAACACCCAATGTTCGGGCCGAACCGATGGTGGACCCGAACCATTCGATCATCCCTAGTTCCAACTTACACACATAGAGTGGATACGTTTCAAAGTACATTTCTGATAGTATGTGTAAATATTACAGAAGAAGAAACTGGTACAATGTTATAGCAAAGTTTTGAAAACTTCCTCACATGTGCTAGGGCCAGTGATTCAAGAGACAAGAGGGATCAGCCATGTCATCAAACATGAGATTTACTATATTTTGGGGTCCAGTTAGACTAATTTAAGTCATATTTATTGAATCTACTGTCTGTGTATGCTAATATTTTTTCATATTCTGCAATTGTATTACCTTTCATACAGTCTCTCTAACACTGGTTATTTCATTAGTTTTCCACTTGTGCATTATTGCCATGCGTGCTGCAAAGATTATGTGCATTGCAGTTGGGCATGCTGGTATAGGGAGGAGGGACATGTTTATACTGAGTAGGACCTGCTCAATGTTTGGTTTATTAAATACACCGGTGACAGATGATACTAATTTAAATATGTTAGACCAAAAGCTACGAAGGTGAAGGCAATACAGTGCATTTTTGATACAGTGTTGGTTGATTTTATGATACAATGTCTGGTAGATAAAAAAGTCTAAACGTTGAACAAATCACACATGTGGTATTCCCATACCTGGGAGAAGTATCAGAATTTGATTTAGTGTAAAAATCAAACTTTTCCTATGCTGTGTGTTAAAAATATCTTTTTAAATTGACAACGTTGTGTAAAAAAAAATATATATATAGAGATATATATATATCTCAATATATATTTTTCTTTCTTTCCACATTTTCCAAAAACTGCGAAAAATGAAATGTTCCACTTTTGTGGTCATTTTGTGAGTGTTTCTAATGTCATTTTGCTCTAGAGCCTTCAAAAATGTGATAGGTAGTCAGAAAATAAATTAGTTATTTTTGCATCTGGAAAGCCTAAAGGTGCCCATTGGATTTTGGGCCCTTCTATGTTACTAGGCTGAAAAAAATCCTCATACTTGGAAGGAGTAGCAGAATGTGTTTTTGGGGCATAGTATGCCTTTACTGCTTGTTAGGAATATCTTATTAGTTGACAACTTTGTTTAAAAACATAATTTTCTCTCTTTGTTTTTCAAAAATCTGGGGCAAGAAAAGACTAATTTTGCCTATTAAAAATAATTTTGGGTATTTGCTTGTGATCAGGATATATATATATATATTTTTTTTTTTTTACATAATATTATTGCTTATATTTCATGGATATAAGCAACCATTTTTACTGAATGAAACTGGTTCATTCAGTGTCTTTTGTTGTGATTACTTGTGATTGGTCAAAGCTAATCACATGATACAGATGGTCTGTTATTGGCCCTGTCTGTACCATGTGATCACTGTGACCACTCACAGCTAGCAACACAATTATATACAATTAGGGTTGAGCGAACACCTAGATGTCCGTGTTCGACGGGTTCGGCCGAACTTTAAAAAAAAGTCCGGGTCCGTGTCCCGGACTTTTACCGAACTTTTCCCGGACACCGAACCCCATTGAAGTCAATGGGGACCCGAACTTTAAGGCACTAAAATGGCTCTAAAACACCAAAGGAAAGGGCTAGAGTGCTGCAAATGGCAGCAAAACGTAATTAAGAGCATGGCAAGTGCTCTGCAAACAAATGTGGATAGGGAAATAACTTAAAACAACAAAAAAAAAACAGAAAAATAAAACAATGTTCTTCTTCATCTCTGAAGGACGAGGCCCATATGGAGTAGGAGGGAGGTTGAGGTGGTGGTGGATGTGGCGGTGACATAGGCGTGCGCACAGGGTGTGCTGGGTGTGCCTGGGCACACCCTAATCACCTAGGGCACATAGCATTGCCAGTGAGGAGATGGGAAAGATCTCCCTGGGACCTGCTCTGCTCTATTTCTCCTTGCCTACAGGTACATGGCCCCGATACATTACTCTCCCTGCTGGCAAACACATGCATGTGTATTTCAACTTTGGGGTGCACACCTTAATGCAATAGGCTGCGCACACCTATGGGCGGTGTAGGTGGAAGCGGCGGTGGAGGAGGACCAGGGCCGGATTAACAGCATCATGGGCTTGGTGCTGAGGATTTTGAAGGGCCTTAAGGGCCGTGCCTTGCCATGCACCCAGAGGAGGAAGGGTGCAGCCATGCATGCCTAATTCAACATGGGATGCTGTCTCTGAAGCCCATAAACACATCCATGCATCGCCAACTGTCCCTCCTTGTCCGGCCTTCACGCTGTGTGGGGAGGTTCTGAGGGTGCTGCCTGGGGAAGCGAGCATAGAAGCCAGACTTCTGTGTTTACAAGTGACAGAAGAGCGGTAACAGTGAATATGGCCAACCCGGGGCCTATATAAAAGGTAGGGGCCTGGAGCTGCAGCTCCAATAGCCCCTACATTAATCTGGCCCTGAGGAGGAGGACGAGGTAGCCAACACTGCTTCTTTTCAAAAATTTTAAATGAGGGTACACCCCAAAAGAGTGAGAAAGAGCAAAAATGGAACAATGGGTGGGTAAGGTCGGTATCCATTGCTATTCTGCATAAGGTACGGAAAAGTCCCGTGGGATCCATGCCTGGTTCATTTTAATGAACGTGAGCTTGTCCACATTGTCTCTGGACAGGCGGCTGCGCTTGTCTGTTATAACGCCCCCAGCCGTGCTAAATACCCGTTCAGATAATACACTGGCTGCAGGGCACGCCAGCACCTCCAAGGCGTAAAGGGCAAGCTCAAGCCATGTGCCCAATTTGGAGACCCAGAAGTTGAAGGGGGCAGACCCGTCATTCACTACATGTAGGCGTGTGCACACATACTGCTCCACCATGTTGGTAAAATGCTGCCTCCTGCTAAGACGTTCCATCTGAGCTGCTGGTGCTGCTGTTTGTTGTGGCGTGCTGACAAAGCTTTTCCACATTTCGGCCATGCTAACCCTGCCTTCTGAGGTGCTGGCGGTGCCCTGGTTGCGTTGGCGACCTCCTCCTCCTCCTCCTCTGCCTTGTGCTTCCACTGTGGCCCCGCTGTCAGATGGGAATGCCAGCAGCATGGCGTCTACCAGCGTGCGCTTGTACTCGCGCATCTTGCGATCGCGCTCCAGTGAGTGAATTAAGGACGGTACGTTGTCCTTGTAACGGGGATCCAGCAGCGTGGCCACCCAGTAATCAGCACAAGTTAGAATGTGGGCAACTCGGCGGTCGTTGTGGAGACACTGCAGCATGTAATCGCTCATGTGTGCCAGGCTGCCCAGAGGCAACGAAAGGCTGTCCTCTGTGGGAGGTGTATGGTCCGTGTCCTCTGTATCCCCCCAGCCACGCACCAGTGATGGCCATGAGCTGGCCTGGGTGCCACCCTGCTGTGAACATGGTTCCATCTCCTCCTCCAGCTCCTCCTCCTCCTCATCCTCCTCATCCTCCAGAACTGTGCCCCTGCTGGACAATTGCGTCCCTGGCGTTTGCGTGTGCAGGAACCCACCCTCGGAGCCCCTTGCGAATGACTGCCCTGAAAGCCTTGGAAATGTTACCTCTTCATCCTCCTCCTCCTCCTCATCCTGTGCCACATCCTCTTCCATCATCGCCCGAATTGTTTTTTCAAGGAGGCATAGAAGTGGGATAGTTAAGCTGAGAACGGCGTCATTGCCACTGGCCATGTTGGTGGAGTACTCAAAACAGCGCAACAAGGCACACAGGTCTCGCATGGAGGCCCAGTTAAATTAAATAGCGGAATAGAAAATATGATCCAAAAAAAGTGTATGTATATCACACGTACACAACCACACTGGGCCCCAATTACTATTGTTTGTACCCCTAAAAGGCTAGATGAGGAGTAGGGGGAGTATGGAACAGGCAGCACCCTCAAACCTTCAGAAGTATGAGATGAACCCCAACAACTTGGAAAGGTGGATCTCTCTCACACGTACCGACACAGACTATCCCGCAATTCAATTGATCCTCAAAGGTTTTTATTGAATAGCGGAATAGGAAATATGATCAAAAAAAGTGTATGTATCTCGCACGTACACAACCACACTAGGCCCCAATTACTATTGTTTGTACCCCTAAAAGGCTAGATGAGGAGTAGGGGGGGTATGGAACAGGCAGCACCCTCAAACCTTCAGAAGTATGAGATGAACCCCAACAACTTGGAAAGGTGGATCTCTCTCACACGTACCGACACAGACTATCCCCCAATTTAACTGATCCCCAAAGGTTTTTGATTAAATAGCGGAATAGAAAATATGATCCAAAAAAAGTGTATGTATATCACACGTACACAACCACACTAGGCCCCAATTACTATTGTTTGTACCCCTAAAAGGCTAGATGAGGAGTAGGGGGGGTATGGAACAGGCAGCACCCTCAAACCTTCAGAAGTATGAGATGAACCCCAACAACTTGGAAAGGTGGATCTCTCTCACACGTACCGACACAGACTATCCCCCAATTTAACTGATCCCCAAAGGTTTTTGATTAAATAGCGGAATAGAAAATATGATCCCAAAAAAGTGTATGTATATCACACGTACACAACCACACTGGGCCCCAATTACTATTGTTTGTACCCCTAAAAGGCTAGATGAGGAGTAGGGGGAGTATGGAACAGGCAGCACCCTCAAACCTTCAGAAGTATGAGATGAACCCCAACAACTTGGAAAGGTGGATCTCTCTCACACGTACCAACACAGACTATCCCCCAATTTAACTGATCCCCAAAGGTTTTTGATTAAATAGCGGAATAGAAAATATGATCCAAAAAAAGTGTATGTATATCACACGTACACAACCACACTAGGCCCCAATTACTATTGTTTGTACCCCTAAAAGGCTAGATGAGGAGTAGGGGGAGTATGGAACAGGCAGCACCCTCAAACCTTCAGAAGTATGAGATGAACCCCAACAACTTGGAAAGGTGGATCTCTCTCACACGTACCGACACAGACTATCCCGCAATTCAATTGATCCTCAAAGGTTTTTATTGAATAGCGGAATAGGAAATATGATCAAAAAAAGTGTATGTATCTCGCACGTACACAACCACACTAGGCCCCAATTACTATTGTTTGTACCCCTAAAAGGCTAGATGAGGAGTAGGGGGGGTATGGAACAGGCAGCACCCTCAAACCTTCAGAAGTATGAGATGAACCCCAACAACTTGGAAAGGTGGATCTCTCTCACACGTACCGACACAGACTATCCCCCAATTTAACTGATCCCCAAAGGTTTTTGATTAAATAGCGGAATAGAAAATATGATCCCAAAAAAGTGTATGTATATCACACGTACACAACCACACTGGGCCCCAATTACTATTGTTTGTACCCCTAAAAGGCTAGATGAGGAGTAGGGGGAGTATGGAACAGGCAGCACCCTCAAACCTTCAGAAGTATGAGATGAACCCCAACAACTTGGAAAGGTGGATCTCTCTCACACGTACCAACACAGACTATCCCCCAATTTAACTGATCCCCAAAGGTTTTTGATTAAATAGCGGAATAGAAAATATGATCCAAAAAAAGTGTATGTATATCACACGTACACAACCACACTAGGCCCCAATTACTATTGTTTGTACCCCTAAAAGGCTAGGAGTAGGGGGAGTATGGAACAGGCAGCACCCTCAAACCTTCAGAAGTATGAGATGAACCCCAACAACTTGGAAAGGTGGATCTCTCTCACACGTACCAACACAGACTATCCCCCAATTTAACTGATCCCCAAAGGTTTTTGATTAAATAGCGGAATAGAAAATATGATCCCAAAAAAGTGTATGTATATCACACGTACACAACCACACTAGGCCCCAATTACTATTGTTTGTACCCCTAAAAGGCTAGGAGTAGGGGGAGTATGGAACAGGCAGCACCCTCAAACCTTCAGAAGTATGAGATGAACCCCAACAACTTGGAAAGGTGGATCTCTCTCACACGTACCAACACAGACTATCCCCCAATTTAACTGATCCCCAAAGGTTTTTGATTAAATAGCGGAATAGAAAATATGATCCCAAAAAAGTGTATGTATATCACACGTACACAACCACACTAGGCCCCAATTACTATTGTTTGTACCCCTAAAAGGCTAGGAGTAGGGGGAGTATGGAACAGGCAGCACCCTCAAACCTTCAGAAGTATGAGATGAACCCCAACAACTTGGAAAGGTGGATCTCTCTCACACGTACCAACACAGACTATCCCCCAATTTAACTGATCCCCAAAGGTTTTTGATTAAATAGCGGAATAGAAAATATGATCCCAAAAAAGTGTATGTATATCACACGTACACAACCACACTAGGCCCCAATTACTATTGTTTGTACCCCTAAAAGGCTAGGAGTAGGGGGAGTATGGAACAGGCAGCACCCTCAAACCTTCAGAAGTATGAGATGAACCCCAACAACTTGGAAAGGTGGATCTCTCTCACACGTACCAACACAGACTATCCCCCAATTTAACTGATCCCCAAAGGTTTTTGATTAAATAGCGGAATAGAAAATATGATCCCAAAAAAGTGTATGTATATCACACGTACACAACCACACTAGGCCCCAATTACTATTGTTTGTACCCCTAAAAGGCTAGGAGTAGGGGGAGTATGGAACAGGCAGCACCCTCAAACCTTCAGAAGTATGAGATGAACCCCAACAACTTGGAAAGGTGGATCTCTCTCACACGTACCAACACAGACTATCCCCCAATTTAACTGATCCCCAAAGGTTTTTGATTAAATAGCGGAATAGAAAATATGATCCCAAAAAAGTGTATGTATATCACACGTACACAACCACACTAGGCCCCAATTACTATTGTTTGTACCCCTAAAAGGCTAGGAGTAGGGGGAGTATGGAACAGGCAGCACCCTCAAACCTTCAGAAGTATGAGATGAACCCCAACAACTTGGAAAGGTGGATCTCTCTCACACGTACCAACACAGACTATCCCCCAATTTAACTGATCCCCAAAGGTTTTTGATTAAATAGCGGAATAGAAAATATGATCCCAAAAAAGTGTATGTATATCACACGTACACAACCACACTAGGCCCCAATTACTATTGTTTGTACCCCTAAAAGGCTAGGAGTAGGGGGAGTATGGAACAGGCAGCACCCTCAAACCTTCAGAAGTATGAGATGAACCCCAACAACTTGGAAAGGTGGATCTCTCTCACACGTACCAACACAGACTATCCCCCAATTTAACTGATCCCCAAAGGTTTTTGATTAAATAGCGGAATAGAAAATATGATCCCAAAAAAGTGTATGTATATCACACGTACACAACCACACTAGGCCCCAATTACTATTGTTTGTACCCCTAAAAGGCTAGGAGTAGGGGGGAGTATGGAACAGGCAGCACCCTCAAACCTTCAGAAGTATGAGATGAACCCCAACAACTTGGAAAGGTGGATCTCTCTCACACGTACCAACACAGACTATCCCCCAATTTAACTGATCCCCAAAGGTTTTTGATTAAATAGCGGAATAGAAAATATGATCCCAAAATAGTGTATGTATATCACACGTACACAACCACACTAGGCCCCAATTACTATTGTTTGTACCCCTAAAAGGCTAGGAGTAGGGGGAGTATGGAACAGGCAGCACCCTCAAACCTTCAGAAGTATGAGATGAACCCCAACAACTTGGAAAGGTGGATCTCTCTCACACGTACCAACACAGACTATCCCCCAATTTAACTGATCCCCAAAGGTTTTTGATTAAATAGCGGAATAGAAAATATGATCCCAAAAAAGTGTATGTATATCACACGTACACAACCACACTAGGCCCCAATTACTATTGTTTGTACCCCTAAAAGGCTAGGAGTAGGGGGAGTATGGAACAGGCAGCACCCTCAAACCTTCAGAAGTATGAGATGAACCCCAACAACTTGGAAAGGTGGATCTCTCTCACACGTACCAACACAGACTATCCCCCAATTTAACTGATCCCCAAAGGTTTTTGATTAAATAGCGGAATAGAAAATATGATCCCAAAAAAGTGTATGTATATCACACGTACACAACCACACTAGGCCCCAATTACTATTGTTTGTACCCCTAAAAGGCTAGATGAGGAGTAGGGGGAGTATGGAACAGGCAGCACCCTCAAACCTTCAGAAGTATGAGATTGTGTTCACTGTACCCCACAAAGATTGAGTTCACTGCACCCCACAATGATTGTGTTCACTGCACCCCACAAAGATTGTGTTCACTGCACCTCACAAAGATTGTGTTCACTGTACCCCCCAAAGATTGTGTTCACTGCACCCCACAAAGATTCTGTTCACTGTACCCCACAAAGATTGTGTTCACTGCACCCCAAAAAGATTGTGTTCACTGCACCCCAAAAAGGATGTTGTTCACTGCACCCCAAAAAGGATGTTGTTCACTCCACCCCAAAAAGATTGTGTTCACTGCACCCCACAAAGATTGTGTTCACTGCACCCCAAAAAGATTGTGTTCACTGCACCCCAAAAATGATTTTGTTCACTGCACCCCAAAAAGGATTTTGTTCACTGCACCCCAAAAAGGATGTTGTTCACTCCACCCCAAAAAGATTGTGTTCACTGCACCCCACAAAGGATTTTGTTCACTGCACCCCAAAAAGATTGTGTTCACTGCACCCCAAAAAGGATGTTGTTCACTGCACCCCAAAAAGGATTTTGTTCACTGCACCCCAAAAAGATTGTGTTCACTGCACCCCAAAAAGATTTTGTTCACTGCACCCCAAAAAGATTGTGTTCACTGCAGCCCAAAAAGATTGTGTTCACTGCAGCCCAAAAAGATTGTGTTCACTGCAGCCCAAAAAGATTGTGTTCACTGCAGCCCAAAAAGATTGTGTTCACTGCAGCCCAAAAAGATTGTGTTCACTGCAGCTCACACACAGAAAAATGGATGTGGATCACTGACACCTGCCTATCTCCAATCCCTAGGCTAGATGAGGAGTAGGGGGAGTATGGAACAGGCAGCACCCTCAAACCTTCAGAAGTATGAGATTGTGTTCACTGTACCCCACAAAGATTGAGTTCACTGCACCCCACAATGATTGTGTTCACTGCACCCCACAAAGATTGTGTTCACTGCACCTCACAAAGATTGTGTTCACTGTACCCCCCAAAGATTGTGTTCACTGCACCCCACAAAGATTCTGTTCACTGTACCCCACAAAGATTGTGTTCACTGCACCCCAAAAAGATTGTGTTCACTGCACCCCAAAAAGGATGTTGTTCACTGCACCCCAAAAAGGATGTTGTTCACTCCACCCCAAAAAGATTGTGTTCACTGCACCCCACAAAGATTGTGTTCACTGCACCCCAAAAAGATTGTGTTCACTGCACCCCAAAAATGATTTTGTTCACTGCACCCCAAAAAGGATTTTGTTCACTGCACCCCAAAAAGGATGTTGTTCACTCCACCCCAAAAAGATTGTGTTCACTGCACCCCACAAAGGATTTTGTTCACTGCACCCCAAAAAGATTGTGTTCACTGCACCCCAAAAAGGATGTTGTTCACTGCACCCCAAAAAGGATTTTGTTCACTGCACCCCAAAAAGATTGTGTTCACTGCACCCCACAAAGGATTTTGTTCACTGCACCCCACAAAGATTGTGTTCACTGCACACCAAAAAGGATTGTGTTCACTGCACCCCAAAAAGATTTTGTTCACTGCACCCCAAAAAGATTGTGTTCACTGCAGCCCAAAAAGATTGTGTTCACTGCAGCCCAAAAAGATTGTGTTCACTGCAGCCCAAAAAGATTGTGTTCACTGCAGCTCACACACAGAAAAATGGATGTGGATCACTGACACCTGCCTATCTCCAATCCCACACCACACAGCAATATCGATTGTAGTTTGTAGAACACAGTTTCCCTAAAATTCAGCAGACTCTGTCCCTAACAGGATTGAGAAGAGATCGTAGATCAGGATTGAGTGCAGATTCACCCCACCCCCCCACACAGCAATATCGATTGTAGTTTGTAGAAGACACTGACCCTATAATTCAGCAGACTCTATCCCTAAAATGCCTACAACTCGCCCTGCCTAAACACTCCGACCTGTCCCTCAATTCTATCCGGACACAAATGGTTTTTTCCTGCCTATCTTTCCCTAATCAGCAGCCAGCACGTTGATGTGTGCTCTGTCCCTGAATCTAAGCAGCATAATGACGCCGCTGCGGCTGCCTCGAACTTATAAAGACTTGGTCACATGCTTCAGACGGCCAATCACAGCTACTGAGACATTTGCAGGCATGGCTGGGATGGCTTAAGGCACACCAGTTAAACGATTGTTGATTGGCTGTTGAAAGCCCGCCATGAAAAGAGCGCCAAAGCATGCAAAACCCGGAAATAAAACGACCGAACACGGATTTTTACCCGAACATACAGTAAAGTGTCCGTGTCCGTGTTCGGGTACAAAAAATCCAATTATTCGGTACGAACACGAATAATACAGTCCGTGTTCGCTCAACACTATATACAATGGATGGCATGAAAGGAAGCCATTCATTGTATACAATTGTCATGTATTCTGCTGTGATTGGTCAAGCAATCACATGGTACAGTCAGCAGGCCGGTACAGTGATCAGTCATCAGCTGTGTCCAGTAGACACAGCTAGTGACAGATCATGTCACTGCATGGCCCTGAAACTGCACAAGAGGCGCATTCTGGGTCCTCCCAGAACAACAGTGCTTCCACCTGGCCTATAGTACAATGACTGCCAGGCGGAAACCCTGTTGTTCTGGGAGGACCCAGAAGGTGTTAATTTATGCCCCCTGATAGCATTTTGCGGTTATTCTGCAAAAACCTCTCACATACAAGGTTTTCCATTACTCTGGATGAATAGCAGAATGTGTTTTGGGGTGTAAGGAGAAAAAACAGCTTATCGCCGGCTGCTGTTTACTTTACATGATCAGCTGTCATTGGCTGACAGCTGATCACATTGTAAGGGGGCGGTATCGCCCCCGATCTCTGATCTGTGATCAGGCGAGTCTCATGAACTCACTGATCACAGAGCGAGCTGGACGTCATTGTACACCCTTCCGACAATTCAGGTCCGAGCTGTCATTCGGCTATAGCATGGACACCAAGTAGTTAAATACGTCTATTTTGCAAAATGTGGTCGTTTTTTGAGGGTATCTACTGTCCTGGCCCTTTAAGGCTTCAAAAAATGTGATAGCTAGCCAAGAAATGAGATGCAAAATTTTGGATTTTGGGCCCCTCTGTGCATCTTGGTAGCAAAAAAAGTCTCATGCATGATATCCCTATAGAGAAAGGAGATAGGCGCATTCTTCTGCGTTCAGGAGAGGATTTTCAACTTCCTTTAAACTCTACTGCTCCTAAACCCTGGTAAAAGCCTGTGTGCATGGACACATAGGCTTTTATTGACTTGACTTCAGGGTATTCAGAAAAAAAAATGCAAAAAGCTCCTAAACACGAGTTTACAAGGCACAGTGCACATGAGGATCTCTATCTATTTTTGAGGCATTATACTAACTTTCACCTAATGCAAAGAGAGGGCTCATTGGAAAAGACCATGATGCTGGGAAACATGGAAGGAAAAAGGAGAAGAGGATGACAGAAAACAAGATGGATAGATAGCATCATCGAAACAATGAACATGAAGTTAAGCAAGCTCCGTGATGCAATGGAGGACAGAAAAGCTTGGCGTGCTATGGTGCATAAGGTCACGAAGAGTCGGACACGTTGCCTCTTTCATTATGTACACTATGTTGCTGTTTTAAAGCTTTGTGAGGAAACCCCATTGTTATAGTTATATCATCCATTTTCTTTCTATCTTTCTATTGCAAGTCCTATTGCGTGCATCTCCCTGAGTCCTTTACCAAGCCGTCTAGCTGAAAAGTATCTATAATCTTCTTTCAAGTCTCATATGCACCTTTAACCACTTACCGCAAAGGGACGTAGGGGTACGTCGGCAGACTTTGCGAGGTTATACAGGGATGATGGCTCCACCTAGAGGTTTTAGAGCCGATGGTCAGCTTTCCGTCGGTAACGACCGATGTGGCTCGGGAGCCGCTCGATCGTTACCCGCCGCCTTCCGTGACTTTGCCCGGGCCTCCTGTCCCACCGGGAGACCCAAACACCCAGCCGGTGCGTCCGCCGGCTGGATGGAGTCCCGATCTAAGCTGGAAGCTGCTTAGATCGGGTCTCCGATGACGTAACCCGGAGGCGGCGTCCATGACGTCACTTCCGGGTTACTCTGCTGCCAAAGGCGGCAGATTTAAAGAACGACTGTATGCAAAAATGCCGTTTTGGGCGTTTTGCATACTTGAAAGTGTAGCTGAGGGGGTCTAGGGTCTTTTAGACCCTCGATCCCTCCATAAAGAGTATCTGTCACTGCATATTGCTGTCACAAGGGATGTTTACATTGCTTGTGACAGCAATAAAAGTAATCAGATTTTTTTTAAAACCCGTAATAAAGTTAAAGAAAAATTAAATAAATAGGAAAAAAATAAATAAATTTAGCCGCCCCCGTCACCGTTAGCTCGCGCACGAAAGAAAACGTATACGGAAGTCGAGCCGCGAATGAAATCACTGTTCAAACCACACATGTGAGGTATTGCCGCGATCACCAGAGCATGAGCAATAATTAAAAAAAAAAGAGCTACACTCTAACTCTAAACTGGTAACCGTTAACATTTTTTAAATACGTCGCCTATTGAGATTTCTATTGACCGCAGTTTGTCGCCATTCCACGGGTGTGCGCAATTTTAAACCGTAACGTGTTGGGTATCTATTTACTCAGCGTGACATCATTCACAAAATACAAACAAAATGGGCTAACTTTACTGTTTAGTATTTTTTAAATGCAGTGAATGTGATTTTTCGTATTTAATATAATAAAATAATAAATAATAGTATATAAAATACCGCGTGACAAAAAATATTGCAATGACCGACATTTTATTCTCCAGAGTCTTTGCTAAAAAATATATATATATAATAAAAATAAATATATAATGTTTGGGGGTTCTAAGTAGTTTTCTGGGAAAAAATACTGATTTTAACTTGTAAACAAAAAGTGTCCGAAATAGGGCTGGGGCTTAAGTGGTTAAGATTTTTACCAGTGTTATAACAGAACTTAAGTCTGGAAAGCCTCTTAGCAGAAGTCTGGCAATCAGAGCATTAATGGTCATCATAAACAGCATTTAACCAGTGAATTGTAATTAAGCTATGCCATAAAAAAACTCTAGCAGAGCTTAACAGGCCTGAATGCTGGTAATAATTGACTATCATAAAGCCTTTTAGACCAATGCAAGGTTAATTCTGGCTTGCTCTTGACCCAAAACTGCCCTTTTAAAACAGCTTAGCTCTCAAAATATACACAATTTTTATAACTGTTTCTACAATTGAGATATCTTTATAAAACATGTCTGTGTTGTGTCATGTGATGTATTTTGAAGTAAGGGGCAAATTATTCTTAAATGTATCCTACATTGAATGTAAGACTCAAAGACCAGGACCCCTTTTCACCCCTAAAGCCAGTTTTTTTGCTGTTGCTGTCAATGTCTATCATGCGTTTTATCTTTTCCTGTGGATATCTTTTCACAGTTTTTTTCCTCCTTTCTTTTATTAAAAGATATTTTCAAATAATTAAACATTAGTGCGCTAAACCAAAACTGAAAGAAATTCATGTGTCCCTTTTAAGAAGTGCTACCATATTTTCAGCCACTGTTTTATCTATGTTAATATATCAACCTTTTTGAACCTCTGTCATATCTAAATTGTTATAGCAGATATTGTGAATGGTGCATATTTTCCTTTAAAAAAAAATGTGGTGGCAGCTCTTGTCTATGTGCATTTTTTATTAGGTTAACTACAGAGTTAACAAACCCCGTTACCCTTACTTTCAGTCTGCTAGCACTTAGATTGTTGTCTCGTGGGCTAGAAAAATCACTAGGCAGGGTGAGACTACAGTGCCTTTGCCAAACACTTGATTGGCTATAAGTTGTCACATGCATAGTTCACTCTTGATATAACATGACATAACAGAGCTATTGAAAAATTATTTCCCAATTAATGCAGCCAAATAATGTATGAATACAGAATCGACTGTGTTGCTAGCTATAACGCTTTAACTACTGAGGAAGCCCAATCGGAGGTAGCAACGCATCTAGGAGGGAAGAGCCAAGTCTGTGACATCATGTCCCAGCCGCTGTATGATTGAAGTGGTGAGCTGGCTGACGGTTAGATTTTAAAGAGCATTGTATAATTTTTCCAGTGTTTTATATTAGTTGCGGATAATAAAACTTTTTTAAATGGAGAGCACTATGTTGTTGCCCTTTTGTCCCATATAATATACAGGCGATCCCTGAATAACAAACAAGTTAGGGACTGTAGGTTTGTTCTTAAGTCAAATTTGTTTGTACGTCGAAACAGGTACATTTTTTTAAGTATAGCTGCAGCCAAAAGAATAATTTTCAAGTTTCTTGGATAGCATAGGCAGGGGTTAACCCTCCTGTACCATTTTGTTTTGCTGTCTGTACCCCTGTTCAGAAGATTTCATCTCACTTTCTGTCCCTATGACAACTGGATTTTGAGAATTTTGGGTTGTTGTGGAAACAAGGATTGGTGATAAAGCTTCAGTGGAGACACCTTTTTCCTATGAGAACTCTTGCAGGAGTGAATTTCCCTTCCTAGGGCTAGATTTCTCCCCACTTCCTATTGCCCCCTCCCCCCCTGTTTGTAAGCAGGAGTTGTTTGTAAGTCAGATGTTTGTAACCCAGGGACTGCCTCTATGCTGGATGTTATATGAGTTGGTTTGAAAATAGGAGCTTCCATCCAATGTCTGAGGGGAGCGAGTTAAGGTCTGCCGATTTTGTGATCAATACTAGGGATGATCGAACGGTTCGGGTCCACCATCGGTTCAGCCCGAACATTGGGTGTTCGAGGTTCGGCCGAATTTAGAACTTTTTGCCCAAAAAGTTCGGAATTCGGCAACCAGAACCGACCAAAATGCAATGCTTCAGGAAATGGGCTTTAAAAGCCCGTGATTGGACCAGAACCATTAGCAAAAGCCAATTGAGGGGGCAGGAGAATGCTAGGAATGTGATTGGAGTGACTAGGGGGTCCCTAGACCAGTCATTAGTGAATACGCCCCCCCAGTATATAAGATAGCCCCCGCCATATTCCTAGCATTGTTATACTGGACATGGAAGAGAGTGGAAGCAGTTCTGTTAATTTTACTTGCTTGCTTGCGCTAATGAAATCATTTACAGTAATATATTTCTGCTACTATCACACCTATATATGGCTAGGTGCCTATATACATATAATTATGTGTGTATATATACCACTATACACAAGTTCAGATGTTTTGTCTGCCTCAAAAGAACCCAAAAAAATGCCAAAAAAAAAACGCTAGCGTCAAAAAAAAAATGCCCAGGTGTGTTTTTGCTGGCATTTTTTGGGGGGTTTTGGAGGCAGGAAAAAAATCTGAACTTGTGTATAGTGGTGTATATACACACACATACATATATTTATATACACACCTAGACATATATAGGTGTGATAGTAGCAGAAATATATGCTTGCGCTAATGAAATCACTTACAGTAATATATTTCTGCTACTATCACACCTATATATGGCTAGGTGTCTATATACATATAATTATGTGTGTATATATACCACTATACACAAGTTCAGATGTTTTGCCTGCCTCAAAAGAACCCAAAAAAATGCCAAAAAAACGCTAGCGTCAAAAAAAAATGCCCAGGTGTGTTTTTGCTGGCATTTTTTGGGGGGTTTTGGAGGCAGGCAAAACATCTGAACTTGTGTATAGTGGTGTATATACACAAATACATATATTTATATACACACCTAGACATATATAGGTGTGATAGTAGCAGAAATATATGCTTGCGCTAATGAAATCATTTACAGTAATATATTTCTGCTACTATCACACCTATATATGGCTAGGTGTCTATATACATATAATTATGTGTGTATATATACCACTATACACAAGTTCAGATGTTTTGCCTGCCTCAAAAGAACCCCAAAAAATGCCAAAAAAAACGCTAGCGTCAAAAAAAATGCCCAGGTGTGTTTTTGCTGGCATTTTTTGGGGGTTTTTGGAGGCAGGCAAAACATCTGAACTTGTGCACAGTACCACTATACACAAGTTCAGATGTTTTTCCTGACTGCAAAGAACCCAAAAAAATGCCTGCTATTAAACCGGCAAGGTGTGAAAACCGAGAAGAGAAGCCAACCCCCTGTGCTGAAAGTGTTCTAATACAAACAATCCTTTTTTTTATGGTTCTGGACATGCTACAGAGCTGAAACTTCACAGGTACACCTTTTAGACCCCCCAGATACGAAATCACACAAAGTTCTTAAAAATTGTCATTTTTGATAAAAAAAGCCAATTATTGAAAAAATAAAAAAAAAAAGAGAGATTTCGTATCTGGGGGGTCTAAAAAGTGTACATGTGAAGTTTCAGCTCTGTAGCATGTCCAGAACCATAAAAAAAAAGATAGTTTGTATTAGAACACTTTCAGCACAGGGGGTTGGCTTCTCTTCTCGGTTTTCACACCTTGCCGAAACTTCACATGTACACTTTTTAGACCCCCCAGATACTAAATCCAAAGTAAAAATCAAAAAATCTCTCTCTTTTTTTTTTCAATAATTGGCTTTTTTATCAAAAATTACAATTTTTAAGAACTTTTTTTTGTGTGATTAATAGTTAATGGGGCATGACCCAGAACCCTAGGGACTTTTTAGGGGCATTTATTGGGTTTTAGGGCTTAAAAATTGTGTTTTTTGATTACCGAAGTTCGGGTCCCATTGATTTCAATGGGGTTCTGAAATCCGGGCCGAACTTTCGGGAAGTTCGGATGTTCTGGCCGAACCGAACTTTTCAAAAGTTCGATCATCCCTAATCAATACCAGTTTGAAGGCACAGATGAGCGAGTTTTTAGTGTGTTGGAGGTGAGCAGGCTTTTTACCTGGTGAGGGATGAACACAAGTCACGTGAAGAAGTGAAGATAAATTGGTCACTTATATTGCACTGTTTGGGGGTGCATGACTGATGTGTATTTACTATATATTTTTATTTTTCATTTTTTGCATTTTTTTTCAATGGATTGAATACTTTGTATGGACTATATTTGATATATTAATTTTTTTGCACACACAATTTGGTACTTTATCACAATGAGAGTGTTGCGCTTCACTTCATTTGATTATTTAATGTGCAGAAAGCTGCTGTTCCACATGTACATCTTAGATATTACCTAGAGTGTACTATTACTGGTACATTATTTGCATTTCATGACAGATCCACATTGATATTCAGGGTCTTGAAATGCAGGACACTGCTTTCCATACTCTTGGACAATTTCAGATAAAAAGCACTTAGACACCCTATTTTTCCTCTTGTCATTTTAATAGGAAATATAACTATTTATACATCATGTTCACTTGGAGCTTAAATTAACATTTTAGGCTATCTGTTTGCTTTCAAAATATGACTCTTTAAAACCTGATATAAAGAAAGCATTGAATTTTGTTTTAGCGACTTAGACATCTTTTCACACTCACTTCCTTCCTATTACATCGTTTATTTAACTTTGTAGCTGTGGGAAAAGCTTCAGTCAAAAGAAAACATTTTAAGTCACTTTTAACAAAGTCTCATGTTGTGAATCTCAACAAATGTAAAACATATTTATCTGGAAAATTGTTTTTCAAATGTGTTTCATTTACTCTGTTATGTAGGTGGAAAATAAGAAAAAGTGCATGTTTGCATAGCAAACTTTAAGGGCATTATTTAAAGATATTTTGAGAGAGGAGTTCTTTACCTTTTTGTGTATTGACAACAACAGTTATAGCCAGGACTTATCTATTTTGTTTAAGTAAGGCACAAAGCAAACCTGTCAGAAAAAAATTGTCAAACCTTACCATTTTGGTGCATGGTACTGGCCAGCAACAGGGGTGATGTATGTTTACTAGGGATGAGCTTCGAGTTTCCAGTCGAGGCTACGTTCGAACATCGATCGTTTGATCGTTCGTCAAATGATGAACAAATATGCTTCTTCGCGGGAAATTAGAGTTTCCCATAATGCACTGCACGCGCGCCGCGCATTCAGCGTATTATGTGATTGGCCAAAGCATGCACCCTGACCTCATGCTTTGGCCAATCAAATGATCTTTGCCAGGATTGGACTGAAGGCAGACTGCCTTTAGCCAATCATGGCTCAGGGGCCAAGTACTTGCCCCACACTACATAAAGGCTGCTCGCGCAGCCACAGCATGCAGTGTCATTGTGCGGGCGATGAGGCAGGGACAGGCACGCGATTCAGGCAGGGAGAGAGTAGTTTTTTTAAATCGGACAGTGCAGAGAGACATTCTTAGCAGTGTAGGGAGGGCAAGATTCCTGTGTGAGGTAGGGAGAGATTTATTTATTTACATCATATCAGACAGTATAGCGCCAGTGAGTGAGTATCAGTGTAGGGAGGGCCAGGTTCCTGTGTGAGGTAGGGAGAGCTTTCTTCCTTTACATCAGGTACCTGTCAAAGTATTATTCATTGGTCAGTTTCTGCAACATTCTATAATATTCACAGACCTAGAGGAATAGAGATCACTTCAGATATCAGCCAGAGTAACCATTGTTCAGTTGTGGAACTTTCTATAGACATCACAGACCTCTAGGAATAGAGATCCCTTCAGATATCAGCCAGAGTAAACATTGCTCAGTTGTGGAACTTTATATAGGCATCACAGACCTCTAGGAATAAAGATAATTTTAGATATCAGCCTGAGTAACCATTGCTCAGTTTTGGAACTTTCTGTAGGCATCATAGACCTCTAGGAATAGATATCACTTCAGATACCAGCCAGAGTAACCATTGCTCAGCTTTGGAACTTTCTTTAGGCATCACAGACCTATAGGAATAGAGATCACTTCGGATATCAGCCAGAGTAACCATTGCTCAGTTGTGAAACTTTCTATAGGCATCACAGACCTCTAGGAATAAGGATCCCTTCAGATATTAGCCAGCGTAACCATTGCTCAGTTGTGGAACATTCTGTAGGCATCATAGACCTCTAGGAATAGAGATCACTTCAGATATCAGCCAGAGTAACCATTCCTCAGTTGTGGAACTTTCTTTAGGCATCACAGACCTCTAGGAATAGAGATCACTTCAGATATAAGCCAGAGTAACCATTTCTCAGTTGTGGAACTTTCTTTAGGCATCACAGACCTTTAGGAATAGAGATCTCTTCAGATATCAGCCAGAGTAACAATTTCTCAGTTGTGGAACTTTCTTTAGGCATCACAGACCTCTAGGAATAGAGATCACTTTAGATATCAGCCACAGTAACCATTGCTAAGTTGTGGAACTTTCTTTAGGCATCACAGACCTCTAGGAATAGAGATTAGAGTTTAGCGAACACCTGGATGTCCGGGTTTGGCAGGTTCGACCGAACTTGAAAAAAAAGTCCGGGTTCGTGAACCGGACTTAACCCGAACTTTGCCCCGATCCCGAACCCCATTGAAGTCAATGGAGACCCGAACTTTTGAGCACTAAAATGCCTCCAAAACAAACATGGAAAGGGCTAGAGGGTTGCAAATGGCAGCAAACTCATATTAAGAGCATGGCAAGTGCTCTAAAAACAAATGTGGATAGGGAAATAACTTAAAATAACATAAAAAACAGAAAAATTAAAAATAATCATCTTGAATTATGTAGGAGGAGGACGAGGCCCATATGGAGTAGGAGGTTAAGGTGGCGGTGTAGGTGGAAGCGGTGGCGGTGGCAGTGGAGGAGGAAGACGAGGCCCATATGGAGTAGGAGGTTGAGGTGTCGGTGTAGGTGGAAGCGGCGGTGGCGGTGGAGGAGGACGAGGCCCATATGGAGTAGGGGGTTGAGGTGGCGGCAGATGTGGCGGTGTAGGTGGAAGCGGCGGTGGAGGAGGACGAGGTAACACTGGTTTTTGTTTTTAATTTTATTTCTTTTTAAATTAGGGTACACCCCAAAAAGAGTGAGAAAGATCAAACATACAACGATGGCTGGGTATACATGTCTATTCTGCACAAGGTACTGACAACTCCTGTGGGATCCAAACCTGGTTCATTTTAATGAACGTGAGCTTGTCCACATTGGCTATGGATAGGCGGCTGCGCTTGTCTGTGATAACGCCCCCAGCAATGCTAAATACACGTTCAGATAATACACTGGCTGCAGGGCAGGCCAGCGCCTCCAAGGTGTAAAGGGCAATCTCAGGCCATGTGCCCAATTTGGAGAGCTAGAAGTTGAAGGGGGCAGACCCGTCATTCAGCACGTCTAGGAGTGTGCACACATACTGCTCCACCATGTTAGTGCTGGGTCATGGTGCTGCTGGTGGAGCTCCTGTTGCAAGGAGAGGACGTGGTCGATCTGTGCCAGCTACGCGCACAAGTGAAACACCTTTCTCAGCTGTAAGTAGGCAACAGAACCTTACAGAAGTATTTGGCAGGGCCTAATGCGCCCCTACAAATGTTGAGGCCAGAACAAGTACAGGCGATAGTAGATTGGGTTGCTGACAGTGCCTCCAGTTCCTTCACATTGTCTCCCACCCAGTCTTCTGCTGAAAGGTCAGAGTTGGCACCTGCAGCCGATGTCCATCAATCTTTCACCTCACCCCCTTGCAAATCAGCCAAGCAGTCTGAGCCCCAAGTCATGCAGCAGTCTCTTCTTCTTTTTGAGGACTCTGTTAGCATGGTTTCCCAGGGCCATCCACCTAGCCCTGCCCCAGAAGTGGAAGAGATTGAGTGCACTGATGCCCAAGCACTTATGTCTCAAGATGAGTACATGGGAGGACCATCGCAGCATGTCTCAGATGATGACGAAACACAGATGCCAACTGCTGCGGAATTCCAAATTGTGGAGACCGACAAGGGTAGCAGGGGTGAAGACTGCGTGGAAGATGATGTGGAGGACGATGAGGTCCTCGACCCCACATGGAATGAACGTCATGCAGGCGACCTGAGTAGTTTGGAGGAAGAGGAGGTGGTCGTACAGAGCCACCAGCACAGCAGAAGAGGGAGCAGGGTGCAAAAGCGGAGCGGCCGTGCCCTAGACACTACGCCTGCTACTGCCCAATGCAGCAAGGGACGGAGCACACCAAAGCCAGCTCAAAGGAGTTCCCTAGCATGGCAGTTCTTCAGACAATGTGCTGATGACAGGACATGAATGGTCAGCATGCTGTGCAATCAGAGCCTGAAGCGAGGCATAAACCTTCTGAACCTGAGCACAACCTGCATGACCAGGCATCTAAGTGCAAAGCACAAGCTGCAGTGGAGTAGACACCTCAAAAACAAAGAAAGGTCTCTGGCTCCTCCTGCTTCCTTTTCTGCTGCAGTCTTGGTCTCTTCATCCACCTCTGTAGTGAGACCAGCACCTGCCACCCCGCAAACAGAGGATCTGCCAGGAACACCACCACCTGGGTCACCGACAACCATCTCCACAATGTCCCATTAAAGCGTTTAGCTTTCTATCTCCCAAACTCTGGAGCAGAAGAGAAAGTACCCCCCCTACCCACCCGCGATCCCTGGCCATGAATGCCAGCATTTCTAACTACAGATACACACCATGCAGGAGTTGTGGAGGGGCATTGAACAGCAGACCGATTAGTGGTTGGTGCCAGTGAGCCTCAAGCCCAGCCTGGTGGTGTGCCAATAATGGGCGAAATCTCGTAGCAGCTCTGGGCCTAGCCGGTTTGACACACATCCCTTGCCTGGCACATGTGCTGAATTTGGTGGTGCAGAGGTTCCTTAGAAATTACCCCGATATGTCAGAGCTGCTGCAAAAAGTGTGGGCCGTCTGTGCGCACTTTCTGCATTCTCACCCTGCTGCTGCTCGCCTGTCAGCGCTGCAGCGTAACTTCAGCCTTCCCGCTCACTGCCTCATATGTGACGTGCCCACAAGGTGGAACTCTACCTTGCACATGCTGGCCAGACTGTGTAAGCAGCAGCAGGCCATAGTGGAGTTTCAGCTGCAGCACGCACTCATGGGTCGCTCTGCGGAACAGCACCACTTCACCACCAGTAACTGGGCCTCCATGCGAGACCTGTGCGCCTTCTTGCGCTTTAACATATGCAGACTAGGTTGAAATGTAATATTTTTTCCCTAAATGGGTGTTTATTGAATAGCGGAATAGAACAACAGTATACAACGGGTGTATCTCTCAGTAACATATGCAGACTAGGCCGCAATTTAATATTTTTTCCCTAAATGAGTGTTTTTTGAAAAGCGGAATAGAACAATAGTATACAACGGGTGTATCTCACACGTACAGATACAGACTAGGCCGCAATTTAATATTTTTTCCCTAAATGGTTGTTTATTGAATAGTGGAATAGAACAACAGTATCCAAAGGGTGTATCTCTCAGTAAAATATGCAGACTAGGCCACAATTTATTTTTTTCCCCTAAATGGGTTTTTATTGCAATGCGCAACACAACAGTATGCAATGGGTGTATCTCACTGTAACATATGCAGCCTAGGCCGCAATTAACTTTTTTTCCCCCTAAATGGGTTTCTATTGCAATGTGCAACACAACAGTATGCAATGGGTGTATCTCACTGTATCATATGCAGACAGGGCCGGAATTAACTTTTTTTTCCCCCCTAAATGGGTTTTTATTGCAATGCGCAACACAACAGTATGCAATGGGTGTATCTCACTGTAACATATGCAGCCTAGGCCGCAATTAACTTTTTTTTCCCCTAAATAGGTTTTTATTGCAAAACAACAGTATGCAATGGGTGTATTGCACTGTAACATATGAATGAAAATCTGAAAAATAATTGTCCCCTTAATCGGTGCTTTTTGAATAGCAGATTTGAAATGCAGTGTCTGTCTAAACGTTGTAAGTCACAGTAAAATATTAAGGAAAATGTTATTTTCTTTTTTAAATGCAGATTAAGCAGATACATATGCACTCAGCTTTCAGGAAATGGCCGCTACACACCGCACGCCTAACAGGTTGGATATTTTTGTTGTTCTATTCCGCTATTGAATAAAAAAAAAAACATTTGAATGAAAAATTGAAAAACAATTTTTTTTCCCTAAATACCGACAAATAATTATTTTCCCCTTACATTGGTGCTTTTTGAAGAGCAGGTTAGAAAAGCAGTGTCTGTCTAAAGACGGGATGTCAAAGTAAAATATGATGGAAAAATGTTTTTTTCTTTTTTAAATGCACGCCTAACAGGGTGGATACTGTGGTTGTTCTATTCCGCTATTGAATAAAAAAAAAACATTTAAATGAAAACCTGAAAAATATTTTTTTTCCCCTAAATACTGAAAAATAAATATTTTCCGCTTACATTGGTGCTTTTTGAACAGCAGGTTAGAAAAGCAGTGTCTGTCTAAAGACTGTATGTCAAAGTAAAATATGAAGGAAAAATGTTTTTTTCTTTTTTAAATTCAGATTAAGCAGACACATATGCACTGAGCTTGCATTAAATGTGCAGCACCGCACACCTAACAGACTGATAAAAGTTTTTTTTTCTCCTTTCTCCTTTTTCTCCTTTCTCCTCCTCACTGGGCTCAGGTCAGGGCATAAAGATTGTGCACTGCACCCCCACACTATACAATCAATGTAGATTGCTGTCTGATTAAAGAAGATTCTTCCTATTCTTTCCCTCAAAGCAATCTCCAGCCTGCCCCTACAATAATCTCCTATATCTCCCTCTGGGCAAAAAGATTGTGCACTGCACCCCCACCCAATCAAATCAATGTAGATCGCTGTCTGATTAAAGAAGATTGTTCCTATGCTTTCCCTCAAAGCAATCTCCAGCCTGACCCTACAGTAATCTCCTATCTCTCCCTCCGGGCAAAAAGATCGTGCACTGCACCCCCACACAATCAAATCAATGTAGATCTCTGTCTGATTAAAGAAGATTGTTCCTATGTTTTCCCTCAAAGCAATCTCCAGCCTGACCCTACAGTAATCTCCCTATCTCTCCCTCAGCAGAAGCAGCAGGAACCTCTCCCTAGTATAGTTATAGCAGAGTGACGCGCGGTGCTATGTGACTCCAGCTTATATAGACTCTGGGTCACATGCTGCACTGGCCAATCACAGCCATGCCAATAGTAGGCATGGCTGTGATAGCTTCTAGTGCACACTAGTTAAACGCTTGCTGATTGGCTGCCTTGCACCTGTTGAAACTGCGCCATTAAAACCGTGCCAAAACATTAAATAACTAAATAAATTTACTGAACAACGGACAGTACCCGAACATAAAATGAAATGTTCTGGTTCGTCTCCGGGTACCGATTACCAAAAATTCCGCTACGAACCCGAACAATACAGTCCGGGTTCGCTCAACCCTAATAGAGATCACTTCATATATCAGCCAGAGTAACCATTGCTCAGTTGTGGAACTTTCTTTAGGCATCACAGACCTCTAGGAATAGAGATCCCTTCAGATATCAGCCAGCGTAACCATTGCTCAGTTGTGGAACTTTCTTTAGGCATCACAGACCTCTAGGAATATAAATCACTTCAGATATCAGCCAGAGAAACCATTGCTCAGTTGTGGAACTTTCTTTAGGCATCACAGACCTCTAGGGATAGAGATCACTTCAGATATCAGCCACAGTAACCATTGCTCAGTTGTGGAACTTTCTTTAGGCATCACAGACCTCTAGGAATATAAATCACTTCAGATATCAGCCAGAGAAACCATTGCTCAGTTGTGGAACTTTCTTTAGGCATCACAGACCTCTAGGGATAGAGATCACTTCAGATATCAGCCACAGTAACTATTGCTCAGTTGTGGAACTTTCTATAGGCACCACAGACCTCTAGGAATATAAATCACTTCAGATATCAGCCAGAGTAAACATTGCTTAGTTGTGGAACTTGTATTATACTTCACAGACCTCTAGGAACAGAGATCACTTCAGATATCAGCCAGAGTAACCATTGTACAGTTGTGGAGCTTTCTATAGGCATCAAAGACCTCTAGGAATAGAGATCACTTCAGATACAATTTTTGGCACTTGTATAGCACATGCAATTTCAAACTTGTATAGAATTCTTACCAGCAGGTTCTGTTCCTGCTCCCAGCAAGAGTAACTGAGAGGCCTTGGTTACGGTGTTCAGGCACTACATACAGCAAAGGCCCAATTTTTGGCACTTGTATAGCACATGCAATTTCAAATTTGTATGGAATTCTTACCAGAAGGTCCCGTTCCTGCTCCCAGCAAGAGTAACTGCGAGGCCTTGGTTACATTGTTCAGGCACCACATACAGCAAAGGCACAATTTTTGGCACTTGTATAGCACATGCAATTTCAAATTTGTATGGAATTCTAACCAGCAGGTCCCATTCCTGCGCCCAGCAAGAGTAACTGTGAGGGGTTGCGGTGTTCAGGCACCACCAACAACCAAGGCCCAGTTTCAGTTCCTGCCGATACTAGCCTTCCAGGTCCCCATCACTCCAGCCAGTTTGCATAGCCGCCACCCAACCTTGGCAAGGTCAGATGACAGCACAGCAGCCCCGCTAGATCACTGATAAGAACACATACAACACTTGATCTTTGCCAATTTCAAATTAGTATGGAATTTTTACCAGCAGGGCCCGTTCTTGCGCCCAGCAAGAGTAACTGTGAGGGGTTGGTTAAGAGATTGCGGTGTTCAGGATCCACCAACACCCAAGGCACAGTTTTTCTGCACCTCTATGACAAGCGACAAGTACATGCGATTTCAAATCTGTATGGAATTCTTACCAGCAGGTCCCATTCCTGCGCCCAGCAAGAGTAACTGTGAGGGGTTGGTTATGGTGTTCAGGCACCACCAACACCAAAGGCCCAATTTTTGGAACCTGTATGACAAGTACGAAAGACAGATTTTTTCCTCTTGTGGTGGGACTTTGAAGGCACTCATGTAAATCACAAAAGTAGTTATAGAAACAATACATTTTATTTAGACAAAAATTGACAGAAAATTAAAATATTAAAATATGCAAACAGTAAATTCCATGGTATACATAATGCATTATATATATAATATATCTTTCTTTCGTACAAATTAAGGGATGTGGCACCTCTGCCAGAGTCCTCGCTGAGAGCAACTTGTCTTTTGTATGACAAGTACATGCGATTTCAAATTTGTATGGATTTTTTAGCAGCAGGGCCTGTTCCTGCGCCCAGAGTAACTGCGAGGGGTTACGGTGTTCAGGCACCACCAACAACCAAGGCCCAATTGTTCTGCACCTGTATGACAAGTACATGCGATTTGAAATTTGAATGTATATTTGTATATGACATTTTTTGCTTTAGAAATGTCTGTATTGCTGCAGCAGGCTACATACATCGTAGAGATGCACTACTTTACAGGCACATTCTGGGGACCCCTCAAGCATGATATTTGAAGGAATTTTTCTTTTTTATAGTTTCACTTTAAGCCTCATTAAAATCAGTAAATCAGTGCTCCTTTAAAAACAATCGTTCATTGCTACATGTTCCCCAGGTCAGGACCCGGACCCCCATACACATTTTTGGGGCAATAACTTGCATTTAAGCCTTCAAAATGAGGCTGTTTGATTTTCGAGGTTCGAGTCCCATAGACTTAAATAGGTTTCGTGTGTTCGAACAAACTTTTCCTCTGTTCGCGGTGTTCTGGTGCGAACCGAACCGGTGGGTGTTCGGCTCATCACTAATGTTTACTTTTGAACAATAGTTATATTACATATTTTATATAATACAATGGAAATTTTAGTAATAATTAATGCCAATGTACAGAAGACCAGTGCATATTGAAGTAAATTCCTAAAAAAGTAATTATTGGGCAACAGGTTCAATAACTGTAAAACAAATGAGATGTTTTCCATTAGACAGAAGAATCAAAATCCTCTGAAAGAAGGTTTCATTGCAAGTACTTCAGAATAAATATGTTAGGTGTAATCTAAAGCGTTTTTTCTGTATTTTTCAAACTAGCTTTTCTGCTTCTAAGAATATTTTTCTTGAACCTATTTGTGCCTTGTTTCTGCTAGACAGCATCACAAAGTCACTGGAAAGTTTTGTGATAATAGTGCAGGGTTTGAACAAAACAGTCTCACTTGGCATTACAAAAAGGTAGTTCCATAGCAATTGAGGGTGCGGTCCGCCCGGCGGTCGGTTCGCGGCGAACTTTGCTTGTTTGCTACCCGCCAAATTTTCGGACACATGGCGTCGTTCACGGCGGCCATATTTGTTTACATTGGGGAGAACTTTGACCCATGACACAGCCGTCAGGTGGAACGGGACAGCCAATTGAAACATTCCAGCACATGGACAGTCCCCCTACCTTATAAATAGACCTGACCTGGTGGCCATTTTACATTCCGTTTTCTGCCAGTGTAGGGAGAGGTCTGCTGTGCTCATTAGGGAAAGTTTTCTAGACACATTTAGCGCTGTGAAGATCCACAAAAGTCCTTTCCAGGGCTGGTATTTTGGCATAGGCCTTCTACAGTCTCTTTTCAGGTTAGGGTCAGGTATCCTGTGGTTGCTTTAGGGGCAGTTAGAGATTGGCTGCAGTCACAAATCGATCTGTCAATGTCCACAAAAGCCCTTCTCAGCGCAGGTATTTCGGAATAGGTCTAGTATCTTTTGAGCTTAGGGCCAGGTATCCTGTGGTTGCTTTAGGGACAGTTATATATCGGCTGCAGTCGCACAGAAATCGCTTTGTCAATGTCCACAAAAGTCATTTAAAATGCTCCAATATTGTTTTAGGGTCTATTACAGTCTCTTTAACATGAGGGCCAGGTATCCTGTGATTGCTTTAGGGACAGTTAGATATCGGCTGCAGTTGCACAGAAATCGCTTTGTCAATGTCCTAAAAAGTCATTTAAAATGCTCCAATGTCGTTTTAGGGTCTATTACAGTCTCTTTAACCACTTGCCGACTGCCGCACGGCGGTCAGCCCCTCACAGGCAAAGCGACGTAGTACTACGTCGCTAGCCTGTGAGGCTTTTAGGGAGGGAGCTCGTGCCGCCGGAGGTCACGGACCCCCCCGCGCGTGTGCCTGGCGGACCCGATGTCCGCCGGGCACTCGCGATCGTCCGTTACACCGGAAGAAAGGCAGGAGGCTGATGTAAACAAAGCCGTCTGTCATTCTTCCCTGTGTAAGAATGGAGATTAGACGGCTCTACTATGTAGGACCGTTGATCTCTTTTCTTACACCAGTAGCCACGTCCAATCACAGTTAGAAGCACGCCCCTAGGACACACTTAACCCCTCCCTCTCCAATACAGTTAACTCCTTCACTGCCGGTGTCATTGTTACAGTAACAGTGCATATGTATAGCACTGATTACTGCAGTAATGTCACTGTTAACCCCAAAAGTGTCAAAATGTCAGTCAAGGGTCCGATCTGTCCGCCGCAAAGTCGCATTCCCGCAAAAAAAAACGCAGATCGCCGCCATTACTCGTTAAAAAAAAAAAAACAACAAAAATGACAAAAATCTTTCCCTTTGTTAGTAAACGCGATAACTTTTGTGCAAACCAATCTAAATATGCTTTTTGTGATTTTTTTTACCAAACATATGTAGCATAAAACAAATTGCCCGAAAATGTAAAAAAATTTTGATTTTTACATTTTTTTGGGGGGAATTTCATATAAAAAAATGTGAAAAATATTGTTATTTTTGCAAAATTGACACTATAGCGCATGATCAAAAAATCACACAGGTGATCAAATACCACCAAAAGAAAGCTCTGTTTGTGGGAAAAAAGGACGTCAATTTCGTTTAGGTACAGTGTCGCACGACCACGCAATTGTCCGTTAAAGTCACGCAGTGCCGAATCGCAAAATAGGCCCTGGTCAGGAAGGGGGTAAAATCTTCCGGGGCTTAAGTGGTTAACATGAGGGCCAGGTATCCTGTGGTTGCTTTAGGGGCAGTTAGATATCGGCTGCAGTCGCACAGAAATCGCTTTGTCAATGTCCACAAAAGTAATTTAAAATGCTCCAATGTCGTTTTAGGGTCTATTACAGACTCTTTAACATTAGGGCCAGGTATCCTGTGGTTGCTTTAGGGGCAGTTATATATCGGCTGCAGTCGCACAGAAATCGCTTTGTCAATGTCCACAAAAGTCATGTAAAGGGCTGCAAATTTTTTGGTATTGCTGTGCAGTGCACTTAAAAGGCGGGGGGGGGGGATAATCCACAATATAATAAACTTTGTAGAAAGCATATTATAGTGGATTAGTGCTATTATTGTGCACTGTGCAGCATTGTGACAGGTGTGGTGGTGAGACTGAGCGTTTTTGCAGCAACACTACACACAGTGACAAAAGCCAGCAGATACTGGCCAATTATTTGTAGAACTTGTGTAATAAACCTGTGCGCCCCCCCCCTCCCAATGCCACATATTGAAGTGGGGTGTTTTTCAAGTGTATTTGTGTCATGCAACAATATTGCCTAGTTTGCTGAGTGAAGTCTGGTACACACAGCGCCTAACTCACTGGCCAATTTTTTGAACTGGTGTGCTACACCAATGCTCCCCCCCCCAATGCCACATATTGAAGTGGGGTGTTCTCTGAGTAAGTTTTTTCAAGTGTATTTGTGTCATACAACAATATTGCCTAGTTTGCTGAGTGAAGTCTGGTACACACAGCGCCAAACTCACTGGCCAATTTTTTTGAACTGGTGTGCTACACCAATGCTCCCCCCCAATGCCACATATTGAAGTGGGGTGTTATTTAACAGTATAAATTTCTAAGAATGTATTTTAGTCCTGCAAACATTTGGGCTCTTTTGCTGTGTTAACTCTGCTACACACAGTGACAACAGTTACTGGCCAATTATTTGTAGAACTGGTGTAATAAACCTGTGCCCCTCCCCCCCCCCCAATGCCACATATTGAATTGAGGTGTTATTTAACAATATACTTCTCTAAGATTGTATTTTAGTCCTTCAAACATTTGGCCTCTTTTGCTGTGTTAACTCTGGTACACACAGTGACAACAGTTACTGGCCAATTATTTGCAGAACTGGCGGACAGATGGACCGGCAGATAGGGACGAGAGGCAGGCAGAACTTGCATTGCAGAAGAGGTAGAAAGCAGACTGCAAATGTATCAGGAGTGAGCCATCAACCATGTACAGTCCCATCTGGCGCTCCCAGGACGCCGACACATGGCTCCGCAGTGTGGGCTTTTATTAATGTGTCTGTTGCTGACACCAGTGTTGCCATCTGCTGCCTTTGCAGTCAACGCATATGTCGCGGTAAGCCCAACACTCACCTAGGGACAACTGCCTTAGGAAAGGCACCGGAAATCCCATCACCAAGTCCAGTGGGAGCAAAACTGTCAGAACCCACAAAGCCACACTCCATGCTCTCACCATCCAGCCTCTTCTCCTTCTCCTCCCCCTTCTCCTTCTCCTGTCTCCTCACAGTTGTCCAACACTCCACCTTCCATGATGTCGTCATCACGTTTTTCTGGAAAAAGGCAGGCTTCTATGGCTCAAATGTTGGAGCGTAAAAAAAGGTGTCAGTTCAACCCATGTGAGCTCATGTTTGCGGCCTAAACAGCCCGCCCCCAACTTGTGTATACTGTGAACGCCTACTGTACCTCTAGCAATCATATACTATGTTCTTTACTGTCAGTTCAACCCATGTGAGCTCATGTTTGCGGCCTATACAGCCCGCCACCAACTTGTGTATACTGTGAACGCCTACTGTACCTCTAGCAATCATATACTACGTTCTTTACTGTCAGTTTAACCCATGTGAGCTCATGTTTGCGGCCTAAACAGCCCGCCACCAACCTGTGTATACTGTGAACACCTACTGTACCTCTAGCCATCAAAAACTACGTTTTTTGCTGTCAGTTCAAACCATGTGAGCTAGTTTTTGGAGCCTATCTGAGTATACTTTTACAAGTGTATTTGTGTCCTGCAACAATATTGCCTCTTTTGCTGAGTGAAGTCTGATACACACAGTGCCAAACTCACTGGCCAATTTTTTGAACAACTGGTGTGATAAACCAGTGGCCCCCCAATACCACATATTGACGTGGGGTGTAATCTGAGTATACTTTCATAAGTGTATTTGTGTCCTGCAACAATATTGCCTCTTCTGCTGAGTTAAGTCTGGTACACACAGTGCCAAACTCACTGGCCAATTTTTTGAACAACTGGTGTGATAAACCAGTTGCCCCCCAATACCACATATTGAAGTGGGGTGTTATCTGAGTATACTTTTACAAGTGTATTTGTGTCCTGCAACAATATTGCCTCTTCTGCTGAGTTAAGTCTGGTACACACAGTGCCAAACTCACTGGCCAATTTTTTGAACAACTGGTGTGATAGACCAGTGACCCCCCAATACCACATATATATATATATATATATATATATATATATATATATATATATATATATATATATATATATATATATGTTATCTACACAGACACATGGTCTAGAAAACACGGGCAGGGAAGGTATATCACTTTTACTGCCCACTGGGTAAACCTTCTAACAGCCGTTAAGCATGCAACCCATGGCACCCGTGTAGATTTAGTTGTACCGCCATGGATTGCAAGCAGGCCTGCCTCTTCTTCTCCTCCTCCTCCATCCTCCCTGTCCTCCTCGGCTGACTCCTCCTCTTCCACTGCTACTGTCTCTTCTCCTGCGCCGCCCAAGATCCCCAGAACCTATTCCACATGCCAGGTGAGACGTTGCCATGTTGTACTGTGTCTGTTGTGCCTGGAAGCCAAGAGCCACACTGGTCCTGCACTCCTTTCAGCTTTGCGTTCACAGGCAGATCAGTGGCTGACACCGCTGAATTTCACAGTTGGTAAAGTGGTGTGCAACAACAGTGCCAATCTGCTGAGCGCACTGAAACAGGGCAAAATAACACATGTGCCATGCATGGCACACGTCCTGAACTTGGTGGTCCAGCGATTCTTTGCCAAATACCCTGGGGTCCAGGACGTCTTGCGGCAGGCCAGGAAAATCTCAGGCCATTTCCGAAGATCTTACACAGCCATGGCTCGCCTTGCTGAGATTCAGCGGCGACACAACCTGGCCGTCAGGCGTCTTATTTGTGACTGCCCGACGCGATGGAACTCAAAGTTGCATATGCTCGATAGGCTGCTCCAGCAGAAACGTGCAATTAATGACTACCTGCTCGAACAGAACAGGTTCTGGGGAGCTTGGGTTTTTTTTCACCTCCCCAGTGGCTGCTCATGCGGGACGCATGCAGACTTCTGCGGCCATTCGATGAGATCACCAAACTGGTCAGTCATGGCCAGGGTGCCATAAGTGACATCATACCTTACGCCTTCTTTCTGGAGCGTGCATTGCGTCGTGTCATTGATCAAGTCGTCGAGGAGCAGGAAGATCAGGAAGTCGCAATGTTGAATGAATTCCCAGGGGGTGCTTCACTATCTGAGACAAATCAACAGCAGGAGTCTGAAGAGGAGTCAGAGGAGGAGGATGGTGCTGGGGGATGAGGAGGAGCAAGAAGAGCATGCTTTAAACCTTTCTGGGATCCCTTGTGTTATCCGTGGATGGGGGGAGGAGAATGAGGACGATATTATCCTGGATGATGAGCTGGAAGCAGGCCACTATACCGCTTCCAGTTTAGTGGGAATGTGGGCCTACATGCTGCAGTGTTTTAAGGGGGACCCCCATATAAAACGCATAAAGGCCAAGGACCAGTACTGGGTGGCAACGTACTTAGACCCCACGGTACAAACACAAAATGGCGGAAATGTTACCACAATCACAGAGGACGGTCAGAATGCAGCACTTCCAGGCCTTGCTGAGGGAAATGCTGCATTCTGCTTTTCCGTGCTCTGGCAGAGGAATGTCCAGTCACAGAAAGACAGGGTAGCAATTCAACAGCGCCTGTAAGAAGAGGGCAGTTGGAAGATGTCTTGGTCACTTCAGATATGAGATCCTTCTTTCAGCCGAACCATCGACAGCTGTACTCCGGATCCAGCATGAGGGAACGCCTAGACCGACAGGTGTCCAACTACATCGGGTTAACGGCCGATGTGGATGCTCTGAGGAGTGATGAACCCCTGGACTACTGGGTGGGCAGGCTTGACCTCTGGCAAGAGCTTGCACGATTTGCAATGGAACTGTTGGCTTGCCCCCGTCCAGTGTCCTGTCCGAAAGGACGTCCAGCGCAGCAGGGGGGATCGTGACCGATAAGCGCACTCGCCTAGCTCATGACAGTGTAGACTACCTCACATTTATAAAAATGACTGAGGCATGGATCTCTGAGGAATTCAACACATTTGACCAGTAGACCGGGTTTCATGGAAATTCCTCCACCCACAACAATTCCTGGTCCTTGGCTTCGCTACATACAGCGGCATAAAAGGCATTTCATGTCCATTGAATGGCAAACTTTAGGGACCTTTCAGGGCTGACAATTATTTTTTCTGTGAATGCCTAATGTACCTCCAGCCACCAAATACTACGTTCTTTGCTGTCAGTTCAAACCATGTGAGCTAATTTTTGGAGCCCATACAGGCCGACACTTACGGTTCTGTGTACTGTGAATGCCTACCGTACCTCTAGCCATCAAAAACTATTTTTTTTCCTGTCAGTTCAACCCATGTGAGCTAAATTTTGGAGCCTATACAGGCCGACACTTATGGTTCTGTGTACTCTGAACACCTACCAACCATATCTCTATCAAAAACTAAGTTTTTCGCTGTCAGTTCAAACCATGTGAGCTAATTTTTGCAGCCTATACAGGCCAACACTTACTTCTGTATACTGTGTGAATGCCTAATGTACCTTCAGTCACAGAATACTACATTCTTAGCTGTCAGGTAAACCCATGTGGGCTATTTTTTGGTGCCTTTTATGGCCGACACTTACTTCTGTTACCTGTGAATGCCTAATGTACCTTCAGCCACAGAATACTACGTTCTTAGCTGTCAGGTAAATGCATGTGGGTTAATTTTTGGGGCCTGGAATGGCCGACACTTATTGCTTTATCCTGTGAATGCCTAATTTTTCAGACTGGAAATGAAAAACAATGGGTCTGTAAAGGTTCCGCTAAATTGTGGAATGGATGCGGACCCATTTTATAGATGTGTGAATGGACCCTATATGTATTAGACAATGTATTTACCGTCTGCTGTCAGTTCTGGCTGATTTATGAAAAATATATATATATTTTTTGCTGTAAAAAAAAAAAAAAATTTAGGGCAACTTTTTCAATTGCAATACTTCTGTTATGACATTATCCATGTGCTGGGACTATTTGTGCACAGCTAGTACGTCTTTTGTGGCTGGAAATATGACCTAAAGGTTTTTAAAGTTCGCCTCCCATTAAAGTAAATGGGGCCCACCGTGAACTCGCGGTTCGCTGACTTTTGAGAAAATCTGAGGCTGGCGTTGGCGAACCGCCCTGGCCGATGTTCGTCCATCACAATTTATCAGCACGTCACGCTAAATTGAGGGTCTCCCATACTGAAAGTTTTGTTCAATGCTGGGCTTAGTCATAGCCAACAGCAACCTCGAAATAAGAAACAGCCATTAAAAACAAAGACTGTAATGCAAAATGAGATACAGTATGGCGATCGTGAAACATTAGAACTGATTTACTAAAGGATCTACTAAAGGCTACAATAGGATTTTCACTCTGTAAGGGAAGTTGCACTTTGCATGAAAATTTCTACAAACTTTTGCAAAGAATATCCAATCATGTGCAAGGAAACTATAAAAAATGCTTTTTTTTTTTTGCTGTTACAGGATTTATATAAATCCTAATTAATCTACTGTTGACATATTCATAACTATAGACAGCTGTGGATTTTGGAATCTGAGGATATAAGGGTGCAAATGAAAACAAAAATGTTTAAAGCAGAATACTCTGAAACGCCCTGAACTCTAAGGCTCCGTTTCCACTATTGCGACTTGTTGTGCGACTTGACACAAGTCAAGTCGCATGACAAGTCAAAACCCATTATTTACAATTAGGTCCGTTCTAACTTCTCTCCTTTGAAAAAAGGTTTTTGCACTACTTTTGGGCGACTTCAGTGTGACTTGTCCCTAGTAGAAGCCGCAAACAAGTCGCACTACAAAGTCGCGCTTGAAGTAGCGCGACTTTGTAGCCGCAATAGTGGAAACGTAGCCTAAAACAAGTAACAAGCTGGGACTGTCTGAAATATTAAGAGAGTATGTACTGCCAACATCCCAATATTCAGAGAGAGAGAAAATATAAAAAAATACCCCTACAAGACTTTATAAGCAGAAACACTAGTATGACTGTATAAAAGGCAAATGGCAATCTTTATTACAAAACATGAAAAAAACAACCTGATGGGTCAATAAAACAGTACCAAAATGAAACAGAGCATAGCATAGAAATGCATAATTACACAATATAACAAGCCAGCCTGGTTGAAGCTTGGTTAGTGTAGGTTATCAACAGATACATATATTAACGCATTTGGGAATCAATAGGTCCCTCTTCAGGGAAGGATGAGGGTATATCAGGTTTACAACATAATATTAACAATCCGTCATGTAACAATACATATGATAATAGTACATTAGGCTGACACCAAATAGCACTTAACTTGTGTACTTGCATTTGGTGTCAGCCTAATGTATTATCGTTATATGTATTGTTACATGACTAATTGTTACTATTATAAGCCTTTATAGGTTACCAGTTTAAAGTTTCAAAGGAGGTCTGCTGCTAGAATCATATTGCTTTTGCTCTGAAGTTCACAGTGATACCTCACATGTGTGATGCGACGTATGGGACCAACGTGTGCATTCGCCTTTGCACGCAGAGCAAGAGGGGATGGGGGCGCTTTGCATTTTTTATTTTTTATTGATGGGACACTGCCACACGGTGACAGATGTTTTTATGCACTGGTATACTTTGACAGATGTTGATGTCACACAAGTACATTGTGACAGATGTTTGTGCTCTGGTACAGATGTTTATGGGAAACTTGGACAGGGACAGACGGGGCTTTGTGTACTGTGTGGGGATGGCTGTAATCTGTGTGATCTGTGTAGCTGAACACTAAAATCATCAGCTACACAGAGAATGTGACAGGCTGCAGAATCCCCCTCTTCCCCCTCTCACCGAGCTCAGTGGGGAGAGCTGACACAGAAACATGTGTCTCTGTTTACACTGTGTGAAGGCTGTGATTGGACACAGCTATCATATGATTGGGGGCCGATCACAGCGCCCATGTCCCAATCTGTGATGTGCTATGATGGCCCCAAGGCCAATTGAGGCAGATGTTCTGATGAAGATACGGGTGCGTCTAGTCAGAAAGGCGAAGCTACCACCTGGCCGTTTATGTGCATTGGCCGTGTGGGAATGGGTTAAAGACTTACACATATTTGCTCGTAATTGGATGCTTAAATACCTATTTTCCAAAATAATTCATTACAATGAGACAGTACACACCAATAGTGAACTTCAGGCCATTGACCACTTATTTTTACTATTGGATGAGATTGAATTGATTGACTTAATTGATTAATTGGATATTGAGGCCCTTGTAAGATAACATTTATGATCCTCTGCTCAAGCCTTCCTCTACCACACGGGCCACACTATTGAAAAATAAATTCAATGTATCCATCTCTGAGCCTGGACCATAATGTTGCAACTTTTCTGAAACTAGTTTGAAAAAACATACATACTCCTCAGTCCCATCAACCTACATAGTGACATAGTTTGAGAGGTTGAAAAAAGTCATCAGTCCATCCAGTTCAACCTATGATGTGTGTGTGTTTGCTGTTAACCGTACATTGTATACCCCTTTCTGTTGTGGTCTTTAAGGTGCCCGTCTAATAGTTTTTTGAAACTATCCATGCTCCCTGCTGATACTACTGCTTGTGGAAGAGACTTCCACATCCTTACTGCTCTGACAGTAAATAACCCCTTACGTATTTTACGGTTAAACTGTTTTTCCTCTAGTTTTAGTGAGTGGCCACGTGTCTTATTGTATTCCCTTTCTCTGAAAAGTTTGTTCCTTATGCTAGGGTCATCACCAGTACAGTATTTGTATATTGATATCATATCCCCCCTCATGCATCTCTTCTCCAGAGAGAATAGGTTCAGTGCTTGTAGTCTTTCCTCATAGCTGATGTCCTCCATTCCCCTAATTATTTTGTTGCCCTTCTCTGGACTCTCTCTAGTTCCAGCACATCCTTTCTGAGGACCGGTGCCCAGAACTGGACGGAATACTCCAGATGTGGCCGGACCAGAGTCTTGTAAACTGGTAGAATAATCTCTTTATTTCTGGAGTGAATCCCCTTTTTTATACATGCCAATATTTTATTGGCTTTGCTTACAGCGGCTTGGCATTGCATGCCACTGCCAAGCCTGTTATCCACTAGTACTCCCAGGTCCTTTTCCATCTTAGATTCATCCAGAGGTTCCCCCCCTTAGTGAGAAGCTTGCTTTCGTGTTTCTGATGCCCAAGTGCATTACTTTACATTTTTCAACGTTAAACCTCATCTGCCATGTTATTGTCCACCCCATTATTTTGTTCAGGTCTGCTTGTAAGGATTCCACATCCTGCCTGGAAGATATTGGCAAGCCTAGTTTAGTATCATCTGCAAATACTGAGAGTATGCTGGATATCCCCTCCTCTAGATCGTTTATGAATAAATTAAACAGGATTGGTCCCAGGACAAAACCTTGGGGGACCCCACTTTCCACACCCGCCCAATCCGAGTACTCCTCATTTATCACCACACTCTGGACTCTCCCCTGGAGCCAGTTCTCTATCCAGGTACTCACCCTATGGTCCATACCTACGTACCTTAGTTTGTACAGTAAGCGTTTGTGGGGAACTGTGTCAAATGCCTTTGCAAAGTCCAGATACACCACATCCACAGGCCTTCCTTTATCTAGATGGCAACTCACTTCATCATAGAAGGTTAATAGATTGATCTGGCAAGAACGATTTTTCATGAATCCATGCTGATTACTACTAATAATACGAATAAGAATTTTATCTCCTGATGTATCATGCATACTATGATAACATCATCCCCCAAATCTACATTGAAATTTATCAGAACAAGTTTCCCTAGAGTAGCCACCTTTTATGCTCCTCCTAAAGTGCATCAGAGTACCACCAATCCCCCTGGTGAGACCATCAAATCAGGGAGGGGAGCCCTGACAGAGAACCTTAGTTAATGAACATTAAGGATATTTTGTCACCAGTTTACTATCATATATTCATGACAATATCCATTTACTACAAATCCTGAATTGGGTCCACATCTCTGACAATGCCTTCTTAGTAACTATTAATGTGGAGGTGTTGTATAGTTCTAAACCCCATGACATATGCCTGCCGGTGATACAACGTTTTCTAGCACAGAGGAGCCAATAGGAAGGACAGTTCAATGATTCCATCCTTTCATCCCTTGACATTTTTTTGAGACATAATGTATTCTCTTTCAATAATGCCCACTTCCTCCAGCTACAGGGTATGGCAATGGGGACCTGCTTTGCCCCCTCCTATGCCAACCTGTACTTGGGGTGAGTGGGAGCTTCTGTTGTTAATGGACAACAGTTTTTTGTTATATGCGGACCACATAGTGATGTGATGTTGCTATATTAATTACATTTTTATACTGTTGGATGGAACTGTATAAATGTACCTACTTAATCAATGTTTGACTGCCATGAATACTAATGACCACAATCTTAAATTTGCTATGTCATCCAGTAAGTCTGACAACACCTTCTTGGATACCTACATCCAGAGGGGACCAGATGGTCAGATATTAAGTGAATTATTCCATAAATCCACTGCTGGAAATTCTATTCTTTATGCTACTAGTTTTCACCTGGAACCTCTAGTTTCCTCCATCCCTTACAGTCAATACTTAAGAGCCAGGCAAAATAGCTTGAATCATGTGCTGTTTCAGAAGGAGGCTGTACAAAGACTTTTAGACAGGCGCTACAGCAATACCTGCCTCAAAAATGCTTATGGGCAGACATTACAAACTTCCCACCACCAGTTGTTATTTAAAAAAAAAACAGATAAATGCAATGATACAGTCAGAACCATGACTAGATACTCTACCCAACATAGACAAGTTAAGAAAATTGTTGGTAAATACTGGCATTTGCTCACTATGGACCCATCTGTGGGCCTGTTGTTTCTGACTCACCAGCCATCATTTACAGGAGGGTACCCTCTGTGGGTGACAAGCTGGTTCACAGCAAATTTAAGGGGACTGCTAGAGTTTATACCTACAAAACGTTGGGCATCTTCCCTCTGTTGAGCATGTGCATATTGCAGATTTATGGACATGCGACAACATAGCCGACTACCTAATGGCCATAATTTCCTTCCAAAACATTTTGTCAATTGTAAAACTCCAGGGATAGTGTACCTACTTACCTGTGACTGCAGATGTTTTTATGTTCTGGTAACACATTTACCAATATATTACTAGCATGCACAACAACAAGTCCCTCCTACAACGGGAGTTGAGGTTGATTTATGATCTAAATGCAATGCCACTAATCCACCAGGACTCAATGAGGCCTTCAATTTTAATTTTTTTCTGCCAGGCTTCACCTGTGGAGTTTGTGAAAGAGATTTATGAGACATTTAGTTATTTTCTCCTCTTTTTCTCCTTTCCCTTTTCACTTTTTTTTTTTCTATTTTCTTTTTCAGTGTCAGTACTTTTTATATATATATATATATATATATATATATATATATATATATATATATATATATATATATATGTGTATATTTTACCCAACTGTTGTAGACCATGCAACATACTTCTATTTATTTTCATTTTCTTTAACTAAGGTTTTGTGACTTAGGATGTGCTTCATTGAGCTGTAATTTCTTGCTTTGCCACCAGGTGCCAATGTTGGGGGCCTATGCAGCCTCACTGTCCACCACCTGGCGTGCATCGGCTCTCCCAGCGCTGCTAGCACTGTGTGTATATGTTGTGTCTTTTTTGAGTGGGGCTGAACGAATGGATGGTGTTTTCATCCTCCTCCATCATCCTGGTGTTGGCGATGGCTTCTGCCTGTCGCCCCGCCTATTCCCCTTTTCAGGGGATCTTTGGCCACTGCATGACACCATCCCAACGAGGGGGAGGGGATGCATTACGGGCCATGGAGCCGCCATGAGGAGGCTTCAGGGCTGCCATCTTTCCTCATGGCATCTAACTGGCGTCCCTTCCCTTATTTACTGGGACAGTTTTTTTGGATTGGATGGTGGGTTTTCACATTATAAATGCAACAGGAGGTGTTATGCTTTCTCTCCTTTTGGCTGTGTTGAAGAAGGTGGATGTTCACCATTGAACCCCTTGGTAAGCATGTTTTCATCTTATTTCATCCTCTTTTACCTTACACTTTTGTGTATATGTTTCTGATACCACCCCCCCATTTTTCCTTTATTGCCCACAGTATATTCACTTTTCATGCCATGGCCACCATATCTGGAGGAATACCACTCCCTGTGCTTGATATGTTTGGCCTGGCTTATACATTAAATTTTTGAATTTGGATATTTCCATTACAGATATTCTTAAATTTCTTAATTTGTTTCCTTTTGGTTGCCCCTTTTGCGGTCCCTGTGGGTGTACAGTGCGCTAATAGGTGCCCCTCTTCTTATATACTGACCAAGCTTTAACCAGGGTATCTGTATTGGTATATTGTGTAATTTCTATGCTATGCTCTGTTTAATTTTGGTACTGTTTTACTGATCCTTCAAGTCATTTCATTCATGTTTTGTAAAAAAGATTGGTATTTGCCTTTTATACAGTCATACTAGTGTTTCTGCCTATAAATTCCTGTGGGGGTACTCCCATATATTTTCTCTCTCTAAACTCTAAAGCAATGGTAAAAAAAGGAAATCCCAAAACAAGCCTGTGTCATTAGGGTGTGCACCTCAAACCAAAGCTCAAACACATGTGCGTGTGTATATGTGTACATATATATATATATATATATATACACACACTTTTATAAATAAATGTAAACAAACATTTTAAGCGGTATTAAAACATTTTTAATTAAATGAACAAGTATCAATGTAAATAAACATTATTTTTTGGACGGTGTCAGTAAAGCAGTGGACAGTGTCAGTAAAGGCAGTGGACAGTGTCAGTAGAGCAGAGGATAGTGTCATTTAGGGCAGTGGATGGTGTCAGTAGAGCATTGGACAGTGTCAGTAGAGCAGTGGACGGTGTCAGTGAGCAAGTGGACGGTGTCAGTGAGCCAGTGGAGGGTATCAGTATTGCAGTGGAGGGTGTCAGTAGGGCAGTGGAGGGTGTCAGTAGGGCATTGGACAGTGTCAGTAGGGCAGTGGATGGTGTCAGTAAGCCAGTGGATGGTGTCAGTAGGGCAGTGGCGGGTGTCAGTAGGGCAGTGGACAGTTTCAGTAAGCCAGTGGAAGGTGTCAGTAAGCCAGTGGATGGTGTCAGTAAGCCAGTGGACGATGTCGGTAGAGCAGTGCATGTTTTTCTTTTTTTTATAATCTAATTTTACAATTGTATTATTTAACAGCCTTGTTTGGGGGCTTTGGTAAAATATCAGGGGTCTAAACAGACCCCTAATATCTCACTTTTGAGACAAAGAAAGGGGCCGAGGACAGAGATTCCCCAGTCCCTATCTCTGCAGCCTCAGCTGCACTGGATAGTGAATGAATGGGAAGTGCTCTGTGCTGAGCAACATACCATTCATTCACAAACAGAAGCATAGCAAACCCCCACCCCCTCCCTTTCCCCCGCAGCAGCTGGCAGGAGAGGACAGAGGGATGCCATCAGTGCTGCAGGGAGCCATCATGGGGTGAATCAAGACAGGTGGCAACCCTGTCTCCTCCAGCACGTGGTCTGGCCGACTTCTCTTACCTGGGTGCAGTGCTTCTTCTGAGCCGAGAGCCAGGGACTGGTGGTGGCCCTTCCTCTTGAGAACCGAGCTGGGCAACACGGACCAGGGTGAAAAGGTGACTACCACTTTTGGGACAGGTGGAGTAATCTTTTGTTCCGCAGCTTTTGCCTACAAATTAAAGCCCTAGCCTGCCTCAGTGGATTGATATAGAAGAGGCCGCCGCCGGGACTTTAAATGTCGGGAGCCACAGTGCGGTATATCACTCCGCCTGCACCCGAAAGTGGTTAAATAGTTCCTTTTTCTGCCCCCAGGTCCTTAGCTGAAAAATGGGACCTGGGAAGATTTTTTTTAAAATAGCTGCAGAGCCAGAGCAGAAGTTAAATTGTCAGGTCCTGGCAGAGCGATGCTCAGGGGGTTGATTAGGGTGTGCCCCGGCACACCCAGCACACCCCGTGCGCACGCCTATGCACACAGTCATTGTATACAAGTACTTTATACTACAGTAAGTTTCAGTACATACATGTGGTAGTTTCATATGTAGTGAACATGGTGCTAAAAAAAAGTACAAAACAGTCAATCCACCACAATTTGCCTTTGGATCAAGGGAACTCTTCAATGGTAGTGCACTGTATGCCAGCAGTTTTATTTTCTTGTAAAGTAGATTAAAATAAGCATGCCCCAAAGAATGAAATTCTAGGAAAGTTTAATTATGTACAAAATATATCACATTTCTCATAGTTTCCCATATCCAATTCACTGTACTTCAATATTTTGTCTTTCATCTGACATGCATCTGTCTCAACCAGCTGCTTTCCCACCAAGCAATTCACACAATGGCCATGAAAAGCAGTTTTCTGTGTTGGCAAAGACAAACAAGAAAAACAAAGTAGAAATGTTATAAATGTATCTAAAACTGTCATGGGAATGATCTGACTGTGATACATAATCCTTGCCTAAAGTGAAATCTCTTATGAAGGCAAAAAAGAAACATTTTATTATAAACCAAAATGCTAAACCTTTATCTTTACTAATTGGGAATTGTAATCTATGTAACAAGGAAAAAATAAGCAAAGGAATAATAAAATAGTTGGTAAAAGTCAACACACAGTATTTTCATTGACAAAATTATTAGCATCAGGGCTGTATTTACCGTCAAAGCATTGGACCAGTGCTTAGGGCTGCAGGGTAAAGCTGGCTATACCATAGCAGATTTATGAAATAACATTTGTATGACCTTTCATACAAAAGTTCATTGTACATTCAATGACTGGATGAATGTTAATTAGAAAGAACTTCAACATTTTGTTTGCTTTTAACATTTGATTTAGAAATGAGTGTAATTTCCAGAATCATTCATTTAAAAAAAACCTTTTTAGTCTTGCTCCTTCAAATTTTCTTTTCACTGTGGTCAAAATGATGATTTGACCCCACTGACCATTAAAAAATTGAATGTACATTCTTATAATAAAACATTTTGAATTAAATTGTACTAGTGTAAAGACAGTTTTAAGGGGAAGTGACAATAAACACAAAATCAAGGGGAGAAAAGCCACATGAACGTCCAGTATTGAAGAATCACAGTTTATTGGTCATAACTACCAGAAAGAGATATCAGAGAAAGTTCTGATGTGCACATGCAATACACATATGTATTACATTTATATAATGACATTCAATGACATTGCTGACATTTAATGACATTGCTATTAAGTTTTTTGGTTTTACATTTAATTGTATATTCATTATATATGGTATATTTCATATATTGTATTATTTTGTCTGCATTCCTAGTTGTAGGATATACTATCATCAATATTTAAAATTTTCAGAGGATTTGTGCGTATTTTAAATTCTTTTGTCAGTCAGGAGCAAGATAAGGACACCGATAGGTTAATAGTACATATAAACCTTTCCACGGTTTCCATGTACAGCTCCGCCCCTCGTCCTGGCTTTAAATTCTTCTGTTGTCGTTCCCTTCCGTGACTTGATTAAGCGCATGCGTGCGAAGCATGTAGTCACAGCAACAAGATTGTTTGCGCTCCACCCTGCCAGTGACGCCCTTCCGGTACATGTGATCGCACTGGAACACAGCAGAGATACTCCATCCCTGAGCCAGCTGGTTTCCGGCTTTGAACACACATCACACAGTGGCAATTGGCGGTTGATTTTCCAACATTCACGCTGCCGGTGCCCTTGTCTATCTCTTGCCCAGGATGACGTAAGCATTTTAATGAATATCTCTTTCTGGTCTTTATCACCAATAAACTGTGATTCTTCTATACTGGACATTCACCTGGCTTTTCTCTCTTGGATACCAGTGTCCCTATGCTCTGCCATTTTATGTACTTGTTTAAGGGGAAATAAGCAGCACCAACCCTCAAGTTTTAAAAAATGGGATAACTTTTTTTTTTGTTTGTTTGTTCTGGCTTTCTCTGTACATCAGCAGTTATATTTAGTAAGAGTCAGTTCACACCACATACAGGCCAGTGCATTTTTTTCTGCATCAAAAACGCACAGATAGTAGGTTATATGGTTTTCAATGGCATAGTTCACACCAGTGCTTGCAATTCCAGTGCATTTCAGTTCCTGAAAAAAATGTAGAACATGCTGTATTTTTTCTGCACTGGACTGTACTGGGGCGATGTAAATCGCATCAAAAATGCACTGGAACGCACCTAAATGCACCAAAAATGCACTGGAACACACATGTCCTTATTTAAGATAAGGAAAAAAGAGGGGCAAAATGCACTGGATTGCATCAAAAATGCATCATAAACGTACTGGAACGCATCAAAAACGCGCATGCAGAAAAGCATCTGGAATGCACCCAGACTGCATTTCTGTGGTGTCAACTGGCCCTAAGAAAATTGTAAGGGGATGGTAATAGGATATAGGTAAACATGAAACTGCTTCACCGTTCACTTGTTTGGTAGCTTATATCAGTGAAAAGAAATTAAAGGAAATTTTCATAAAACCAAACAACATCTTGCCTTCAGTAGCAATATCAAACAATAAAAAGGAGTAATCCTTTAAATCATTTGTTACTCCAACACTTCATATTCCTGATATGTGCTTGCTGTACCATGTACTTGTATCTGAAGGTATTCTGTTTTCTTTGTATTTCTTCCTTTGTGTGAAATTCCTGCTGTTCCTGCTAGTCCCCTTGCTTTCCTATTGAAAACTGACCACACAAAGTAGGAGAGTGCACCATGGTCAGTTCTCTATCTATGCTCAGTGTACTTTCCTCCAATGATAAGACCTGTCCTGACACCCCATTCCCCCCACAGCCATTCACTGGGAAGCTCAATGTGCTGCTGCTTCTCCTCCTCCTAGCTCATCTGCAGCTGATAACAGAGGGAATATGATCACTTATAAAAAAAGGGGGAAAATTTATTTATATTGTTTTTTAATATCTATACGCAAATGTTTATTTTAAACTGAATGGGGTGTTTTACAAGGTGATCATTTACAATCACTAAAATTAATATGGCCACTATAATGAAGCATAATGTGTACATGTTTACCTGTCTAGCATTACAATAAAATATGCTTATAAAAGGTAGGGTTGCATAATAGACATCAAAGTTATTCTACTCACTTATGACTCCTGCGCTATTCAAATATCAGAACTACTATGTAAAAAAAGTTATAACCACGTCACCAAAGAACAAATGCCCCATTTATAAAGTTGATTTGGAAATGCACTGAAACATTTATAATGACCCGGGGAGGAGGGGGGGTTATTTACTAAAACTGGATCAACCAGAATATGGAGCAGCTGTGCATGGCAACCAATCAGATATCATTTTCAAAGCTAGCAAGCTAAAAATAGAAGCTCATTTATTAGTATGTATAGCTGCTCCAGATCTTGTCTGCTCAGTTTTAGTAAATCTCCCATATTGTCAGTAAGTGTTTATACCAGCCTTTAAGCCATTTAGCACCAGGGTATACTTTAAAGGGGTCCCCGAACACAGTGGAGCCCTTCCTAAAATACTGAACTCATTATCAAAGGGTTCCGTTTCAGAATATCTAATATCCCAATGGTACATAAGCTGGTACATAAGCTCTCATAAGGGGTACATGCCCCTTATGAGAGACAAGATGTTTAACGTTCCATTACTTGAGAACTGGTTTTAAGTGGCCTTCAAGCACTTCACCTATTTGCCATATATAGAGTGTAGGAAAGGGTTAAAAAACACACCTGTTAAAATTTTAATAAAATTAGGGTAATGCTTACGTGAACAAGTGAACAAGCATATTCATAATGTTAAAATAATGTCATCCCAGTGGGTCTCTTCTTCTTTCCTTTGAAATTGCTATTTCTTTTATTATGTTAAACTTCTGGCCAAGGGATACTCTAAAAACGTAGGGCTTTTAAGTGTGCAATGAACTCTAGGGAGATGTCTTCTTTAGTTTCTATTGACATTACTGAGCTATAACCACACCAAGTGTTGCAAATTGTTGCCTTGTTATCTGTGATTACATTTATGAGAAAACACTTAATGGATTCAAGCACTAGATTTATTTCTTGAGCACAATGTGCTTTGAGGAATGAGCTGATGATATGCTCTGAAATACATTTATTATTTTTTTAGAGATTTGAAAATATTTTTAAACATCTGGGATCTGCTATCCTACTGTTGTTTAACTTTGTGAGAGATGTCAGATTTTTAACTAATTCTACAGCTGGGATTAGCTATAAGACTGCTCAACATGTGCATCTCGGAATACATTTAAAATCTATTTTAAAAAATAGTGTTTTGGGCTTTTTACAATAATGGAAGCTGCCTGTACTGGTAACACACTGAAAAGCCAGACAACTGCTCTAACACAGAGCACAGTATTTTAAATCTCCAGTTATTTGACACACCCCTGCCCATTATTGCATCCAGTGCTCACCCCCTGAGCAGCATTTGTTATATCAGTGCACTGTCTCCAGCTTTGGCAGATTCTTAAGTTTTTATTCACAAAAACATAATGCATACTAAAAAATAAAATGTCATACCACTGTCTTGTTATGCAACCTATCAAGTATAAAAAGCAAGACTTCAGCTGGCTTTAGGTATCTCCTGTTGTAGAGGGTTTGATGTAGACATGTGCAATCCGTTTTGGTCCGAATACAAATTTGGCCAAATTTTTGGTTATTTGGAGAATCGGATGTATCCAAATCTCTGAATGAAATAGTAACGAATAGTAATGAATTCAGTTGAAATCCATTCAAATGTGTTTTCTTTGTTTATTTTCCCAACAAATCCCAACTTTTCAGAACTATTAGAATTCAGATCGATCGAAAAACAATCGATCCAAATTCTGTGTGAAAAAATAGCTGGTTTAGGGGTCCCCCCCCCTCCAAAATTCATACCAGACCCTTATATGAGCATTCAGCCTAGCAGGTGAGGAAAAGGGGGGGGGGCTGGAAGCAAGCGATCCCCCTTCTCCTGACCCATACCAGGCCACATGCCCTCAAAATGGGGGGTGGATGCTTTTGAGGCAGGGGGGCTCTGGACCTCCCAGGCCAGAGCACCTTGTCCCAATGTTGATGGACACAAGGGCCTCTTCCCGACAACCCAGGGCTGTGGTTGTCGGGGTCTTTGGGTGGGGTTCTTATCAGAATCTGGGACCCCAGTTACCAACCCTCCCTCTATGTGAATAGGTATCAGGTACCCATACCCATTCAGCCAAAAAGTGTTAAAAAGTAAAAACTGCAGGAAACAGTTTTTGACAAGTCCTTTATTAAAAAATGGTCTCCCTTGATGTAAATTCATCGTCCATCACGACGCCAACCAGCCCGAAAAATTGAACAATTGCAAAAATGCTTTGTCTCCTAAGAGGCTACCCGCTGAATTACCCTTTCTTCAGCTTTGGCAGTTCTTATATAGGTAAAGGGCACACAGTTATGTCACCCAGTTACACTGCCCCCTTCTGACATCCGGTGAAGTCATGTGATATCGGAAGGGGGCAGGGCCAAAGAATGCAAAGCGTTTTTTTTTGCAATTTTTCTACTTTTTGGGTCAGCGGGCATCATAATAGACAATGAATTTACATTGAGGGACACCCTTTTCTTTTTTTTTTCCTTTTTAATAAAGGACCTGTCAAAAACTGTTTCCTACTTCTACTACTTTTTAACACTTTTTGGGGGGGAGTTTGGGATCTGGGGGCTCAGATTCTGATTAGTCCCCCACGCGCAGACGCTGTTTTTTTTTTTTCTTTTTTAATAAAACGGTTTTCTGTGGTTTTTACTTTTTGCCACTTTTTTGGTGAATGGATATGGGTAGGAGCCCAATACCTATTCACATAGGGGGTGGGGTTCGGGATTGGCACATACTCAGAGGAGACAAAATATTGGGACCAACACTTCCCGAAAGGCCCCCTATCATTTACAAGAGGGCCAGGAATCTGAAAGATTTCATAGCCCCCACTCCAGTTGAAACACCTGCAATCCCTAGAATGTTTGCTAATTTAAAAGGTTTCTATCCTTGTAAGAAATGCCGTGTATGTAAAGAATTGAATACACAAAGGACTCAAACCTTTAGTTCTACAGTGACATGCACCTCTTTTAATCCTTTTCAATTCGTTTTTAGTTCTACAGTAACCAAGAAGAACTATGATATCAAAAATTTTGTTACCTGTCATACCAAAGGGGTTGTTTACCTTCTTACATGTGGATGTGGTCTACAGTATGTAGGGAGGACGATCAGGACCCCAAGTATTAGAATAGGTGAACACCTTACTAACATACTAATAGGTTTCCCTGGACACAGTCTCTCGACCCATCACGACAAGTGCCATCAAAGAAGTTATTCAAACTTGAAAGCTGTCGTGATTGAGAGTTACTCCCCCCATTGGAGAGGGAGCGACATGAAGAGAACTGTTTCCAGGAGAGAAACTTTTTGGATACACGAATTAAAGTGTTATCAGCCTTGGGGTATGAATGTGGAATGGGACATTAATGCCCATATCAACAACCATTAGTCCCACCACATAAAAGGTATGCAAATTTTTCAAGATACTCCTTTCCATCTTCTGGCGATCTTTTCCCCCTTTCTCCTTCATTGGATTAATAAGGCACCTATAGCGCATGTGTCAATATAGGTGTATGTTTTTTAATAATCAGTTTTTTTAAAAAACAGTATTTTTATATTTAAATTCATACATATACATGATGGCGGATGGAGACTTCCGTTGTTGTGCTCATGCGAATAATTCAATTCACACTGATTGTTTAGTGTATTCATGAATTTTTATGCCTTTTAATCATCTAATATTTGGGCTTTTTTTGAAGCTCCAAATATTTTTTAAATATTTTTTGGTTATTGTTAATATTTTGTCTTTTCATTATTTTTTGTGTTAATTCTCATTTTTAAGATTTTTCTATTCATCCTTGTGAGGATTTTTTCCTTGGGATGACTTTTTTTTAAAAATAAAGTTTTTTAAATGTGTATGTAACGTCCGCATTAGAATGGAAGTTTTTATAGCTTTTTACTTCCTTCAAGGGGTCTCCCAGGACGCTACAACACAGTTGCACCCTTGCCTTTGAGTGTGGAGGGACAATATGTACACCGGAAGACTGTGAAGGATATTCCTTTTCACAGTCCGGCGTCACGAGTAGTACTTCCCATTTGCGTTTGCTGTGATTGGCCGACGACGATACCGGAAGTGCGTCATAGCACTTCCGGGTCTTCGCTATGATACGCTGTGATTGGTCGGCATCGAGACCGGAAGTGCGTCACAACACTTCCGGGTCCCCGCCGCGGCCGCACCGGAAGTCTCCATTGGCTAAGATATTTATGAGAGATGCTAGCAGCACGGCCACAGCTCCAGTCCCAGAAGCCGACTCTTCAGTGGAAACGCGTCGGGAGGAGCTAGCCGTGCTGCTAACAGTCTCGGATCGCACTGCAGGCGTCCGTGACCTTTACCAATATATGCTGTTTACCTGTCTGGACTTTGTAAGTGTTACTCTACTTCTTTCCATGAATAAAATTGAAGGTAATGCACTATAGTCCCCTCTTCTCTTTTTTGGCACGATCTCTTTGGCAATATCCCCATGCTTGGAAGCCTATAGATCCCCTCGAATTTGGAAGTTGATGGTTGATCCACTCCATTTGAGATTCCGCTTCATTTAGCTGACCTCTTGGACTCTTGGATAGCACAGTATATGCCTACATCTCTCTTTAATGTGCTAAGAGTCCCCTCCTATCACTGGGTGTCATCACATGTATATATGCTTTTGAAGTCACTTATCTTGGATTGTCGTTTGGGAAGAGGTCACACCCACCTTTTCATCACTCCCTAATCCTCACCAAGCTGGTCTTTTTTCATATGAGAACTTTTTCCTGGATGTAAAGACTTTTGTTTTAGCTGCTGGTTCTAGCAGACACCACATACGGACATTTTTGTTCTTTTTGGTTGTTATTAGCGCACTCTTGTAACTTATGATTCATATGGTACAACTTTTATAAACAAATTTCATAAAAAAACAAAATTAGTAACATAATGAATCTATCCGAAACACAGAAGTTTTTGAAAATAAAATAAAAATGAAACACAAAGCCCTTGTGAAAATATATATAAAAAAAAACCCTGGAAGAATAATGCATAAATATAAGCATGTTTAGGGGCCCTGCCCTGAAGTATCCCTTGTCCAAACTTGATGTTTGCAGCTAGGCTGAAACCAGCCTTAGCTCTTATTATCAATGTTATCTGGGTTTGCTGGATTTTCCTTATACCCAGGACATTGTTTGCTTCTGCCTTCTACTGGAGCGAGTTTTCTAGTGGGCAGAGGGAAAAGTTACAATGTTAAGGGGTTATAAAAATGTTCTTTGTGTTGCACATTAACTGAGGGGTTTATTCAGGTGATGCAGGCTGGAGTAGCAGAAAATTTTTCAGGGTGACCTTCTAGAAGAGAGGATGGGTATGTATAGAGAGGTTCTGTCTCTGCCTCCCAGGCCTGCTGTCTGAGGGGGGAGCTCTTGTGAGGGGAGGCCTATGCCTCCTAGGCCTTTCACCTGATGAAGGAAGCTGGGTGACCAGGAGAAACAGTGAGATAACTATCCAGTAAAGCATCTTTAGTGGTGGCTGCTATGTATGAAAAGTGTCCAAGAGGATTTAGAAACACAAACCCCCAACTAGGGGAAACCAGCGCTAAAATATTAAGATCTAGAAGGTAGAAATTACTGAGGTAGGAAGTATGCAGTTAAAATGGCAATGGAGACTGGACTACTGGCAATACAAAAAACATACCAACTCCTTTAGGGATCTTATTTACACACATTAGACCCTTATCAGCCCCTAGAGACGAAAAAGTGAAGGCTTTGTTTTTTCATGTTTTTGTAAGAGTTATAGTTATAGTAGTTGAGGTTGAATAAAGACAATAGTCCATCCAGTTCAACTTGTGTAGGTGTGTGTGACCATAATCACCTCCCATATCCCTGAATGTTTTGATCCTTGAGATGTATGTCCAAGAGTCTCTTAAACGTATCCATACTCCCCACAGTTACTACCTTTTGTGGCAGAGAATTCCACAGCCTTGTAGCCCTTACTGTAAAAAACCCCCTGTGTAGCCTGAGGTTAAAACACTTCTCCTCTAATCGCATTGAATGACCTCTTGTCCTCATGCTTTCCTTGCGACTGAATAGTTTTTTTTCTATGCTGAGACCGTTGAGGTATTTGTAAATCGCTATCATGTCCCCTCTCAGGCATCTCTTCTCCAGGGAGAATAAATCAAGCACTTGTAAACGCTCTTCATAATTTAGGTCCTCCAAACCCCTAATTAGTTTAGTTGTCCTTCTCTGGACTCTCTCCAGCTCCGACACATCCCTTCTGAGGACTGGCAACCAGAACTGAACAGAATACTCCAGATGTGGTCGGACCAGTGTTTTATATAGTGGTAGGATTATAGTTTTATCTCTGGAATACAGCCCCTTCCTTATGCATGCTAAAATTCTGCCGGCTTTGGCAGCCGCAACTTGACATTGTATGCTAATGGTAAGTCTATCTTCTAGTAAGACTCCCAGATCTTTCTCCATTTTTGATTCCCCCAGAGGTTCCCCCCTAAAGTGTATTGTGCTTTTATGTTTTTAGTCCCCAAGTGTAATACTTTACACTTCTCCACATTAAACCTCATTTGCCATGTATTTGCCCACTCTGTTATTTTGTTCAGGCCATTCTGTAAGATTTCTACCTCACAATGTGTAGGTATTGCCCTGCCCAATTTTTTGTCATCTGCAAAAACTGAGTTTGAGCTAATGATCCTGTCCTCAATGCTATTTATGAATAAATTGAACAAAATTGGTCCCAGGACTGAGCCTTGGGGGACCCCACTTACCACCCCAGAGTATGCATTATTTATTACCACCCTTTGGACACGCCCATTTAACCAGTTCTCTATCCAAGAGCAAACCTTGTGGTCAATGCCTGCAGACCTTATTTTATAAATTAAGCGTTTGTGGGGAACTGTATCAAACCCCATCTACAGGGCTCCCCCTGTCTAGCTCACCGTTCACCTCCTTGTAAAATGTTAACAGATTGGTTTGACAAGAATGCCCTTTTGTTAACCCATGCTAATTACTGCTGATGATGTTATTGTCTTTAGCAAACTCTTAGAGATAGTCCCTTATCATCCCTTCCAGAAGTTTACCTACTATCGACGTCAGGCTGACCAGCCTATAATTTCCCGGGACATGCCTCTGCCCTTTTTTGAATATCGGTGTCACGTTAGCTTTCCTCCAGTCCCCTGGTACAGTTCCTGTCATAATACTGTCAGCAAAGATCAGGAACAGTGGTCTGGATATAACCTTACTGAGTTATTTGAGTACTCTCGGATGTACGCCTGGTGATTTATGTTTGTTAATTTTATCCAGCCTTTCCCTGATTTCACCCTCTGTTAGCCATAGCGGCAATTTCAGTGAAGTACTGCTAACCATACAGTCATTGTCAGTGTACCCCTCCTTTTTCTGTGTAAAGACTGAGGAGAAGAAAGCATTTAGCACAGTTGCTTTTTCAGTGTCCTCTGTAACCATCCTCCCATCGTTGTTAATTATGTGTGCAACATTTTTACTGTTGATATATTTAAATAATTTTTTAGGGTTCTTTTTACTATCCTCCGCTATTTGTCTATCAAAGTAGATTTTAGCCATTTTGATTTCGTTTAGAGAAAGTTGCTGCTAGGTTAACATTACACTTTATTGCCCAGTTCTTTATAATATACTGTTTATTCAATTACCAGTATCAGCTTAAAGATCCACAAACAACCTATGAGGGGAACTGTAAATACTTTAAAGTAGCTATCCATCTGACCTGCCTAATGTGTATCAATCAGTGGCAGAGGCATAAAAATAATGAGACAAGAAATGGAACAAGTGGCGCACGCTGTTAGCACTACATAAAAACGATAGTCCATATAGTAGCACATCAAGGCTATGATAAAGTCTTAAGGTGAGATTAGGAAGTAGTCTGGATGCTCAGGGCCAGCCTGTTGGGGAGCAGAAGCGATCTCCAAACATGCAACAAACAAAAGAGAAAACAGGCGCCTCTGAGTTAAGACTGCGATTTAATATGGCAAACAAGTAATAAAAACTTACATCAAGGTAAGTATAAGCAGACAAGATGGGTCCTTCCGGTGTCCATGTGGAGGCTGGGGCTTGGAGTCATCACTGTTGGTCTGTAATCCTCTCCTCTCTTCCTCTTCCTGTCCAGCAGGAAGTGGAGGGTGTCACAGCAGTGAGATGGAGGCTTGGACAGCAGGGTGAAACCGCAGTGAGATGGAGGCTTGGGCCGCACGTTGGCCGTGATGCTTTTCCACAGGATCTTCCGGCGTAATGACTGACGCGTTTCCGAGCATGCGCACTGTGGGGGGAAAACAGCGCGCGCTCCTTTTTCAAAGTCGGATGTAAAAGGGAAAGAGAAGGACCAATTTATGTGTTCCTGGGACAATGCCCTCTGGTGGTAAAGTTATAAAATTACTATCAAAGTAAACATGACTCTACGTTATAGCTGTATGAGGAACAATGCCCTCTGGTGGTGAAGTTATTAAATTACTATCAAAGTTCATGACTCGACGTTATGGCTGTATGAGGAACAAGGGTCCCTCTAAAGGTCAAACCAGTAAGAAATAAAAATAAACAATAATAGACATGTGATACAATGCATGAAGAGAATAGTGCCATAGACAATGAGAGGAAAATTAGAGGGAAAAAAAAAAACAAAACATGAGATGAAATGAGAAAGAAATGATAAATGTGGAAATAAAATAAATATGAATAAAAATAAAATATAAAAAGTAAATTAAAATAAAAATAAAAAATGGGAAATTGAAAATGAAAAATAAAAATAAATGTAAACAAAATAAAGAATTGTATATGATGTATGCATATCATTAACTGAGACTGAATATACTATTAAAAAAAAAAAAAAAAATTATACACATACATACACACATATATATATATATGTATATATACATACATACATACATACATACATATATACATATACACATATATACATATATACATACACACACATACATATCTGCATGTGATAATGTAAAATTCTTATAGTATATATTGGTACATGTATGTATAAAATCAGGAAATGGATACTAATGCAATGAGATGGATGGAATGGGAACAATGATGAATATCAACCTGAAAGAGGTATGAATATGTTGGGGAAAAAAAAAAAAATTGGCACTGTATGGATTACCTAAATTGAACCCTAGAGGGGACTAATTAAAGAATGGTGGATACATCCAATTCTTCGTTCATCCCATTGGGCGAAAGTGTATTGAGGGAATAGATCCAAAACGTTTCACGTTCGCACAGTTTGTGAAATCTTTCGGCTTCGGGAAGGTCTTTTGATATTTGCTCAATGATCCATACCTCAAGATTTGAGGTAGATTTGTCATGGTGTCTGAGAAAGTGGCGGGGGACGCTATGTTTGTCTTTTCCTTCCTCTATTTTTCTCCTGTGTTCCCCAAATCTTTGTCGAAGGGGACGGATCGTGCGTCCTACATAGAGGAGGTTGCAAGGACAACTGAGGCAATAAATTACAAAATCAGATGAACAATTGTAAAAATCAGTGAGGTTGTATGTTTTGTTATGTGTATGAAATGATTTTTTACCATGTTTTACATATGCACAGGTTTTGCACAAAGACTTGTTGCACCTATACATGCCTGTTAAAGGAATCAGGCACACCCTAGGGGTGGCGTCTTTAATGGTTTTAAGTTTGCTGGGTGCAATTTTGTTTTTAAGGTTGGGTGTTTTCCTGTATGTGACTCTGGGAGTACTTGGGAGGACTAATTTGAGATGGGGGTCCTCCAAGAGTATAGGCCAGTGTTTTAGAAGAATCTGTTCCATGGTCTTGTGTTTGTAATGGAATTTGGTGGTGAAACGAATGGATTGATCGAATGTGCCTTGGGTTTTGGCAGGAGGGGGATCTGTGAGGTAAAGATGATATGCTTGATCTACCAGGGGGAGTGGATAACCTTTGTCCAATAATTTGGCTTTTAGAAGCTGACTTTCAGCTACATAGTCATCGTGCCTGGTGCAATTACGCTTCAGCCGACAAAATTGTCCCTTGGGAATATTGTTGGTCCATTTGTTGTAATGGCAGCTCTTGTAGTGTAATAGGGAATTACCTGCAGTAGGTTTGGAGTAATTCTTGGCATGAATTTGATTTCCTATGTAGTACAATTCAAGGTCCAGAAAAGCAAGTCGTTCAGAATTGGTGACATGGGTGAATGTTAATCCGTGGGGGTTTTGGTTGCAATGTTGTGTGAAATTATGGATGATGTCGGGGGGTCCGTCCCAAATTATAAGAATATCATCTATGTACCTACCATAGAAGATAAGGTGTCTGGAATATGGGTTGTTGTGCCATATTTTCTGAGATTCCCATAGCCCCATGGCTAAATTTGCGTATGAAGGTGCAAAATTTGCTCCCATGGCTGTTCCGTTGATTTGTAAATAAAATTGATCATTAAATTTAAAATAGTTATGAGTGAGACAAAATTTTGTACATTCCAGAATGAAGTGGGATTGTTTGGGATTCATGTAAGGATCCAGATGGAGAAAATGATCTAGGGCTGTGAGGCCGAAATGGTGTGGAATAGATGTATACAGTGAATTAACATCCAGAGACATCCAGGTATAACTAGGTTCCCATGTGTAGGGGGACAGTAGTTCCAACAAATGAGTACCATCTCTGATGTAGGCAGGTAAACTTTGAGCTAGTGGTTGGAGAAAATGGTCTATGTATAAGGAGAGACCAGAGGTGATACTCTCCATGGATGCAATGATGGGATGGCCTGGGGGATCGGTGAGACTTTTGTGGATCTTGGGAATATGGTAAAAATATGGGGTCCGATAAAACATCCTATTGAGGAAGGAGGCTTCATTGGAGTCTATAGTTTTGGTTTCAATGGCATGGTCAATGATAGCCTTCAGGTCCAATTTGTATTCAGGAAGGGGATCCTTATGGAGTGGAGTGTAAGTGTTGGAATCAGCCAAAAGTCTTTTGGCCTCTTGGATGTAAGAATCTCGATCCAGGAGGACAATGCCTCCTCCTTTATCAGCATTTTTAATGATAATGTCATTGTTATTAATCAAGGATGAAAGGGCTTTTGATTCTTGAGGTGTAAGGGTGCCTAACTGGGTAGGGGTGTGGGAAGATGGTTTGCATAATTTTAGGAAGTCGGAATAGACCATATTGTAAAAAGTGGTAAGATGTGGGCCTTTATGCTGGTAAGGGTTAAAGACTGATTTGGGTTTCAATGTTGAATGTTGGACCGGGGGGGAGGTTGCTAAATGCTGTGTAAACAAATCTAAGTCAGTGAGAGTGTCATTGTTATACAACTGTTCCAATGTCTCGATAATGTCTGTCTCAAAGTCAAATTCTTGGGGTTCAGGAGTAAGACTGAGGGGTGCAATCAATGTGATGTTGGGTCTGGAACCCTGTTTGGTTTGGTTTATTTGGAAAAATCTTTTCAATGTCAAGTTTCTCACGTATTTGTTTAGATCCTTGAAAAGGAGAAACGGATCTGGTTTATTGCAGGGGGCAAAGTTGAGGCCCCTGCTTAAGAGGGATATTTCTGCCTGAGAGAGTGTGTGTTTGGATAAATTGAATATTTTGATGGTTTCAGTGTTTTGGGTTTTTTTGTGCTTGTTTCTATTTTTCCCCCCTCTGCATCCTCTTCTGTGTGCTTTCTTTTGGATGAGCCTGTCTGAGGGGGGCCCGTCACTAAAAAAGACTCCCTAGTGATGGTGTTGAGATGGATGGAGGGGTTTTGGGGAGGACAATCAGGAGAGGCCCTATGAGTAGCTGGGGATGCCTCCATAATTGGGGTGTCTCCGTGGGATGATGAGATGGGAGCAGCGGGGTTATGGGGAGACTGGCAGGGTGGTTGGCTAGATGGGATCCCAATGACCTCTCTGGAGGTAGTAGCCATGGATATGGGGGATAGGGGTTTATTCAGAGTGTTGACTGTAGTGATCACTGATAAATTGTGAGCTACAGATTCACGTGAAGTAGATGGTGTACTTGGACGTGCTGGTATCTGTGGTCCACGATCTGGATGTTTTGTAGTGGTAGGGTGATGCTTGGCCTTATGCAAAGCTGTGGATGGGTGAGTATGGTAGGAATGGTGTGGCCGATTGTAAAAGGTAGTGAGGTGTTGTAATGTTTTGGTATGAGATGGGGTACAACCTTTTGTGTTGCGGGGAAGAAGTCTGTTGTTTGATCTGACTGGTGTGTGGACTCTGATGGGATGTGAAGTAGGAGGTAAGGGAGATCTGCCATGTGTGTGGCGATTATGGGGCCTAAGTGGCGGTTCTAGGTTGAGGGTCAGCAAAGATGGGGGAGTAGTGGTGGGAGGGGGAGGGATGAGGTCAACAGAATTTGATGACTGCTGTGGTTGGTTCCAAGTGAAGACCCTATTGTTGGTGTAATCATGGAGATCACGTCTAAATTTACCTATTTTTGTGCGGATAAGGGTGTCTTCTTGTCTTTTGGTGTTTTTCTTTAAAGTGTCCAGCCAAGAGAGAGGTAAACACTGTTTGGCGTTCACAATTTCTTGTGAGAGGATTTGCACTTGATGGGTCAGCTGAGAAAACCTGGAGGATCTATGTTTAATTAAGACACTGATCCATTTGGAGGTACAGAATTCGGAAATGTTGTTCCATTCTGTTAAATTTTCTTTATCCAGAAAGGAGCAGGTTTTCATAGTGCGTAGGCCTCTGGGTGTCATTTTAGTGGTGATGTATTTATTTAAGAAAAATTTGTCCCACCATTGGACATTGGTGGAATGTATAAGCCGCTCTAATTTTTTGAACTTACCACATAACATGTAGCGGAATGTTTTGGTAAGGGATGGATTACTGGTGAATAATGTGGTGGGTAATGTGGTGTATAAATCATCCAATATGCTGTACTTATGAGATTCTATATCAGAGATAATATCCATGATAAGATAAAGGATGATGATGTGTAGAGTGAAAGGGGAAGGGAAAAAGTATGCGGGGGAAGGAAGGGGAAAAAAGCAGTGGGGGGGGGGGGGAGGGGATGGGGGAATGGGAAGATGGGATGAAAATAAATAAATAAATAAATAATAAAAAAACAAAAAAAAAAAACGCCAAAAGCAGCCAAAAACGTAGGTTATGACTATGACACAAGAATTGTACTGATGGGGTAACGTACAATGGATATACAATCAGATAGGAAGTAAATTATTATAAAATGATTATACTAAAAAAGGTACAATACAATAGATGATAAAAAGAACCAGGGGTTAAATCCTCAGTAACGAAGTAACTATAAGAATTTTACATTATCACATGCAGATATGTATGTGTGTGTATGTATATATGTATATATGTGTATATGTATATATGTATGTATGTATGTATGTATGTATATATATATATATATGTGTATGTATGTGTATAATTTTTTTTTTTTTTTTTTTAATAGTATATTCAGTCTCAGTTAATGATATGCATACATCATATACAATTCTTTATTTTGTTTACATTTATTTTTATTTTTCATTTTCAATTTCCCATTTTTTATTTTTATTTTAATTTACTTTTTATATTTTATTTTTATTCATATTTATTTTATTTCCACATTTATCATTTCTTTCTCATTTCATCTCATGTTTTTTTTTTTTTTTTCTCTCTAATTTTCCTTTCATTGTCTATGGCACTATTCTCTTCATGCATTGTATCACATGTCTATTATTGTTTATTTTTATTTCTTACTGGTTTGACCTTTAGAGGGACCCTTGTTCCTCATACAGCCATAACGTCGAGTCATGAACTTTGATAGTAATTTAATAACTTCACCACCAGAGGGCATTGTTCCTCATACAGCTATAACGTAGAGTCATGTTTACTTTGATAGTAATTTTATAACTTTACCACCAGAGGGCATTGTCCCGGAACACATAAATTGGTCCTTCTCTTTCCCTTTTACATCCGACTTTGAAAAAGGAGCGCGCGCTGTTTTCCCCCCACAGTGCGCATGCTCGGAAACGCGTCAGTCATTACGCCGGAAGATCCTGTGGAAAAGCATCACGGCCAACGTGCGGCCCAAGCCTCCATCTCACTGCGGTTTCACCCTGCTGTCCAAGCCTCCATCTCACTGCTGTGACACCCTCCACTTCCTGCTGGACAGGAAGAGGAAGAGAGGAGAGGATTACAGACCCACAGTGATGACTCCAAGCCCCAGCCTCCACATGGACACCGGAAGGACCCATCTTGTCTGCTTATACTTACCTTGATGTAAGTTTTTATTACTTGTTTGCCATATTAAATCGCAGTCTTAACTCAGAGGCGCCTGTTTTCTCTTTTGTTTATAAAAATAATGAGAGTCCACAGGGAAGATATCACAGAGTCAAGGGATTTTTTGCAGCTGTTTTCAGATATCCTGTACCTCCAACCCTCTAACCTTAGACTTTGAGCCAATATATTTTGCAAAACACAAGTGATGGAGTGGAAGTCTGTCAATCTTCATTGGTGAGTCAGGTAGTGTTTGGGTGCAAATATAGACCAGATCACTTGTAGAAAGGCTGGAAGGACCAGTTAAATCCAGCAGATACTTTGAGAGTGATGGGGTGGCTGAGTGCTACATGTATTGCCAGGGATTTTCATAACTGTTCTTAAGGTGATTGGTGCAAGTTTTGTGCTGCAGTAACCCAAAGCAATGGACCAAGTAATTGCACATTTTTCAACATGTGAGCTGATTTTGGGACTGTCTCTGGGGACCCAGAGGATGTAGCAGGTTGCTGCTTAAAAAAAAAGAAAATTATGGTGGTTTCTGTGAGAAAAGGCAAACAGCAGTCCCCAACTGTTCTTTTCCCTGTTGCTAGCTTCAGCAAGGCCATCATATGACGCCTGTAGCTGGAAAGCCAGGTGCCTATATGGCTGGAAAGACTATATAATTAGAAGGTGGAAGGAGCTGCCACACTCTGCTGCTAGAGTCAGCCTATATGCTGCAGAAGAGAGTTGTTCTGGGTGAGAAAATGGCTGACCTTTGCTCCTGAACTGCCAGTAGTGAAGAGTCAACTGTTCCAGATATATGACAGGTAGGCATCATGCACACTGGGCATTTACCGGAAGACAAATAGGCTTTCAGCAGCCTGTTAAACTTTGTGTGCCAGGCGTTTGTTTCTGAGCACATACTGCTCTAAATGTTAGTACCATTTTGTGCACTATTCAATCAAAACCAGCAGCAGCTTTAAACCCCTTTGAGAGTTTTTCAGGCCACCAGCAGGGATAGACTGTGCACCTCTGCCTTCCACCAGCTCTTAAATGTTGAAATTGAATGCCCGGGGGCTAAGCATTGGTTACTTTATTATGGGATAAGGTGAAACTGTGAACTTTTGTGGACTTACTTTTATTCTCCATTTGTGTGTACATATTTTGTAGCTAGCTATGGTATATTCTTACAACAGGACAAATCTTAGTGGTCAAGCTGCTAATTAGATCTACTACACCATTTGCCAATTTTCCAGGATATTCAATTGGGGGCATAAAAGGACTTTGTTTCAAAAGTGATAAAGGTTTTCCCCACTAAGTGACTAAGTACCAGGTTCAGAATGGACTTCTAAGCCATTAGAAGGGCCATTGCCTTAGAGTATGTGCCTCTGAGTGGCATTCTTGCAATAATTGTTAGATACTAAGTTTGTGTAAAATCTCTATTAACAGATATAAATAATATTATAATTAGAAATATATTTTAGTTAGAAGAAAATATATTTAAACCATTGAGTGTGTTTCACTATTCTGGTAATTCCTTTGCATGTATCTGGAGGCGGAGTGGAAAATAGCTGAAGAAGGTGCCATATGAAGCCAAACTGGAGGAAATATTAATTAATAAAGCACAGTAGACCCATTTATATAATAGGTCATACGAATATGGTGAGTGGCTTTTCAAAAGAGAGAGGTGGACAGCACATTTTGCATGGTGGAAGAGCACATTTAATGGAAGCACTTTATTTGGAATGGTTAATTGGTTATATATTGGGTGTTGAGAAGTTTTATACAGCACAAGCACCTTAAAATAAGGACTGGTCAAAATGAATTTGAAGTTGTCATATATACTTTCATTTAAAGCTTATATACATTTATGGATTATGGTGGAATTTGAGTTTTACAAGGTAAACCTGGCAACAGCAGATTATTAATTGTATGCAAATAGCACCAACAGCAAATCACTGGTCATATGCAAATAGCACCAGCAAGGTTTCTACTGTTTTTTAGGTTTTGTTTCACACATTGCACTGAAGTTAATAGTTTTTCAAGGAAATAGCTGTCATTTTCTGTATTTGAGTTTAGTATTTTGTTGAGAGTGCCGCACCAACCCAACTATATTTGTACTGCTTTACTATTTTCTATTTGGAAATAGGTGGTGTACAGCAGCTTACAACGTTCTATTTTGTACATTATTTCCAGAGGTGCAGAGGATAATTGTAATATATTTAATATGCAAGTAAATGTTTTACCTTTACATTATTCCGTGGCTTACATACAGCACCAGCACACCAATGTGCTAATATTCAACATGAAAAAAATCTTTATTAGCTAGTTTTTGCTGGAGTTTTTTTTGTGAAATAAAAACGACAGTATATTATGTCAGAGACAAGAGCCAGAAATTTTGCACAGACACACTGCATATCATGTACAGTAAGTGATTAGACCAAGCCACACTGGAGGAGGAAGAGATGAGGCTGTATATATTGTGAAAGGAAAATGACAGTAAATTATGTCAGAGAAAAGGGCCAGAAATATTGCACAGACATGCTGCACACCATATAAGCAGTTTTATTAAGCCACAATGGAAGTGGGTGAAACAAGGCAGGTTTAGTTGTGAAAAAAAAATTACAATATATTGTGCCAGAAACAAAAGCCAGAAAAATTGCACAGACATGCTGCAGATCATATATGCATTTTTACTAGACTTTGAAGGACGAGAGAGAGATGGGGCAGTTTTTATTATAAAATATATATTTCAGTGTATTGTCAGAGACAAGAGCCACACATTTATGCTAAACTTCATGCTAAACATCAAGCAAGTGAATATACTAGACAGCAGTGACAGAGGGAGAGACAAGGCAGATATCATTAAATAAAATGACAGTGTACTATGTCAGAGACAAGTGGCAGAAATATAGCACAGAAACTGCACATCATGTAAGTGGTTATACTTGGTTACAATGGAAGAGGGAGTGGCATAGAAGCATTTATTGTGGAAAAGGAATGGCAGTGTATTTGGTTAGAGACAAGCAGCAGAAATTTTGCACAACATGCTGCACATGTATTAAACATAATTATTCCATGCTCTTCATCCAAGATATCTGACTGACTTATACACATTTATGTTATACTAAAAATTTGATATTTTTTTTTCTGTTCTTGCCACTGAAATGGCATAAGAGCAGTTAAATCAATGATATTGCAACATTGCATTTTGCTTCTTTAATGTGCCTTTGCAATTAGTTAAAATCTTTTTTCTGACATAAAAATGACTTCTAGTTTTTTTTATATGTAATTCAGTTGTTTTATTCACCACTAATTTGACATGCACATACAGTCTGTCTATCTATCTATCTATCTATCTATCTATCTATCTATCTATCTATCTATCTATCTATCTATCTATCTATCTATCTATCTATCTATCTATCTATCTATCTATCTATCTATCTATCTATCTATCTATCTATCTATCTATCTATCTATCTATCTATCTATCTATCTATCTATCTATCTATCTATCTATCTATCTATCTATCTATCTATCTATCTATCTATCTATCTATCTATCACCTGTGGCCTATCAGGAGAGGAAACACAGAGAAATAGGATCTTCAAGTCCTGACTGCGGCACCACAGTTCTCCTTCCAGATGTGCCCCCCCCCCCCACTTCTCTTTCGGGAGGACATTGCTCTGAGGAAAGACAAACTTGAGGTACTAACTTTAATGTACTCAAGGCTTGTGCCAAGCTAAACAGCTTATCACTAGGGATGATCGAACAGTTCGGGTCGACCATCGGTTCGACCCGAACATTGGCTGTTCGAGGTTCGGCCGAATTTAGAACTTTTTGCCCAAAAAGTTCGGAATTCGGCAACCAGAACCGACCAAAATGCAATGGGACAGGAAATGGGCTTTAAAAGCCAGTGTTTGGACCAGATCCATTAGCAAAAGCCAATTGAGGGGGCAGGAGAATGCTAGGAATGTGATTGGAGTGACTAGGGGGTCCATAGACCAATCATTAGTGAACCCCCCCAGTATATAAGATAGCCCCCCGCCAAATTCCTAGCATTCTTATACGGACATGGAAGAGAGTGGAATGCTGTTCTGTTACTTCTGTTACAAAGTGTTACAAAGTGTCATTTAGCAATTTTTAGTGTGAGGAAAGGGATATCTAGTGTAGTTAGGGTGCTCTTTTACACTTTAGTTAGCTTTAATTTATTCAGTTTCTGTAGGGAAAGTGTTAAGTGTAAGGGGATCGAAGTGTAGTGTAGGGTTAACTGACAGTGAATGCTATGGCAGGGTGAGAAAACCCTGCCATATCAGGGTGACCGCAATAGAGAAAAGCTAGTTTCTCTGAAGTCATTTTCGCTGCAGTAATATGGCTTCGCCCCCGTCAGCATTCTTTTTGGCTGCAGGCGTCCATAGGGATCTTTTGAGCACATGTTTGGAGTCAGGCATGACATCTGAACATGTGTATAGGGGGTATATATACACACCCATGTATATATATACACCTAGACATATATAGGTGTGAAAGGAGCAGAAAAAACTACTTGCGCTAATAAAATAATTAACACCAATATAGTTACGCTCCTATCACACCTATATATGTCTAAGTGTAAAATACATATAAGTATGTGTGTATATATACCACTATACACAAGTTCAGATGTTTTGCCTGCCTCCAAAACCCCCCAAAAAATGCCTGCAACAACACACCTGGGCATTTTTTTTTTGACGCTAGCATTTTTTTGGGCATTTTTTGGGGTTCTTTGGAGGCAGGCAAAACATCTGAACTTGTGTATAGTGGTATATATACCACTATACACAAGTTCAGATGTTTTGCCTGCCTCCAAAGAACCCAAAAAAATGCCCAAAAAAACGCCTGCTACTAAACCGGCAAGGTATGAAAAGCGAGAAGCCACTAACCTGTTCTATAACTGACCTAATACAAACAATCTTTTTTTTTATGGTTCTGGACATGCTACAGAGCTGAAACTTCACAGGTACACCTTTTAGACCCCCCAGACACAAAATCACACAAAAAAAGTTCTTAAAAATTGTCATTTTTGATAGAGAGCCAATTATTGAAAAAATTAAAAAAAATTAGAAAAAAAATTAGTATCTGGGGGGTCTAAAAAGTGTACCTGTGAAGTTTCAGCTCTGTAGCATGTCCAGAACCATAAAAAAAAGATTGTTTGTACTTTGTCACTTATAGAACAGGTTAGTGGCTTCTTGCATTTCACACCTTGCCGGTTTAGTAGCAAGCGTTTTTTTGGGCATTTTTTGGGTTCTTTGGAGGCAGGAAAAACATCTGAACTTGTGTATAGTGGTATATATATACACACATACTTATATGTGTATACACACCTAGACATATATAGGTGTGAAAGGAGCAGAAAAAACTACTTGCGCTAATGAAATAATTAACACCAATATAGTTACGCTCCTATCACACCTATATATGTCTAAGTGTAAAATACATATAAGTATGTGTGTATATATACCACTATACACAAGTTCAGATGTTTTGCCTGCTTCCAAAAACCCCCAAAAAATGCCTGCAACAACACACCTGGGCGTTTTTTTTTTTTTTTTTTTTTTTTACGCTAGCATTTTTTTGGGCATTTTTGGGGGTTCTTTGGAGGCAGGCAAAACATCTGAACTTGTGTATAGTGGTATATATACCACTATACACAAGTTCAGATGTTTTGCCTGCCTCCAAAGAACCCCAAAAAATGCCCAAAAAAACGCCTGCTACTAAACCGGCAAGGTGTGAAAAGCGAGAAGCCACTAACCTGTTCTATAACTGACCTAATACAAACAATCTTTTTTTTTATGGTTCTGGACATGCTACAGAGCTGAATCTTCACAGGTACACCTTTTAGACCCCCCCAGACACAAAATCACACAAAAAAGTTCTTAAAAATTGTCATTTTTGATAGAGAGCCAATTATTGAAAAAATTTAAAAAAATAGTATCTGGGGGGTCTAAAAAGTGTACCTGTGAAGTTTCAGCTCTGTAGCATGTCCAGAACCATAAAAAAAGATTGTTTGTATTTTGTCACTTATAGAACAGGTTAGTGGCTTCTCGCATTTCACACCTTGCCGGTTTAGTAGCAAGCGTTTTTTGGGCATTTTTTGGGTTCTTTGGAGGCAGGAAAAACATCTGAACTAGTGTATAGTGGTATATATACACACATACTTATATGTATATACACACCTAGACATATATAGGTGTGAAAGGAGCAGAAAAAACTACTTGCGCTAATTAAATAATTAACACCAATATAGTTACGCTCCTATCACACCTATATATGTCTAAGTGTAAAATACATATAAGTATGTGTGTATATATACCACTATACACAAGTTCAGATGTTTTGCTTGCCTCCAAAAACCCCAAAAAAATGCCTGCGACAACACACCTGGGCGTTTTTTTTTTTTTTTACGCTAGCGTTTTTTTGGGCATTTTTTGGGGTTCTTTGGAGGCAGGCAAAACATCTGAACTTGTGTATAGTGGTATATATACCACTATACACAAGTTCAGATGTTTTTCCTGCCTCCAAAGAACCCAAAAAATGCCCAAAAAAACGCTTGCTACTAAACCGGCAAGGTGTGAAAAGCGAGAAGCCACTAACCTGTTCTATAAGTGACAAAATACAAACAATCTTTTTTTATGGTTCTGGACATGCTACAGAGCTGAAACTTCACAGGTACACTTTTTTGACCCCCCCAGATACTACATTTTTTTTAATTTTTTTTTATTTTTTCAATAATTGGCACTCTATCAAAAATGACAATTTTTAAGAACTTTTTTGTGTGATTTTGTGTCTGGGGGGTCTAAAAGGTGTACCTGTGAAGTTTCAGCTCTGTAGCATGTCCAGAACCATAAAAAAAAAAGATTGTTTGTATTAGGTCAGTTATAGAACAGGTTAGTGGCTTCTCGCTTTTCACACCTTGCCGGTTTAGTAGCGGGCGTTTTTTTGGGCATTTTTTTGGGTTCTTTGGAGGCAGGCAAAACATCTGAACTTGTGTATAGTGGTATATATACCACTATACACAAGTTCAGATGTTTTGCCTGCCTCCAAAGAACCCCAAAAAATGCCCAAAAAAATGCTAGAGTCAAAAAAAAAACCGCCCAGGTGTGTTGTTTGCAGGCATTTTTTTGGGGTTTTTGGAGGCAGGCAAAACATCTGAACTTGTGTATAGTGGTATATATACACACATACTTATATGTATTTTACACTTAGACATATATAGGTGTCCAAAGAACCCGAAAAAATGCCTGCAACAACACACCTGGGCATTTTTTTTTTTACGCTAGCGTTTTCTTGGGCATTTTTTTGGGTTCTTTGGAGGCAGGCAAAACATCTGAACTTGTGTATAGTGGTATATATAAACACATACTTATATGTATATACACACCTAGACATATATAGGTGTGATAGTAGCAGAAATATATGCTTGCGCTAATGAAATCATTTACACTAATATGGTTAAGCTCCTATAACACCTATATATGTCTAAGTGTAAAATACATATAAGTATGTGTGTGTATATACCACTATACACAAGTTCAGATGTTTTTCCTGCCTTTAAAAACCCCCAAAAAATGCCTGCAACAACACACTTGGGCGTTTATTATTTGACGCTAGCTTTTTTTGGACATTTTTTGGGGTTTTTTGAAAGGCAGGAAAAACATCTAAACTTGTGTATAGTGGTATATATACCACTATACACAAGTTCAGATGTTTTTCCTGCCTCCAAAGAACCCAAAAAATGCCCAAAAAACGCTTGCTACTAAACCGGCAAGGTGTGAAAAGCGAGAAGCCACTAACCTGTTCTATAAGTAACAAAATACAAACAATCTTTTTTTTATGGTTCTGGACATGCTACAGAGCTGAAACTTCACAGGTACACTTTTTAGACCCCCCAGATACTAAATCCAAAGATTTTTTTTTTTTTTATATTTTTTTTTATTTTTTTTCAATAATTGTCTCTCTATCAAAAATGACAATTTTTAAGAACTTTTTTTGTGTGATTTTGTGTCTGGGGGGTCTAAAAGGTGTACCTGTGAAGTTTCAGCTCTGTAGCATGTCCAGAACCATAAAAAAAAAGATTGTTTGTATTAAGTCAGTTATAGAACAGGTTAGTGGCGTCTCACTTTTCACACCTTGTCGGTTTAGTAGCAGGCATTTTTTTGGGCATTTTTTTTGGTTCTTTGGGGCAGGCAAAACATCTGAACTTGTGTATAGTGGTATATATACCACTATACACAAGTTCAGATGTTTTGCCTGCCTCCAAAGAACCCCCAAAAATGCCCAAAAAAACGCTTGCTACTAAACCGGCAAGGTGTAAAAAGCGAGAAGCCACTAACCTGTTCTATAAGTGACCTAGTACAAACGATCTTTTTTTATGGTTCTGGACATGCTACAGAGCTGAAACTTCACAGGTACACTTTTTAGACCCCCCCAGATACTAAATCCAAAAATTTTTTATTTTTTTTTTTTTTAAATTTTCTCAATAATTGTCTCTCTATCAAAAATGACAGTTTTTAAGAAGTTTTTTTTGTGTGATTAATAGTCCCTGGGGTATGACCCAGAATCCTAGGCACTTTTTAGGGGCATTTATTGGGTTTTAGGGCTTCAAAATTGTGTTTTTGATTACCGAAGTTCGGGTCCCATTGATTTCAATGGGGTTCTGAAATCCGGCCGAACTTTCGGGAAGTTCGGATGTTCTGGCCGAACCGAACTTTTGAAAAGTTCGATAATCCCTACTTATCACACAAAGCACTGTTTATCCCAAAGATACAGAACCTGTGCCTGTAAACATGCCCCTACAGTGACTAACGCAACCCGGCTGCTGCTGCTCTGTGTCCCTCCAGCCTGACAGAGGCTTGCAAGTTGGAAACACTTCCTTAAAAATTGCACCATTTGTGGTAGTACTGCGTATGCATGGTGTGCTCTGTGGTGTCCACGTGAACGCCAATCGCGTCACGTACGCTTGTGCTTAAATGGCAAATCTTCACATGCACACGCAGACAATCCTTGACCACAGACACGCCACTGAAGGCATTGCTTGATCCAGAGCTTCTGAGGAGACAACATGGCACTTGGTAACTGTTGCCTTTAAAGGGAGCAGTGCATAAAAATATCTTTACAAATATTTTTAAAGTAGACTTACCAGTCGAGCCGCAGGATTCTGTCTTGTAACAAGAATCCAACCTTCACCCATCATGGTGAGTTTTTGTCACTCGTCAACCTTCAAGGGCTGGGTCCCCTTGTTTTAGAGGGGCCACTCCTTTGGACCTGTAGAACACCCTGCCAGAGCGCCTTTGGGGTTGGTTCTACCAAGGGTCCAGATCCCAGGGTCCAGTGCTTAAAGAGGACAACACTACAGGAAAAACCTTGTATCTGCTTTCACGAGGCTCAGGTACCATCTTTTTAGTCTTTGACTTTTTTTGGATGGATCTGATTGCTAACCCCTTCGATTCTGAGATCTTTGATCGGGGTTTGTAGCATAATCTTCTTTCTTCTTCTTTGAAAAAAAACATAAAAATGTGGAGAACTTCTCCACAGTGACCATCACCTTTAGGACAGTGGTGAAAAAAACTGAGATACTTCCTATGTAGGAGGGGTTATATAGACTTCCTGTCTGATTGGTTGCCAGTGTCCATTCACCTGAAGGTGTCCTATAACCCATATAGTAATGAATATGGCTGTGTCTGTGATGTACAATAAAGACATTTATTTTTCATTTTCTTTCCACATTTCCTAAAAACTTCTGTAAAAAAAATGACATGTTCAAAGGATTCATTATACCTCATAGACTATATGTTGGGGTGTTTGCTTTCCAAAATGGGGTTATTTTGTGGGCATTTCCACTGTCATGGTGCTCCAGGGCCTTCAAAAAAGTGATAGGTAGTCAGGAATTTAGATGTTTAACTTATGTCCATCGAATGCCTGGAGGTGCTACTTGGATGTTGGGCCTCTGTATGTGACCAGGCTGTGAAAACGTCTCACACATGTGGAATCACTATATTTAATATGAGTAGCAAAATGTGTTTTGGGGTATAATTGCAAATATGCCTATGCAGTGTGTGAGAAATAAATTGTTATTTACCTCACTGATGAGACCATGTCAATGTACATGAACCATATCATTTTATGGCACCGATACATCGATGATGTGTTTGTTATACTGTATGGGACAGACCACCCCAAATTTATTATTACAATGTGTGCAGAGAATTAATAAAAATTAATTTACCCTTACGTTTACGATGTCATTTGATGCAAATTGTGTTGCATTTTTGGATGTGGAGGTATACAAAGGGGAAGACAGCACCCTCTGCAGCAGCCTATATAGGAAGCCAACAGCTGGCAATACCATATAGCACGCTTCTAGTTTTCATCCAAAACCTATAGTTAATTCGATCCCCTATAGTCAATATCTTAGAATAAGACGCAATTGAGGCAAATAAACTTTGTGATAGGCTGCTGCTGAGGGGATACTTCTGTACCTCCTAAAAAAGACGTATAGAGGCGCTTTCTCACGGTCGAGACATTATCTTACATATTAAACAAAATCTAAAAATGAGGACAATTCACTGAGGATAATTACCAAAGATTCAAACCAACATGCACAAGTAAAGAGGATTATAGGGAAGTACTGGAATATCCTGACAATGGATCCATCTCTTGGCCGCTTTATTCCAGAAACTCCTTTATTTATGTTCAAAAAAGCTACCTCAATCAGAGATAAACTTATAAAAAGTGAATATAAAGGGGAGTCTCGTAAAGATCTTTAAAAATATATGGGTACTTATATGTGCGGATCATGTAAATATTGCAAATATATGTATACTGAAAGAAAACCCATCCTACCAAACTATCTGGTCTTTAAACCAAAATATTTTGAAAACTGCAGGACATTTGGAGTCATCTATGTTACTTTGTGATTGTGATTGTTACCACATTGGCAAAGCAAAATTTTGGAAAAGAGCATACAGACATATCAGGAGTATGCAGACTTGCAATCCTTATTTACCCCTTGGTCGTCATACAACATTTGTTAACAATTCCCAAATAAAAAAATTCTTATTTTGGACCATATCCATCCAAGCTCCAAAGTGAAAGATTGGAACAAGATCCTCCTTCAGATGGAGCTCAGATGGATTCACATTTTAAAAGCCACTCAATCCCCAGGATTGAATGATGAATTATGCTTTAAACCCTTCTTAGATGGATTTTCATCAGGTGGGATGGAACAGTAATTTAGAAATATGGAGAGCAGACATTTTTTGCCTTTGAAACATCACTTATCTGTATGTATCCAACAATGTATTGTATTTTTTTGCTAGTATAGAGTCCAGACATATTTTCTTTAGCTGTATTTACACATTGTCTCAAAAACTTGCTATTCTCCTGATACATTATCCATTCATTACTGTGGAGTACTTTATTATTTAATACTAATACTATTTTCTGACCACTACATGGCATCTGACATGCTTTTTCAATGTGTTGCTGAGTTTGGCTTGGTAATCAGGTCACCCGAAATGGATAGATGGATAAACGCCCGGATTAAGTTTGTGGCTGCTGGGAGGTAGGGAGCAAGTCTTTAGGACCTGTAAACCGGCTCTCCTTACCTCCACATTGCTCCCCCTTTCAGACTTCCTTAGGTATCCATGTGGGAGCTTCCATGTAAGTGGGGCATGTCACTCTGCCTCGCTGGCGAGGTGATGCCATTCGTGCATGCGTGGCGTAGAGACACTGCACGTGCAAGGCCCAGGAGGCCATTCTTGGGCTGGGCCCCATTGATCTGCCCTATCACACACAGCCGCCGGCTATTTAGGTGGGAGGTGTGATGGTGAGGGATACATATAAAACACAGTGGCATCGGTCAGCATACTAGTCTGCTGCATGCTCTATGGAGGACACTTTGGTTACACCATTCTGCTGCTAGCCAGGTAGGCTTTGTCTTAGGGACACAATAACTTTTTAGTTACCATTGACCAAATGGAATTTCCTGTGGATTACCTATATTATGCAATGAGATGATCCCTTTTTAAAACACAGCCTTCATGTACCTTTAGGTCTGCCAGACTTTTCAGCTTTAAGCTTAAAACTGTGACCACAGGATAAACTTTTTGATCTGATTAGATGTCCATTCTTAGTTTACATGTGGAGATTAGGGATGGACTCTGTGTTGCATCAGCTGTTTGTGTGTTCGCTCACCGATGAGCGCCCCATAATGCATTGCGTTGTTACAGGACATTGATTGCTGATTATTGGCCAAAGCACGCACCTGACCTGTATGCTTTGGCCAATTACAGCACAATGTCCTGTCAGAGCCATGATTGGCCAAAAGCAGGGAGCCTTTGGCCAATGATGGTTCAGGGGGTAAGGCCACGCCCCACACTATATAAGGCTGCTGCTTACATATCAGCCGTGTATAGTGTGTTACAATAGAGATTAGGCAGATAGTTAGTGCATAGTGTGTTGAGTTATTTTAGTGCAGTCAGTGTAGAGTACAGGCATACTCCACTTTAAAATGTGTAGATATGTTTTAGTCCTGGGTCCCCACTCAGTGCTCCCTAAGTTTTGTGTCCCGGTCACTTATAGTTTGGGAGCAGTGCCATGTCAAGTTGACCAATATTTCCCATAGATGCCAATGTTAAAGACAGGAACCAGTGCCATGTCAAGCTGACCAACATTTCCCACAGATGCCAATGAACACTGAAAGTTGAAAATTGGTCTAGGGTGGAAGGGGGTGGAAGGGGGTGAAAGTGCCCTGTATTTAAGTCATTAAGGGGAACCCTTTGACAGAATTTAAAAAAGAAATGGCATGGGGTTCCCTTTAGAATCCATACCAGACCCTTATCCGAGCATGTAACCTGGCAAGCCAGGAAAGGGGGGGGGGAGTGAGCGCCGCCCTCCTAAACCATACCAGGCCACTTGCCCTCAACATGGGGAGGGTGTTTTTTTTCCTTTAGGAGATGTCAGTAATGCTGCAGACGGCTTCATACCTCCTACAGATGTGCCACATTACAGGCTCAATAAGGGGACCCCCCAGGCATGATATTTAAAGGAATTTTAAAATTTTATTGTTTCACTTTAAGCATCATTAAAATCACTGCTTCTGTAAAAACGATAATTTTTTAAAAAAATGTTTGCATTGATACATGTCCACTAGGGCAGTACCCAGGTCCCCATATGCTTTTTATGGCAATAACTTGCATAAAAGCCTTTAAAATTAGAACTTTTGATTTTTCATGTTTGTGTCCCATAGACTTTTATAGAGTTTGCATGTTCGCTAGAACTTTTTCCCTGTTCGAGATGTTCTGGTGCGAACTGAGCAGGGCGTTGTTTGGCCCACCACTAGTGGAGATGGGCATCATGTTGGGGAAGGCTTAGGTATTCTAACAGCCCTTTGAAGGATTAATTTAGACCTGGCCATATTGAAAATATATATATATATCTTTTTGACACTCACAAAAAATATTATATGTATAATAAATATATGTGTATGTAATTTTGGCATGCATGTACATATGCCTAGGTATACTTTTTTGCATATATAGATATAAATATTGACACATATTTACATATGTATTTTGCTTTTCAGTTTATATGCATATCATTACTATTCACTGTGAGGTATTTCCCTAACATAACAGGCCCACCAATGCAGATAGGCTGGACTAGCTTTCAATATATTCTCTTTTTTTTTTTTCCAAAATAAATATATTCTCTATATACATGTTTTAGAATAACGAAGGTATACTCATTACATGACATTTGTTTGAATTATAGGACCTTGTCTGCTAGGCCTCAGTGGTTCCTGGCTGTCCGGGCTAGGTACAGTATTCTCATTGACACTTTTCTCCACTATTGATCTGTATTCAAGACAATATACATCACGTCCAAGGTTGGGCAGAATAGGCAGGACTTTTTTGAGACTTGTCTTTAATGATACATGGAATCTCCACTGTTGCACCATGTGAATACTTTTAAGTTTGATATTTAGTAAGTAATACTATATACTGTGAACCTTTATATGTTTTGATCTATGTAGTTATACTGTAGAAAAAGAAATTACCTCCTATATCCCTGATAAATGAGTTGCACAGCCTCTGAAACGCGTTGGGTAAAGGACATCAGTTTAAAGTGTCCCTGTACACTTCAACTGGTGTAATCTCAGGTATTTATTCCATGTATTTTTTGCAACCTTTGTTTTTATTGATGCAATATTAATAAAATCTGTTTTTATGGATATACCCGTTATATGATTTAAGTGCCTACAAAGTTCAAATTTCCAATTCTATGTTATTTAATATGACAATTTTGTGTAAAAAAAAAAATATATTAATTTCTTCTTTTTCCCAATAATTGTTGGGAAAAAAATTACAACTTCAAAAACTCTTACTGCCTCTTACTAAATACCTAAGACTTTCTACTTTCCAAAAAGGGGTCATTTGGGGGTTATTTTTTACTGCCCTGACATTTCAGGGCCTCAAGAAATGAGATAGATAGTCAGTACATCAAGACTGATCAATTTTCTATGATGCGCGGCATAGCTTGTATACTCTATAACGTTCACACAGACTAAATAATATACAATAATTTGGGTTATTTTTTATCAAATATATGTACCAGTATAAACTTTTTCCTAAATTTGTGAAGAAAAACTATTTGCAAACTTTGATAATAGAAACAAAATAATTTTTTTTTTCAAAATTTAGAGAGTTTATAGTGCAAAAAAATAAAAAAAACCCCACAGGTGATTAAATACTACTAAAAGAAAGCTCTATTTATGTGAAAAAAATGATTAAAAAATTGTTTGGTTACAGTGTAGCATGACTGAGTAATTGTCATTCAAAGAGTGAAAGCACTGAAAGCTGAAAATTGGTCTGGGCAGGAAGGGGGTAAAAGTGTCCTGTATTGAAATGGTTAAAGTAGGATTTTTGATCAGTAAAAATTTCCAGATCACACAAGCATGTCATCAAATCAAGATGGAAAATGTGTTTTATAAAAGCAAAACATATAATGACAGCAAGAACTCAGCAAAAAAAGCTATGAAGGACTGACAAATCAATAATATGACCCTTATTAATATAAATTTGTCCCCAAGTAATTTTTACTGATGCTGCTATCCATGCCTTTGATTGTGTTTTATAAAATATGCTACTTTCTCTTAAAGCAGCTATATAAAGGTCAGGTCGAGTGTAGAAATGTGTCAGCAGGCAGAATTGGGGCTCCAGGAAAAATATTTTTAGAAAACTGAAATCATAGACCTCTAGCTATCACAGCCATATAGCATGTGGGCCATTAATAGAATCAAGAGCTGGTTAAATAGAGAAATAAAGCTGTTCACAGAGAGAAAATGTCTTTTATAATTGTGTGAAAACTTTTTTTTTTAATAGAATCTCTTTTTGGGTGGATATAAAGGATTTAGGACCTTTGTAACCAATGTAAGGTAATTAGATATCATTTTAATTCTTTTCAAATATACATTTGCCAGAAACATGTTTTCTTCACTCCCTTTACTTTTATGGCCTACATTTTATGGTATTTGAATTGCTGATACAATGTTCCCAGAGGAAATAATATGAATATTTAACAGTGCCTTAAAGCCAAGCATTAACTTGTACACCTTGCAAAGATGATCAGCTGCTAGGGAATTCAATTACACACTTGAGTCATAACAGTTAAGATCATGCACAAATCAACTAAAAGACAGACACAAGGGTAACATATGTGTTCTTCGCTCACACAAACACAATCCTTTAAGATAATCACTCATTTAAAACATATACTAAAAATGTTAAATTGATACATTTGTGAGAAGACACCATATCATGTACAACATATAACACAAATATCTTTGGTGCCATGTCACATGCAATTTACTTGACATGTCTCCTCAGGCCGTGGGGAGGTTAATATTTACTCCTTTGTTTAACTGAGCAGTAGGGGGTTGTAAGGCACATAAATTATGACTGTTTGCCACAGACAAATTAATCTGAGTATGTCACTATCATTTTCAAAATCTTCTACATGTATTTGAAAGGATGAATACTGTGTAGTCACTGGACAGATGTATTAAAAACAATTATGATTGTATTATTGTACATTTCATGCATGTTTTTTTCTGCATATTCCTTTTTTAATAATTTTGACTATCCAAAAATGCTGCAAATCTTTATTTTCTTTATTTTCTGTTCAAATTTAAAGTAAGGGGGGGCGTGGTGGAGTGATGACGGTGTGAGGAGGTGCTCTGTGTGAGCTCCACGCTGCTGCCTCCCTGAGTACACCTGTGTGGCCGGATCCGGTCATGCTTGCCGGTCGGTAACCTCCGAGGGATGCCTGCAAGAGCTCGGGGAAGCTGCCGCCAATCACGGGTGCAAACCCGTAGCCAGGAAAGGTCCACAGCGGGGGAGATAGGGCGCTATTTCCCCGGCGTCGGCAAGGTGATAACCGGAGTGTCAGGCGGCGCTAAGAGCGGTGTCACGGAGCTGCAGATCCCGGAGTTGCTGGGGAGTGTCAGCGTCGCTGAAGGAGAGGAGATAAACGAAGCGGTACAACAGCTGGTGGAAGGGGAGACTACCGGTACTAGGAACACTCCCAGCGTGGAACAGAGGATCCAGGAAACCAAGGATACCCGAGAGAAGGAGAGGGAGGTAGCCCAGGGGGTAGAAAAGGAATATAAGGTGCTGGGAATGCAATTACCCACAGAGTCCACAATGGAGGAGTCCACAATGCGGAGTCCAGGGGAGACGCAACGGAGTGACACCCCAACATCCCTACAGGAGGATAAGGGGCTTGCAGACCCAAAATCAGATATTTTGATATTGCTTAAAGCACTCCCAACGAAATTGGATATTGAAAATATGATGGCAAAGATGGAGGAGACTCACCGGCGGGAGATGAAGGAACTACGTAAGGATATTGGTGATATCTCAGACAAGGTGGATAAAGGTGCAGAGACAGTAATATCCCTAACAGGCAGAGTAGAGGAGATTGAAAAAAAATACAAGGGCCAGGGGGATATGCTGGCTTCTATGCAATTAAGAATGGAGGATATGGAAGACCGGAGCCGCCGGAATAACTTGAGGGTAAGAGGACTGCCTGAACAGGTAAAAAGGGACCAACTTCAAGAGGCGGTAAGAGATATACTCCTTAAAGTAATAGACTCTAGTCGTGATGATAGCATAATATTGGACAGGGTCCATAGAACCCCGGGGCCCAAAGCAGGAGACTCTGATAGAGTAAGGGACGTAATATGTCGGGTCCACTATTTTTCCCAGAGGGAAGAAATATTGAGGAAGGTATGGCTCAAGGGTCCTATTGATTATATGGGAGCTAAGATAAAGATATTACTGGACTTGTCTGGAGCCACACTGACCCGTAGAGCTATGCTGAGACCGATACTGGAGAAAGCTAAGGAGTTGGGTTTTACATACCATTGGGGATATCCGCTAATGGTAACATTTCATAGAGAGTCCACGTATTTCACCTTGAGATCCAAGATGGACCTGCAGGGGTTATTTGAATACTTGGGCATTAAGGAATTATATGTTTCGGATTGGAGAGCTGTTTTGCCCCAGTATTTGGACAGGAATATTAACAGAAGGAGAGAGACCGGAAAACACAGAGTCTGAAGAGGAATCACCAAGATTCTGAGAGAATATAACTCCTGGATGGACACGATTTGACTTATTTTTATATTATTATATTTTTTTTTTTTTTTTGGGCCCCCTTTTTTGCCCCCCCCCCTTTTTTTAATGAAATTTTGGGTTGCTTAAGTACCCCTCGCTCCCCCTTTTTCTTTTTTTTTTTTTTTTTTTTTTGTTGAGCAAGCAAGGAGGGGAGGAGGTCTGACAGGGGAATAAGGGGGGTGGAGAGGTGGGTTCGGGGGAAAGGTAATTATGGCTCCCCTTTTCCCTTTTTTTTTTTTTTTTTTTTTTTGTTGTGGGTTTGTTACCTCCTTTGGAGAGAAGATTTCTCCATGCTTTTTTTTTTTTTTTTTTTTTTTTTTTTTTTTTCTCTCTTTTCTTCCTTATTCTCTCTCCCTTTAGGGGAAGATATGAGAGAATTTTGGGGTGCTCTCTAGACATAATTAGAGCCAGATAGACCCTGTATTAATTATCAATTAATTATTACCCCCCTCAGACATCCTCCCCCCTACCTGGGTATAGTTGAGAGATTGGTTAAGTAGAAGGAGAGAGGAGATGTATAATACACAGCACATTTAATATACACGTAGTTGGAATATTTTTAGGCCATATGGCCCTGTTTTTTATATATATATTTTTTTTTTTTTTTTTTTTCTTCCTTCCCCGTTCTCTTATTTTATTTTAAGAGATATGAGGAACATATCACTTAAGCACTTAAAAATTGTTAGGGATGTTTATCTTGCTCCCCTGGGGGCAGGAAACAACATCCCCCTGGCACCCTCCCATATGTGGGGGTTGATATATTTTTATTTTTATTTATTTATTTATTTTATTTTTTTTTATTATTCCTATTCACTAATTTATTCACTTTTTGTCTTGGTGTTATTTGCTCTTTTTGATAGAGGTCACAATATTTTTTTTTTTTTTTTTTTCTGGCACTAACAATGGATGGTTTGGTTGAGATTTTCAACAGTAGGCACTTGGGTAATAGGGGGTGTGTGATAACCCCCCCCCCTTTTTTTTTTTTTTTTTCCTTTTTTGCTCTCCTCTCCTTTCTACTTATCTACATGTCGTTGAATGTTCTAGGTGGACCTAAGGAGTTGAAGATAATTAATTGTTGTAGGGTGAGGGGGATGGAGAGTGGGACGGAGAGTGGGAGGGAGAGAGAAATACGTCACAGAGAATATCTGAGATAGGAAGATGTTCATTAATGTGGAGGTAACACCATATCATTAAAGGAGACCAATTAATAGGAGTTGTGTGATAAGGGTAGTGAATGAATAAATAACAATGGAGTACTGGATCCGACCAGACAAGGGGGGCAGTGAGCTGATTCTCGCTCCGTGCATTGCCTCACCACGGACCTTTTTGTAGGTGAACGCAAGACACGCTAAGGGGCGTGAGGGGCGTTTGATATAACAAGGTGTTATTAGTAGGGTGGGAAGGGAGGGTGGTGGGGTGGGGGATTTTGGTTTTGTGGGTTTTTTTTTTTTTTTTTCTCTCTTTTCTCCTCCTCTTAACTCTGGATATAAAATATAAATCTAAATGGCGACTATAAAATGTATAACACTAAACGCAAGAGGTCTGAACATACCTGAGAAAAGACACATGTTACTAAATGATTTAAAAGGGTCCCAAATAGATATAGCATTAGTACAGGAGACACATTTTAAAGAAACCAAAGTACCCATACTTAGAAATAAAAACTTTCCATGGGTGTACCATTCGACAAATAAAGAGGTAAAATCAAAAGGGGTATCTATCCTCTTAGCCAAGAGAATGCCATGGTCTTTACAAGATATACAGACAGATACTGAGGGGAGGTACATCTTTATTAAGGGAACAATAGGAGAGGTGAAGGTAACGTTGGCAAATATATACGCCCCCAACCAGAAACAGGTGAGCTTTCTTACGAAGGTCTTAAATAAACTGGCAGACTTTACAGAGGGACAACTGATTCTGGGAGGAGACATAAATATCCCTTTAAACCCCCTGATAGACACTTCATCAGGATGCTCCTCAGTCCCTTTGAGTAGTAGTAAGCAAATAAGTCAAGAACTATATAAACACCAACTTGTGGACGTATGGCGCCTTACCCACTCCGGGGAAAAAGATTATACATATTTTTCATCAGTACATAAACTATACACAAGAATAGATTATTTCTTTATCCCTCATAGACAACTACAAGCAATTAAAAAAGTTGAGATTGGGAACATCACATGGTCAGACCACGCACCAGTCACTTTAGAGTATTCACTTTCGGAATCCCTGGCCCTTGGGGGAAGGTTCTGGAGATTGAATGAGAGCCTCTTACAGACACCTGAGATCCTCAGGGACGTAACAGAGGAACTAAAATTTTACTTTCAAACAAATGAAAATCCAGGGGGAGATATAGGGGTCCTATGGGAGGCACATAAAGTTGTGATTAGGGGAGTACTAATTAAACATGGGTCGAGAGTAAAAAAGGAGAGGATGGAAAGATTAGAAACGTTATTCAAAACTTTACACGAGAAGGAGGGTGCCCATAAAAAAGATATAACATTAAAAAACGAGAAAGAAGTGGGGGGCATAAGAAAAGAGATTAATGATCTGTTAGGTTATAAAGCAAAAGCCTCACTACAAAGAAGCCGAAAAATAGGATATGAATCAGGAGATAAGTTTGGGAAATTGTTAGCCAAAGCGGTTAAGGAGATGAAACAGACTACATATATCCCCCAAATATTGTCTCCTAAGGGCAATAAGATAGCGATACCTAGACAGATCGCCCAGGTATTTGGAGATTATTATTCGAGCTTATATAACTTGACAGATAACTTAACAACTTTATCAGAAATGGAAGAATACGTAGCCTCTGCCCAGATGCCAAAACTATCGGAGGAAGCAGGCAAGGAACTGGACCTACCTATAGAATTGACGGAGATATTACAAGCCTTAAATATGATGAAGATTGGGAGGGCGCCGGGACCGGACGGCTTTACCCTCCAGTATTATAAGGTATTTTTCCCGATAGTTGGCCCGTATCTATTAAAATTAGTCAACGGGGTGGGGCAAGGATCAAGTTTTTGTAGAGATACTCAACGAGCACACATTACAGTTCTCCCTAAAGAAGATAAAGATTTAATGCTATGTGGGAGTTATAGGCCAATATCTCTCCTTAATACGGACTTAAAAATTTTTACGAAGATATTAGCAACCCGTCTGAATCATTATATACAATCATTGATACACTTGGATCAGGTGGGCTTTATAAATAATAGAGAAGGGATAGATAATACCACCAAAGTATTGGATTTGTTACTGGAAATTGATAAATCTCAAAAACCATGTGTCTTCCTAGGTACCGACGCAGAAAAAGCGTTCGATCGCGTGAACTGGAAATTTATGACAGCGACATTGAAACATATCGGGCTGGGAGAGATTATGATACAGAGAATCCTTTCTATATACGCTGACCCAACAGCCCAAGTGAAAGTAAATGGGATTCTATCGGACCCTTTTAAGATTAAAAACGGTACGAGACAGGGATGCCCCCTATCCCCTATCCTTTTTGTACTGTCCCTAGAACCATTCTTATGTAAAGTAAGACAAAATTTGAATATTAAAGGGGTACAAATGGGAAAGGAACAGTACAAAATTTCGGCGTATGCAGACGATTTGATATTTACATTAACAAACCCGACAATATCCCTACCTAATTTAATTAAGGAATTTGAACAATACGAGTCCATGTCAAATTTAAAAATAAATTTTAATAAGTCAGAAGCAATGGGGATAAGATTGCCTAGAAGTGCACTACAAGTATTGAAACAAAATTTTAAATTTTAATGGGCAGATAAGGCAATAAAATACTTGGGAACGTATATACCGGCCAACCCTGATTTGGTATACGAATTGAATTTCAAACCTCTTTTGAATACAATTGGCTCTAAATTAGAAAAATGGAAGACGGGCTTATTCTCTTGGCTGGGGAGATGCAATCTTATTAAGATGTCTATCTTACCCAGATTCTTATATCTACTCCAGACATTGCCAGTAAAGATTCCGATAGGATATTTCAAACAGATAAACTCAATATTTATAAAATTTATATGGGCAAATAAGAAGCCGAGGATTTCAAGACAATTACTTACATTGCCAAAAAAATATGGAGGTACAGCGATACCAGATATTCAAAAATACTATTATGCCTCACATGTCAGGAGGCAAATAGACTGGTGCCGCCAGGGGGAATCAAAGCTATGGGTGAAAATAGAACAAACTAATACAAAGGTACCATTATCTAGGGCATTATGGTGTTATGAGAGTTTACCGACAGAATTAAAAGCACACCAATTAATTGGGACAACTTTAAGAATATGCTCTCAAATATGTTTTCAAAAGGACCTTACTTCACATGACTCTCCTCTATATCCTATAATAGGGAACCCGAGATTCACCATGGGAATGGAAGCACAGCCATTTAGGAATCTAGATAAAGCAGGATGCTTTCAGGCATCCCACTTTGTGAGAAATAATAAATGGCCGACAATGGAGATATTAATGGAGGAGGAAGGGGAATTTAGACTTCCCTTTTGGAATGCACTCCAACTTTCTCACTTTTTGGGATCTATCCCCAATCCAAAGAAGTATAACCGTCAGCTTACAATGCTGGAAGAATATTGTAGTGAGTCAGAGAATATATCCCATATGTTAGCAAAAATATATTCCTTGATAAATACCCCTAAAGCAGGACACCATTTATCTTATATTGAGAGATGGGAAAGGGAATTATCTTGTACCTTCTCCACAGAGCAGAGACAACAGATGGTTGATCTTGCTTTTAAATCATCTATATGTACTAAATATCAGGAATTAAATTTCAAAATCTTGACAAGGTGGTACTATACACCATATAAACTACATAAAATAGCAATAAATAATTCGGACAGATGTTGGAGATGCTCGGTGGAAGAGGGTACATTAATACATATTTTTTGGTCATGCCCTAAGCTATCAAATTATTGGGGGAAGGTCAGAGAGATAATGCAAAAGTTTTCAGAATTTGAGATCCCGGAAAACCCTGGGTTCTTTCTTTTACAACTTAGCGGGATACCAGGGAAGAAATACAGGAGATCGTTACTATGCCATATGGCAAATGCTGCCCGAGCCTGTATCCCCCTGGGGTGGAAAAAGCAGGAACCCCCAACAATTAATTGCTGGATAGGTAAAATAGAAGAAATAAATAGAATGGAGGATCTGGTTCTGACAGGTCAACATAAGAGGGAAAAATATTTAGAAACATGGGGAGTATGGAACAGGTTTTTAGTAATGAACCAGGGGATGGACAGACCGGATCAGGATATATTGGATGTCGGAGAGATTTAGTAAATAAAGAAACAATACGGAGATGGGGGAGGAGGAAACTTATGTGTTTTTGCTTTCCCATTTATTTGTTTTTTTTTTTTTTGTTTTTTTTTTTTTTGTTTGTTTTTTTTTGTTTTGGGTGGGGTTGATTTGAGTTAGAAAAGAAAGGGAAGGAGATGAATAGCTATTTAACACATAGGATAGCTGGGAGATATGGGAAGCAAGAATGTGAGGGATGTATTGATCCTATGTCTTCTTGTTATGATGAATTTGTTATCCTACCCGAAAACTTCAATAAAAATTATATTTGGAAAAAAAACAAATTTAAAGTAAATCACAGTCTCAAAGATGGTGGGTGGTTTGAAATATATCACCAAACTGGCATGTGCGTCATATAGCCAGTTTATATTTTATATTTTATCTCTATTATTTTTTCTGTAATCTTATTAGCCATTTGAGTCACATCCAGGTCCCTTGATTCATTCAACCAGATACTAATGATAGCAGGTTATAGATCACCCCAAAGGCCACAATATGACTTGTTTTTGAGACTGTTACACAAGTCCATCGATTCTAGCAAATAATGCAGTTTGTATAAAAACATGTTTTTTATGTGTTTTTTTTTTTACATTGTGCCAAACATGCAGACAAAGAAATGTTGTGGATGAACATTGTATTTGCATTGTACGGTATTTCATAGTATATTGCAATACTATATATTTTGTGTAAAATATGTGCAGAGGCCCAATAATTCTTATGTTCAAATTAAATCACAGCTGTATAAAAAGATTTTTGTGCATTACTGTTACAGTAATTTTTTTTCCCATTCATGCACACATATTATTACTTGTCCATTAGTACATCTTTTCTGTTCTGTTAAAAAAAAAAAACACAAATCCGTATTTCCAGAAGTTGATCCAAAACTTTGTCTTTCCTGCTAATATATTCATAGAAAAAGCTGGTGCCAAGGGCGGCTGTCCAATTAAGACAAATGAGGCACATTGAATTTTTCCCTGAGGGCACAGTAGGGGTGCTGGAAAAATCTACTTTCTTCTTCTTCTTCTTCTTCTTCTTTTTTTGTCAGACTAAGAAGAGGGAAAAAACAAAAGCATGAAAATTCAACACATCCACTTACAGAATAATAAAGGCTGTTGTTTAAACTGTAAGGAGTTTTGGCAGTGGCACCCTTGCGGGGTCTTATGCAAATTAAATTTTTTCTTATCAGCTACTAAACCGTAGGTTTCAAAAATTGCTGTTTGCTCAACTACTTTACAGATGCATGGTGAAAAGCCATAAATCCTTGAGAAATGAAAGAATCCCATGTTCTTGCACAGTATAATTGAACATGTATAATCTGATACAGTCACAGCACCAGACATTTTTTTAATGGTATATCAGTAATATAGATGTTAAATACAAATGCAGAGAAACCTATAGATAACGGATAATTGTCATTTAATCCTGCCAGTTTTCACAGCCTCAGGGGATAATCCAGATGATTGTGGAGTACCAGTAACCTCAGAAGACACTTTTGATAGATGAATCTCAAAGAAAAGTATACTTGCCAGATGAGATATTCCAGCTGATAGACTATTGTTCTTCTGTGATGGGCAGTTCAATGGTTGTTAGCTATCTGTCTGCTCTTTTAGTATGGTCATATATGGGAACATACACATGAAATCTCTACTTCTCTACTAAAAATTATTGATTCATGTTTACACTGTGGTATATTAAAAAATTATTCTTGTCCTGTCTAGACAAAGAGATTTGCACAGAAAGAAATATTGAATTTGTTTAAATACATTTTGACAAAAAAATACACAACTACATATTCACCTAAAGAATTTAATAAGGAGCAAATTAACACTTTACCTTCAAAAATGCTCCAGTTATTATAATGCTGTCATACGGCCCTGAACTATTCTTTAGTAAAGAGCCGGGAATCTGTTTAAGAAAGCAATCACCTCTCTTTTGTAGAGATTTTCTCCCACTTTATGTTGTAGCTACAGGATTGGAAGTGAAGACAAATGTTTCAAATGAAACACAGATATCATGGACTAGTTAACCATTTGCCTCTAAGAAAAATGAAAAAGAAAGAAAATTGGCTTTAGATCTTCCCTCATCCTAGTGTTAATAAAGTTACTTTTGGGATTGATTCAGCAATGTGTTTGGGGGCATAACACCCATTAATCTGGGAACATCATTAGTGAATATTGTACTTCATATGGCGCTTTTCCACTGCATGGAACCGAACGGTTTGGCTCGCTTTTGCGCTTTTCCACTGCCTGATACTGCATGGTACGTGTTAGAACGGTTCGTGCGGTACGGCGGTGCTTTTCCACTACATGGTACGGCTCGGTACGGCTTGCTTAAACAGTACCACCTCGGTTGGGGTTCCAAGCGGGCCGTACTGATACCATATCCCACAATCCTTTGCACGCAGCATTGATTGTTTGTCACTACTAGCCACTGATTGGTCAGAGAATCGTTGTAATCCCACCCACTTACTACTAAGTACTACAACAGTGGAAAAGCAAACCGAGCCGAGTAGAGCCTATACAGTGCTGAAAGGTGCCGACTCGTACCACGCAGTGGAAAAGCAAACTGAGCCAAGCTGGGCCAAGCAGTGCCGAGTGGAGCCGAGCCGGTACTTGCAGTGGAAAAGTGCCAGTAGACTGCCTCTAGACCTGTAAATTAGCTCCACGTTCATTGGTGAATTTTACCATCTTGCAGAATCACTGTTCATATCATTACAGATCCCTCACTGTGTTTACTCTCGGAAACAGACATTGCAAGGTAAAATCATTCTTTAGACATGGTAAGACATTCTTTAAATATAAACATGATTTCGGAAACAGAGTAAAAGATTACCATATTTCATTTTTAGATGCTCAGGCTTTAATACTGTGTGCTTCTTGGACCAGGTTATTCATCTTAGCACATCTTAGCCTCAGATGTTGAATATCACAGCCCAATGTTTAAACTTAAGAAAAAAAATGATTGAAACAAATTTTTTCAAATATATTATGTTATTTTAGTAGATAAATCATTTTAAATTCATGGATTACAATATGTAGGTTTGTTACATTTAGGAGAAAAAATATATTTGAATAGATTTTAATACCATGATGGGGTTCTGTTTTAAAGGGTTTTGTCAATTGTTAAATGATAATTATAGCTCTGTTAATATTAGGGTACTTTCCCTGGTGACATTTTAGGAATTTTAAAAAGGAATTTTTTTTTTATTTTTTGTAATTCTCCAAAAAGTTTAATAGTAAGCATGTTAAGAAGTGACATATATTAAGTAAGTCACATGGTAAAGCAAAATAATTGTTGATAGTGGGGACAAGATCCCGCACCTGATGTGACAGAGAGGGCAAGATCGGGTGCACGGGGTGAAGATGTTGGAATATGTCCTATGTCCCAAAGGTGAACTTATCTTTTATTAAACGCTTTAGAATTATAAAAACATTGAGCATGGATATCTTTCAACAAAATGTAGAAAAGGAAAAAGCCAGGAAGATGACAGTTTTGTTACATACATCTTATGAAGCACCTCAAAACCAGACACCAGACACTTTCACTCCCTTCCTGCCCCAGCCATTTTTCTGATTTTAGCACTGCTACACTTTGAATGACAATATCTCAGTTATGCAATACTTCACCCAAATTAAATTGTGTTCATTATTTTTTAGACAGATAGAACTTTCTTTTGGTAGTATTTGAAAATTATTCAATCCTGATGTGCTGACTGCCTATCTCATTTCTTGAGGTCCTAAAATGTTAGAAAAGCACACATACCCAGCAAATTATCCCCTTTTGGAAAATAGACAGTCAAAGGTATTTAGTAAGAGGTATAGCAATTTTATTAAACTTGTAATTTTTTTCAAAAAGTCGTAATTTTAGTAAGTTATTTCTCATGCACGGCATAGGCAAAGGACAAAAGATTTTTTCAGCGCCAAAAAGGACAGTCACCAGTCTGGCATAGACGCACGGTCTATGTAACCCCAGGGACAATATTTTATCTTCACAGCCCTCCTTAGACAGGGGAATCCAACTAAGAACTGAAAAAGAGCACACAGGGGGAACAAACGCCTAGTGCATTACCCAAGGTTTTTTAAAAGAAACCAAACAGTCAACTTAATACTCACAAACGACAGAGGCAATACGCATGACACACTCTAATGGTCTGGTTGAGACATTGTTTGAACATTAGAGAGTGTCGTGCATATTTGCGCCCCCCCCCCCCGTGAGTTCTTTTACAACATAGACATATTTACAATTACATGCCAAAACACATTCAGCTATCTCACTTGAGTATGAGGATGCCACATGTGTGAGACTTTTTCACAGCCTATTAAAATATTATGATCCCCGCTCTATGTAGTGTGTGGAATGTGTTTACAAGACTGCTGCTGGGATGTAAGGTATATGTTCCTCCCTGGTATTTTTTTGTGTGTACCCAGCGCTGTCTAATAGAGTTAAGCGAACACCTGGATGTCCGTGTTCGGCGGGTTCGACCAAACTTGAAAAAAAAGTCTGGGTTTGTGACCCGGACTTAACCCGAACTTTGTCCCAATACCGAACCCCATTGAAGTCAATAGAGACCCAAACTTTTGAGCACTAAAATGCCTCTAAAACAAACATGGAAAGGGCTAGAGGGCTGCAAATAGAATCAAAATCATCTTAAGAGCATGACAAGTGCTCTGCAAACAAATGTGGATAGGGAAATAACTTAAAGGAACATAAAAAACAGAAAAATAAAAAATAATCATCTTGAATGATGTAGGAGGAGGACGAGGCCCATATGGAGTAGGAGGTTGAGGTGGCGGAGGATATGGCGGTGTAGGTGGAAGCGGCGGCGGCAGTGGAGGACGAGGTAGCCAACGCTGGTTTTGGTTTTTAATAAAAAAAAATTTTAATTCGGGTACACCCCAAAAGAGTAAGAAAGATCAAATCCAGCAATGGCTGGGTAAGGGCGGTATACATGTCTATTCTGCACAAGGTACAGACAAGTCCTGTGGGATCCATGCCTGGTTAATTTTATTGAACGTTAGCTTGTCCACATTGGTTCTGGACAGGCAGCTGCGCTTGTCTGTGATAACGCCCCCAGCCGTGCTAAATACACATTCAGATAATACACTGGCTGCAGGGCAGGCCAGCACCTGCAAGGCGTAAAGGGAAAGCTCAGGCCATGTGCCTAACTTGGAGACCCAGAAGTTGAAGGGGGCACACCCGTCATTCAGTAACATGATCCACCATGTTAGTGAAATGCTGCCTCCTAAGACATTCCATATCAGCTGCTGGTACAGCTGCTTGTTGTGGCGTGCTGACAAAGCTTTTCCAAATTTCGGCCATGCTAACCCTGCCTTCTAAAGGGGTTGGCGGTGCCCTGGCAGCGTTGACGACCTCTTCCTCCTCCTCCCCTGCCTTGCCTTGTGCTTCCACTGTGCCCCCGCTGTCAGGTGGGAATGCCACCAGCAGTGCGTATAGCAGCGTGCGATTGTACTCATGCATCTTCCGATTACGCTCCAGTGAGGGAATTAGGGACGGTACGTTGTCCTTGTAAATGGGGATCCAGCAGGGTGGCCACCCAGTAATCAGCACAAGTTACTATGTAGGAAACTCGGCGGTCATTGCGGAGACACTGCAGCATGTAATCGCTCATGTGTGCCAGGCTGCCCAGAGGCAACGAAAAGCTGTCCTCTGTGGGAGGTGTATCCTCTGTGTCCTCCGTATCCCCCCAGCCACGCACCAGTGATGGATATGAGCTGGCCTGGGTGCCACCCTGCTGTGAACATGGTTCCATATCCTCCTCCATCTCCTCCTCCTCATCCTCGTCATCCTCCAGAATTGTGCCCCTGCTGGACAATTGTGTCCCCGGCGTTTGTGTGTGCAGGAACCCACCCTTGGAGCCACTTGCGAATGACTGCCCTGAAAGCCTTGGAAATGTTACCTCTTCATCCTCCTCCTCCTCATCCTGTGCCACATCCTCTTCCATCATCGCCCAAAGTGTTTTTTCAAGAAGGCATAGAAGTGGGATAGTTAAGCTGAGAACGGCGTCATCGGCACTGGCCATGTTGGTGGAGTACTCGAAACAGCGCAAGAAGGCACACAGGTCTCGCATGGTGGCCCAGTTATTGGTGGTGAAGTGGTGCTGTTCTGCAGAGCGACTCACGCGTGCATGCTGCAGCTGAAACTCCACTATGGCCTGCTGCTGCTCGCACAGTCTGGCCAACATGTGCAAGGTGGAGTTCCACCTTGTGGGCACGTTACATATGAGGCGGTGAGCGAGGAGGCGGTGAGCCAGGGTGAGAACGCCGAAAGTGCACACAGACGGCCCGCACTTTCTGCAGCAGCTCTGACATATTGGGGTAATTTCTGAGGAACCTCTGCACCACCAAATTCAGCACATGCGCCAAGCAAGGGATGTGTGTCAAACCAGCTAGGCCCAGAGCTGCTATGAGATTTCACCCGTTATCGCACACCAATAGGCCAGGCTTGAGGCTCACTGGCAGCAACCACTCATCGTTCTGCTGTTCAATGCCCCTCCACAACTCCTGAGCGTTGTGTGGTTTTTCACCCAAACAGGCAAGTTTTAAAACTGCTTGCTGTCGTTTACCACTGGCTGTGCTGAAGTTGGTGGTGAAAGTGTTATGCTGACTGGAAGAGGAGGCGGTAGAGGATGAGTAAGCGGAGTAGGAGGAGTTAGGAACAGGAGGCAAACTGAAGCGCCCTGCAATCCTTGGTGGTGGAAGGACATGCGCCAAACTGCTATCCGCCTCAGGCCCAGCCGCCACTGCATTTACCCAGTGTGCTGTTATATAGATATAACGTACCTGACTGTGCTTACTGGTCCACGTATCCGTAGTTAGGTGGACCTTGCCACAGATGGCGTTGCGCAGTGCACACCTGATTTTGTCACCCGCTTGGTTGTGCAGGGAAGGGATGGCTTGCCTGTAAAAGTAGTGGCGGCTGGGCACGACGTACTTTGGGACAGCCACCGCCATAAGGCTTTGAAAACTCTGTCTCCAAAAGCCGGAATGACAGCATTTCAAAGGCCAGGAATTTTGAAATCCTGGCATTCAGGGCCAGGGATCGCAGGTGGGTAGGGGGGTACTTCCTCTTCCGCTGAACGCTTCCACGGGACATTGTGGAGTTGGTTGTTGGTGACCCAGGTGGTGGTGTTGCTGGTGGATCCTTTGTTTGCGGGGTGGCAGGTGCCACTGGCACTACAGAGGTGGACGAAGAGGCCAAGACTGCAGCAGCAGAAGAGGAAGCAGGAGGAGCTAGAGACCTTTCTTGGTTTTTGAGGTGTGCACTCCACTGCAGCTCGTGCTTTGCACTTAGATGCCTGGTCATGCAGGTTGTGCTCAGGTTGAGAATGTTTATGCCTCACTTCAGGCTCTGATTGCACAGCGTGCAAACCACTTGTGTCCTGTCATCATCACATTGTCTGAAGAACTGCCACGCTAGGGAATTCCTTTGAGCTGGCTTTGGTGCGCTCGGTCCCTTGCTGCATTGGGCAGTAGCAGGAGTAGTGTCTAGGGCACGGCCGCTCCGCTTTTGCACCCTGCTCCCTCTTCTGCTGTGCTGGTGGCTCTGTGCTACCAGCATCTCTTTCTCCAAACTACTCAGGTCACCTGCATGACGTTCATTCCATGTGTGGTCGAGGACCTCATCGTCCTCCACATCGTCTTCCACCCAGTCTTCACCCCTGCAACCCTTGTTGGTCTCCACAATTCGGAATTCCGCAGCAGTTGGCACCTGTGTTTCGTCATCATCCAAGATGTGCTGCGATGGTCCTCCCATATACTCATCTGGAGACATAAGCGGTTGGGCATCAGTGCACTCAATCTCTTCCACTTCTGGGGCAGGGCTACGTAGATGGCCCTGAGAAACCATGCTAACAGAGTCATCAAAAAGAAGAAGAGATTGCTGCATGAACTGGGGCTCAGACTGCTTGACTGATTTGCAAGGGGGTGCGGTGACAGATTGATGGAAATTGGCTGCAGGTGCCAACTCTGACCTTTCAGCAGAAGACTCGGTGGGAGACAATGTGAAGGAACTGGAGGCACCGTCAGCAACCCAATCCACTATCGCCTGTACTTGTTCTGGCCTCAACATTTGTAGAGGCACATTAGGCCCTTCCAAATACTGCTGCAGGTTCTGTCGCCTACTCGCAACTGAGAAAGGTGTTTCACCTGTGCATGTAGCTGGCACAGATCGACCACATCCTCTCCTTGCAACAGGAGCTCCACCAGCAACACCACGACCCAGGCCACGTCCCATATTTGACCTTCTCCTCATATTTATCGAATTTTGGATCTTCCCCGAAATGGGTTTTTATTTCAACAAGCAATACAACAGTATGCAATGGGTGTATCTCACTGTAACATATGCGGACAGGGCCACAATAAACTCTTTTGTCCCCTAAATAGTTTTTTTATTGCAAGGCACAATACAACAGTATGCAATGGGTGTATCTCACTGTAACATATACAGACAGGGCCGCAATCAACTTTTTTTGCCCCTAAATGTTTTTTTTTATTGCAATGCGCAGTACAACAGTATGCAATCAGTGTATCTCACTGTAACATATGCAGACAGGGCCGCAATCAACTTTTTTTGCCCCTACATTTTTTTATTGCAATGCGCAATACAACAGTATGGAATGGGTGTATCGCACTGTAACGTATGAATGAAAAACTGAAAAATAATTGTCCCCTTAATTGTTGCTTGTTGAATAGCAGATTTGAAATGCAGTGTCTGTCTAAACGCTGTCACAGTAAAATATGAAGGAAAAAAGTTTTTTTCTTTTTAAAATGCAGATTAAGCAGACACATATGCACTGAGGTTGCAGGAAACACCCGCTACACACCGCACGCCTAACAGGTTGGATACTGTTGTTCTATTCCGCTATTGAATAAAAAAAAACCCATTTGAATGAAAAACTGAAAAATAATTTGTTTACCCTAAATACTGAAAAATAATTATTTTCTCCTCACATTGATGCTTTTTGAAGAGCAGGTTAGAAAAGCAATGTCTGTCTAAAGACTGTAAGGAAGTTAAATATGAAGGAAAAAATGTTTTTTCTTTTTTAAATGCAGAGTAAGCAGACACATATGCACTGAGGTTGCATGAAATGTGCAGCATCGCACGCCTAACAGGTTGGATACTGTTGTTGTTCCATTCCGCTATTGAATAAAAAAAAAAAAACATTTGAATGAAAAACTGATAAATATTTTTTTTACCCTAAATACTGACTGGAAAATAATTATTTTCCCCTCACATTGTTGCTTTTTGAAGAGCAGTTTAGAAAAGCAGTGTCTGCCTAAAGACTGTATGTCAAAGTTAAATATGAAGGAAATTTTTTTTTCTTTTTTAAATGCAGATTAAGCAGACACATATGCACTGAGCTTGCATGAAATGTGCAGCACCGAAAAGCCTAACAGACTGATAAAAGTTTTTTTTCCTCCTTTCTCCTCCTAACTTGGCTCAGGTCAGGGCATAAAGATCGTGCACTGCACCCCCACACAATCAAATCAATGTAGATCGCTGTCTGATTAAAGCAGATTGTTCCTATCCTATGCTTTCCCTACAAGCAATCTCTCCAGCCTGGCCCTACAGTAAACTCCTATCTCTCCCTCCGGGCAAAAAGATTGTGCACTGCACCCCCACACAATAAAATCAATGTAGATCGCTGTATGATTAAAGCAGATTGTTCCTATGCTTTCCCTACAAGCAATCTCTCCAGCCTCGCCCTACAGTAAACTCCTATCTCTCCCTCAGCAGCAGTCAGGAACCTCTCCCTAGTATAGTTATAGCAGAGTGACGCTCGTCGCTGTGGGACTCCAGCTTATATAGAGTCTGGGTCACATGCTGCACTGGCCAATCCCAGCCATGCCATTAATAGACATGGCTGTGATGGCTTCTAGGGCACACTAGTTAAACACTTGCTGATTGGCTGCCTTGCACCTGTTGAAAGCACACCATTTAAACCGCGCCAAAAAATCAAATAACGTTACCGAACAACGGACAGTACCCGAACATACAGTGAAAGGTTCTGGTTCGGGTCCGGGTTCCCGAATATCCAAAAGTCCGGTACGAACCCGAACAATACAGTCCGGGTTCACTCATCACTACTGTCTAATCGTAAAGTGCTTAATATGTATCTCTATTCATCATCCGTGCAGAAACATAATATTTAAATCACAATATATAATACTTTTTAAAAAATGAAAGTGCAATCAGTGCAAAAAATGTGCATGAACAAAAAGTCTTTTAAAGTGCTGGTTATCTTATGCTTCCAGTGCCAGTATGTTCCAACAAGTGCCATTGTGCTCCCCTCCTTATGTGCCCTTACTCACCAACTAGAGATGAGTTAAACGCCTGTGTTTCAAAAATAATCATCCAGTGGCAAAAAATGTTTTTTCTTTCTTTTGTAACTGTGGCACAGCCTAGACGCACAGAGGCCCCAAAATACAATGAGCACCTTTAGGTTTCTAGGGGCATAATTTAATCTAATTTTCTGACTACCTATTACATTTTCAGAGGGCCTGAAGCATTAGGATAGTGAAAACTCTCACAAAATGAACACATTTTGTAATGTAAACACTTCATGGTATTTTCCGAAAGGCATAGCAAGTCTTTTAAAAATGTACTTTTGACAAAAGTTTTTGGAAAATGCAGGAAAGAAAAACAAAGTTGTCAATTATTAAAATATTTATAACATACGTCACAAGCATACTTAGAATTACACCCCAAAACACATTCAGATATTCCTCCTGAACGTGACAATACTACATATGTAGACTTTTTCACAGCATAACCACACAGAGAGGCCTAAAATCTACGCATTTCATTTCCTGGCTACCTATTAAATCTTGGAGGCCCTGGAGCACCAGGACAGTAAAAACACTAATAAAATGACCACCTTTTGGAAAGAAAACACCCCAAGGTATTTTCTAAGAGGCATGGTGAGTCTTTTGAAGACTTTATTTTTTTGCCACAAGATTTTGGAAAATGTAGAATGGAAATAAAAATTTATTTTATTACACATACAGTAGTTGTCAATTTAATAAGATATTTCTCACACACAGCATTGACACACTTAGAATTGCCCTCCAAAACACATTCCACTATTTCAACCTGAGTATGGGAACACTACATCTGTGAGAATTTTTTCACAGCCTAGCCACACAGATGGACCAAAATCCAAGGAGCACCTTTAGGCTTTCTAGGGGCATAAATTACACATCTAATTCTTACTACCTATCACATTTTTCTAGGCCATGGAGCACCAAGACAGTGGAAACACATTTTGGAGTGTAAACGCCCAAAATTATTTTAAGAGGCCTAGTGAGTCTTTTGAAGATTTCATTTTTGATATAGGTTTTTTGGAGATACAAAAAGAAAATGAAAATTATTTTTTTACACAGACACAGAGTTGTCAATTTAATTAGATATTTTTCACATGCAGCATGGGCATATTTAGAATTGCAATCTAAATCACATTTTACTACTTCTCTCAAGTATGGCAATACCACGTGTGAGACTTTTTCATTGTCTGTACTCAAAATGTACTGAACATTGTATCTTTTGTATCACACACATCCACCTATACAAATGTACTGTAATGGTCACTTCTGTATGGGTGGTCATGGAATATAGCTTAGTGTATCATCACCTTTAGCAGTCCCAGTTCCCATAAGTCCGGCAAGCCTAGCCTAATGGTGTGTGGCTGTCCCCAGAAATGCTGTGTTCATTGGCCAGAAATAACAGTGGTTCCAGGAGTGCAGTTGTCAGGAAATGGCTGGGACTGGTGTCTAGTAGGAACATAGTCATTCAGACATGCAGAAGAGTCCGTTTGGGTGGCAGGCAGAGACATAGTCAGCAATCAACAGGGTCACATAGCCAGCAGTCAACAGGCAAAGGATCGGTCCAGGCACCAAGTAGAAACATGGTCAATAAACAGGCCAGGGTTAGTCTAGCCAACAGGCAGAGGCAGCACCGCAGTAGTGTGGCGGAGATTAGGAACACTGTTATTGCCTGTACTGGTCTGATGAAAATGGCACTTACTTTCCAGCAATCAGGGACACTATTTTACTTACTTTGCAGCAATCAGGGACACTGTTTTACACTGGTGTGGTGACACTGCAAATGGTATGGTGCTGATAAGGGAAGCTGTTGCTTGCTGCACTGGGCTGGTGTGGTGGCAACCAAGAACACTGATTCTAGTTTCACTGGTCTGGTAACACTGTGATTGGTGTGGGCTTGTTCAAAGATGAGGTTGAGGGGGGGGGGAAGCAGGGGGTAAAACCTTAAGGTTGAGCTGCAATTTTTCCACCCCTCAACCACTTTATCTGCAGAGGAAACTGCTGGGGGTGTTCACATTGAAAGCTTACATATAGCTTTAGTTGTTGTCGGCCCCTGGTATTTGTCTGAAGGTTCAGAAAGGACTCCCTCTAAAACCACGCTGTTTTATATTTTGTTACTATGGGTGCGGAGGACTTATGTTTTTTTTTTTTTTTTCTTTTTTTTTTTTTTAATGAACGTTTTATTGAGAAAAATAAAAATGAACATGAACAATAACAAGTGATGACATTATATCACAGTCAGCAGTTACAAATACAAATAATGGCACACATCCAAAAGCACCATAGACTATATCTAGGGGCAGAAAGATGCCATCTGTGAGAAGTACTGAGATATAAACAAGGTAAAATTGACCCTGCCAAGTAAAATGTATGGCACGGGATGCAGTATAACAATGCAGTAATGGAGGGCCAAAGCGGCTCGGGTATAAACCCCAGCCACATGGGCCCAAACCAGTGTGTAACATACGGGGTATTGGGGATCCACTGGGTAGGGCAGTAGTGAGGAAGGGAAAGAATTCCGACCCCCCTAACTGGGGACATATGGATGGGGCGGTCAGGAGGCACGGAGGCGGCAGCATTGGAAGGGGCACCCCCGGAACGGACACCCCCAAGGGGAACACACTGTGTCCAGAACCGGAGGAGCACCGTCCACACACGCACATGGACCGGCCCTCGCTAAGCACGGGTACGGTAGATAGCAGGAGGTAGGGGGGAAGGGAGATTGTGAAGGGAGAGATGGGGGTGGCATGTGCTAGGAGCGTCGTGAGGTAACATGTGAAGGGAGCAGTGGCAGAAAAAGAGGGGATAGAAGGGTAGAGAAAGCAAGGTACGAGTGTAGAGTATGAGGGAAACAGGAAATGGGGAAGGAAGGAAGGGAGGAGTGTGGGCGCACTCCCCCGGAGGACAACCGAGATGCACGCGGGGTGTGGTATGTACAGAACAGACTATGTGTTCATCAGGCAATTGTATTCATCTGATGCAGCAAAATCAATCCACGGAGCCCAGATGTCATAAAATTTGGAGGGGGTGTCAAGGGCTTGAAAGGTGAGATCCTCCATACGGGAGATCCTTCCTACCCTCCGCAGCCAGTCAGCCACAGTGGGCGGGGAGGGAGACAGCCAGAGGCATGGGATGCACATGTTGGCGGCAGAGATCAAATGAAAGACCAAGGACCTCCTATACGTCCGTTGGGGAAGCGAGGAATGATGTAAGAGGAACTGCGCCGGGCTGAGGGTCGGTGTAAAGGTGGTGATACGGGATATGAGGGCGTGTATCGTCTTCCAGAAAGGCTGGATCCGGGGGCATTCCCACCAGATATGCAGGAGAGAACCCGTATGAAGTTGACAACGCCAGCAAAGGGAGGGGAGGTCGGCTGAAATTTTATGTAAAAGTTCGGGCGTCCTGTACCAGTGTGCGAAGATTTTAAAACCAGTCTCCTGCGTGAGGAAGTTCCTGGAACCCTTGTGGATGTGAAAGAAAATACGTTCCCAGTCATCATCCGACAAGGTTTTGGCCGAGATCTCCTCCCATTGAGCCCGTAACCGGACAAGGCGAGGCGGTAATTGCACGGAGAGAAGGGAGTATAATAGGGAAATAAGATGCCTTTGTGGGTCCGATGATCCGCATAGGTTCTCAAAAGGGGTGAGGGTTCTAGACCAGCAGGAAGTATCAGGGGTACGGAGCAGGAAATCCCTAAGCTGCAAGTAGTTGAAGAACCGCAGTCTGAAGTCCGGATATTTCTGCGCCCAATCTGAATGGGAGAGCAACTTGCCCTCTTGATAGCAATGTTCGGCCCTGCACGGAGCGTCGGAGACAGAGCCCTGCGGGGGGAGGAAGGAAAGACCCGGAGGGAAGTCCGGGTTGTGAATAAGGGGTACCATAGGGCCAGGTGAGGAGGCCAAGTGCAAAGTTTTACATAGCTTGCGAAAAACCGTGATCGTGGGGTTGAAGGCCGGGTGTTTGTAGCACGATGTCGGGAAGGACGTGGGTGAGATCCAGGGCAGGTGTTGTATGGGGGTGGGGGAGAAGGACTCCTCCAACGTGACCCAAGCTTTGACATGACGATGTTTATGCCAGTCCACCACTCTCGCCAGATGGCAGGACCAGTAGTACTTCTGTAGGTGCGGCAGGCCCAGGCCACCCACTGCCTTCGGAGCAGTCAGGACGTCCCAGGAAAGTCTGGGGCGCCCTGAGCGCCAGATGAAGGACGTGCATGCCGATCGGTAAGAACTAAAAAATGCTGGGGGGAGTCTTAAAGGGACGGCCTGCATAGTATAGAGAAGTCTGGGAAGGACATTCATTTTGATCACCGCGATCCTGCCGAACCACGAGAAGGAGCCCGATTCCCATTTGGAGAGGTCGGCTTTTATAGATTGCAATAGTGGCAGATAATTGCGCGAGTACAAGTCAGCAAGAGTTGTTGGGATTTGGATGCCCAGGTATGTGATAGCAGAGGGTTCCCAACGAAAAGGAAAGTTGTCCTTACAGAATTGCACCTTGCCGGGCGGGAGGGAAATGTTTAGGGCCTCTGATTTTGTGTAATTTATTGTAAGATTGGATATAAGGTGAAAAGCGTCAAGATCACGAAGAAGGTTGGGTAGAGAGACAGCGGGGTTGGTCAAAAACAACAAAATGTCGTCGGCGAAAGCCGCCAACTTATAGGTTTTATGGGCTATTGTTATGCCGTTGATATCGGGATTGGAGTTAATGCGGCGAAGAAGGGGTTCGAGTGTGATAATATATATCAGAGAGGAGAGGGGACATCCCTGGCGGGTCCCATTCGACACGGAGAAGGCGTCCGACAGGCCCCCGTTGACCCGCACCCTAGCCGAGGGTGACGAGTACAGGGCCTGAATAAAATTCAGCATGCGGCCGGCGATGCCCAGAGACTCCAATGCTGCAGTCATGTAGTCCCAAGCGACCCTGTCGAACGCCTTCTCCGCGTCGAGTGAGAGAAAGAACCCAGGCGTGCCGGAGGACGTCAGCCAGTGATGGATGCTAAGGGCCTTGAGAGTATTATCTCGGGCCTCGCGGCCCGGGACAAAACCCACCTGATCGAGTGCAATGATCTTGGGAATATGGGGTAGAAGGCGATTCGCCAGCACCTTGGCGTACAACTTGATGTCAACGTTGAAGAGGGATATTGGCCTATAATTGGAAACCAGGGAAGCGTCCTTACCGGGTTTAGGAATGACGGTGATGTGGGCTTCTAAGTAATCTGGGTGCAAAGTCGGGGAATCAGAAAAGGAATTAAAGGCGGCCAGCATCGGGGATGTCAGGATATCCCCGAAGGTCCTGTAGTATCCCACCGTCAGGCCATCCGGCCCCGGGCACTTCCCTGGCTTAAGTTGTTTGAGTGCAAACAGCAACTCAGAAGAGGCGATAGGAGCATCAAGTCCCGCCAGGGCTTCTGGTGAAAGGGGGGGAGGGGAATAGTTCTGCAGGAACGTCCTAATATTTGTGGCTCTGTCGGGGGGGGAGGTTTCGGGGTCAGGGGCGCCCAGATTGTACAATGCACGGTAGTAAGAGAGGAATTGGTGGGCAATATCAGCAGTGGACGTGGTCTTCCCACCACTCGGGTCCGTAATCGAGTGGATCGTCCTCGCCGCCCTTCGTGCCTGAAGTGCCCTGGCCAGGAGTCTGCCCAATTTGTTGCCGCAGTCATAGAACAATCGTTGTTGTAAGGCGAACTTGCGTTGTGTTATAAAGCCCATTTCAGTGAGGAGGTCCTGATGGGTCTGGGTCAGTTCAGTTAAGGTGTGCGAGGCCAAAGTGAGTTTGTGTGCGCGTTCCAGGGAGTGGATGCGCTTGGTAAGGGTGGCGATGCGAGCACGTCGTTCCTTATTGCGTTTCGTGGCTAAGGCAACAAATACTCCCCTAATGGTGCACTTGTGGGCCGCCCACAGCGTAGCTGGGGTCACGTCAGGTGTAGCGTTACAGGTGAAGTACTCTCGTAGAGCAGAAGTCAGCTCCGCGATATGTACCGGATCGGACAGTAGGGAGTTGTCCAGACACCAGGAACGGGATCGACCTGGGTCGGGCCTCAGGGACAGGGAGATGGCAATAGGGTGGTGGTCGGATAGGAACATAGGATCAATGGATGCAGAGAGTAGGGAAGAGAGGGCAGCCTGTGAGATAAAGAGATAGTCGATCCTAGAGTATTTATTTTGTGGGTGCGAGAAGTATGTGAAGTCCTTGGTGTCCGGGTGCAGCGTTCTCCATGCGTCATGCAACAAAAGGTCTCTGAGGAGGGACTTAATTGCCCGCAAGGCGGAGTATGGTAGGGAGGAGGAACCCGAGGAAACATCCAAGAGAGGGGACAGGGCTACGTTGAAATCACCCCCCACTACCAGAGTACCTGCCTGAAATTCGGTCAAACGAAGAAGTGTAGCTCGGAAGAAAGGTACCAGGCGTTTGGGGCGTAAATGTTTGCGAATGTGAAAATTTGACCACAGATGGAGCCTTTAATAAAAAGAAAACGCCCCTCCTGGTCTGAGACTGAGTCATGTGGAGTCCACGGGCAGTTTTTAGAGATGAGGATAGAGACTCCCCTGGACTTAGAAATGCCAGTTGTTGAATGATAAACCGTCGGGTAGAAACAGTAGTGCAGGCGTGGAATCTTATCCGAGCGGAAATGGGTTTCCTGCAGAAACACCACATCCGCTTTAGCCTGTCGAGCAAATAACAAGAGCTTGGATCTACGCTCGGGAACATTCATGCCCCTGACATTAAGGGAAAGAATTTTCAGGCGCGAGTCTGGCGCGTCCATCCCGGAGGAGTGCGCCACACGCCGCCCAGGGCGGGTAGGCATACTGGTTAGCGCGGAAGTGGGGGGAGAAGGGGAGAGGGAAAGGTCAGAGAGGGTGAAGGGAAGAGGAAGAGGAAAAGGAAAGAATAAAGAGGGAGGGGCGAAGAGAAGGGTAAGGCGGGGGGAGAGATTGGGCGGAGGAAGGGGCGAGGGGAGAGAAGGTATGTGAGCTATCCGGTGGCAGGGGGACCCGCCTACTTGCCAAGCATGGATACGGTGAAGTGGAAGGTAGTGTAGAAGTGCTAATGAAAAGTGCGAGTTTAGAGAGATGTAATCAACTGTGAGACACTATGGGGGTTGGATAAAACCCAACCTGGAGGGCAAGCGTGGGACCCTGTTTCTACTCTCGAGTGAGAGAAAAAAAAAAGGGAAGGGCAGAAACAGGAACCAACCGACCGTGCGCCCCGCCAACGGAAGGGTTGAGGAGCACGTGCCCATTGGGAGAGGGGGAGAGGTCTCGGGAGAGTTGTGCGTCATTAATACACATGGCACGGGGTATACAGCATAGCCACTACGGGGGGGAACACACAGTTTTAAGGGCAACGGGTCACTCATGGACAGCCGGAGGGGCCGGCGTTCCCAGGCACAAGGCCGGGAGTAGGCTTGTACGGCACACCCAACACATGGAGACTACAATTGGGGCAGGGCATGACCACCATCCCCGGTAAACAACTATCCCCGGGAAAGGTGGGTGCCCCACAACATGTAACTATAACAATTCAATAACAAACGAAAAGAAAAAAACAGAAAAAAAAAATCTATAGAGGCACGAATCTTGACATCCAACCTCTTAGCACATAGTATATAAGCGGGGTCGCGTCGGCTCCCCGGGGGCGGGCCGGGCCAGCCCAGAATAGACAGAACCCGTCCCGCACGTCCCCGGTGAATCCACGCGACCACTAGAGTGAGCAGCAGCAGGAACAACACTCTCAGATGCAATAAACAATATGCTTAACAAGAATGCTACTGTCAGTATAGTTGTCTTTACTTACAGCCCTCCTGTGCATGATAAACCTGGCTATCCAGCAAAAACTATGACTCCACCTCCCCCACCCCCCCGCCCAGCCCAGGAAAGCCCAGCTCAGGAGTAGCACCGCAACAGTCAAGCAGCTCGTGGGACCCGAGACCACTGGGCAGTAGTGACGGGACAGCAGAACGGTGGGCTGAAGTCCTAGTGAGGCAAAGTGGTTGCTGGCCAACAGGAAGCACTAATAGTTAAGGCACAAATGGGGGTGTAAGATTTGCGGATGCCCTAGGGTAAAGTCCACACATCAAAACGGCTGAACCCTGGGGGGCTAGACAGGGGGGAGGGGCCAACAGGGCTGTAACAGGCAGGAGTGGGCAGACAACTGCGGTCGGTGACCACAAAGGAAGGGCAGTTAGGACACAAGGGGGTCGGGTTAGATGGACCGAAGAACTTCCACATGGCAATGCGTTCGCTCATTGGGGGTAGAGGGAGGATAAGTCAAAGGCAGCCGAAACAGGGGATAGAGGAGCGAACGAACATAGACTCCATGGTGAGAAGGGGGTGTGCAGCCAGTCCTATGGACAACGGAGGGTCAGGGAAAAGGCAAGGGAACAAACAGAGCAGATAGCGGTGATACTTGCCAGGCGGTCCAGAGTGTCCCATTCATCAATTCCCCCGACGGGGTTTCCTTTGCTGCGGTGGTTTCGTGGGACTCCCCACCAGTGAAGGAATCTGCAAGGCCACAAGGGGTCGGAGCGGTGAGAGTGAACGCGGACGTCTGAAGCGGGAGTCGTGAGCCTCCATAGGTTCTTCTCTGGGTGCTGGAGCCGCTGGCGGTCCCCCTCGGAAGGCGGCATACCAATTAGGGACATCTATCAGCGGGAGTCCCATGGCGGCACAGAAGTGCGGGAGATCCTCCGGGACCTTTAGGAGGGTCGTGCGGCCCTGCACCGTGGCTGACAGGCAGAAGGGGAATTTCCACTTGTATGGGATCCCCTTCAATCTCAGGGCCTCCAGTAGAGGGCGCAGATCCCTACGATGCTGCAAAGTTATGCTGGAGAGATCTTGATAGATATGGATAGCAGCACCTTCATGTTCCAAATTGGCCCTGTTCCTGGCCTTGCGGAGTATCTCTTCCTTCAGCTTATAATCCCTCTAGTTCCTCCTGTTTTGAACTGTATTGTAACTGTATTGTCTTCCTTCACATTGTAAAGCGCTGCGCAAACTGTTGGCGCTATATAAATCCTGTATAATAATAATAATAATCCACCAGGCAGCAGACTACGTCCCTGGGGGGGTCATCATCTCTACCCCTCGGACGCAGTGCACGATGTATGCGCTCCATATCAATGGGGGACTGCAAGGGGCGGTCAAGGAGGGTGTTGAAGATGCCCGTGACTGCTGGGGCGACCATGTCGGGTGCAATAGATTCGAGGAGTCCACGTACCCGCAAATTGTGACGTTTACCCCTATTGTCCAAGTCTTCCATGTGCCGTTGGAGATCCCTGAGCTGTAGGGAGTGAGAGTCCACAGCGCGTGTAACAGACCGGAGTACCTTGTCATGCTGTGTGGTAACCGTCTCTATCCCCTGCACACGGCCGGTCAGATTCCTCATCTCTTCTCTCAAGTCATGGATCGCAGAGCCCAGCGTGTCCTTGATGTCAGCTGCCACCGCTCGGAGGTCAGCCATTGTCAATGTGGGGAGAGGAGGGGTGAGCAGAGCGGGTGCTTCGGAGCCCGAGGCGGTCACCGCGGCATAGGAGCGGGCCGGCTGTGGGGTTTGAGATGCTGGAGGCGCAACGCTGCTTGTGGGCGCCATATTGGATCCCTGGGTCCTGAACAGCTCGGGGATGCTCTGGCTCAGCCGAGCGCCGGTGTCCCTCACCGAGCGTGAGCGGGTGGCGGAGGAAGCCCGGGAGGTAGATGCCATAGCTGTCGGGCACAAAATCGCTGCTGGCTCTCCAGAATATGGTAGCGGGTGTCCGTGGTGGCGGGAGCTCGGGAATCAGGCGGCCATCTGCATGCGAGGTCAGACCACGCCCCCCGCGGAGGACTTATGTTGTTTAGCCAAGATGGTGGCAGTGCATAAGGTGAGAGAAAGAGAATTACTCTTTTATTACCTGTAAACAGGAAGCACTGGAGTTCCTCTTCTTAAGAGGCATAGGGAGGTTGGCACCATGTTTGCTGAGCAGTTTTGCGCAGTATTTTGGAATGGGAGAAAGTATTATGATAGCAGATTGTGGGGATTGCTTTTGGCATGTCTGGTCTCTCCCACACCCCAGCTATGCCCCCTTTTTTTTATTTGAAAAGTAACTTCACTTTTATTTTGAAACAAATAAAAAAATAAAACAATTCCCTATGTGTGATCTATGTACATAGCAGGAATTTTAACAAATTTTGCAGCAGATTTCTATCTTGAGTTTCTGTGAAGAAATAGCTGTGCGTTTCAGCAGAATGACTGCATACTCAATCTGAATAGAACGGGTTCAATATAATCAGTTGGTACACTTTCTGTGTTCTAATGAGAAAAGATGCAGTGTAAGCAGCCTTTTAAAAGTAGATAACCCTTAGGGTTAGGGTTGAGCGGACACCTAGATGTCCGTGTTCGACGGGTTCGGCCGAACTTTAAAAAAAAGTCCGGGTCCGTGTCCCGGACTTTTACCGAACTTTTCCCGGACACCGAACCCCATTGAAGTCAATGGGGACCCGAACTTTAAGGCACTAAAATGGCTCTAAAACACCAAAGGAAAGGGCTAGAGTGCTGCAAATGGCAGCAAAACGTAATTAAGAGCATGGCAAGTGCTCTGCAAACAAATGTGGATAGGGAAATAACTTAAAACAACAAAAAAAAACAGAAAAATAAAACAATGTTCTTCTTCATCTCTGAAGGACGAGGCCCATATGGAGTAGGAGGGAGGTTGAGGTGGTGGTGGATGTGGCGGTGACATAGGCGTGCGCACAGGGTGTGCTGGGTGTGCCTGGGCACACCCTAATCACCTAGGGCACATAGCATTGCCAGTGAGGAGATGGGAAAGATCTCCCTGGGACCTGCTCTGCTCTATTTCTCCTTGCCTACAGGTACATGGCCCCGATACATTACTCTCCCTGCTGGCAAACACATGCATGTGTATTTCAACTTTGGGGTGCACACCTTAATGCAATAGGCTGCGCACACCTATGGGCGGTGTAGGTGGAAGCGGCGGTGGAGGAGGACCAGGGCCGGATTAACAGCATCATGGGCTTGGTGCTGAGGATTTTGAAGGGCCTTAGGGCCGTGCCTTGCCATGCACCCAGAGGAGGAAGGGTGCAGCCATGCATGCCTAATTCAACATGGGATGCTGTCTCTGAAGCCCATAAACACATCCATGCATCGCCAACTGTCCCTCCTTGTCCGGCCTTCACGCTGTGTGGGGAGGTTCTGAGGGTGCTGCCTGGGGAAGCGAGCATAGAAGCCAGACTTCTGTGTTTACAAGTGACAGAAGAGCGGTAACAGTGAATATGGCCAACCCGGGGCCTATATAAAAGGTAGGGGCCTGGAGCTGCAGCTCCAATAGCCCCTACATTAATCTGGCCCTGAGGAGGAGGACGAGGTAGCCAACACTGCTTCTTTTCACAAATTTTAAATGAGGGTACACCCCAAAAGAGTGAGAAAGAGCAAAAATGGAACAATGGGTGGGTAAGGTCGGTATCCATTGCTATTCTGCACAAGGTACGGAAAAGTCCCGTGGGATCCATGCCTGGTTCATTTTAATGAACGTGAGCTTGTCCACATTGTCTCTGGACAGGCGGCTGCGCTTGTCTGTTATAACGCCCCCAGCCGTGCTAAATACCCGTTCAGATAATACACTGGCTGCAGGGCACGCCAGCACCTCCAAGGCGTAAAGGGCAAGCTCAGGCCATGTGCCCAATTTGGAGACCCAGAAGTTGAAGGGGGCAGACCCGTCATTCACTACATGTAGGCGTGTGCACACATACTGCTCCACCATGTTGGTAAAATGCTGCCTCCTGCTAAGACGTTCCATCTGAGCTGCTGGTGCTGCTGTTTGTTGTGGCGTGCTGACAAAGCTTTTCCACATTTCGGCCATGCTAACCCTGCCTTCTGAGGTGCTGGCGGTGCCCTGGTTGCGTTGGCGACCTCCTCCTCCTCCTCCTCTGCCTTGTGCTTCCACTGTGGCCCCGCTGTCAGATGGGAATGCCAGCAGCATGGCGTCTACCAGCGTGCGCTTGTACTCGCGCATCTTGCGATCGCGCTCCAGTGAGTGAATTAAGGACGGTACGTTGTCCTTGTAACGGGGATCCAGCAGCGTGGCCACCCAGTAATCAGCACAAGTTAGAATGTGGGCAACTCGGCGGTCGTTGTGGAGACACTGCAGCATGTAATCGCTCATGTGTGCCAGGCTGCCCAGAGGCGACGAAAGGCTGTCCTCTGTGGGAGGTGTATCGTCCGTGTCCTCTGTATCCCCCCAGCCACGCACCAGTGATGGCCATGAGCTGGCCTGGGTGCCACCCTGCTGTGAACATGGTTCCATCTCCTCCTCCAGCTCCTCCTCCTCCTCATCCTCCTCATCCTCCAGAACTGTGCCCCTGCTGGACAATTGCGTCCCTGGCGTTTGCGTGTGCAGGAACCCACCCTCGGAGCCCCTTGCGAATGACTGCCCTGAAAGCCTTGGAAATGTTACCTCTTCATCCTCCTCCTCCTCCTCATCCTGTGCCACATCCTCTTCCATCATCGCCCGAATTGTTTTTTCAAGGAGGCATAGAAGTGGGATAGTTAAGCTGAGAACGGCGTCATTGCCACTGGCCATGTTGGTGGAGTACTCAAAACAGCGCAACAAGGCACACAGGTCTCGCATGGAGGCCCAGTTATTGGTGGTGAAGTGGTGCTGTTCCGCAGAGCGACTCACGCGTGCGTGCTGCAGCTGAAACTCCACTATGGCCTGCTGCTGCTCGCACAGTCTTTCCAGCATGTGCAAGGTGGAGTTCCACCTTGTGGGCACGTCACATATGAGGCGGTGAGCGGGAAGGCCGAAGTTACGCTGCAGCGCTGCCAGGCGAGCAGCAGCAGGGTGAGAACGCCGAAAGTGCGCACAAACGGCCCGCACTTTCTGCAGCAGCTCTGACATATCGGGGTAGTTTTTAAGGAACCTCTGCACCACCAAATTCAGCACATGCGCCAGGCAAGGGATGTGCGTCAAACCGGCTAGGCCCAGAGCTGCTATGAGATTTCGCCCGTTATCACACACCACCAGGCCGGGCTTGAGGCTCGCTGGCAGCAACCACTCATTTGTCTGCTGTTCCATGCTCCTCCACAACTCCTGCGCGGTGTGTGGTTTGTCCCCCAAACAGGCAAGTTGTAAAACTGCCTGCTGTCGTTTACCCCTGGCCGTGCTGAAGTTGGTGGTGAAGGTGTTACGCTGTCCGGATGAGGAGGCGGTAGAGGATGAGGAAGCGGAGTAGGAGGAGTTAGGAACAGGAGGCAAACTGAAGCGCCCTGCAATCCTCGGTGGTGGAAGGACATGCGCCAAATTGCTATCCGCCTCAGGCCCATCCGCCACTGCATTTACCCAGTGTGCCGTTAGGGAGATATAACGCCCCTGACCGTGCTTACTGGTCCACGTATCCGTAGTTAGGTGGACCTTGGCACAGATGGCGTTGCGCAGTGCACACCTGATTTTTTCCCCCACTTGGTTGTGCAGGGAAGGGATGGCTTGCCTGGAAAAGTAGTGGCGGCTGGGCACGACGTACTGTGGGACAGCCACCGACATAAGGTTTTTAAAACTGTGCGTCTCCACCAGACGGAATGACAGCATTTCAAAGGCCAATAATTTTGAAATGCTGGCATTCAGGGCCAGGGATCGCGGGTGGGTAGGGGGGTACTTCCTCTTCCTCTCAAGTGTTTGGGAGATGGAAAGCTGAACGCTTCCACGGGACATTGTGGAGATGGTTGTTGGTGACCCAGGTGGTGGTGTTGATCGTCTGTTTGCGGGGTGGCAGGTGCCGGTATCACTACAGATGTGGCTGGAGCGGCCGAGACTGCAGCAGAAGAGGAAGCAGGATGAGCCAGAGACGTTTCTTGGTTTTGAAGGTGTGTACTCCACTGCAGCTCGTGCTTTGCACTTAGATGCCTGATCATGCAGGTTGTGCTCAGGTTGAGAAGGTTCATGCCTCGCTTCAAGCTCTGATTGCACAGGGTGCAAACCACTCGTGTCCTGTCATCAGCACATTTTCTAAAGAACTTCCACGCTAGAGAACTCCTTTGAGCTGACTTTGGTGCGCTCGTTCCCTTGCTGCGTTGGGCAGTAGCGGGCGTAGTGTCTAGGGCACGGCCGCTCCGCTTCTGCACCCTGCTCCCTCTTCTGCTGTGCTGGTGGCTCTGTGCGACAACCGCCTCTTCCTCCAAACTACTCAGTTCACCTGCATGACGTTCATTCCATGTGGGGTCGAGGACCTCATCGTCCTCCACATCATCTTCCACCCAGTCTTCACCCCTGCCCTCCTTGTCGGTCTCCACAATGCTGAACGCCGCAGCAGTTGGCACCTGCGTTTCGTCATCATCGGAGACGTGCTGCGATGATCCTTGCATGTACTCATCTTGAGAAATAAGTGGTTGGGCATCGCTGCACTCAATCTCTTCCACTTCTGGGGCAGGGCTAGGTGGATGGCCCTGGGAAACCCTGCTGACAGAGTCCTCAAAAAGAATAAGAGACTGCTGTATGGCTTGGGGCTCAGACTGCTGGCCTGATTTGCAAGGGGGTGAGGTGAAAGACGGTTGGACATTGGCTGCAGGTGCCAACTCTGACCTTTCTGCAGTAGACTGGGTGGGAGACAATGTGAAGGAACTGGAGGCACTGTCAGCAGCAAACCAATCTACTATCGCCTCAACTTGTTCTGGCCTCATCACTTCTAGGGGCGTTTGATGCCCTACCAAATACTGATGCAGGTTCTGTCGCCTACTCACACTTGAGGAAGGTGTTTCACTTGTGCGTGTAGCTGGCACAGATCGACCATGTCCTCTCCTTGCAACAGGAGCTCTACCAGCAGCACCACGACCCAGGCCACGGCCCTTATTTGACGGTCTCCTCATATTTCTGTAATTTAAGATCTTGCCCTAGAAAGGTTTTTATTGAATAGCGGAATAGAAAATATGATCCAAAAAAAGTGTATGTATATCACACGTACACAACCACACTAGGCCCCAATTACTATTGTTTGTACCCCTAAAAGGCTAGATGAGGAGTAGGGGGAGTATGGAACAGGCAGCACCCTCAAACCTTCAGAAGTATGAGATGAACCCCAACAACTTGGAAAGGTGGATCTCTCTCACACGTACCAACACAGACTATCCCCCAATTTAACTGATCCCCAAAGGTTTTTGATTAAATAGCGGAATAGAAAATATGATCCCAAAAAAGTGTATGTATATCACACGTACACAACCACACTAGGCCCCAATTACTATTGTTTGTACCCCTAAAAGGCTAGATGAGGAGTAGGGGGGGTATGGAACAGGCAGCACCCTCAAACCTTCAGAAGTATGAGATGAACCCCAACAACTTGGAAAGGTGGATCTCTCTCACACGTACCAACACAGACTATCCCCCAATTTAACTGATCCCCAAAGGTTTTTGATTAAATAGCGGAATAGAAAATATGATCCCAAAAAAGTGTATGTATATCACACGTACACAACCACACTAGGCCCCAATTACTATTGTTTGTACCCCTAAAAGGCTAGATGAGGAGTAGGGGGGGTATGGAACAGGCAGCACCCTCAAACCTTCAGAAGTATGAGATGAACCTCAACAACTTGGAAAGGTGGATCTCTCTCACACGTACCAACACAGACTATCCCCCAATTTAACTGATCCCCAAAGGTTTTTGATTAAATAGCGGAATAGAAAATATGATCCCAAAAAAGTGTATGTATATCACACGTACACAACCACACTAGGCCCCAATTACTATTGTTTGTACCCCTAAAAGGCTAGGAGTAGGGGGAGTATGGAACAGGCAGCACCCTCAAACCTTCAGAAGTATGAGATGAACCCCAACAACTTGGAAAGGTGGATCTCTCTCACACGTACCAACACAGACTATCCCCCAATTTAACTGATCCCCAAAGGTTTTTGATTAAATAGCGGAATAGAAAATATGATCCCAAAAAAGTGTATGTATATCACACGTACACAACCACACTAGGCCCCAATTACTATTGTTTGTACCCCTAAAAGGCTAGGAGTAGGGGGAGTATGGAACAGGCAGCACCCTCAAACCTTCAGAAGTATGAGATGAACCCCAACAACTTGGAAAGGTGGATCTCTCTCACACGTACCAACACAGACTATCCCCCAATTTAACTGATCCCCAAAGGTTTTTGATTAAATAGCGGAATAGAAAATATGATCCCAAAAAAGTGTATGTATATCACACGTACACAACCACACTAGGCCCCAATTACTATTGTTTGTACCCCTAAAAGGCTAGGAGTAGGGGGAGTATGGAACAGGCAGCACCCTCAAACCTTCAGAAGTATGAGATGAACCCCAACAACTTGGAAAGGTGGATCTCTCTCACACGTACCAACACAGACTATCCCCCAATTTAACTGATCCCCAAAGGTTTTTGATTAAATAGCGGAATAGAAAATATGATCCCAAAAAAGTGTATGTATATCACACGTACACAACCACACTAGGCCCCAATTACTATTGTTTGTACCCCTAAAAGGCTAGGAGTAGGGGGAGTATGGAACAGGCAGCACCCTCAAACCTTCAGAAGTATGAGATGAACCCCAACAACTTGGAAAGGTGGATCTCTCTCACACGTACCAACACAGACTATCCCCCAATTTAACTGATCCCCAAAGGTTTTTGATTAAATAGCGGAATAGAAAATATGATCCCAAAAAAGTGTATGTATATCACACGTACACAACCACACTAGGCCCCAATTACTATTGTTTGTACCCCTAAAAGGCTAGGAGTAGGGGGAGTATGGAACAGGCAGCACCCTCAAACCTTCAGAAGTATGAGATGAACCCCACCAACTTGGAAAGGTGGATCTCTCTCACACGTACCAACACAGACTATCCCCCAATTTAACTGATCCCCAAAGGTTTTTGATTAAATAGCGGAATAGAAAATATGATCCCAGAAAAGTGTATGTATATCACACGTACACAACCACACTAGGCCCCAATTACTATTGTTTGTACCCCTAAAAGGCTAGGAGTAGGGGGAGTATGGAACAGGCAGCACCCTCAAACCTTCAGAAGTATGAGATGAACCCCAACAACTTGGAAAGGTGGATCTCTCTCACACGTACCAACACAGACTATCCCCCAATTTAACTGATCCCCAAAGGTTTTTGATTAAATAGCGGAATAGAAAATATGATCCCAAAAAAGTGTATGTATATCACACGTACACAACCACACTAGGCCCCAATTACTATTGTTTGTACCCCTAAAAGGCTAGATGAGGAGTAGGGGGAGTATGGAACAGGCAGCACCCTCAAACCTTCAGAAGTATGAGATTGTGTTCACTGTACCCCACAAAGATTGAGTTCACTGCACCCCACAATGATTGTGTTCACTGCACCCCACAAAGATTGTGTTCACTGCACCTCACAAAGATTGTGTTCACTGTACCCCCCAAAGATTGTGTTCACTGCACCCCACAAAGATTCTGTTCACTGTACCCCACAAAGATTGTGTTCACTGCACCCCAAAAAGATTGTGTTCACTGCACCCCAAAAAGGATGTTGTTCACTGCACCCCAAAAAGGATGTTGTTCACTCCACCCCAAAAAGATTGTGTTCACTGCACCCCACAAAGATTGTGTTCACTGCACCCCAAAAAGATTGTGTTCACTGCACCCCAAAAATGATTTTGTTCACTGCACCCCAAAAAGGATTTTGTTCACTGCACCCCAAAAAGGATGTTGTTCACTCCACCCCAAAAAGATTGTGTTCACTGCACCCCAAAAAGATTGTGTTCACTGCACCCCACAAAGGATTTTGTTCACTGCACCCCAAAAAGATTGTGTTCACTGCACCCCAAAAAGGATGTTGTTCACTGCACCCCAAAAAGGATTTTGTTCACTGCACCCCAAAAAGATTGTGTTCACTGCACCCCACAAAGGATTTTGTTCACTGCACCCCACAAAGATTGTGTTCACTGCACACCAAAAAGGATTGTGTTCACTGCACCCCAAAAAGATTTTGTTCACTGCACCCCAAAAAGATTGTGTTCACTGCAGCCCAAAAAGATTGTGTTCACTGCAGCCCAAAAAGATTGTGTTCACTGCAGCCCAAAAAGATTGTGTTCACTGCAGCCCAAAAAGATTGTGTTCACTGCAGCCCAAAAAGATTGTGTTCACTGCAGCTCACACACAGAAAAATGGATGTGGATCACTGACACCTGCCTATCTCCAATCCCACACCACACAGCAATATCGATTGTAGTTTGTAGAACACAGTTTCCCTAAAATTCAGCAGACTCTGTCCCTAACAGGATTGAGAAGAGATCGTAGATCAGGATTGAGTGCAGATTCACCCCACCCCCCACACAGCAATATCGATTGTAGTTTGTAGAACACAGTTTCCCTAAAATTCAGCAGACTCTGTCCCTAACAGGATTGAGAAGAGATCGTAGATCAGGATTGAGTGCAGATTCACCCCACCCCCCACACAGCAATATCGATTGTAGTTTGTAGAAGACACTGACCCTATATAATTCAGCAGACTCTATCCCTAAAATGCCTACAACTCGCCCTGCCTAAACACTGCGACCTGTCCCTCAATTCTATCCGGACACAAATGGTTTTTTCCTGCCTATCTTTCCCTAATCAGCAGCCAGCACGTTGATGTGTGCTCTGTCCCTGAATCTAAGCAGCATAATGACGCCGCTGCGGCTGCCTCGAACTTATAAAGACTTGGTCACATGCTTCAGACGGCCAATCACAGCTACTGAGACATTTGCAGGCATGGCTGGGATGGCTTAAGGCACACCAGTTAAACGATTGTTGATTGGCTGTTGAAAGCCCGCCATGAAAAGAGCGCCAAAGCATGCAAAACCCGGAAATAAAACGACCGAACACGGATTTTTACCCGAACATACAGTAAAGTGTCCGTGTCCGTGTTCGGGTACAAAAAATCCAATTATTCGGTACGAACACGAATAATACAGTCCGTGTTCGCTCAACACTACTTAGGGTTTATCTCACCAAAACTGGCATTTATTATATAGGGGATGCCTATTAGTGTTGGGAGAATGGTTCAGCTCGAGCATGTGTTCGGACCAAACATTTGCCTGTTTGACCGTTCGCCAAACACCCAAATTTGCAGGGTGTTTGCCGGATGTTCGCCCTGCTAAACATCCTGCAATGTACTTAGCGCTGCACAGTGCATTCTGTGCCCTGATTTGCCAAATCAGGGCACAGTGTAAGCTCGTTGTTAAGGAGTGGGGCTGGGAAGCTGGCCGCGTCATCTTTAACAACTGATGAGTCATCAGCTGTCAATGGGCTTCCCCGCTGACACCTGAAAAAAAAAGTGCCGGTTAAAAAAAACGCACTTAAAAAAAAAAAAAAATGCAACCCCCATTCAATACCAGTACCTTCGGTAAATGCCACACGCTAAAATTGTATTTAAAAACGGCATGGGGTCCCCCAAAAATCCATACCAGAGCCTTATCTGGGTATGCAGCCTAGCATGTTAGGAAAGGGGGGACCATACCAGGCCACATGCCCTCAACATAGGGGGGGGCTTATGGGGGGTGCTTTTGGGAAGGGGGGCAGGGACGGCGCTGTGGCGCTGTCTTCCCGGAAGTGGGAAGAGTATTTTTATTCTCGCCCTACTGGCCAAGTTAGGATGCAGGGCTTATATTCAGATCCTTTGCCTATAGCTAAAAGAAGAAGACAGGGATGCCTCCTCTCCCCTTTAATTTTTGCTATAGCTAAAGAAACCCTTGCTTTCACTATCAGACACCACCCTGACTTTCATGGAGTTCACCGTGGACCATTTACTGTTAAATGTGCTCTTTTTGTCAATGATATACTTCTCTTCGTAACCTCTCCCCTTATCTCAACTTCTAATATTTTCCAATTGCTGTATAAATTTGGCCAAGTATCTAGCCTCCATGTCAATATAACCAAATCCATCACCCTAAATGCATCAACCTCCTCCGCCTTAGTAGGACACCTACAGGATCATTTCTCTTTCACCTGGAATAAATCGTTCATTCCTTATCTAGATATTACCTTGGCTGCCTTAATTGACCAGCTCTACAGAGTCAACTACCCCTTCTCTTTAAGAAATTGTCAAATGACCTGTCACAGTTGTCCTTTCTTGGCCTTTCCTGGCTAGGTAGAGTGAATGAGGTAAAAATGGCACTTTTACCCCAAATCCTCTATATGTTTTGTTCACTTCCTATACCTTTAGTCAAGTAACACATCTCTAAAATGCAATCTTCCATTGTTCTCTTCATTTGCGGTAAGACGGTGCACCATTTTTCTAGGCACATCCTATACAGATCTAAGCCTAAAGGGGAGCTAGGACCTCTTTAGTCTTTGGTGGTACTACCAAGTGGCCCAGCTAGCTTAGATTTTGAATATTTATTCTTGGGGAATTAAACCTGACTGAGTTGCTATGGAAGGACAATCAGTTCCGCATTTCACCTTGGGTTATCTTAAATGGAGTGCTCCCAAATCTCCTCCCCCATACTCTCCTCAACTTTGTCTCACTCTGTAGCCTTATGCGACTCATTACACAAGTCCCCCAAAATTGCCTCATATCTCATATCTTTTACAACCCCCACTTCCCTCCAGGAAGAGATAATGGTGGCTAAATAAAGGTCTATTCCGGATAGGGCATTTTATTTTATTCTAACGGTCTCTTATCATTCAGCTATTGTGATAGTAAATTGGAGAAAACTCTTTCAGAGAGATTCCACTTGACCACATTTCTAATTTTTTACATTCTATTTGGGTTGACAAGCCAAATCCTCCAACAGTCACACCGCATGAACAAGGATGTTCTAAAGTCATTGAGGTAAGAGGAGGATTTTCTTTAAGCTACTCGGCTCTGGTCCACGGAGAAAACTTCCTACATGTTGGGATGGGAGCGGGACCTTGAGATGGAATGGGACCTGGACACCTGGCACCAATGCCTTACATGATCTTTCAAGGCGATAAACAATGTCTCAGGAATTGAAGGATACTTGAAAGTCATGTTTTTCTAGCACCTGGTCCCTACTGGTCTTGCCAAACTATACCCAGAAGTTTCCCCCTTATGCTTCCGAGGCTGCAGGCATGCTGGCTCGTTGCTCCACACTTTTTGGCAATGCCCCAGAATTAGGGAGTTCTGGAACCAAATTTTTCATATGATCTGCAAAATTACTGGGGTCCCACTGCACCAGGATCCTCAAATTGCCCTGCTCAATGAACGCATAACTAAGATTACCAAATCCACTGAGGCTTTGATTTTTTTCATTTTACCTGGCGCTAACTCACAATTGGCAATGCTTGGAAGAGCCATTCAGTCTCCTTTACATTGGCCAAGCGCAAAATATCTTAGATAGTGTTTCAAGAAAAGATTGTTACTTTTGAACACCAGTGAGAAAATTAAATCTGGGAACCCTGGGCTTGTTAAATAAAAAAGTACCCCCTTAGCCCTAATTAATTTTTTTTTTTCTTAATCTCGTACATCGAGTTTTGACTTTCCGCATAGGTATTCTCTGTCTAACCTCTCCCACTTTCTTTCTTCCCCCTCTTTTCCTGATCTGCTCCTTTGATCTTTTCTACATCACCCTCCCCTTTATTTTCGCATTGGTATATATGGTCGTTATTGCAAGATGCAATTTATTGTTGTTCCGTTTTAAGTTTTCAGTATTTTTCCTATCCTTTTATGTACATTTTTTGCATCTAGTCCATGTATCTTTTTGGCAGTGACCTCGACTTCTCCACGTCTGAGTTTCTTCGTGAAGTTGCCCTGGTCAAGCTGCCATAATAATTTGGGGTCTCATTCTCTTACTACGTATACTAGGGGTTTGACAGCCTCTAAATCTTTCCACATTTGCTGACATTTACCTGGCATGTCTTCTTGGTTTGATTTGTTTCCAAATACTGCCATTTTGTAATTCTTGCTTACATACTTTTTCAATAAAGAGATTGATAAGATAAAATCACTGCTCCTGAAAAAACTATTATTTAAAAAAAAAAATTGTTTGCATTGATACATGTCCCTCGGGGAAGTACTCGCCCCATACCCCTTTTATAGCCAATTACTTGTATACAAGCCTTCAAAATGGGCACTTTTGATTTTTCCTGTTTGGCTCGCTGTTCTGGTACATTTTTTTTTTTTTGGGGGGGGGGGGGGGGGTTGCTCGGCCCATTTCTAATGCCGTATATCTGACTTAGTGGAGACTTCTAGGAAAATCAATGAGCCGATCACACAAGCAGGAAATTACATTTTTGGAGGTAATCTGTACATTAACCACTAAGGATGTACAGAATGCCTCCAGGTTGACATATTGCATTGAATTTTACAGAAGATTACAACACTGCAGATTGAAAAGAATACGTAATTGATGCAGCATGCTATTGGTTTATGTTTATTTTGTTTATATGCTACCTCTAGATACATTTTCTAAAATACAGGAAAAATACTTAAAAAAAAACACTTTAAAAAACACTCTAAAAAAAGGAATGTGAAATTTCAAATTACAGCACATACAGTATATTTGGAAGTTTCTAAAGATACTTAAAATAACCCATAGATATAGGCAGTGTTTCACGCTTCAAACATATGCATTCAGGCACATCAAAGTAATTAATATCCCCTAATCCCTTGTCATAGTAGGTTTATTTTGAAAGGCATTAAATTATTCTACATATCTCAAGAAAAGCCCACCACACCAAAACTGCTGTGAATTACTTAGATTTGAATGTCTGCATCTTGTCAGGAAAAGTTAATTGATGAGATCTCCAGGTTACACTGCCGAGATATTGTATTTCTAATCTCATTGCTTCTCAACTCGTTATACGCTATACATATTTTAATTGCCAGTCTTACACTTGTCTTCTATAGAGCCCTCATAAATTTTTGCTTTATTATGGACTTAGATATTCTTTCTGCTGCTCCATTTTTGACACTGCAGGCCTGCTCATAACTTGCTCCTTCCTTTTTGCATAGCCCATGTTGCAGATAAGCTCCACCTTTATTGCTGCAAACAGCTTATCTGGAGAAAGTATTGTTCAGTTACTATTTGAAAGCAATGTGGAACAGCAAGTTCACAGGTCCACTCAACAGTCAAGGAGAGAAACATTGTAAATAAATGAACTGCCATTTCTGTAATCTGTAATTCATGCATCCTAGTGCCTGAACAATGGGGTTGTCATCAAATACATAATAGTAGACAATGGGCTGTGTTTAAAAGTTTTAGTCTCTTCTGGATAACTAACATTTTCATAAGGAGGTTAGAAATGGAAGCATTTTTACATGTGTAGCACCACCCCCACAGGAGCTGCTGATTAGATTATTGGGTCTACGTCCTGCCTACCAACCCCTGGAATTGGCTCGAACCCTTCCTAGGCACAACTGACACGAAATGGGACTATAATACCAAATGGCTACAGGAGAACACAATTCAGGATATATCATCCCAATAAGTAATAATAACTTGTTACCTTTCTCCAGCCGCAGTCCCTCTGGGTGACACAAGGGGCAACACACAGAATTTTGCTTAACCAAAATAGCTTTACTGAGAATTAAAGTACATGTTGACTCCATAAGACATCACAAGAGTCAACTAAGAAAGATAAAGTTAGTGTCAAAATAATAAAAAATATGATTAAGATAGCTATTTTTGTATACTTATGCAACTAAAAGATAACTCATAAGCTTTCTTTTACCCAATTCAGACTACACTTTACACACGTCTAGTCTCTTGTATCAGGTAGGCAGAACCTATTTGGATCCCACACACAGTTCCTTCCTTTTGGTTTTGAATCTTTGCTAGCAATCGTTGGCAGGGCCGCTGATAGGGCAGTACAACTGGCCCTATTGTACCGGGCCCGGCCCCCATCAGCTACACAGTGGGGCCCGGCCACATGACAGTTCGTTACTGCATTATTAAAAAAAATTGCTTTCTAAACTCCTCTCCTGCTTCTTCTTGCCTATGGAGTGTGTTATATCATTTTCCTGGGCCCCATCAGGTCTTCAGAGGGGCCCAGGAGGTGAGCGCAGTGGAGGGACTATTTCTTTATTTTCGGGGCGCATGTACATCATGCCGCCCCACTATTCAATTAGTCCCGGCCAGCGGAGTGATACTGCAATTCTCCGTTCGGCTCTAGGCTGCTGTCCTGCCAAGATGTGAATAAGTTGAGCGGCTGACAGGGAGAAGC